>NC_053489.1:453178791-454378791 GCF_905171775.1 Rana temporaria
GGGAATTGAAGATTTCTGTTGCCAGGGGTCAGAGATGAAATGAGTCGCATTCCGTCCACTGCAGAGGCCAACCCCCACCAAAGCAAATAAGATGTGTTCTTACCAGAAGAATAGGACCCCTAATCGGCTTTGGAGTTATAATCGTAGTGTGCATATTCCAGCAAGGCTCACGGATACAAAAGAAGTGTAATCTCCTGAAGTGACCCACAATAAGGACCACAAACTGGTCTGCATAGGTTCCTGACCAAAGTCACGCCGTCTCTCCCACAACTCTCTGCTGAACTGCCTCACTCCCCGACCTCTGGGCAGCGGACCTTCTGTCTCCTGGGTGGAGCCCTAAACTACAGACAGCCCCTTAATTATAAAGTCTGTGCACCCCTGCTGGCCTCATTGGAGCTCCCTTCTGCACTGGCTTATACCTCCTCTCTTCCTCCCAGATGGAAGTGCTTGGCCTCATCTTTTTCACTAATAATTTATTTTTATTTTTTTACCATATTTGAATTCTACATCACTGATTTTGAATTTGACTGGAATTTGAGACTTTATTCAATTCCGAGCACAACTTGTTTTGTATATGTCACTTTTTAATAGAGCAACACTTTTTTTTCTTATTTCCTTAGGTTTGTGGTAAATATCACACAGTTATGTTTGCAGCTTATAATTTTATGATGTTGACACAAGCGCCGTAATATTTTTGCTTTTAATATCAAAGGACTAGTCTAGGAGCAACTGCATATGTCTTTGTAAGGGCTGGAGTGTGTAGACACCTACCACCATGTTCTTTGTCCATATTTGTTCATCCCCAGGTATTGGTTTCCAGAACGGCTCTGTACTTCAATCATGTTTATCTCTTGAATGGGAGATTGAAGTTGATTGTAATTTAAGCTGGCCATAGATGCATCGGATCTCGACCAGTTCAGGGTCCAGCCGAGATTGGATCCAGCTATGGGCAGGCTGGTTCATCCTTAGTTTTTCTTTTTTTACATGCAACTACTACTGGTGACTACAGCCGGGAAGGTTCCGTGATCAGCAGGTATTTGGTATTCCCCCATCAACACAGACTTTGTTGATGGGTGAATCAAGCCTGAAGGGAAAAAAAATTCTATCTATGGCTTGCCTTACCCGATTTGACAATCTGTATATCTGTTCTTTAGTTTATTTATAGTTTAAGCTGTAATGTCCATTGCATTGCTGGAGACATAACAAAAGCAATTCTGTCCCAGATGGTAGTTTGTCATGGGTTGCAAACTAAGTTAGTCTTCTAATTAAAAATATTGTTTTAATAATTAGAGATCGCATTATATTCAAATGACAGGGAATGTAACTTGTTTTTTTTTTTTTTCAATTCTATTGCAGGATATAGAAACACTAAGATCTCAGTTATATGTTCAGTCATCTGAAATCAACAGACTACAAACAGAAAGAATGGAACTCCTTCAAAAAATAGAAGCAAATGTAAGTGGTCTATGAGCCTTGTATCTAAATGTGTGCATTGTAATGACAAGGTTTAAATATTGCTAAATGATTAACATGAAGATGAATTAATGAGTGGATATACTTCCTAGTCCTTCGTTTCCTTCAATTTATTTCTCCCCTCAACAGCTAAACATTTTATTAAAGCTAGCTAAAAAAGTTAAGGTGTGTGTGTGTGTATATATATATATATATATATATATATATATATATATATATATATATATATATATATATATATATATATATATATATATATATATATATATACCTAGATGATCCCAGTGGAAGCTGGAAATCACTAGAATAGGTACTGCTACTACAGTGATCGCCACTAGCTTCTCTGCCCTACTGCATACTTTTTTCATGGCATGGGCACAATTCACAGAATACCTTGCATTGTTTTTGATGAATGCTGAGCAGTCTCGGATTCGACAAGGTGGAGATCATTACATCACCTCCCTGCACTGGACCCAGGCCCTTCCACAAGAATCAGCCAGATATGGCACATGCATTCTTACATAGGTCCAAGGTGGAGGCATATCTATCAACCACCAGGTGGGCACTAGAGGTCATGCGACTCAGGGAGGTGAACCACATTCTGTCTGGGACAGTACAAGTGTTGCCTCTATCGCCAATACATATTCCAGATATAGAATAGTTGCAGGGGGAACTCTGCAGGTGAATCGACTAAATTCCAAGTTCTACAACAAGTTGGGACAGGTGTGTGCGGGACAAGAGCCCCACTGCCAATAGGGGTAGATGTACTGGTAACACCTTAGGGACCAGTTCTCCCTTATTTGACGCTTTCCCTCTATTTCGGCTTCTGCCACATCTTTTGCGAAGAATCCGGGAGGTGGTAACACTGATAATCATCTTGGCCGAATTAGCCCAGGATGGCTTGGTACACTGACATGGCGAGTTTTGCAGGGGTTGCTCCTTGGACACTCCCAGTCCAGTGGGACCTAATGGTCTTGAGTCCTGTATTTCAGCACTGTTGAGCCCCTGGAAGCCAGCTTCAGGGAACTTTAATTGCAGGACTTGAATTTTTTTTGCCTGTGGTGAAGCCAGGAAGTGGCACCCGCAGAAATATGTGAGTGGGAGATTTTCTATTTTTCTTTCTCCAATCATTAGGGGAAAGATTGGCCTTAAGTACCGTTAAGGGTCAGAGTTCGTCCCTATCCATTTTTATTACAGATGCCGGTGTTTCACACTCCTTGAGTCATACTTCATACAGTGGGTAACGTAGTCAGTCCCGCCTGTCAGGCCACTCTTATGTCCTTGGGACTTGAATTTGATCTTGTCTGTCCTTGCAGAGGCCACTTTTTGAACCAATTGGGAGATCCTGTTGGTCCTTTATCTCAGAAGGTGGCTTCTTCGGGAGCTATCACTTCACTAGGTGGAGTGTCAGAGTTGGCGGCTCTTTCATGCAAGGAGCCAGCCGTTCTTGGTCACGCATCATGATATGATGTTGCGTCCTCATCAATTTTTTGCCTAGAGTGGTGTCTAGTTTTTACTTGAATCAAGACAATGTCTTGCCTTCCTATCTGATCCTCAGTTGGCAGGAGTTAGATCACTGCATACTCTGGAGGTAGTTCTGGCAGTCAGAATTGTTTGATTTGTCGGTACAGGTCAGAAATCCTGGTTTGTGCTAGCGGTAGAGCCCAGGATGGGCAGGAGGCATCCAGGTTAACTATTTTCATTGGATTTGCCAGTTAATTATACGAGCCTATGACTCGAAAGGGCAAGGTCTTGGGAAATCCGCCATCAGGTGTCAGTGGCTCAGCATTTTAAGGCCATTACATGGTCTTTTGTTCATACATTCACATCATTTTTTCAGATGGATATCAAAGCCACAGAGGACACTGCTTTGGCCACAGCATGTTTTGGGTGGCAGAAGTAGTCCTCCTCAGGTGGCAGTTTCTGTGATTGTGTCTCCCTCCCCTCAAGCGCATTAATTTGGGACATCCCATATAGTCATCATTATGGTTGGCTTTTTTCGTCATACTTAACTGTAAAATCATTTTCTTGGAGTACATCACAATTCTCAGAGGTCCCTCCCATATTTTTGGGGATATTCTTTGCTACAAAACTGAGGTCCTTCCTGTGTAGGAAGGGTTATATAGTGGAAGGACTTCCTATTTGACTTACCTGTAAAATCCTTTTCTTGGAGTACATCACAAGACTCAGAGGTCCCTCCCATATTTTTGGGGATATTCTTTGCTTTGCTACAAAACTGAGGTCCTTCCTGTGTAGGAAGGGTTATATAGTGGAAGGACTTCCTATTTGACTTACCTGTAAAATCCTTTTCTTGGAGTACATCACAAGACTCAGAGGTCCCTCCCATATTTTTGGGGATATTCTTTGCTTTGCTACAAAACTGAGGTCCTTCCTGTGTAGGAAGGGTTAAATAAGGTGGAAGGACTTCCTATTTGACTATCTACCAGTGTCCAACCACCAGTAGGTGGCGTATAACCCAGATAATCATTATTATGGTTGCTATGTGTCCCATGATGTACTCCAAGAAAAGGATTTTACAGGTAAATATGAGGAAACAATTATATTTTTATAAATTCAGAAGCTAGTTAGTCAGAGCTGAAAGGGGGGAAACAATCCCTAACTATCCACCCACAATCTTATGTCTTGACAATCACAAGAATGTGGCTTTTAAATCTATAGTTCCTATTTTGTTTACAGGCCTCCTATTTTTCTTTTCATTACAGGCTGCAGCAGGTGGTGATCATGCACCTCAAGTTAAAAATATTGAACTTGAAGAGAAAGTGGCAAGTTTATTAAAGGAGGTTAACAGCACAAAGGTTGGTATTATTACACAAGGTGCATTGAAGTTAATTTAGAAAACGCTTGTGCAACAGCTTGCCTTCCAGTAACAATTGTTATTTAAAATTAGGCAAGGATGATATGATATCCATAAATAAGATCTGTTGTTCCAGATGTAGCCAGATACACTTTACTGAAACTTGAAAGACAGTCTTAAACATTAAGAGACTAGGCCACCTGGTGTAAACTCTTTACAATTTATGTATCATTACACAGGATATTATAAACCATTAATGATGGCTTAAAAGCCTACATTGTCTGTCTGTCAGTGTGATTTGGGCTTTCATTGACCTCTGGGAAAATAAATGGGGCAATGGTGAAAAGTGTTAACAGATAATTATAATAATAATGAGAGCAGCTCGTTGTAAATGAACCTGAGTGAAAAAAATCAATTAATTAAATTTGAACCACGCTCTCTAAAAGTGAAAAAAACAAATTATAAAGTGCAAGTGCATACAAACAATGTCAGCGAATAAAATATATAAAGTCCATAAGAGACAACATCTAATAAATGTCCAGTATGAATACAATTCAATTAAGGGCATGTGAATCTTCTTGATCCTGTTGAAAAAAGAAGTGACTGTAGATCTTCCATTACCTGCCACACATCCTACTTGCCAGAATTCCATGACACCCATTAGAGGTATTTAACCACTTAAGCCCCGGACCATTTTGTTGCTAAATGCCCAGGCCAGGTTTTGCGATTCGGCACTGCGTCGCTTTAACAGACAATTGCGCGGTCGTGCGACGTGGCTCCCAAACAAAATTGGCGTCCTTTTTTCCCCACAAATAGAGCTTTCTTTTGGTGGTATTTGATCACCTCTGCGGTTTTTATTTTTTTTGCGCTATAAACAAAAATAGAGCGACAATTTTGAAAAAAATGCAATATTTTTTGCTATAATAAATATCCCCCAAAAACATATATACATTTATTTTTTTCCTCAGTTTAGGCCGATACGTATTCTTCTACCTATTTTTGGTAAAAAAAATTGCAATAAGCGTTTATCGATTGGTTTGCGCAAAATTTATAGCGTTTACAAAATAGGGGATAGTTTTATTGCATTTTTATTAATTTTTTTTTTTACTACTAATGGCGGCGATTTTTTTCGTGACTGCAACATTATGGCGGACACTTCGGACAATTTTGACACATTTTTGGGACCATTGTCATTTTCACAGCAAAAAATGCATTTAAATTGCATTGTTTATTGTGAAAATGACAGTTGCCGTTTGGGAGTTAACCACAGGGGGCGCTGTAGGAGTTAGGGTTCACCTAGTGTGTGGGGGTGTGGCTGTAGGACTGACGTCATCGATCGAGTCTCCCTATAAAAGGGATCACTCGATCGATGTAGCCGCCACAGTGAAGCACGGGGAAGCCGTGTTTACATGCGGCTCTCCCCGTTCTTCAGCTCCGGGGAGCGATCGCGACGGAGCGGCTATAAACGAATAGCTGCGCTGTCGTCCCGGATCGCTCCCCGCGGGTATCCGACCGCCGCATGTAGCGGGGGGGGGGGGGGGTCCCGATCGGACCGCGGAAAGGCGGGACGTACATGTACGCCCATCTGCCTGTACGTCCCATTCTGTGGATGTACATATACATGCGGCGGTCGGCAAGTGGTTAAAAGCGCTGGAAAAGATTATGCCAATAAGGGGGGTTCTCACAACCACAACTCCAGTCCTAAGAGACTTCCAGTCATCGGTAGAGACTTTTTATGCACTTGCACTTATTATTCAGGTCTTTCACTTTTAGAGAGAACGCGGTTCAAATTCATTTATTAATATACTTTCTTCTTTCAGTGACCACTGCTAATATAGAAAGACTCCCCAAGCACACACGTGCACTGTATAGCTGCATGACTATATTACCCCTGCATAGAAGCAATTGTGTCCACAGTTAAGATCACTCTAGAAACCAATAAAGTACTTTCCAAATAAAGCAGAAATAATGGAGCATATTCTTACTGTTTTTGTTGCTATATGTTTTTAGGAAGAACTGAAAGCTGTGTCTGAAGAGAGAGCCTCTTTAAAACAGGAGCTAGACTCTGTTCGCAGCACAGCAGCCATTCTACAAGATGAAAAACTCAAACTGACGCAGGATGTCTCTGAGTCTAAGAAGGAACAGGATGATCTTCTGATCCTCTTGGCTGATCAAGATCAAAAAATCCTTTCTCTAAAGAATAAGCTCAAAGAACTTGGAGAACAGGTACAAACATACCTATTTTTTTTCTGTCTTTTGTATGTATTATTGGCAGCTGTGGGTGTTGTGTACAGGTGAGTTTGGGTGTTCTCTGAACTCACGTCTATCCAAACGTCAAAGTCAAACTCTTTTTTTTCAGTCCAAAAAACTACGGCCCAGGTCAATCGCCACCCTGCTGCACACCTGAACAAAGGGGCAGAGATGCTGGTGACATCAGTGCCCTTATTTTGACATTCGGTCGCAGCCTTCTGGCATGCCGGTCCTAAACCTGGCTTTTGGATTGCTGCATCTTGACCCAGCTGAACTGAACGTTGCAAGGATTGCTGCAAATTACCTTCCACGCAGGCATTTTCCAGGCACTTTTCCTTTGTGCCGGTAAGTTAGCCACAGGCGCTTTCTAGATTCAGGGCTATTCGCTGTAGGCTAGTCAGGCCGAATGCTGAGAGCTATCTCGGTTGCATAGATTGATGATTTCCCATTTCCTGCCATCTTCCACTGTAGAAGAGGGACCGAGTGCCCCCCACATCTTCTGGGAGAAGTGTCACACATGTTTCACAGTGGGGGTAGTGGATTCTCTGCTTGCAAAGAGCCATGTGAAACTTCAGTCCCTTCCTGCTTCCCGCCTACAATGACTTTGGTATCTGTATAGTATAAATCCACAATACTGTAACCACAACTTTTTTGTTTAATTTGTACATATATGTCACAGAAAAACATAACCCTATACCATACCTCCCATTTTTTTGAGATGGGAATAATGGACACCTATCAGCAAATGTATGCAGGCATAGGACACACCCCCTGCCACGCCCCCTTAAAGGAGAATTGTACACAAAGAAAATGCTTGTTTACCACTACAATGCCTTTATATTGTCTTTTGGAATTTACAAATGCAGCCATTTAGAAATCAGATAAAGGTTTAGTGCTGGAAAACACTTTTTGATAGATAAAGTGCATTTTATATACATCTATATAGATCCGACCAAAATGAGGGACAAATGAGGAATGAGGGACATTGCTCCAAATCAGGGACAGTTGGAATCTATGCTATAAAGATGTTTCAGCCAATCGGGGAAACGGGTAACAGACCCACGCTTCCTTTTTGGCAGAGAGGCGATTCAGTGTTAGAAAAGTGAATATTTATTTGCTTTTCTAACACACCTGGGTGAGCTCCGAGCACAATTCTCTGCTCTCCGAGTCCACCCAATTTTGAAGCCTATTAGAGCCTATGGCTCTAATCAAGTGCTTCAAAAAAACACCCCTGCTGCTGTAATTCAGGTGCCCAGTGTCCTAAAAGGGGCCTGACACATGAATAGGAGGTGGCTGCAGCGACCGTGGATAGATTCATGCTATACATGAATCTATCCATTAACCATATAGGAGGGTGGCGTGGATAGAGGGGGCGGCGCCCATGCGCCCTTAATGGACGGGCGCCCCTGATTTTGACTGGATCCAGCAGTGACCCACCTTAAATAGCGACTACAATGGTGAAGGATGCACCTGTCTTTAAGAACCTGACCAATAAGCAGTTAGAAGCCCTCTCTAGAATCCTGTTGGCGAGCCCATTCCTTTACCTCATCCTCGCTGTGATAATACTTTGCCAAACCATTGCTAACTGATCAAAATCCCCCAACAATATAGATTCCGCAACTGTTGTGATTGATCCCTTGATTACGGAACGCATAGAACAAATGGCTGACACTTTAAATTTCACTTGTAACAACTGTAGGCTTGCCAGCGTATGCCTTGCGTAAGTCTTGTGTCAGTACACATGCGTAGGGCGCTTTGGTTAAAGGGCTAGATCAGGGGTCTTCAAACTATGGCCCTCCAGTTGTTCAGGAACTACAATTCCCATCATGCCTAGTCATGTCTGTGAATGTCAGAGTTTTACAATGCCTCATGGGACTTGTAGTTCCACAACAGCTGGAGGACCGTAGTTTGAAGATCCCTGGGCTAGATTGTGGAACCTGCATTTAAGAAACGTTTGACTAACATGGCTTTTGAGGGACGACTTCCCTTTGGAAGTATGCTACTGATGACGAGAACATCCATTTTCCTCAGTGTAAGAATCCCAGGGATCATAGTTACATAGGTTGAGAAATGACACAAGTCCATCTAGTTCAACCAATAGAAAAGTAAATAAATTGAAAATCTACATATACAGAATCCATTACCCTCAGTTCATCCAGAGGATTTTCTTCCTCTGCAACTGTTAGGAATATCCCTTTTGTGTTACCACTCCTGCGCACTCCGAGCCAGAACACAAGGTCTGGCAATTGCCAAGGAGGCTTTCTGGCATCTGTGGTTATCAAGGACGCATGCTTATCCGTCTTTTCAGTTCATCAGCATTTCCCACCAAGGTACTGTCCCCCAATATTAGACCTGTTGTACCCTCTTGACATCCACATTGTAGGATACTTAAAGCGGATGTTCCACCCCAAAAATATATTAAAAGCCAGCAGCTACAAATACTGCAGCTGCTGACTTTTAATATAAGGACACTTACCTGTCCTGGAGTCCAGCGCCGTCCACAGCAGAGCACGAGCGATCGCTCGTCACCCTGCTGCTCCCCCCTCCATCCACGGTGAGGGAACCAGGAAGTGAAGCGCTGCGGCTTCACTGCCCGGTTCCCTACGGCGCATGCGCGAGTCGCACCGCTATGTGCTGGGAGCCGAGTGTTCCCAGCACACAACGGGGGGGCGACGGGACGTGACGCAATGCCCGTCTTTTGCCCGTGAATGCCGGGCCGGAAGTGGGTGCAAATACCTGTCTCAGACCAAAGCGCATTTGGATGTCAGAGTATCATTTCCTGATCTGCATCCAGAATCGTGGAATAATTTTGCTGTCCTGCTGGAGGGTCATCTAAACCGTAGTCAATTGGACAACACCATGACAGTGGTATACATAAACCTGTCCTGGGCAGAACTTCTCATGGTGAAGTCAGAATCTATAACTGCCAGCCACAGAAAGCTTTGTATTCATTCATAGATTACAAAGCCCCCCATTAAAGACTGAGCGCAATTCATTCGATTTTTTTTTTTTTTCTGGGTGTAGGAAGGGGAGTTCTCATCCCACTGCTGGAACACAGTGCTGTATACTGTATTGAGCCGAGACTACTTGCAATTTATACAGCACTCCCAGCTTCTGCATTTCTTGGTGAAATTAGTTGTTTGTTTTGGACCAGCTTGGTCCAAACAAACTATTTAAACTTTACTAAAAGCTGGAGGTCAGCTTTAAAGTCTGCATGCTTTTTCATGTCATTGCTTAAGGGGTGGAGAAAGAATACCCCCAGAGAAGGGATCTGTTATAAACTGGCATATACAGTGCATCCAGAAAGTATTCACAGCGCTTCACTTTTTCCACATTTTGTTATGTTGCAGCCTCATTCCAAAATGGATTAAATTATTTTTTTTCCTCAAAATTCCAATAAACAATACCCCATAATGACAATGTAAAAGGAGTTTGTTTGAAATATTTGCAAATTTATTAAAAATAAAAAAAATAAGTATTCACAGCCTTTTTTGAAGCACCTTTGGCATCAATTACAAACTTTCCCGGATGCACTATATCACAGTAAGCTTTATGTTTCCTTTTCTATACAATGCAAGAATTTCTGATTTTTCTTTTTTCTTTTATGTTGCATATAGTAATAATATATTTTATGTCTCTAACCAGGTTGAAGACGAAGATGACTTGGAGTCTGGGGATGCAGCAGATGAAGATGATCTGGATGACGACGACGGCAGGGAAGATGACATGTAGAGACTTGTGCTGTGTAAAAACGTAGTTGTCATTTTCCAGAAGAGTGACATCTCTAGTGATTTCCTTGAATCAGCCTTTAGAGTGGTCATGCGAGAGGGTATGCACATAGGAGATCTTTAAAGGTTCAAGCAAATGCCATATGCATATACAGTTAAGTGAATTCAAGAAAAACGGGGCAGTTAGGAAAGTGAATTTTAAATTTGGTCATTTATAGTTAAGGCAGTGTTATTTCAGCACCTTTGTGGTACCCTCTATTTTCTTGTAAAAGGGAAATACATTGCTGTGCAATGCCAGATCTTCAATGCTTGTGCAAATACCTTTGCCTGTTTAGCTCTTCAGGTGCAGTCAGTTCACCTTTCTGTATGGAGGAACATTGTGGCATTACAATAGAGCTGTGTTCGTTATAGCCATACTCTATGCTCTTTTTTGTAACTGGGGAGAGAAAAGTACAGTGGAGGGTTGTAAAATAAAGCCCCCTCTGTTCCTTTTTTCCTCTTAGATTTTATGAATGAGTATAGGAGATGTCAGATGTGATATTTAATGCGTTCACTCCTAAAACAGCTACATTATTCATTTTTCAAGGCAATGGCACCTTCTGCTGCAACAGTGGGGGCATCCGTGTTTGTAGTACTGCTAAATTCTCATTTCTTTTATTTCTGACAAGCTTTATTTTTTTTTTTAAGTGGCCGGAGAGTTAGGAAACACACATAACCCATTTATGATGTTTTCTTCAGTGGTTTACTTTGCTATGAAAGAGAAGACAAATTTATATAATTTATTGGCTTAAGTTGGGCCATAGAAAATTAACAACAGATTGACATTTTAAAGGAGTGAAAAATATGAATTACATTAATTTCATGTTTTACAATTAAAACAATGCATTTACTTACCACTTTTGGCTTTGTGGTCCATTTCTTCTTCCTTTTGTGTTTTTAAACATACGCTGCTGCTAGGATTGGAAAAACAACCCACGAGAGTCATCCATTCAATGCCTGCAATTTGATTTTTTCCAAATTTCAAGAAGCCAAAATTGAGGCATTTTAAAATAAAAATAAAATGTATTTCAATTAGATGAGTGATATTACCACAGTGTTTAACACCACCGTTTTGACTGTGTGGCCACTCAAACTAGAAATTAGAAAATACGTTGGCTGGCAGATTGTTGCATTCCGTTTCAGATGATCTTTTTGAGATTGAAAGCTGATGAAAAACTTCCAAAACTGTCTAGTGTAGGCACCAGCCTAAGGCCTCGTACACACCACCGGATCTATCCGCTGGAATTGATCCACGCATCAGTTCCAGCGGATAAATCCGGTCGTCTGTACGGCCTAGCGGATATTTAACCGCGGAGATTTCTCGGCCGGATCGATTTCAAGCGGATATAAATTTCTTAGCATGCTAAGAAATTCATCCGCTTGAATCGGGTCCAGCGGATTGATCCGGTGGTCTGTACAGACTCACCGGATCAATCCGTCCGCTCCCCTCCCTCGCATGCGTCGTAATGATTCGACGCATGTGTGGAAGTATATGGAAAAAAACAGGATGCGCTACATGTAGTACAATGTGAACAAGTGTCCAAAAAATGATGAAATGAATCATCCGTGAGTAATAGTGAAATGTAAATAAACAACAAATAATCAGAAAAAAGTCCTTAGTGGAAACGAAAAAATCCTTTCACCAGTGATTATGAAAAGCAATGTCCATATTGGTAAGTGACAATCCAAAAAAGAAAAGACCTCCACCAAACGAGTATTCAATCTGCTTACCAGATTCCCGGTGGTCTCTTAATTAAAAGAAGACCCCAGGTAGCATGAAGATATAAAACTCTGCAGAATCGGAGCTTGAGGGACAATCAGGCAGACGATCTTGGTTGCACTCCAGTGTTAGGGGATACGGTGACCATACCACATAGAAAACATAGGAGGCCACAATAGTGTAAATCCGTAAAGAAATACTTTATTAAAAGTTGGTAACAAAAACACACTTACAATTTAGCAGTGTTTGACAGGCATATCAAGTGACGCTCCGGCCGGAAGCAGACCAAACAGCCCATCAAATGGTGTGGAAATATGCAGACAGCGGGGGGTGATACCGGTGTAAATGCACGCTCCGCCCGACCTGGTTTCGCGACAAATCGCTTCCTCTGGGGCACGGGCAACACACCGAATCACCCCCCTTAAATAACAAAAGGACGCCAATATGGGAGGAGCCAGTGTCCCCTGCCGCGCCTGCGCATGACTGGATGGTCCAAGCCTCGTTCTGGGACGAACCAGTGCTAATGCGCATGCGCCGGCGGGACGTATGACAACAAACGCTTTAATAGGCGCCAACTGGTTCCCACAATGTGTAATTACGGCGTAATTATAAAAACAAAAACTCCCGCAGCATGACAACAGACTACTGCGGGAAAAACTTAAACTAAAAAAGGCTGAAATAAGGCGCGGGGATCGCTTCCGCATCACGTGGTCATACACTACCACGTGATTCGTCAGCGGCGTGATGACGTGACTGAGCGGAGGAGCCCCGCGTCCTAAATACAAATTAGAAACAGGCAGTCTGTATATGGAATGCCAGCCAAGCCTCGTTTTGGTAAAAACCAAGAGAGCCGATCAGCTGGTCATATCCGGACCAATCGAGCAGCTCCGTTGGCAAGGGCCGGGCGAACAATCCGGAGACAGACTACAGCAAGAGAATCAGTGGTTATAGCACAACCTAACCACTGTTCTCGTTTACTGCAGCCGACATGAGTATATTTGTTAAAAGAAAAATTTAAAATTTAAAATAAAATAAAATGTAATATAAATAAAACGACAAAAGTCGGCATGGCTGCATACTATAAAATATTGACAATGGCCCCTAAAATTATGAAAAAATGGATATAAAAGTAAAAACCTGGAAGAGGAGGTATATAAAAAAAAAAAAAAAAAAAAACAATATCCCAAATTAAGCTAGGAGATGAATCTAAATCGCAAAGTATAGATGACTAGTACATTGTGCTTTCACTCAATAAGAGCTCTAGTGAAAAACACATACAGGTACATAAACCAACAGAATGGGAAGAGCCAACACATCCAGGGTACAGACCCTAATCACCTAGTTCAAGGTATGATGGGAACATTACTCAAAGCAACCGAATAATCTACCTAATACATAATATGGCAATAACATCAGATTAGAAGGGAAAAAGGCACATGATGACATAATGTACACTGGGTGAATAGATCTAAGAGTTGTTTATAAAGGCGTTAATATCTGTGTCGATATTCAGCCCAAATGGCGTGTAAGTTTTGACTCTATATATCCAAGCCATTTCTTGCTTGGATATTTCACGAACAAGGTTACTGCCTCTCCAATGCGGGCGGTATTTGTCAATCCCGACAAACAACGTGTTGGAGGGATCCCTATTGTGTTTTAAATCATAATGTCTGGAAACGGAGTGTTTGTCAAATCCTGCCCTAATTTTAGCGATATGCTCGTTTAGCCTAACTGACAAAGCTCTTTTGGTACGGCCAATGTACTGCAAGCCGCATGGACACTGGATAAGGTATATCACTCCCTTAGTTGAACAGGTTATGAACGGTTCAACCTCAAAAGTTTTGTTGGTTGCTGTGGATTGAAAGGAGCAAATCTTTCTATTTTGGCAACTATTTAGAGAGCAAACTTGGCATCGTTTGCACCTAAAATATCCCGTAAGGTTCTCAAGAAATGTCCTAGTAGCTCTAGGTGGATCATGTACACTGGGAGCAATACGGCTCCCAATATTAGAAGCTCCCCTAAACACCACATTAGGTCTAACCGGAAGCAATGGCGCTAAAATCTGGTCAGTTGTCAAAATGTGCCAATGCTTCTGGATGAGTTTCTTGACGCTGAAGTGTTGAGCGGAAAATGTGGTGATGAAAGGCAGAGAAAAACCCTCAATTGGAGGCCTTTTGATCTTATCTGCCAATAATGTAGGCCTCTCGGTGTTTCTAGCTCTCTCCATTGCCTGTGAGAGGGTAGACCTGTCATACCCCTTCTCCTCAAACCTCTTAGAGAGGATTAATGCCTGCTCTTCAAACTTCAGGGTGTTGGAACAATTGCGTTTGAGACGCATAAACTGGCCCAAAGGGACAGATTTAAGCCATGCTGGCAAATGGCAACTGTCCAAAGGTATATATGCGTTGCGGTCAGTTGGTTTGAAGAAGGTAGATGTTACAAATCTATCATCTTCGATAGTGATCTGAAGATCCAGAAAATGGATAGACTGTTGGCTGGATTCATAATTAAATTTAATGCCCCTGGTGTTTTGATTTAAGTGGGTCATAAATTCAAGAAGATCAGATTCACTACCGTCCCATAGGAGGAGGACGTCATCGATATACCTCGACCAGAGTATTATCTCCGGTCGACGTTGGTGATCGATGACGTCCTCCTCCCACTTGGCCATAAAGAGATTGGCCAAGCTGGGGGCATATTTAGCCCCCATAGCCACACCCCTATCCTGTCTGTAAAAGATGTTATCAAACAGGAAATAGTTGTGGGTGGCCGCATATTTTAATAGTCATAATGAACTCTATCTGCATCTGTACGAGACCAGATTGTCTTGTCAGATACAATAGTACGGCCTCAAGTCCCAAGTGATGTGGGATTATGGTGTAAAGGGAGGTCACATCAGCTGTGACCATCCAAATACCTGGCTTAGGAGAGATACTGGCTAGTGTGTTAATCACCTGTTTCGTATCTCTGATATACGAGGGGATTTTCTGCACAAGTGGTTGCAGGAAAAAATCGATGTACTTGCCCACCCGGGATGTGACGGAATCAATACCACTCACAATGGGCCTTCCCGGGGGGCAAGTCTGACTTTTGTGGATTTTAGGTAGGTAGTAAATGACAGGGGTCCTGGGGGCGCTCGGTACCAGAAAGGCTTCTTTACTGTTTAGAATGCCACCCTGGAGTCCCTGTTTAACCAACCCTTCAAGTTATTTCTTATAACTGACCACTGGGTCCCTACTAAGGGGAGTATATGTGTCCTCATCATCGACCAAACGATGCATCTCTTTCAAGTAGTCGCTCTGATCAAGGATGACAATGCCTCCACCCTTGTCAGCCGGTCTGATTACTAGCGACTTGTTGAGACATAGGGATTCAAGGCCGTTAGTCAAGTCTCTGTTCAAGTTGGATTTGCGTATCTTAAGCTTATCCAAGTCGTTCAGGACGACATCCCTGAATACCCTAATACTCGGGGCCAGGGCGCCTGGTGGATTAAATAATGAGGCGTTAGCCAAAGATGAGTGTTGAAACTCGTTGGTGATCTGCTGATTAGAGAGGGGGTTGGAGAGAAAATATCTCTTTATACTTAGGCGTCTAGTAAATTTGTGTACGTCCATATACGTTTGGAACTTACTAAGATTCCTGGGTGGGGCATATTTCAGTCCCTTATCCAGAAGCTTAGTCTCTGAATTTGTCAATGATTGTTGGCTAAGATTGAAAATGCCTATTCCTAAGTTCTCTTTCGTTTTGGACGACTGGGCCCTCCTACCCCCTCGGGTGCCTCTCTTCGTCCTATGTTGCCTCCCTGATTGGGAGGGGCCCTGCGAAAATCCCAATTCTGATTAAATGAACTGATAGGAGGGTTGACAGGATAATTAGGAACTTGGTGAGTCCCAGACATATCTGGATAACTAGGAGGGTAGGGGAATGGGTTCCCCATTGGATTAGAAAAACCAAAACCATCTCTACCAGGTGTATAACCATTCATGTTGTCAAAATTGGATAAGGGCCGAAAGCGGTTCTGTGTTGGTACATTAAACCCATAACCACCTTGACCATAATCCTGTTGATATCCATAGCTAGAACCAGGAAAGCCCATGTTAGGAGGCGGTATTCTCTGATTAGTTGGAATTCTCGTCCACGTCCGTGGGGATGAGGGTTGGTCATAATGTACCACACCGCGTCCTAAATTGTTCCCATTATAGGACCCTTTAGGGCCTTGTCCCCTCTGATTGGGTACCTTAGGGGGACCTTTGGTTTTCCGGGTGTTGGTGGAAACTTGGGTTGGGACCCCCTGACTAGAAGAGTGTGAAATAACACGAGGTACTAAGGAGGTGTTTAACAAAGGAGGGATCGCACCACTGGACGGTTGTGGCGTGGTGTCCATGGTCAAATCACCCTCATTAATAAGGGAGAGTTTTTTCTGCCATAAAAATACAAGTCCTGATTTGTAGTCATCACTATCCCTCATAAACTTCTTTTTCTTTTTGGCTTTTTGTTCTTTCTCCTCCTTGTCCAGTGTTTTAAGAAGGTTGGTAGACATTGTATTATACTCAGCTCCGTCTTTAAACGGTGTGAGAGCTTCTTTGACGAGTTTAATGTCTTCGTCCAACCTAGCCAGCTTATCAACCCTTCTTTTCAGAAGAAATCGCAAGAAGGCTATACCTGACTCATTAAAATAATTGTACCACCCGACAAGGTCAGTGTCACCCTGGTGGGGCGACACTTCCCATCTAAGGCTTCGTGGTACCATAGACCCCTTGATGTAAGTCTCTAGGAAAGCGACATCCCATTGGGTGTGTATTTCAGCTACCAATAAGTTCTTAAGTCGCAAAAACAAACCCCCTACATCAGTACCTGGGGTAGTGGGGGTGGAGTCAAAAACCCCTTCCAAATTAACTACTCGTTTGGAACGAAAGTCAAAAATATCCATAATGAAATAGAAAAAGAAAAAAGCTGCGGTTGTGAGATATATGAAACAAATATGGAAAAAATAGAGAAGCAACCGCGCTAATGTATAGCGTGAAAAAAATGACTATTACTGAGTGACAATCAAAATGTGTTAAAGTGAAGCTGCACCTTACTGGATATATACAAACAGTGAAAACATATGGAAAAAAACAGGATGCGCTACATGTAGTACAATGTGAACAAGTGTCCAAAAAATGATGAAATGAATCATCCGTGAGTAATAGTGAAATGTAAATAAACAACAAATAATCAGAAAAAAGTCCTTAGTGGAAACGAAAAAATCCTTTCACCAGTGATTATGAAAAGCAATGTCCATATTGGTAAGTGACAATCCAAAAAAGAAAAGACCTCCACCAAACGAGTATTCAATCTGCTTACCAGATTCCCGGTGGTCTCTTAATTAAAAGAAGACCCCAGGTAGCATGAAGATATAAAACTCTGCAGAATCGGAGCTTGAGGGACAATCAGGCAGACGATCTTGGTTGCACTCCAGTGTTAGGGGATACGGTGACCATACCACATAGAAAACATAGGAGGCCACAATAGTGTAAATCCGTAAAGAAATACTTTATTAAAAGTTGGTAACAAAAACACACTTACAATTTAGCAGTGTTTGACAGGCATATCAAGTGACGCTCCGGCCGGAAGCAGACCAAACAGCCCATCAAATGGTGTGGAAATATGCAGACAGCGGGGGGTGATACCGGTGTAAATGCACGCTCCGCCCGACCTGGTTTCGCGACAAATCGCTTCCTCTGGGGCACGGGCAACACACCGAATCACCCCCCTTAAATAACAAAAGGACGCCAATATGGGAGGAGCCAGTGTCCCCTGCCGCGCCTGCGCATGACTGGATGGTCCAAGCCTCGTTCTGGGACGAACCAGTGCTAATGCGCATGCGCCGGCGGGACGTATGACAACAAACGCTTTAATAGGCGCCAACTGGTTCCCACAATGTGTAATTACGGCGTAATTATAAAAACAAAAACTCCCGCAGCATGACAACAGACTACTGCGGGAAAAACTTAAACTAAAAAAGGCTGAAATAAGGCGCGGGGATCGCTTCCGCATCACGTGGTCATACACTACCACGTGATTCGTCAGCGGCGTGATGACGTGACTGAGCGGAGGAGCCCCGCGTCCTAAATACAAATTAGAAACAGGCAGTCTGTATATGGAATGCCAGCCAAGCCTCGTTTTGGTAAAAACCAAGAGAGCCGATCAGCTGGTCATATCCGGACCAATCGAGCAGCTCCGTTGGCAAGGGCCGGGCGAACAATCCGGAGACAGACTACAGCAAGAGAATCAGTGGTTATAGCACAACCTAACCACTGTTCTCGTTTACTGCAGCCGACATGAGTATATTTGTTAAAAGAAAAATTTAAAATTTAAAATAAAATAAAATGTAATATAAATAAAACGACAAAAGTCGGCATGGCTGCATACTATAAAATATTGACAATGGCCCCTAAAATTATGAAAAAATGGATATAAAAGTAAAAACCTGGAAGAGGAGGTATATAAAAAAAAAAAAAAAAAAACAATATCCCAAATTAAGCTAGGAGATGAATCTAAATCGCAAAGTATAGATGACTAGTACATTGTGCTTTCACTCAATAAGAGCTCTAGTGAAAAACACATACAGGTACATAAACCAACAGAATGGGAAGAGCCAACACATCCAGGGTACAGACCCTAATCACCTAGTTCAAGGTATGATGGGAACATTACTCAAAGCAACCGAATAATCTACCTAATACATAATATGGCAATAACATCAGATTAGAAGGGAAAAAGGCACATGATGACATAATGTACACTGGGTGAATAGATCTAAGAGTTGTTTATAAAGGCGTTAATATCTGTGTCGATATTCAGCCCAAATGGCGTGTAAGTTTTGACTCTATATATCCAAGCCATTTCTTGCTTAGATATTTCACGAACAAGGTTACTGCCTCTCCAATGCGGGCGGTATTTGTCAATCCCGACAAACAACGTGTTGGAGGGATCCCTATTGTGTTTTAAATCATAATGTCTGGAAACGGAGTGTTTGTCAAATCCTGCCCTAATTTTAGCGATATGCTCGTTTAGCCTAACTGACAAAGCTCTTTTGGTACGGCCAATGTACTGCAAGCCGCATGGACACTGGATAAGGTATATCACTCCCTTAGTTGAACAGGTTATGAACGGTTCAACCTCAAAAGTTTTGTTGGTTGCTGTGGATTGAAAGGAGCAAATCTTTCTATTTTGGCAACTATTTAGAGAGCAAACTTGGCATCGTTTGCACCTAAAATATCCCGTAAGGTTCTCAAGAAATGTCCTAGTAGCTCTAGGTGGATCATGTACACTGGGAGCAATACGGCTCCCAATATTAGAAGCTCCCCTAAACACCACATTAGGTCTAACCGGAAGCAATGGCGCTAAAATCTGGTCAGTTGTCAAAATGTGCCAATGCTTCTGGATGAGTTTCTTGACGCTGAAGTGTTGAGCGGAAAATGTGGTGATGAAAGGCAGAGAAAAACCCTCAATTGGAGGCCTTTTGATCTTATCTGCCAATAATGTAGGCCTCTCGGTGTTTCTAGCTCTCTCCATTGCCTGTGAGAGGGTAGACCTGTCATACCCCTTCTCCTCAAACCTCTTAGAGAGGATTAATGCCTGCTCTTCAAACTTCAGGGTGTTGGAACAATTGCGTTTGAGACGCATAAACTGGCCCAAAGGGACAGATTTAAGCCATGCTGGCAAATGGCAACTGTCCAAAGGTATATATGCGTTGCGGTCAGTTGGTTTGAAGAAGGTAGATGTTACAAATCTATCATCTTCGATAGTGATCTGAAGATCCAGAAAATGGATAGACTGTTGGCTGGATTCATAATTAAATTTAATGCCCCTGGTGTTTTGATTTAAGTGGGTCATAAATTCAAGAAGATCAGATTCACTACCGTCCCATAGGAGGAGGACGTCATCGATATACCTCGACCAGAGTATTATCTCCGGTCGACGTTGGTGATCGATGACGTCCTCCTCCCACTTGGCCATAAAGAGATTGGCCAAGCTGGGGGCATATTTAGCCCCCATAGCCACACCCCTATCCTGTCTGTAAAAGATGTTATCAAACAGGAAATAGTTGTGGGTGGCCGCATATTTTAATAGAGTCATAATGAACTCTATCTGCATCTGTACGAGACCAGATTGTCTTGTCAGATACAATAGTACGGCCTCAAGTCCCAAGTGATGTGGGATTATGGTGTAAAGGGAGGTCACATCAGCTGTGACCATCCAAATACCTGGCTTAGGAGAGATACTGGCTAGTGTGTTAATCACCTGTTTCGTATCTCTGATATACGAGGGGATTTTCTGCACAAGTGGTTGCAGGAAAAAATCGATGTACTTGCCCACCCGGGATGTGACGGAATCAATACCACTCACAATGGGCCTTCCCGGGGGGCAAGTCTGACTTTTGTGGATTTTAGGTAGGTAGTAAATGACAGGGGTCCTGGGGGCGCTCGGTACCAGAAAAAAGGCTTCTTTACTGTTTAGAATGCCACCCTGGAGTCCCTGTTTAACCAACCCTTCAAGTTCTTTCTTATAACTGACCACTGGGTCCCTACTAAGGGGAGTATATGTGTCCTCATCATCGACCAAACGATGCATCTCTTTCAAGTAGTCGCTCTGATCAAGGATGACAATGCCTCCACCCTTGTCAGCCGGTCTGATTACTAGCGACTTGTTGAGACATAGGGATTCAAGGCCGTTAGTCAAGTCTCTGTTCAAGTTGGATTTGCGTATCTTAAGCTTATCCAAGTCGTTCAGGACGACATCCCTGAATACCCTAATACTCGGGGCCAGGGCGCCTGGTGGATTAAATAATGAGGCGTTAGCCAAAGATGAGTGTTGAAACTCGTTAGTGATCTGCTGATTAGAGAGGGGGTTGGAGAGAAAATATCTCTTTATACTTAGGCGTCTAGTAAATTTGTGTACGTCCATATACGTTTGGAACTTACTAAGATTCCTGGGTGGGGCATATTTCAGTCCCTTATCCAGAAGCTTAGTCTCTGAATTTGTCAATGATTGTTGGCTAAGATTGAAAATGCCTATTCCTAAGTTCTCTTTCGTTTTGGACGACTGGGCCCTCCTACCCCCTCGGGTGCCTCTCTTCGTCCTATGTTGCCTCCCTGATTGGGAGGGGCCCTGCGAAAATCCCAATTCTGATTAAATGAACTGATAGGAGGGTTGACAGGATAATTAGGAACTTGGTGAGTCCCAGACATATCTGGATAACTAGGAGGGTAGGGGAATGGGTTCCCCATTGGATTAGAAAAACCAAAACCATCTCTACCAGGTGTATAACCATTCATGTTGTCAAAATTGGATAAGGGCCGAAAGCGGTTCTGTGTTGGTACATTAAACCCATAACCACCTTGACCATAATCCTGTTGATATCCATAGCTAGAACCAGGAAAGCCCATGTTAGGAGGCGGTATTCTCTGATTAGTTGGAATTCTCGTCCACGTCCGTGGGGATGAGGGTTGGTCATAATGTACCACACCGCGTCCTAAATTGTTCCCATTATAGGACCCTTTAGGGCCTTGTCCCCTCTGATTGGGTACCTTAGGGGGACCTTTGGTTTTCCGGGTGTTGGTGGAAACTTGGGTTGGGACCCCCTGACTAGAAGAGTGTGAAATAACACGAGGTACTAAGGAGGTAAACGAGAACAGTGGTTAGGTTGTGCTATAACCACTGATTCTCTTGCTGTAGTCTGTCTCCGGATTGTTCGCCCGGCCCTTGCCAACGGAGCTGCTCGATTGGTCCGGATATGACCAGCTGATCGGCTCTCTTGGTTTTTACCAAAACGAGGCTTGGCTGGCATTCCATATACAGACTGCCTGTTTCTAATTTGTATTTAGGACGCGGGGCTCCTCCGCTCAGTCACGTCATCACGCCGCTGACGAATCACGTGGTAGTGTATGACCACGTGATGCGGAAGCGATCCCCGCGCCTTATTTCAGCCTTTTTTAGTTTAAGTTTTTCCCGCAGTAGTCTGTTGTCATGCTGCGGGAGTTTTTGTTTTTATAATTACGCCGTAATTACACATTGTGGGAACCAGTTGGCGCCTATTAAAGCGTTTGTTGTCATACGTCCCGCCGGCGCATGCGCATTAGCACTGGTTCGTCCCAGAACGAGGCTTGGACCATCCAGTCATGCGCAGGCGCGGCAGGGGACACTGGCTCCTCCCATATTGGCGTCCTTTTGTTATTTAAGGGGGGTGATTCGGTGTGTTGCCCGTGCCCCAGAGGAAGCGATTTGTCGCGAAACCAGGTCGGGCGGAGCGTGCATTTACACCGGTATCACCCCCCGCTGTCTGCATATTTCCACACCATTTGATGGGCTGTTTGGTCTGCTTCCGGCCGGAGCGTCACTTGATATGCCTGTCAAACACTGCTAAATTGTAAGTGTGTTTTTGTTACCAACTTTTAATAAAGTATTTCTTTACGGATTTACACTATTGTGGCCTCCTATGTTTTCTATGTGGTATGGTCACCGTATCCCCTAACACTGGAGTGCAACCAAGATCGTCTGCCTGATTGTCCCTCAAGCTCCGATTCTGCAGAGTTTTATATCTTCATGCTACCTGGGGTCTTCTTTTAATTAAGAGACCACCGGGAATCTGGTAAGCAGATTGAATACTCGTTTGGTGGAGGTCTTTTCTTTTTTGGATTGTCACTTACCAATATGGACATTGCTTTTCATAATCACTGGTGAAAGGATTTTTTCGTTTCCACTAAGGACTTTTTTCTGATTATTTGTTGTTTATTTACATTTCACTATTACTCACGGATGATTCATTTCATCATTTTTTGGACACTTGTTCACATTGTACTACATGTAGCGCATCCTGTTTTTTTCCATATGTTTTCACTGTTTGTATATATCCAGTAAGGTGCAGCTTCACTTTAACACATTTTGATTGTCACTCAGTAATAGTCATTTTTTTCACGCTATACATTAGCGCGGTTGCTTCTCTATTTTTTCCACGCATGTGTGGAAGTACTTGCCTTCCAGCGTCGCACACGTGGCTGCGTCATCATCGCGGCGACGGCGCGACACGTCACCGCGGATGAATTCCGCGCAGATTTTGATCCGATGGTGAGTACAAGCCATCGGATCCAAATCCGGAGGAGGAATCTCCCCTGGAAACGGTCCGGCGGACCGTTTCCAGCGGAGATCCCCTCGTGTGTACGGGGCCTAAGCCCTAAAGGTGGATCTTTTTAAAACAATAGTTGAAGGAGATAGCCAAACACATACTAAAGTGAGATCTCTTATCCATGCACTTACCTTTACTAAAGTATCATTCCTGTATTGACCCTGTTACCAACAATTTGAGCCAGCTTCCTCTTTTATTCAAATGCTCTGACATACCCAACATTATCCCACACATCTGTATGCCATCTGTGGGTGGCTTTTCCAATGTAAGATAAAACCAGACAAAATTCCCAGCTCAACTCGCCAACCAGTCTGCTTACGACCAAATTAACCTATCCAACATTATGCTTTAAAAACAGGGGTTTAGTTATCACACGTTTGCAAACGCATGCATAAGCTGCAAGGCCTCTTCGTGGCACACTGTATCAATTGCAGTCCTAACTTTCTAAATTCATGAGGGTCTCCACAATGGAAGCACATGCATTCTAATGGATAGATGAGGATAGGTGGGCCTGAAGGTAGCCGCTCTTCCTTTAAAAGGCACATTGGACACATAGCACAATGGCAGTAAAGGTTCCCAATGTGTCCCCTGACAAAATTTACATCAGTAACCAAGATATGCCCCCTACCCCCACCTATAACTGGCCTTCACAGCATTGAGCACATGAAAGGGCAAATGCATGTGTAGCATCCTCCTAGGTAGGTATCATTGTGGGTCTTTCTCCTTACCAGGAAGGCTGCCAGGTCAATTTAGAAGGCTCTTTGCTTAACAGGGAACAGGGATCCATTGATAGTGTTTGCTCATGGTGTTCAGGTGCTACTCATGCTGTCTGAATGTTTAAAGATCAGGGACATCTACACACAGCAATCCCTACGGGGCAGTGCTACACATGAAAGACAAAACCAGAGAAAATTCCCAGCTCTACTCGCCAACCAGTCTGCTTACCAACCAAATTAACCTGTCCAACAGTATGCATTAAAAACAGGGGTTTAGTTAACACACATTTGCAAAAGCATGCGTAAGCTGCAAGGCCTCTTCACAGCACCCTGTATCACTTGCAGTCCTAACCTACATGTATGAGGGTCTCCACAATAGAAGCAGATGCATTCTAATGGACAGATAAGGGGCAGGTGGGCCTAGAGGTAGCCTGTTCCTCCTTAACCCCCCTGATGGTAATCCTGAGTGTGGTTAAATTACAGTACCATTAGCGGTAACCCCCGAGCCACACTCGGGATTGCATTGCAGAATCCTGGTGCAGGTTGCTTACAGTGTTTGCGGGCTGTGTCCTCCTCCCGATGCTCTGTGTGCCAGGCTCCGTTCCCTGTGAGTGTCACTACGCATGGGGGCGGAGCCCGGCGGCAATCTTACAGATTACATTACTGTATCAAATCATTTCACATCCCTTTTGTCCCTAGTGCTTTGTCCAGTGCCCTGCATGCAGTTTTATATTATATATACTTTTCTTTCTGCCTGGAAACTTGAGATTGTCCATGGCAACCAAAAAGTGTCCCTTTTACGTCAAAAGTGGTTTTAGACCAGCTAGAAAACAGCGATAGTAAATTAGAACAGAATTGAGCGATAGTGAATCGTGGGGAAATTAATTTTATTATTTTTTTTATAATTATTTATAGTTATTTATTTCTTTATCGTGTGTGTGTGTGTGTGTGTGTGTGTGTGTGTGTGTATATATATATATATATATATATATATATATATATATAATATAAATCACGGGACACAGAGCAGCCAGTAAGTAATTACTATGTGGATTATATGCCACCTATAGGTGAATGGACACTAGTACACCCAAAGACAGGAAGTCCCCCTCTATATAACCCCTCCCATACAGGAAGTATGGTTGATGAAGTGCTATGCTAAGAAGAAGCCCCATTACGGAAATCCTTAAGCAGGATCAAGGGGCTATGCAGTCGGATCCATTCAAGATGGCAAAGAGCAATGGCCAAAATGGCTGGTACCCGAGCCTCGAGGAAGAGAAAGCGATGTCACCCCAGTATGCAAGGAGGACCTGGTCTTTGAAGGTCTGTCGTGACATGACCCGCGTTATGGGTGAAGATTGGGTCTGGCTGTGTTTTCCAGTAGTATCCTGTGGTAGGAATGGTAAGTCAAATAGGATCCTAAGGAAAACATACGGCTCACTTATGGCTTCTGAGTAAACAATGCTTTTTTTTTTTTTTAACTACTAGAGGGTGTAATTGTAACATACCTGGTGTTCAACATTACCATGCTTCCTCTGCTGTGTGCTCAGTTTCTGGCAGCGCTCCTGTGGAACAGCGTGCCCCCCTTACTCCACTCTTTCATGGCTGCCGAAAGGGCTTGGGGATCGCCGCCTCTGAAATGCGACAATCCGCATGGTTCCCTGGTGTTACAGCCCCTCTCCCCCTGAGCGTCCCATTTGCAGGACCATTCGTTTGTGTTCCAATAGCTCTGTTTAAAAAAGCTATCCAAGGACGCAGGGCTTGGCACGGCCGGCGCGCACGTATCAACGAACGTTCACGTAATACACGGCACAGGCGCAAGGCTTACTGCCTGTAAAGTTTTTTTACTCTGGAAAGAGTCTGGTGGCTGACGGAGAGACACAGAGCATACAAGGGCATGTAAGCACTGTATGGGTGTTGATTACAGGCATTTTTAAAGGCACGTCTACTCAGCATCAGGCTGAGCAGTGATAGCAGCATATATGCAATTGCTGAATTATAGCTCGGCAGTAGAATCACATTGTAAGTACCTCTGCCTTTCGTGCTTAGCACTATGTCTTTCTGGAAGGAGAAGTGGGATAAATACAGAGGGGAGTAGCGCAAGGGTGCCACGGTCGGGGTCTGAGGATCCTAGTCACACTTCCACAGTTCCATCCTCCCCTGAAAGACCAGAAGCAACTGGCTAGTCTGAGTCATTCAAGCTCTCAGCTATAGTAACCACTTCCAATATTTCAGCCTCTGCATATGTCACCAAGGACTATTTGGCTTCAGCATTAGCTGGCTTGGAAGGAAAAATAGCCGATATGTTCGCGTCTTCCTCCCAGTCCAGAAAAAAAAGTCCCCTTCTCCTCTGCCTGAACTTCCAGTGTTGAAACAGAAATGGCCAGATGATATTAAAATCCCATTGGGATACCGGGAAGAAGGGCAGGCAGATGACTCCTCCTCTGAGGATTCAGTCTCAGAAGAGCCCTTCTCAGCCTCGTAATCTCAGAATTTGCTAGTTCAATCCTTTACGGAATTGGTCCATTCTGGATACAAGTTGCCCCCAGCACAGGTAGCTGAGACCCCCCTTTCCTCTTTGGGTTCTTTAAGGCCTCCACAGGGTCCACATGCATTTCCTGCACACCCATTGCTGGAGCGGCAGATATATGCTGACTGGGATCACCCAGATAGGTATTTTCTTTATCCAAGAACATTTACTCTTCTTTATCCTATGGAGAAAAAGTTCACTAAGAATTGGAGTTTGCCAGCAGTAGACACTGCTATCTCTTATGTGCATACGAGTCTAACTTGTCCAGTGGACAATGTCCAGGTTTTTAAGGATCCAGCTGATAAAAAGCTGGAATGTTTGCTCAAAGCCTTGTTTACTGTAGCGGGTGCAGCAGCACAGCCTGCAGTAGCAGGGATAGGCATTTGTCAATCCCTAAAAGACCAGGTGCTCAAGGGGAAGAGGCCCATGAGTTAGCTGAGCTACCTAGTGTGAGGTTGGTGGTTCAATTGGACCCGGGCTTTTAGGACTTCTGGATGTATGGAGCTCTCTGATTCATCGGGAAGTCAAGACACACACAGCAATATGGTGAATCAAAGACTAGACTTTATTTTTCGTGCGCCCTGTACCTAATCAAAACATACAGGAAACGGAATTCCCTTAGCTCAGCCAATCGTATTTAAGTAATTAGGTTATACAAGCAATACAGTACTTCACAATTATACAATGTGTGTAAAACATAGTCTATTTTCTGTGTGACCAACTAAACCTTGTTTCTACCGCGCCTTATCTATGTTATTGTTCTCTGCTCAGTACATAATAAAATTTTGCAAGGTTGTTCCTGGCTTCTGTGTAATTACTCCTAACAGTTCTGGGTTAAAGGATACATCTCATACAAGCATTGATATTATGGGGGAACTCTAGCAAGCCTTACAATGCATTGATAGTATGGGGGAACTCTAGCTAGCCTTACACCTAGGGCCTTATGTTTTGTGGTTGACGCTCTTAAAGATTGTATTCATCAGGTGTCACGCCTTGCTCTCTTATCAGTGCATATACGTAGAATTCTCTGGTTGAAGCATTGGTCAACTGAATTGCCATGCAAAAAGCTATTGGCAGATTTTCCCTTTCATGGGGAACGGTTGTTCGGAGATGATTTGGATAAATATGTCCAAACAATTTCAGTTGGTAAGAGTGCCCTTTTACCAGTTAAAAGAAGGAGTAAACATCCTTTATTTTAAACGTTCTTCCCTGGTATCAGCTGGCAGTCGCGATGGCCTCCGCCGTCAGGTTTAAGAAGTAAGCCTCAAGGCCAAGCACAAGGGCAGAAGCCTGCAAAGCAGAGTCCTAAGGCCTCCTTATGAAGGGGTGCCCCCGCTCGCTCGAGTGGGGGGAAAGCTTCTGCAGTTTTCAGGGGCTTGGCAGGAAAAGATCCAAGACAGATGGATCATCTCCACTGTATTTCAAGGGTACAAACTAGAGTTTCCACCTTTTCGTTTTCTAAGGTCAAACGTTCCCAAGGACCCACTCAAAAGGTGGTCTTTGTTCCTGGCACTAGACCGATTGACGTCTCAGGGTGTAATCATAGAGATTCCCCCAGAAGAGCAGGGCATGGGGTTTTATTCAAATCTCTTCACAGTGCCAAAACCGAATAGAGATGTCAGACCCATTTTAGATCAAGGATCTAAATCATTTCGTAACCATCCACTCTCTTCGCATGGAGTCAATCCGGTCAGTCGTGTCCACCCTGCAGGGAGGAGAATTTCTAGCATCAATAGACATCAAAGATGCATATCTGCATGTGCCAATTTGTCCCGCTCACCAGAAGTTTCTGCGTTTTCGCTGTAGAAAACTTTCAGTTTGTGGCCGTGCCCTTCGGGTTAGCCCCTGCGTCCCCGGTGTTAACAAAAGTTCTGGCCCCGGTACTAGCAAGACTAAGGGTCCAGGGTATAGCAATAATGGCATACCTAGACGACCTGCTGCTGATCAGTCAGTTGCACGGCTAGACCAGAGTGTGTACAACACAGTCAAGTACTTGGATCACCTTGGATCAACAATGGATGTCAGCCTCTTGGGCTGGGGAGCGGTTCTGGAGGAGACCACTGTCTAGGGGAAGTGGTCAGAGTCCGAAAAAGCTTTGCCCATCAACATTCTAGAGATTCGTGCGGTGCGTTTGGCCCTAATAGCCTGGACTTTCAGATTACAAGGTTGTCCCATCAGGATACAATCCGACAATGTCACAGCAGCAGTAGTAACTACCCTGATTAATGCAAGGAAGCCGGTTTCCAGGATCATTTATTAAAGGGTCTGGAGGTCCTATGTTTCCTGGTGTGAAACCAAAGGATGGCATCCTCAGAAATATGTCATAGGAAGAATTCTTGCCTTCCTACAGTTGGGGGTAGAAATTAAAGTAGCTTAAATGCAATCAAGGGTCAGATTTCGGCCTGGTCAGTGTTTTTTCAAAAGCTTGATTCACATTCTTTGATCCGGGCCTTTATACAAAGGATATTGAAGGTGACGGCTCAGATACGGCAAACTGATGCTTTGTTTGTGCTGCCAGAAGGGCCGGCAGTGTCAAAATCTACTATTTTAAAGTGGATTTGTTGGGTTATAATTCAGGCTTTTGAATACAGAATGGTTCCGCCTTTTCAAGTTAGAGCGCACTGTACCAGAGCAGTGAGTGCTTCATGGGCGGCGTATCGCCAAGCCTCTACAACTCAGATTTGCAAGGCTGCAACTTGGTCGTCAGTCCATACATTACTAAATGTTATCTCTTGGATGTCAGACAGCAAGAGGATACCGCCTTTGGGCACAATGTGCTGCAGGCAGCAGTATAGTTCCTCCATGTCTGATGATGGCCTGCTTTTATTTGTGTCTCCCTCCCCTTAGAGACATTGCTTTGGGACATCCCACATAGTAATTACTATGACTGCTCTGTGTCCCGTGATGTACGATAAAGAAAATAGGATTTTTATAACCGCTTAGCTGTAAAATCCTTTTCTTGGCGTACATCAAGGGACACAGAGGTCCCTCCCTTCTTATTGGGGAGATCTTTATATATATATATATATATATATATATATATATATATATATAGCTTTGCTACAAAAACTGAGGTACTTCCTGTATGGGAGGGGTTATATAGAGGCATACTTCCTGTCTTTGGGTGTGCCAGTGTCCATTCACCTATAGGTGGCGTATAACCCACATAGTAATTACTATGGCTGCTCTGTGTCCCGTGATGTACTGCAAGAAAAGGATTTTACAGGTCAGCCGTTATAAAAATCCTAGTATAATTTGGTGTTTTAAACTTTATCATACTTGGGATGTCTACTAGACTCTTGTTTGGACAAATTTAAGTGTGTTATTACTAAGAATTGCAGGCCTACAATATAAAACGCCAAATTTCGATGCAAAACAATGTACCGCTTTGAGATTAAAAAATCTGACACAAGTATACTGCCAGGGTGGCTACAGGCACATTCTGCAATGTGCTGGGTGTCCAATGACGACAAAGGTGTCCTCTGACCAAAGTTACACCAGTAACAAAGAGATGGCCCCTGCCCCCACCTATAACTGGCCTTCACAGCAAAGAGCACATGCATTCTAATGGATAGATAAGGGGCAGATGAGGCTGGAGATAACCCAATCTTCCTTAAAGGCACGGAGACACATTGGACACCCAGTCCATAGCACAATGGCCTCAAAGGTGTCCAGTGTGTCTCCTGACCAAATTTACACCAGTAATAAAGAGATGGCTCCAGCCCCCACCTATAACTGGCCTTCACAGCAAGGAGCACATGGAATGGTAAATGCATGAAAGAAAAAATCAGAGAAAATTCTCAGCTCAACTCGCCAACCAAATTAACCTGTCCAACAGTATGTGTTAAAAACAGGGGTTTAGTTAGCTTCCCCCTTTGGCTATCCATTAGAATGCATGGCTTTCATTGTGGAGACCCTCATAAATGTAAAAAGTTAGGACTGCAAGTGATGCAGGGTGCCGTGAAGAGGCCTTGCAGCTTACGCATGCATTTGCAAATGTGTGCTAACTAAACCCCTGTTTTTATTGCACACTGTTGGACAGGTTAATTTGGTTGGTAAGAAGACTGGTTGGTGAGTTGAGCTGGGAATTTTCTCTGGCTTTGTCTTTCATGCGTTTGCCTTTCCATGTGCTCCAGATCAAAATTAAACTTTTTGACCTAAAAGCGCTATGTGTGGCAGAAAACGAATACTACACATTACCCTGAACACACCATCCCCACTGTGAAACGTGGTGGTGGTATCATGTTGTGGGAATGCTTTTCTTTGGCAGGGACAGGGAAGCTAGTCAGAGTTGATGGATGGAGCCAAATACAGTGCAATCTTAGAAGAAAACCTGTTGGAGTCTGCAAAAGACTTAAGACTGGGGCAGAGGTTCCCCTTTCAACGGGACAATGATCCTAAACATACAGCCAGAGCTAGAATGGTTTAGATCAAAGCATATTCATGTGTTGGAATGGCTCAGTCTTAGGCCCCGTACACACGACCGAGTTTCTCGGCAGAATTCAGCCAGAAACTCGATTGGAGCTGGATTCTGCCGAGAAACTCGGTCGTGTGTACACTTTTCAGCGAGGAAGCCGACGAGGAACTCGTCGGGCCGAATAGAGAACATGTTCTCTATTTCCTCGTTGTTCAATGAGGAAAGTCGGCCCTCAGAGATCCTCGGCGGCTTCAACACTGAACTCGACGTGTTTGGCACGTCGAGTTCCTCGGACGTGTGTACGGGGCCAAAGTCCAGACCTAAATCCAATTGAGAATCTGTGGCAAGACGTTAAAACTGCTGTTTACAGATGCTCTTCATCCAATCTAAAGAAGAATGGGCAAAAATTTCACATTTTGGTTGTGCAAAGCTGGTAGAGACATACACAAAAAGACTTGTGGTTCTACAAAGTTTTGACGCAGGGGAGCTGAATACAAATTCATACCACAGTTTTCAGATATTTATTTGTAAAAAAAATTGAAGACCATTGAGCATTTTCTTTCCACTTCAGAACTCTGTGCTACTTCGTGTTGGTCTATCACATAAAATACATTTACATTTTTGGTTGTAACATGACAAAATGTGGAAAATGTCAAGGGGTATTAATACTTTTTCAAGGCACTGTATAGGTGGGGGCAGGGGCCATCTCTTTGTTACTGGTGTAAATTAGGTCAGGGGTATTTGGCTGCCTCCAGGCCCACCTGCCCCTTATCTAGCTATTAGAATGCATGTGCTTCCATTGTGGAGACCCTCATAAATTTAGAAGGTTAGGACTGCAATTGATACAGGGTGCTGTGAAGAGGCCTTGCAGCTTACGCATGCGTTGTCAAATGTGCGCCAACTAAACCCCTGTTTTTAAACGCATACTGCTAGACAGGTTAATTTGGTTGGTGAGTTGAGCTGGGATTGTTCTATGGTTTAGTCTTTCATGTGGTTGCCCTTCCATGTGATCCTTGCTGTGAAGGCCAGTTATAGGTGGGGGCAGGGGCCATCTCTTTGTTACTGGCTTTTCGAATGTGCCTCACAGCATTTCATTGCAGAAGTAACAGCTTTCTAGAAAGGAGCACAATACCAAACACTAAATTTTAAAGGTGCATGGTAAGACAGGTTATAAATTAGATTCTTTTGACTAAAATTCGAAAAGGTTTCCATAGTTTTAAAAATAACTTGTATAAAGATCAGTACGTTCCACTTAAGTACACCTTAAAGTGGGAGTTCACCCGAAAAAAATGTTTTAACCTTCGATTAATGCTCATTTTGTCAAGGGGAATCGGGTAGTTTTTTTAAAATCTAAGCAGTACTTAACGTTTTAGAGAGCGATCTTCTTCGCCGCTTCCGGGTATGGTCTTCGGGACTGGGCGTTCCTATTTGATTGACAGGCTTCCGACAGTCGCATACATCGCGTCACGAGTAGCCGAAAGAAGCCGAACGTCGGTGCGGCTCTATACGGCGCCTGCGCACCGACGTTTGGCTACTTTCGGAAAATCGTGACGCGATGTATGCGACCGTTGGAAGCCTGTCGGAAGACTGTCAATCAAATAGGAACGCCCAGTCCCGCAGCCCATACCCGGAAGCGGCGGAGAAGATCGCTCTCTAAAACGGTAAGTACTGCTTAGATTTAAAAAAAACTACCCGATTCCCCTTGACAAAATGAGCATCAATCTAAGGTTAAAAATTTACTTTTCGGGTGAACCTCCACTTTAAAAGTACAAGAGTGCAAGGTTTGTGGCTACGAGCACAAAATAGCCAAGAAACCCAAACGTAAAGACTCTGAAAAGGTAATCATGTGGGAGTTCATCAGTATTGATTAGTAGTTCTCCATGCCTTGTAGAAAACAGGACTTTAACCACTTATCTACTGCCCGCCATCAAATGACGGCAGGAGGCAGACCCCATTGTTCTGGGTAGACGTCATATGACATCGCACCCTTTTAAGCCACTAGGGGGGACGCCCACCGCGTCACTGGGGACCTAATGCGCGTGTCTGCGATGGTCGCTGGGCACTCGCGATTGCCCAGTAACTGAGCAGGACTGGATTGGTGTATGTAAACACACTGATGGTTGTCCCTTGTACATAGGGACAACCATCGGTCACTCCCCTTCCCCCACAGTAAGAATCACTTATTAGGGAATACATTAACCCCTTCCTCGCCCCCTAGTGTTAACCCCTTCCCTGCCAGTCATATTTATACAGTAATCAATGCATTTTTATAGCAGGGATCGCTGTATAAATGAGAATGGTCTCAAAAATGTGTCAAGTGTCTGATGTGTCCGCCGCAATATCGCAGTCACGATAAAAATCGCTGAGTGCCGCCATTACTAGTTAAAAAATAAATAAAAATGCTATAAATCTATCCCCTATTTTGTAGACCCTATAACTTTTGCGCAAACCAATCAAACGCTTATTGAAATATTTTTTTTTATTATATGTAGAATAATATGTTTTGGCCAAAACTGAGAAAAATTGTTAATAAAAAAATGGATATTTATTATTATAGCAAAAAGTAAAAAATATTGGGTTTTTTTTTCAAACTTGTCCCTCTTCTTTTGTTTATAGCGCAATAAATAAAAACCGCAGAGGTGATAAAATACCACTAATAGAAATATCTTTGTGAATAAAAAACGATTAAAATTTAAATTTGGGTACAGTGTTGCATGACCGCGCAATTGTCATTCAAAGTGCGACAGCTCTGAAAGCTGAAAAATGGCTTGGGAAGGAAGGGGGTGAAAGTGCCCAGTAGGCAAATGGTTAAAGAAGAATTGTAATCTAAATGAAAACCTTTATAAGGTTTTAAATGGCAAGCTACTTAAAGCTCTGAATCAAAGCTGTTAAAACTATGCGTTAGTTGCTGAAGCAAGAGGAGGGCTGCAATTGTGCAAATTAACAAATCTAATCCAGAAAACCAGAATCAATTTACCCACCACTGCCTTGTTTAATTTGTGCAAACATGCTTACATGCTTAGTTGTAAAGGGTACATTTTTTATTAAAATAATTAACATGGTATACATATCTGTGCAATGGTATTGCACAGGTCCCCCCCCCCCCCCTAAGCGATCTAGGCTTATCCTTTTCTGTCTGCCCCCATAGCAGGCTGCTTTCTATAGGGACAGATGTGCAGGCTCTCTCCCGAGCTGGGCCACGTTTAGCCGTAGACGCAAACATGGCTAAGCCCCTCCCCCTGCTCCTTCCGTACAGGATTTGACTGACAGCAGCCAATGCCTCCAACTGCTGCCTCTGTGTCCTGTGAGAAGACTGAAGACCAGTGCGACTGCAGATAGACACAGTGCTGGATTGTAGTGTATTGAGGTAGGTGAGTGATGCAAGAAGTGGACATTTCTTTTAGCTCAATTCAGGGAATACCTTAGGGCAGGGATCCTCAAACTACGGCCCTCCAGCTGTTGTAGAACTACACATCCCATGAGGCATTGTAACACACTGACATTCACAGACATGACTAGGCAGGATGGGACTTGTAGTTCCTGAACAACTGGAGGGCTGTAGTTTGAAGACCAATGCGCCTTAGGGTAAAAAAATGTCCTGGCTTTATAACATGTTGGGAAAGGAAAAATGGTATCTGAGACACAAATCTTTAAACTATAAAGCCCCGTACACACAATCGGAATTTCGATCGTGTGTATGCCCCATGGGAGTTTTTCCATCAGATATTCCGAGGAATTCCATCGGAGTTCTCTCCGATGGAATTCCGAAGCGAGTTTGGCCAGGCAAAAGTCTTATCGTGTGTACGGGGCATTAGTCTGCTTTCTTTCAGCAAAACACAGAACCAGCTTTGTTTTCAAATCTCAATGCAAACACAGGCATGGCTCTTTAATAGCACTGTACACAGTCGTTACACAGCAACTGCTGTAATTTTCTGAAAATGCAATATGGCTACCTGGAGGTTTTCTGTACAGAACACCCCTCAGAAATATTTTTCTCTGCTCGTGTGATTGCCTCACCAATTTTCCTAGAAGTCTGCACTAGGATACAAGTCAGATTTCGGGCTTGTCAACCAAAAATGTAATTTTTGGTGAAATACTACCAATAGGAACATGTCTAAAGGGATGCAGGTCCAGCAGCTTTCCTTATTAGTGCCCTGTATCTGCTACAGCTGATTGAGAATTATGAAACCACTCCCAGTAGATTCACTTAACCACATGAACATGAAGAAAAACACAGGGATTTCTTTAGAATAACAAAAAGGTAGGAATCTGCAACAAAATCTCTTCAAATCCTTGCAATGAATATATATATACACAGGAGGGGGGTGGGGGGGGGGTGGGATTTATCAACAAAAGTGGAGTTATGCTTTAAGTACCAGAATCACATCCCAGTCATAATCAAGGAAATCGGTTATGTACACTGTATGAATTTGTGGGTACTATAAAGAGCATGGGTCTTCAACAAACTACGGCCCTCCAGTTGTTCAGAAACTACAATTCCCATCATGCCTAGTCATGTCTGAATGTCAGAGTTTTACAATGCTTCATGGGACGTGTAGTTCTACAACAGCTGGAGGGCTGTAGTTTGAAGATCCCTTTTAAAGAGTCTCAAAATGTGTGTTCATAAAGCAGTTTTGTTCACACTTAATTTATATAAAGGTGAAAAAATACATGTCATACGTCCAGTTAGCCTGAAACCTTTACTTGTCACATATATGATGCAATAAACGCACATATCTCCAATTTGTCTTGGTATATGGACAGCAGTGGTGCAAGACTCAATGAGAAAACTGTTTTTCAATGAGCATCAAGCCACCCCTGTCCATATCCTAGAAAAAAAAAGTATACATATTTTTATTGTGTCATGTATCTGACAATTAAAGTCTAAGTTATTTGAGATATGGTGTTGTAGAGACTTGATCTAGGAGATAGCTGGCCCTATGGCATTTTAATCTTTGTATAAATAAAGTGTGAACCAAAATAAATGAAGTGTTGCGACTCTCTATAGTACTTTCAAAGTCCTCCAAAGGTAAATAACCGTTTTGCTTGTAACTGCTTAACTGTTAATGAACATACACAGACATTTTCTGAAGAATGCTTTATTAACTTTACACAGTACATGTGGTACGAATTATAGTGTGTTTTAGCTTTGGCCGTATGACTAAATGAGGTTTACATTGTTTTCCATGTCTTTTTTTTTTTTTTATAGTTGGGGAGTCTGCATATCAATGTTTATACCCAACATTTACACAACTTTCACCCAAGATTCACACATTTTTTTAATTGAAAAATGTGTGAATCTTGGGTGAAACAATCAATAAATTCACCTCTTGGAATCTAAAGGTCATACCACTTTGGATTAATGTGGAGTTTTATTTTGTTGTACATTATGAATGACAAGTAATTTCTTAATAGGTCATATATCTCCTCTTCCTGTTCCTTGGATATTCAGAGTATTCAAATTTTCAGTAACGGGTGCAATACTGGTTCCCAAAATAGTTGGATTTATGGTTATTGGTGTTTGGGTTGTTATCGGAGTTATGGTTTTATTTGGCGTTTGTGTAGTTGTTGAAGCTACTGTAGTTGATGTAGGAGTTCCAGTAGTTGTACGCCGACATGTCTTTGGATTCTGAAATAATAGTACAGTAGTTAAATGTATGAAATGGAAGAACACACCTGTAGTAATTTAAAGCAGACCTTCACTAACAATTAACTGACTTCTACATGTTGGCCCCCATATAAAATATCTAGCTGAAAACTTTTCTCTGGCTTCACACCTATGTGGTTTGAAAATATGATGTGGTAAAACTTAAGTTTTACCACTTGTTACACCAGCTCATGCTAATATATGGCTTTAAGTTGTGTGTTGCAGTGCTTTACATTTAGAATGGCATCCCAAAAACTACTGTAGTCTGCAGTGCACCTTCAAAATAAAATAAAAAGTGCAAGTCCAGGTTTTTAACAGCTGTCATGCCATGGACCAAAAATGTGTCCAGAAAGGGCCCCTACAACAGCAGAAATTGGTAATGTTACATACTGCATTCTTGCTTCTGGTCTGCTCCCCCAGGTGACAGAGAAGTCATACAGACTTTCTGCTGCCTCCTTGGGTACCTGTGCATCCCAAATTGTGTGAGAATGTTACAGTTCTTTTGTTGTCTGTGCCTTCCTAATGATGCCTGCCCCCCTATTCTTGTTACAGGCACAGGAAGTTAAAGAATGTCTCAGATGGAAATAAAAACCTAAAAGAAATTGTCCTGAAAATTGTCTGAAAGATGTCCTTTCAGCATCTGAGTTGCCCTTCCTACATTGAGCTTTAGGCTACTTTCACAGTGGGGCGTCGGCGATAAAGTGCTGCTATTTTTAGCGGCTTCATCATTGTTTTTGTGGCGCAATTCGGCTGCTAGCAGGCCACTTTTAACCCCCGCTAGCAGGTGAGAAAGGGTTAAATTTCAAAGAATAAAACCTTAATAAAAAAACTGACGTCAGCCCACGACCATCTTCTAGATAGAAAAACAGAATGCATGGCACATAACAGAACAACATCTAATAAAATACAACAACATTATGCATTTAAAAAAAAAAAACACTGATCATCATAAAAACATAAACCCCAATAAATTATCTATTAGAAATAAAACAGTTGATGTCGAAATCAACATTCAAGCCAGCCGGCGCCATCACCTTGGTCTCAAAAAACCAGAAGGACTCTACGGCTTAGCTGGCGAATATAATGACCCCCTCGCCAATGTCTAGGGACTTTTTCAATGTCCCAAAATTTAGGATGTCTCGGATCCCGTTTGACAGATCCTGAAGTGTCTAGAGACACTATGGGTCTTCACACCTTTTTTTATGTTGCTTATGTGTTCACCAACTCGTACATGTAGTGCTCTCGAGGTCCTGCCAATATATTGGAAACCACAGTCACACTTGAGCATGTACACCACACCCATGGTCGCACAAGTAATTAAATCTTTGATTTGATACTTTTTATTTGTGACTGTTGAGCTGAACTCTTTGCGTTTTACATTATTTCTAGCATGTTTACAGGTGGCACACCTGCCATATGCATAAAAGCCAGAAAGGAAATTGAACAGCTTATTCTCTATAATCCTAGGTGGGTCAATGACACCCGGTGCCAAACTGTTCCACAAGGAAGGTGCCTTGCGGTAAATGAATCCTGAACGATTAGGAGAATGAGGGCCCAGGACACGATGATGTTTCAAAATGGGCCAATATTTAGTCACAATTTTGTTGAATTTCTTATGCTGTATGCTATAATCCATAACCATTTTAAATTGGTTAGAAGTAGCAACATTGTCAGGTCCATCTATAGCTCTATTTCAGAGATATTTTAGAGATAACATGATAAGTATAGCTTTTCTGTCTAATTCTAGTTGCCAATATTTGTGACTGAGACACATACTCACTCTCGGAGGTGCAATTACCCCGCAATCGGACAAATTGCATAGCCACATCTGATGATGGCAACTGTCTAGAGGGAAGTAGGCATTGCGGTCAGTAGATTTGAGGTGATTTCTGGTATAGAAACAGTTATCTTTCTTAAAGATCTCCAAGTCTAGAAAGGTGACCAGTTGCCCATCAATACACCAAAATAATTTGATATTTTTGGTGTTATTGTTCAGTTTATCAATAAAAGGTTGTAAGCTAATCATGTCACCTTCCTACACCATCACCAAATCATCTATATACAGTTTGTAACACAACTGAGGTGGGCGATCACAGAACACTACTTTGTCCTCCCAGTGGGCCATAAACAAATTGGCCACACTGGGAGCAAAACGAGCGCCCATCGCCACACCTCGTGTCTGCAAAAAATACTGTTTGTCAAACCAAAAATAATTGTTCAATAAGCAAAACCTGAGACCCCTTAAAATAAAATGTAATATGCTCTCTAGACAGATCCGTCCCTGCTAAGGCCCATTCCACTGAAGCCAAGGCCACATCGTGGTCTATAATGGTGTATAGGGATCCTACATCCGCAGTTATTAAAAGACTAGACGGAGTACAAGATAACGTGAATGATCTGTTTGGTGTCGGAGATATGCTTCCATTTTGATGACAAGGCGTTGTAGGGGGAAAAAATGGATATTGGCCCATGCTAGATGTTACGGAATCAATCCTGTTAACAATCGGCCGACCGGGGGGATTTTCTGAATATTCTGAAATTGTGGCGATGGACGCTCATTTTGTTCCCAATGTGGCCAATTTGTTATGGCCCACTGGGAGGACGAAGTAGTGTTCCGTGATTGCCCACCTCAGTTGTTGCGTTATAAACAGTATATAGATGATTTGGTGATGGTGTAAGAAGGTGACAGGACTAGCTTACAGCCTTTTATTGATAAACTGAATAACACCAAGAATATCAAATTATCTTGGCGTATTGATAAGCAACAGGTCACCTTTCTAAACTTAAGAGATCTTTAAGAAAGATAACTGTTTCCATACCAGAAATCACTTCAAACCAATGACCGCAATGCCTACATCCCCTTAGACAGTTGCCATCAGATGTGGCTATGCAACATTCCAAGATGCCAATTTGACCGATTGCGGAGTAATTGCACCTGTCAGAGTGAGTATGTCTCAGTCACAAATATTGGCAACTAGATTTAGACAGAAAGGCTATACTTATCCCGTTATCTCTAAAGAAATATAGAGTAAGAGCTATAGATAGGAATTCTATTATAGCTGATAAAACAGATAAACCTGACAATGTTGCTACTTCTAACCAATTTAAGATGGTTATGGATTATAGCATACAGCATAAGAAATTCGAAAAAATTGTGGCTAAATATTGGCCCATTTTGAAACATGACAAGTGTTCTGGGCCCTCATTTGCGTAATCGTCCAGGATTCATTTACCACAAGACCCCTTCCTTGCGGGAAAGTTTGGCACCGAGTGTCATTGACCCACCTAGGATTATAGAGAATAAGCTGTTCAATTTCCTTTCTGGCTTTTATGCATGTGGCAGGTGTACCACCTGTAAACATGCTAGAAATAATGTAAAGAAACGCAGAGTTCAGCTCAACAGTCACAAATTAAAAGTATCAAATCGGCGTATCGATGCCGCCTTACACTCAATGCAACTGATTGACGCCTGGCGTCTCTTGCACCCTGGAGACAGGGATTACACCTTTTTCTCTAAGCCCCACCACACGTACTCGAGGATCGATTACTTCCTCCTACCTCATGGGCAACTGGACGCAATACAGGACATTGATATTGGGTCGATCACATGGTCCGACCACGCCCCCATTACCTTGAAGTATTCTCTCTCTAAACTAAATGGAGGCCAGAGGCCAATGTGGCGACTTAACGAAGGTCTTCTACAAAACAAAGAGGTCATGACTGACGTCATTACAGAATTGGGACATTACTTCTCCACTAATAGTACCCCTGACAGTGACGTGGGAGTAGTGTGGGAAGCCCATAAGGCGGTGATCCAGGGGGGTACTTATTTACCACTTAAAGACCTTAGGTGTTTTTCAGATTTGGTGTTTGCAAGACTAAAACATTTTTTTCTGCTAGAAAATTACTTAAAACCCCCAAACATTATATATATTTTTTTCTAACACCCTAGAGAATAAAATGGCGGTCATCGCAATACTTTTTGTCACACCGTATTTGCGCAGCGGTCTTATAAGCGCACTTTTTTTGGAAAAAATTCACTTTTTTGAATTAAAAAATAAGACAACAATACATTTGGCCCAATTTTTTTATATATTGTGAAAGATAATGTTACGCCGAGTAAAATGATACCCAACATGTCACGCTTTAAAATTGCGCCCGCTCGTGGCATGGCGTCAAACTTTTACCCTTAAAAATCTAGATAGGCGACGTTTAAAAAATTCTATAAGTTGCATTTTTTGAGCTACAGAGTAGCTCTAGGGCTATAATTATTGCTCTCGCTCTAACGATCGCGGCGATACCTCACTTGTGTGATTTGAACACCGTTTTCATATGCGGGCGCTACTCGTGTATGCGTTCGCTTCTGCGCGCGAGCTCGACGGGGCGCTTTAAAAAAAAAATTATTTTTGTTTTCTTATTTAATTTTATTGATTTTATTATTTTTTACACTAAAATATAAAAAATAAAAAAATGATCACTTTTATTCCTATTACAAGGAATGTAAACATCCCTTGTAATAGAAAAAAGCATGACAGGTCCTCTTAAATATGAGATCTGGGGTCAAAAAGACCTCAGATCTCATATTTAGGCTTAAATGCAAGAAAAAAAAAAACAGGAAAATGTGTCATTTAAAAAAATGACAAAAAAAAATTGTCTCTTTAAGAGGCTGGGCGGGACTGACGTTTTGACGTCACTTCCGCCCAGCAGAGCTATGAGGACGGGTGGGGGCCATCTTGCCCTCACTCAAGTCCTCACTCTCCAGGCGGCAGCATCGGATCTCCTCCGCCGCTACCGACGGCTCCGGTAAGCGGCGGAGGGCGCGGAAAAGCGGCGGGAGGGGGGGGGCCCCTCTCCCGCCACCGATAACGGTGACCGCCGTTATCGTTTACACGGCCGCCCGCTGAAAACATGGATATCTCAGTTGTGGCAGCAGCTGCTTCCGTTACTGAGATATCCATGTTTAAAAAGAGGACGTACATTTACAATACGCGGGTCGGGAAGTGGTTAAACACGGCGCGCGGCTAAAAAAGGAGCGCTCGGCACAATTGGACTCGCTTCTTACTAGGTTGCGAACGCTAGAATCCACACATAAAATAACCCCGAGCAAGCAGGTTGGCGCGGAACTGAATGTGCTTCGCTCGCAGGTCACGGACCTCCTACACTTCAGGGCCAAAGCGGCACTGCAGACCTGTAGACGTTACACGTATGAATCGGGCAAAAAATGCGGTAAATTGTTGGCCAACACGCTGCGATCCCGTCGACTGGCCTCTTATATCCCACATGTACTATCCCCTTCAGGGCAGAAACAGTCAACTCCACAGCGGATCTCACGTGAATTCAGGCAGTTCTACAGCTCCCTGTACAACCTGACCAAACCCCCTACTCTGACGGACACAATACAGGACTACACGTCGCTAATGCCATCTCTACCCACTGAGGCTCGAGACAGTTTAGAAGACCCCATTACACTACCAGAAATTCAACTTTCACTGAAAAACGCCAAACCGGGTAGGGCCCCTGGCCCTGACGGCCTCACCATAGCATACTACAAGACCCTGCTACCGGCAGTAGGGGACCATATGGTGAAGCTCTTCAACGAGTTGGGCGCAGGGAAATCCTTCCACGCCACCACACTGCAGGCCCAAATATCTGTAATTCTAAAAGAGGGTAAGGACCCAGCTAGTTGTGGTAGCTACCGTCCCATATCCCTCCTCAACACAGACCTCAAATTATTCACAAAAATCCTAGCATCTAGGCTCCAGGTACACCTCCCGAGCCTGATACACCTGGATCAGGTGGGTTTTGTACCCACGAGAGAGGCCCGGGACAACACCATTAAGGTCCTCAACCTTTTACACATAGTGTCCTCCAGTAAAACACCTAGTCAGTCTGTCGGAACAGATGCCGAAAAGGCGTTTGACCGGGTAGACTGGCAGTTTATGATGTCTACCCTGGAACACATAGGGTTGGGGGACAAAATGAGAAACTGGGTATCAGCGGTATACAATGGACCGACGGCACAGGTGAGGGCCAATGGGGTACTATCAGATTCGTTTCCAATAACTAACAGGACGAGACAGGGATGCCCTCTATCACCCCTCTTGTTCGCTCTGTCGTTAGAACCCTTCCTGTGTCATGTCCGACTAAATCCTGACATAAAAGGCATACTTACCACAAAAGCACAATACAAAGTCTCCGCATATGCGGACGACCTGCTTTTCACCCTCACGGACCCTGACGCCTCCCTCCCGGCCCTTTTCCGGGAATTTGACACCTATGGCAGGCTCTCCAATTTAAAAATCAATCTGACGAAGTCGGAAGCCATGGGCATAGGAATCCCACAGCACCACCTCGCCCAGCTTAAAACTGGGTTTAATCTGAAGTGGACGGAAGTCGCGCTAAAATATTTAGGGACATACACCCCCCCCTCACTCACGCACCTATACCGCCTGAACTTTCCCCCCCTTCTGACTGAGGTCCGGAAATTATTGACTCAATGGACCAGTGGACTGCATTCCTGGGTGGGCAGGTGTAACATCTTAAAGATGACAATCTTACCCAAATTTTTGTACCTCCTACAGGCTCTCCCGATCCACATCCCTGGGGATTACTTTAAGCAGGTACACTCCAAGTTTATACGCTTCCTCTGGGCGGGGAAAAGGTCGAGAGTTCGCAGAACTGTCCTCTCCCTTCCTAAACTACATGGTGGTCTGGCCCTACCGGACGTCCGGACGTACTACCATTCTACACACTTGGTGAGACTGATTGACTGGTGTCGACATGGACATAATAAGTTATGGACGCAGGTGGAGCAGAGCCAGGTCGGAACCCCCCTACGTCGTGCCCCTTGGTGCTCGGCGTCGATTCCTTCCGCGATTAGGCGCCACCCTTTAGTGGGGAACACGATTAACATATGCGCAGACCTTTTTGCACGACTCTCCCTTGCCTCCAGGGACTCCCCTCTCAGGCCGATCATTGGACGTCCGCTCTTTGGACCGGGCTTACAGGATAGGCGGTTCCTTGACCTTGAAGGAGACGGTCTTTTTCAGGCATCCCATTTCAGCTCGGGGGGGGAGGTGGACATCGGCAGTGGAATTGATGGATCCCGACGGCGCCTACCGCCTTGACTTTCTGAGAGCAAACCAGCTGACCCACTTCCTGAGTAGTATCCCGGCCCCCCCAGCCGGACAAGCACCGTTGACAGAGTTGGAAGAGTTGTGTGGAGAGACTGGAGTACTCCCACACGCTCTCTCCCTACTATATGCCATGTTGATCGCCCCCCCCCTGGAGACTACCAGATTCCGGCCCTGACAAAATGGGAAAGGGATCTGGGTACACGACTCTCACCCACCAAAAAACAGACCATAATCCGCTTCACGCACAAGTCATCTTTATGTGCGAAAACCCAGGAGACAAACTACAAGATCCTTACCCGCTGGTACAGGACCCCGGACCTCCTAAATAGGCTGTTTCCCAACACTTCCGACATCTGCTGGAGATGCCAGCAGGACAGGGGCACCCTGCTCCATGTGTTCTGGACCTGTCCACGAATCAGGGGCTTCTGGGGAGAGGTACGCCGGATCGCACAAAAATTTACTGGGTACACGGTACCGGATGACCCGGCTTACTTCCTCCTGCATGCAACCAACATTCCACCAGGAGTCTACAAGAAGTCGGTGGTGCGTCACCTTTTAGATGCAGCCAGGGCCTGCGTGCCTCTCCGCTGGAAGTCCCCTCACCCTCCGACTATTGCTCTCTGGCTGAATAGGGTGGATGAGATCAGTCGAATGGAAGACTTGATCCTCTCCAGCCAACAACGTCAGGAGACATACTCTGAGACGTGGCAGCTATACAACGTGTTTAAATACTCGGACGAGGGGCAGAGTCTCAGAGAGACTGACTGCTCGGCGCCAACCCAGCCACAGGTATAATACCTGATCCCATTGATATGTGGAATATCCGGGAACGGATTAACTACACGTTACGCCCGTAGGGGCGCTTTACACTGACCCTGCTTGTGCAAAAATACCCCCCCATTCCCCCCCCCCTACTTCTCTAAACCCTTCTCTATCCCTCCCCACTATGCTCTTTAACCTTTACTCTACTTTATCTACTGAAAATGGAAAATGGATCCGGGGGTCAGTCCGACCGGACCCCAATGCCGGGACATGTGGAGATAACTCTACAACCCTGATAGACACATCCTAACGGGGCTCATCTGTACCATACTATTCCACTGAACTACTGTGTACGTAATCATAGGCCCAAGTATATATCTGTATCCAAGTTCTGTTGTCTGTACTGTTAATCTCGTATGTTGGAGGTCCGTGTGGACTGGCTTTTCGATGATAAATAAAAAAAAAAAAAAAAAAAAAAAAAGTATCAAATCAAAGATTTAATTACTTGTGCGACTGTGGGTGTGGTGTACATGCTCGAGTGTTACTGCGGTTTCCAATATATTGGCAGGACCTCGAGAGCACTACATGTACGAGTTGGTGAACACATAAGCAACATAAAAAGAGGTGTGAAGACGCATAATGTCTCTAGACACTTCAGGATCTGTCACCAACGGGATCCGAGACATCTTAAATTTTGGGGCATTGAAAAAGTCCCTAGACATTGGCGAGGGGGGTCATTATATTCGCCAGCTAAGCCGTAGAGAGTCCTTCTGGATTTTTGAGACCAAGGTGATGGCGCCGGCTGGCTTGAATGTTGACTTCGACCTCAACTGTTTTATTTCTAATAGATAATTTATTGGGGTTTATATTTTTATGATTATCAGTGTTTTTGTTTTTCTAAATGCATAATGTTATTGTATTTTATTAGATTTTATTCTGTTATGTGCTATGCATTCTATTTTTCTATCTGGAAGATGGTCATGGGCTGACGTCAGTTTTTTTATTAATAAGGTTTTATTCTTTGAATTTTAATATTACTTTCTAGCTCCAGGTGGAGTGCCACTTTAAAGGGTGTTACCATCCCCTTTAAAAAAAATCCTTGGATTCTGATGTCTTTTATCAAAGGTGATTGTGTGGATCGTTACTCACAATTGGTAAAATAGGCATTTTACATTTATCTTTTAAATATTTTCCAAGTCTTTTTTCCTTGCTGACTGTTTGTTTACAGCGATTTGTTTTAGATCAACGGCTCTCCTGGAACTGAATGTTTATTCATTAGATTGGGCAGGGGATAGTGCCGCCCAGTCGGAGAGTGTCATCTGTTGATTGATAGCCGTTGGGGTATATATATTAAGTCACTGCGGGCTGTCAACAAGCTTCCATCCCCACACTGAAGAAGTCTCCGCCCACTGGACGTAACACGTACGGGGGGAGGAGCCACATCTGACATCACCCGCGGCCATCATTCAGGTTGTAAACAACCTTACATTCTTGCACTCGTTCGTGAGTGCTTTCCTTGTGAGTACAATCTTTGTAAATTTATGTCAATTAAATCGTTTTATACTGAGAGTACTAGATTGTCCTATCTTTTATCTTGCATTATCGATATATGCTGTGGAAGTTCACCGGCTCCTAGCTGTACCATCACCATCCCAGGAGTGGATTTTTTGGTTTTGTGACCCGATTCAGGTCAAATCATTGAGGTGAGAGGCTGTCTGTGGTGGCGGGACCTGGATCACTGCTTCACTGTCTTGTCGGCTGTTTTTTCACTTTTGGGATACTGCTGTCTTTGGACATTTTTCCATGTGCATGGAGTGATGTTCCTTGTGAGTTTGAATATTATACCAACGATTTTATCTCTGAATGATCACATATGGACTATGTTATAAATAGACTAATGTATTACCATTTCTGATTTTTTTTGTCCACTAAAAACAAATAGCTGGGGATCCGGTGTATTGGATCGGATGACTGTCGGGTGTAAACAGATAGGCGGTCCGTTTCCATCCGACTGCCCATAGAGGTAAACAGGATGTGTCTGATGCAGGATCTCAGCGGAGATCAGCAAAGAGATACCCACTGAGCAGGCAGATTTGCTGGCAGACTCCGCCAGTGTAAAGGGGGCCTTAATGTAAACTGGGGTGCAGTTTTTCTACATTGTCAGTATGTTCCAATGAAGAATTAACTGGAGTGCTGGTGACAGCATAACACTGCTGTTACTGGTCTCCATCTCCATGTGTATTTGCTATGGGAATAAGGAGAAAATGCACTTCAGAGTCAGGGACCAACAATTTCAGCTCACAACAGATTAGCTCCCACAGTGGGATTGGACATGAAGGGAGATCTCTGTACCAGGGTCACAAGCACTGCATTACTTCATGCAAAATAAACATGAAAATGCTATCTGTAAACACTTATGCTGCGTACACACGACCGTTATTCATGTAACTGAAAAAAACAACGTTTTTCTCGACGCGATTCCTCTCATGCCTGCCTTGCATACACACAATCGAGCAAAGTGCGGTGACGTATGACAACACGTACGACGGCACTATAAAGGGGAACTTCCATTCGAATGGCGCCACCCTTTGGGCTGCTTTTGACGATTTCGTGTTACTGAGTGTTAGTTAAAGTTTGGGGAGACGATTCACGCTTTTCAGTCTTTATGCTTTTCAGTCTGTTACAGCGTGACGAATGTGCTATCTCCATTATGAACCCTAGTTTTACCAGAACGCTCCTGTCTCATAACTTGCTTCTGAGTATGCACGTTTTCCCCCCACGTTAAAGCGTACACACAATTGTTTTTCATGACGTGATATAGAACATAAAAAACGACGAGAAAAAATAGAGCAGGTTCTAAAATTTTAACGGACATTTTTCTCGTTGAGAAAAATGCTCTGGAGCATACACACGACCGTTTTTCACGACCAATTTTAAAAAATTGCATTTTTCTCGTCATGAAAAACGGTCGTGTGTACGCAGCATTACAGTGAAAAAGGAAGGTAAAAAAAGGAAGGTAAAATGTTCCAACAGCCTAAAATTACCTTGTTTGGAAACTTAGGTATGTGCGGATGTTTAAATCCTGGTTCATGTCCACGATGAGGGAAATATCCATGTGTAGGCATGCGTCCATGTGTGGGGCCAAAGAAATGCAGCTTTTTTCTGTGTTCAGGAGAGCCACTATGCTTACGAGACTTATTTGGAGAAAGAAAATCAATGTAAATCTTCTGATCAACTGCAGTATTAAGTGACAAGTATAATAGTATTCTTGTGCATAGTGTGACTGTTAGGCTGGCCATAGACGGAGCGATTGTCTTTCTTGCAACAGTCAATGTTGATAGGGGAAATCCCTCCCGCTGGGCCATTGTGTTCTCCTGGTTGGGACGGCTTCCCCCACCCCCCGCTAGAAGCCGCTAGCAATAATCGCATGTTAAATCCGGCAGGTAGGTTGTACCCACGTTGACCGATCAATCAACTTGGGTACATTAAGCCTGTCCATACATGGTTCCAATCTCAGCTGGCTCCCGCTGAACGGGCAAAGATTCCAACTATCTATGGCCAGCTTAACTGTTGCAGTAAACATGTCATTGGATGGGCTTTTCATTACAGGAATACTGCCATCTAACAAGAAAGTGGAGTGTTCTTCCATTTAGTTTCGGACATTCTTGATTGGCATCACTAATAAGCTTTTTAGAGCCCTTAAAAAAAAAAAATCAGCTCAGAAGCAAATCGGAGATCCAAAGCCAATATGTTTTTGGTGTGTTTGGGCTCAAGCTTAGAGATTCCGTGAGGTTTACTAAAGTTGCACTCTGCTGATTTCCATCATCCAATCATATGCAAGCAAGAATGACGTTTTTGTTCCTTGCATGTGATTAAGTATTCTTTGTAAAAATTAAGCTTACCTCAATTACTAAGCTCTGGAGCAACTTTAGTTTCAAAGTGCACCGTCTATTTGCCTTTAGTAAATCAACCCCATTATTTTCCAAAGTTGAATAATTGATCATCCTAACCAAATAACGTTTTTCACTTCTCTAGTGAATAAAATCAAAATCCTTTAGCTTCATGGTCCAACAGTTGAAGAGCTGCAAACAATTGACTCCCTAAGGCCCTCCTGACATGGGCCATTACTTGTATAAGAGCAGTGTGTACAGTAAGGCTCTATTAACACCTAGGCATTTTGTTTTCAGGCAGAAAGTCGAGCAATTTTTCTAGAGATTTTGCCGTGATTTTACTGCAATTTTGTACAGGTCAAAAGGTCACCAATGTAAAAAGCAGAAAAAGCCTGTAATCTGCCAACAAAAAGCTCCTGTACTTTTTTGAGCTTCAGGCATTTTGCTTCGGATAACAAAATGCTCAGATGTGAACAGGGGCTATTGAAATTAATGGGATTTGTCTTGTTGGGTGTTTTTAGAGCTGAGGCTTATGCCGCGTACACACGGTCGTTTTTCGGCATGAAAAAAAAATGAAAATTTTTTAGCATGTCCAAAAAACAAAATTTTTCCAACTTCATCATTAAAAACGATGTTGCCCACACACCATCGTTTTTGAAAAATGATGAACAATGCGCGGTGACGTACAACACGTACGACGGCACTCTGAAGGGGAAGTTTTATTCGCCTTTGGGCTGCTTTTAGCTGATTCCGTGTTATTAAAAGACGATTTGCGTTTTTTTGTCTGTTACAGCGTGCTGAATGTGCTTACTCCATTATGAATGGTAGTTTTACCAGAACGAGCGCTCCCATCTCATAACTCGCTTCTGGGCATGTGCGGGTTTAAAACGTTGTTTTAGCCCACACACGATCATTTTTTACAACCTGAAAAACGACATTTTAAGAAGCCGAAAAACAATGTGAAGCCCACACACAATGATTTTAAGGCCTAAATCACACTAGTGCGTTGCGTTTTGGAGCTCTGTTGTCTTTGCGAATTTCTCTATAAGGTGTTCTGCAGATCAACTGCGTTTTAGCTGCAGATCAGGTGCGAATTTGGAGACCTGGGAGAGGGGAGGGGGAGGGGGGAAGTGTATTGAACTGAATTGAACTGAATGAGACAAATACTGAAGAGAAATGAACACATCTGCGAATTCAGCTGCGTACCCATAGAAGATAATGGGACTGAATTCGCACCTGAGCCGCACCGCAAGACATAAAAACCGCACACGGTTTGGAGGCAATGCGCAGTGCGGATGCATCGCACATATGTGAACCAGCCTCATTGAAAACAATGTATTTTGAAATGTCCTGCGAATTAGATGCGGTTTAAGCCGCACTCAATTCGCATAGGTGTGAACCTGGCCTAAATGGCGTTTTTAAAAATGTCATTTTTTTTCATGCCGAAAAACTACCGTGTGTACGCGGCAATACAGCAGAAAAATGCCCAAAAACATCTAGGTATGAACAGAGCCTAAGGTTTTGCAAAGCATTTGGAAAGTTGAAGCCATCGTTGTACACACTGCTTTATACGAGCTAAAGCCCATGTAAGAGTGATCTTAGGAGTTGAATGCAGCCTACTAATAACCAAAATGCCCAGCTCTACTATAGGCGTTGAAGAAATGTATATATTTTTTTAACTAGCAGAGGGTTAATCATATTTTGCACTTTTCCAAGTAATCTTCTAAGATAAAGCAAAATTAAAAATTCTAATTACAGTTTTACTGCAAATGTTTAGGTCAACACAGAATTTTTTTTTAAACGAAAATTACACTTGCAGTAGATCCACCACTACAACGCAAAGGTTAACTGCTCGATATTCCTAGGGGATGATGAATAAGGTGATAGTTACCTTACTCCTCACTCTCACAGGCTTCCTCTGTGCTGTGCAGTCCTGTGAAGTTACAGAGGGCCCGCTCACATATTGGGACTTTGGACAGCGGAGGAGGGGTGTGGACTACTGGGGGAGCAAAGAATAAGGTAAGAATATTACCTTATTACTCAGGGCAAAATAAGCAGTTAGCCCTTGCACTGCATGAGTAAAGTTTTTTTCCCCGGATTTCGACTTCATTCACACCTAGGCGATTTAAATCGCAGGCGGAATCACTGTGATACTACCCATGATTCCAAAACGTGGCAAAATGCGGGATGCACAAAGCTTGTAGCTCAAAAAGGAGCTTCTATTGGGCGACAGCAGCTCAAGTTGTGATTTGCCTCAACTGCATTGCGATTTATCGCAGCAAAATTGCACATCGATTGGGGTGCCATTAAGTAGTAATGGCATCACAAACGTGTCCCGCATTTTGCAGCGGTTTGGAATTGCTGTCAGAATTGTGGCGATTTAGTCTGCATTTGGAATTGCTTAGGTGTGAATGGAGCCTAAAAAAAGTACAACAGGTGAAGCATACTTACTGGCCAGCCCTCAACTGCTATGAATAAAATGGCAAAGATCAACAGCAACTTCATCTTCAATTCCTGATGAAAGTAAAACATAATGTAGTTCAATGCATTGTAAACGTGTATTAAGCCTTTTTCATTGTCAGTTAAAAATTGAAACGGTACAATATACCTTCTTTTAAATGTAATAAACAGGCATTGCTTCTGGATGAGTGCAGCCATTGCACATCAATGCTTATATGCCTGGGTTTTGTACATATAGCACTGCCTGTGTATAGCACAGATATAGCCTGATAATACAAAGTAATATATTCTCTCTTTGGTAAACTGCTTTATATCCTGCTAATCCCATCCACCTTAAACAGATTGACGGCTTTTCAAATGTCTCTTTGGTAAACTGCATTTATGTTACTGCTGTTTCACATTCCATCTGTATCATGTTCACATTATTGTGATGTTTATTTTTATTTAAGTCTTACCTAAATTTTAGGTTCCCTTATCTTTACAATTCTGGCCTTTTGGTCCTTGCAGTTTGATTGTGGTGAGGAAAATGTGCTGTGCTAACTGTGTGCCTAATATTACCTCCTAATTGATTAATTGCAAAATCCCACCCACACCCATCACAGTATAAACTATAAAATGTTCTTCCTTCTTTTCCGGGGAGGCACATGCTAGTGGTACTTCTGTGATTTGCACAAAGCAAACAGCATCAGCAGACTACTTTACAAAACACCACACTCAGAGGTGGCTCTAGGCTTTGTGAGGCCTTAGGCAAATCTGAGACACAAGGCCTCACTCACATCCATAATGGGAACAATAAGTCAAGCGATAAAATTAACTGTATAAATTGCATTTGTTAAAAGTTTTAAATTCCATGAATTCCCTGTTTATAGAATTTTCTCTAACCAATTTTTCTTTAATCAAATATGTATATATATATATATATATATATATATATATATATATATATATATATATATATTACATATTTCCATTTACATGAAGGTCAGGTTAATAAAACCCAGCCAGCACAGAGTTCCCCCATATTTCAGAGTCTGCAGGATTCCCCCTTACAGTGCAAGGGAACTCTGATATAAAGGGGAATGCTACAGGTCATGATCTAAGGGAGAACCTGCAGACTTTGGTGTAAAGGGGAACTCTAATGTAAGGGAGGGGGGAGCTCTGGTGACCAAAGACTGCCTTTATATCAGAGTGCACTGCATTACCCTTTACATCACAGAGTTCCAACTTGCATTTAATGGAAACTCTAATGTGGAGGGGGCTCTAGAGCATCTTCCACAGAGTGAGAGAGTCGCAGATATGATACAGTAGATGGTCAGAGACTGCAGACATGATACAAGAGATGGTCAGAGACTGTGCTGACATACTACAGGGGATGATCAGAGACTGCAGACATAGTACAAGAGATGATCAGAGACTGCAGACGTAATACAGGAGATGGTCAGAGACTGCAGATGATACAAGAGATGGTCAGAGGCTGCAGACATAATACAAGAGATCAGTAGCGACTGGTGCTCACGACTCTTGGTGGTGGTGGTGGGGTTCAAACTAACTGAAAAAAAAACATCAATTGCAGCCACTGCGCCCATCAAGTGCAGCCACTATGCCCATCAAGTGCAGCCACTGTGCCCTCAATAGCAGCCACTGCACCCATCAATTGCAGCCACTGTGCCCATCAAATGCAGCCACTGTGCCCATCAAATGCAGCCACTGTGCCCTCAATTGCAGCCACTGCGCCCATCAATTGCAGCCACTGTGCCCATCAAATGCAGACACTGTGCCCTCAATTGCAGCCACTGTGCCCATCAAGTGCAGCCACTGTGCCCATCAAGTGCAGCCACTGTACCCTAAAATGCAGCCACTGTGCCCATCAAATGCAGCCACTGTACCATCAAATGCAGACACTGTGCCCTCAATAGCAGCCATTGTGCCCATCAAATGCAGCCACTGTGCCCCTCAAATGCAGCCACTGTTCCATCAAGTGCAGACACTGTGCCCTCAATTGCAGCCACTGTGCCCATCAAGTGCAGCCACTGTACCCTAAAATGCAGCCACTGTGCCCATCAAATGCAGCTACTGTGCCTACCAGATGCAGCCATTGTGCCCATCAAATGCAGCCATTGTGCCCTTCAAATGCAGCCAATGTGCCCATCAAATGCAGCCACTGTTCCATCAATTGCAGCCACTGTGCCCCATTTATCCACATATCTTGTAGGGTGCCTAGAGCCACCCCCTTTGTGGAAGACAGCATCTGTTTGATTGGGGGGAGGATATGTGCTAGGGGGCCTTTGGGAGGGGAGAAGACATGTTCTGGGGGGTGGGTTTTTATATCCAAGCCCCCTTTTAGCACTAGTCCTAAAGTGCCCCCTAGCACACAGTGGCATCACTAGGGTTGGTGTCACCTGGTGCGGCAGAACATGGTGTCACCCCCCTGCACTTCAGAGGCTAGTGCATCGGTGTGGCTCTCCCCCTCTCCTGCCAAAATGGATGGAGCAGGGATGGGATTGAGGGGAAGGGGGAATAAAGCTGGAATTGGATCGGGAATGAATGGAGCCAGAATGGGATTGGAGGATGGATAGGGATGGGATCAGGGTGGTAGATGGAGTCGGGATGGGATCGAGGGAATGGAGGTAGCCAGTATGGGATCAGGAGGATGGATGGAGCCGGGATGGAGTAATCTGGGGAAAGGAGAGAGCGGGGATGGAATCGGAGGGGATAGAGGAATCCGGGATGGATGGAGCTGGGATGGGATTTGGGGGAATGGATGAAGCTGGGATGGGATCGAGGGAATGGATGGGATTGGGATGGGGATAGGGTGGATGGAGCCGGGATGGTATGGGGGATTAGATTACACAGACCTCAGACCAGCGCTCTCTCGGACAAGTACGGGTGGTGTGCCTCCTTCCCTCCTCCTCCTCTGACCTCTGTGCACAGGAAAACATTACCGCACAGGAGGAGGAGATGTGCGTTCAGTTCACTCCACTCCACATAGCACTCACTGCACTGAGCTTGCAGCATTCGGGAACGGAGACACCCTGTACAAGCCACGGGCATTGCGGGACTCTGATTCGTCGGGACTCCAGGTCGAGAATGGATCATATTGCAGGACGGTCCCGGTGAATCATTGAGGTTGCGGTAATTTGCCTAATTAGAGAGCCGCCTCTGACCACACTGCAGGTAACCTCATTTCCAAATCAACTCTCCTTCCTCTCTGAAACATGCAATCTTTACCTCTCCTTTTCACAGTTGTAACAGCATTAGCAGACTACTTTACAAAACACCACACTGCAGGTAACCCCATTTCCAAATCAACAATCCTTCCTCTCTGAAACATGCAATCTTTACCTCTCCTTTTCACAGATGCCGCCTCCCTCCTCAAAGTCTCTTTTCTCCACCCCACTTCTCCACCCCACAAACTGTACATATCACTCTCACTTCTCCCCTCTTCATATTACTGCACTCATCACCTCTTTCTAACTCTAATCCCACATGCTAACAAAACCCCTGAAGCATGTCCCCTCATATTCTCATATTACCTCCCTTACTCTTCTGCTTCTCCTAACCTCTGCAGATATATCCCCAAACCCTGGGCCTCCCTTATTCAACTGTGCCCAATACATCCATCACTATCACTCCCACATCCTCTGGAAGTAGTCGCAATCTACACAATTTAGTCTCCATTCCTCTTCTTCCCAAAACCAGCCTCCCCTTCTCCTGTGCCCTCTGGAATGCCCGCTCTGTCTGCAACAAACTCACCACTGTTCATGAACTCTCCTTCAATCTACTTGCTATCACCAAAACCTGGCTCCATGAATCTGACACTCCTTCTCCTGCTTCCCTCTCCCATGGTGACCTTCTCTGGACTCACTCCCCTAGACCTAATGGATGCTAGGGCAGTGGAATAGGATTCCTCCTATTGCCACAGAGCACTTTCCAGGTTCTTCACTCTCCTCCCACTCTGTCCCTCTCATCATTTGAAGTTCACTGTATAAACCTATTCACTCCAACTTCCCTTAGGCCTCGTACAGACGAGAGGATTTCCGCTGGAAACGGTCCGCCGGACCGTTTCCAGCGGACATTCCTCCTTCGGATTTTGATCTGATGGCTTGTACACACCATCAGATCAAAATCCGCGTGGAAAACATCCGCGGTCACGTGTCGCGTCGTGTCCGCCCCGTCGCCGCGGCGACGTGCGCGACGCTGGAAGGTAAATACTTCCACGCATGCGTCGAATCATTCCGACGCATGCGAGGGATGGGGAGCAGACGGACTTATTCGGTGAGTCTGTACAGACGACCGGATAAGTCCAAAGGACAGGATTCCAGCGGATAGATTTTGTAGCATGCTACAAAATTTTTATCCGCTGGAAATCCGTCGGCTGGATTTTTATCCACTGGAAAATGTCCGCTCGGGCCTACACACGACCGGATCTATCAGGTGGAACTGATCCGCGGATAAATCCCAGCGGATAGATCCGATCGTGTGTACGGGGCCTAAGAATTGCTGTGATCTACCGCCCCCCAGGACCGATATCAACTTTCCTTGATGAGTTTTCAGCCTGGCTACCCTAATTTCTCTCTTCTGAAATTCCCACAATCCTTCTTAGCGACTTCAACATCCCTGTTAATATAAACACTCCTGCTACATCTAAACTTCTTAGTCTAACTTCCTCATTTGACCTTAAGCAATGGGTACAGGCTTCCACTCACTCTGATGGCAACACCCTTGACCTTGTATTCTCCTACCTATGTGCTCCATGCAACCTCTCCAACAATCATTTTCCTCTCTCTGATCACCACCTTATTAGTTTCACTCTCTCCCTGTCTTCCACCACCTTTGCCTCCAATCACCTAATTATCACCCGTAGAAACCTTTACTACTTCAACCCTTCTCTCCTCTAATCTGCTACTGACCACCTCTATGACAAAATTCCACCCCTGTCCTACCCCAACCAAGCCACTTCTGTCTATACTAAATCCCTGTCCTTAACCCTGGATGAGCTCGCTCTCCTCACTACACACATAATCATGCCTTCCCCTACTACCCCGGCAAACAGGTGACACCAGAAATCTCAAAAAATGTAGACGTGCTCTTGAGCATCTGTGGCATAAGACTAAGGCCTCGTACACACGGACGGACAGTCCGCCGGACCGTTTTCAGCGGACATGTCCGCCCGCAGATTTCTGTCTGATGGTTGTACACACCATCAGACAGAAATCCGCCCGTAAACAATGTCGACGTGGGCGGCCCTGGAAGTTCAAAGCTTCCATTCATGCGTTGAATCAGTACGACGCATGCGAGGGATGGCGGTCGGTCGGACGTGTCCGGTGAGTCTGTACAGACGACCGAACACGTCCGACGGACAGGTTTCCAGCGGACAGGTTTCTTAGCATGCTAAGAAATTTTTGTCCGCTGGAAACTGTCCGATCCGCCGGACAATTGTCCGGTCGGGCCTACACACGACCGGATCTGTCCGCTGAAACTGGTCCATCGGACCAGTTTCAACGGACAGATCCGGTCGTGTGTACGGGGACTTAGTCTCTCAAAGACAAAGACGTAAACCAATACATATCTGCCCTCCAAAAATACAATTCTTGCCTCCATACTGCCAAGCAGACCAATTTTCAAACTCTCATTAACGCCTTCTCATCCAGTTCCCATCAACCCTTCTCTACCTTCAACTCTCTACTTCGTCCTCCACTGCCTCCCCCCACTACCTCACTTACTGCCCAGGAGATCTCTAATCACTTTAAAAATAAGATTGATAAAATTTGTGATGAAATCTCCACTCTACAGGTATCTCCCCCAGTTAACAACCCATGTCAATAGGTACAATTGACACTCTTCTTATTCAAACCTGCTACTATAGACAAATTTGCTAAACTCCTTTCTATCGCCCACTTAACCACTTGTCCCCTGGACCCTATTCCCTCTCAAATACTATGGTCGCCCTCTGACTCTATCCTACACTCTCTAACCCTCATCTTCAATCTCTCCTCTGGCTTCTTCCCCAATGCTCTAAAACATGCACTGGTCACCCCAATACTTAAAAAGTCGTCCTTGGACCCTACCAATCTTAACAATCTATGCCCTATCTCCTTGCTCCCCCTTTCATCTAAACTCCTTGAACGCCTGGTCTACAACCAAGTGAGTGACCACCTCATAAAGAATAACCTTCTTGATCTCCTTCAGTCTGGGTTTTGCCCTCAACACCCCACATAAACTGCTCTTTTAAAACTCACAAATTACTTACTAACCGCAAAAACCAATGGAAACTATTCTGTACTCCTTCTTCTGGACCTTTCAGCTGCCTTTGATACGGTTGACCCCTTCCTCCTCAAAAAACTTTACTTCCTCGTTCTCTGTGACTGCGCTCTTCGGTGGCTCTCATCCTACCCATCCCAATGCACCTTCAGTGTTACTTGCAATTCTACTTCTTCTTCACCTCTTCCCTTCTCCGTCAGGGTCCCCCAAGGTTCTTTTCTTGGACCTCTCTTATTTTCAATCTACACCCCTTCCCTGGGTCAGCTGATTGCCTCACATGACTTTCAATATAATTTCTACGCTGACAACACCCAAATCTATCTCTCCACCTCTCAACTCACTTCATCGGTCTCTTCACGCATCACTAACTTACTAACAGACATATCTTTTTGGATACAAACAACAGACCCTAAAAATGTGTTTACATTCAAGCTTTAAATTAAATTTTTGTATGTGTGCACTCTAATCTATTTTGTCGTGTTGTTATATCTGTCTGGATGTCACAACACTTCCTTAAACTTAACTTGTCCAAAACTGAGCTCATAATATTTCCTCTTCCACGTGCCTCTTCCCCTGAGTTCTCTGTCAAGAGCAATGGCACAACCATCCACCCATCCCTACATACCAGGGTGCTAGGTGTTATCCTGGACTCTGAACTCTCCTTTTGACCCCACATACAATCCCTTTCGAAAGCTTGCCACCTCAACCTCTGTAACATCTCCAAACTACGTCCATTCCTAACCAACGAAACCACAAAGCTCCTGATTTACTCCCTGGTTATCTTGCGCCTTGTCTACTGCAACTCCCCCCTCATTAGCTTACCTCTAAATAGACCATCCCCCCTTCAGTCCATCATGAATACTGCTTCCAGATTTATTCATCTTGCAAACCATAGCGTCTACTACCCCTCTCTGCCAATATCTCCATTGGCTGCCACTCAACCAACAAATTAAATTCAAAATACTAACAATAAGTTACAAAGCCATCCACAACTGTACCCCCAGCTACATCACTAACCTACTCTCAAAATACCAACCTAATTATCCTCTTTGTTCCTCCCAAGACCTCCTGCTCTATAGCTCCCTCATTACCTCCTCCCATATTTGCCTCCAGAACTTCTCCCGAGCCTCTCCCATCCTCTGGAATACCCTACCCCAATCTGTCAGACTATCTCCAAATCTATCTACTTTTAGTCGATCCCTGAAAACTTTTCTCTTCGGAGAAGACTACCCTGCCGCCACCTAACAACTGCTCTTTTATGTTCTTCATCAGCTCATCCCCCACAGTTATTACTCTTTCGTAGCACTTTCCCCTCTGTCCTAGATTGTATGTGCTAACGAGCAGGGCCCTCTGATTCTTCCCGTATTGAATTGTATTTTAATTGTGCTGTCTGCCCTACTGTTGTAAAGCGCTGCACAAACTGTCTGCGCTATATAAATCCTGTATAATAATAATAATGTATAATAATATTCCCTTCATTAGTCTATCATAAATACTGCTGCCAGTCTCATCCAGCTAACCAACCATTCAGTGACCGCTGCCCTTATCTGTCAATCCCTTCACTGGCTCCCGCTCGTCCATCAAAGAAACATTGTGCATGGTAACAACAACATTCAAAGCCATACCTAACCCAGTTTCAAAATATCACCCAAACCATCTTCATCACTCCTCTGAAGACCTCCTGCTCTCTAACTCTCTCATTATTTCTTCCCATGCTCACCCCCAAGACTTCTCAAGAGCTTCTCCCGTTGTTTGGAATTCTCCATACAATTTGTCTTCTACTCTGTTCACCTTGTAGCCAAATCCAGATAACTCTCTTCAGGGAAGTCTAGCCCACCTCTATCTAACAAATTACATTTTTACTTTCTCCATCATCTCATCCCTCACAGTTATCACCTTTTGTATCACCTGCCCCTCCCTTTTAGATTGTAAGCTTTTACAAGTAGGGTCCTCTGAACCTGCTTGTTTTGAATTGTATTGCAACTGTACTGTCTACCCTTTTTTTGTAAAGCACTGCACAAACTTTTTAATATCTGTATAATAAAAAATAATAATCCCTCTATTTCAGCCTTTTTAGCTCTTCATATCCTGATTATAATTCAGAATTATCACCTAACATGTTGAGTCCCATTAAAATGTTAATTGCATTATTAGAATGGTATTCTTACCTTGATGAGAGAGGCAAGTCAGTGTTCTAAGAGGCTTGGTTGTAGATGTGCCAAAGTGAGCCTATATATACCATTTGAACAGGACTCAAGCCACAAACGAGATTATTGTCTTAGTGATTGATTGCTAAATTCTATGCATAATAAATGCATTTATGATGATGAATTATTGAATGTTGTGCAGTCTAGACAGTTAAAATTACAACACAAAGGCTTTATTTGTAGAATCACAAGCCAAAAAGAACATTATTTAATTATATATTGCGTAGTGCTTCATCTTTCTTATAAAACTACCTATGAACATGTGACCTTTAAAAACTTTTATATGTTCTGATATATATATATATATATATATATATATATATATATATATATATATATATATATATATATATATTTTTGCCATATGTAATATTTATTTATTACATGTACTTATATAGTGCCAACAATTTATGTAGCACTTTTACATATATGTTGTACATTCACATCAGTCCATGTCCTCAAGGAACTTACAATCCAAGGTCCCAGCTGACATTCATAAGGAGAAGGACAGAGGTATGCATAGTGTGATACTCTTTATTAAAAAATTAGTTATATACATTCATACATATACTAGGGCCAATTTAGACAGGAGCCTATCAACCTACCTTCATGTTGTTGGAGTGTGGGAAGAAACCAAAGTACCTGGAGAAAACCCACACAGGGGGAACATGGTTGGGATTCGAACCAACAATCCTAGTGCCATAATATAATAGTAATGTATAGTAATATATAGTATCATATCCGCACAAAATAGCTCCCATCTATCTATTAATGGAAGAACCATCGTTAGATTCCTACACCTTTGTCCCAGTTTCTTCCACCTCCATCCCTTATTTAGACTTACATACACTAAAGTGTATTTCCACTTTTGCAGCCAAATCTGGAGAACACCTACAGTAATTTATACAATATTTGGTACATGTTCTCATTCACATAGCATACCCTAAAAAAATATACAAAAACTGTAGCTTACCTTTTATTAGTTGCTCTATTCTGGATCCTCCACTGTAAAATCCTACTAATTGCCTTTTTTTATAAGGGGACTGGGCAGCTGTGTTCATTGTAATTACCCTGTCTGTACTGTGCAGGCAGATCTTTATTATCAGTTGTAACTAGATTTAAACAGTGTGTCTCAGGCCTCGTACACACCAGCGGACATGTCCGATGAAAACGGTACACACCATCAAACCGAAATCCGCGTGGACAGAGAACGCGGCGATGTAGACGACACTGATGGCTGTACACACCATCAAACCGAAATCCGCATGGACAGAGAATGCGGCCATGTAGACGACACTGACGTTCTCTCTCGCACAAGTTCAATGCTTCCACGCATGCGTCGAATTAATTAGACGCATGCACAGGATTTCGGTCCGCTGGTTAGACGTACTAACCAGCGGACATGTCTGCCGGACAGCTTTCCAGCGGACATGTTTCTTAGCATGCTTAGAAACATTTGTCCGCTGGAAATCTGTCCACTAGCCTGTATACACGATCGGATCTGTCCCCTGAAACTGGTCCGCGGACCAGTTTCAGCGGACATGTCCGGTCGTGTCTACGAGGCCTTAAAGGGTAAAGGTGTAGAGGCTGGGCTTCTTGCATTGTATGGTAATGAGAAAACTTTGCAGTCAGCCATGACACCTTCTCCTGAGAAGCATCCAAAAAGGTAAAAAATATGTTTTTACATTTTGTTTGCTAGGTATGCTATGGGAACACCAATCAAACATATAGTGGAGTTTTCTCAAATTTCTCTGCAGAAGTGGAACCCTTTAAAGGTGAACTCCAGGGATTAGTTGTATTGCATACTTCTTTTGGTCTAGCTTGGCACAATGTAATTATGCATTACTCACACCTGATGGACCATTGGGGAAGCTGGAAATCACAGTGGCATCACTGTAGCATCATTATTGCTATTGTGATTTTCAGCAATGCTGCCATTGGTAGAACGCTTTGTATTTTTTCTACTAATACAAGTCATTCTCTAATTTTAAGAGGCGGAGAAGAGGAGCAGTTATGTCACAATTTTCACCTTTTCCAATCAGAGAATGCCTTGTATTAATTTGAAAAAAATACAATGCATTCTATGTATGACAGCAGTGCTGAGCCCCTGTGGTCAGTATGCATAAGGGAAGCCACTTGTAAAGATTCTGAGCAGGTTCTTGAAGATTGCGCCTAGTGCCAACTACTACACTGATTTCCAGCTTCCCCAATATCTGTAAATGCGTGGAAATATGTAATGTGCATATTAATTGTGGTCTGTATGGCTGGGTGAGTGACAGGGGGATACGTTTGCCTAAATATATTTGCCTAGCAAAAATGTTCTGTTTTCCAATCTCCAAATGCTGTGACGTACACTATAATAGTCACACAGGCATACTTACGCACATTCTTTAGGGCCAAAATATGTATAATTAAAATGGTTGAAAAGGCTAGACATATTTACCTTTTATGTATTCCCTGCTTTAAGATAAAAAATGTCCCAGTATTTGTATCACCCCCCCCCCCCCCACCTAAATACTTGATTTCTCACTGAGTTCTAACCTGAGTTCTCATTTGATCCAGCGTTTTGGCCATCTTCAGCAGCTCTCTCTTCTCTCAGGATATTTACAGGACAGAGGCAGCAGTTGGAGCCATTGGCTACTGCTGCTGTCAGTCCAATCCTGTGAAATGGGACGGGGTGGGGCTGTGTGTATGTTAATGGATGTACACAGCTCAGGATGCACACAGCATGTTTGCCACCATAGGAAGCTGATATCTATGATGGCAAACAGAGAGGAAGAGGTGCCAAGAGAGCTGGCTACTTCTCCTCGGGATCAGAGGAGTGCACTTCATTCTGCACTCATGTGACCCATATTCACTTCACTCAGTCGGTCCAGACTCTGGAAAGATCCTGGCTTTAATGTCAGGGATCCACCCAGATGCCTGGACCGGCAGCTGGCTCAGCTTTTCAGCCAGCTGTGGAGCCAGTCCTGTCCCCTCCACAGCCCAGCACTCCAGTGAGCGCAGGAGGGGAAGAGCAGAGAGCCAATGACTGACAGTCACAGCTCTCTGCTCACTGAAGGCCGAGAACTGAGCAATCAACAATCGTTGCTGCGTCAACCTAGGTGAGTAAAAGTGTTTGTTTTTTAATCCCGAGCTTCTCTTTTAAAGGCAGTGCTTGATATTTAAGACATGTTTTCCTAGGTCCCTTTATTTTATTTATTTTTGCTTCCTCTGAGCACATATCCAAGAAAGATACAAATTTACGGAGTCAACCCAAAAGTTTTACTTTAAATCTGATCTCCAGGCTTTCAATAATATTTAAAAGTACATGTAAACCCTAGCAATGAAATTCTTTTATGTACTTCCGTTTTGTCTGTTAAATATACTGTACTAGGGGGCGTGTCCAAGATGGCGACGTGAGCGGTCGCATCCTCCGTGAGCTCCGCTGGCTTCTCCCTTTAGATCCGTTCCTGCGGTCTGCTGCCTTACACCTTTCCGCCCGTTACCACCTGGATGAGGCGAGGGACTCCCCGGGCGCAGTCCGGTAAGGGAAAGAGGCTTCGTTTCCCTCTGCAGACGGAGGTGTCTCAGCCTTCTCCGGCCTACCACGTGGAGCCGCGCGCCACGCGCTCCTCCCGCATGGCGTCTCACCTGCCTGCGGATCCCGCGGACCCCAGACCATCCTGGCTCCCGGAGGTGATGGCCGCCATAGCGACCTGCCAGTCCACCCTGACGGCCAAGATAGAGGAGGTGCAGCTCGATGTGGGGCTCATCCGTCAGGACATGGATAAGCTCCGCTCCCGTGTCACGGAGACGGAGCAACGCATTGGGCTCCTCGAGGACGACTCCATCGAACACTCGGCTTCCCTCCGCACACTCCACACTAAGGTGAAGGCCTTGGAGTTTAGGGCGGAAGACGCCGAAAATAGAAACTGGAGGAACAACCTCCGCATCATCGGCCTCCCGGAGGGGGTCGAGGGGAAGGATCCGACGGCCTACGTGGAGGACTTACTGCGATCCGTTCTCCCGGATGCGAGCTTCTCTCCCCACTACACCGCAGAGAGGGCACACAGGGTTCCCCCTAAGCCAGGACCTCCGGGAGCTCCCCCGAGGACATTCATCCTGCGGCTGCTGAATTTTAGGGATAGAGACGAGGTCCTCCGGGCGGCCAGGCAGCAAGGAGAAATCCGTTTCCAGAATTCCAGGCTGATGATTTTCCCTGACTACTCCGTTGAGACCCAACGGCAACGCAAGTCTTTCGACCAGGTCAAGGGAGCCCTGACGCAACTCGCATTCGGCGCTCTATAAGTATTTATTCCAATCCAATCCAATCCTGAGGGCCCGAAACATCAAGTACAGCGTCCTTTTCCCTCCGGTTCTTTAACACCCCGAGAGAGGCCTCTGACTGGCTTGACACCCTACCTCCGCATCGTTGAGCAAGTATCCGTGAGTACCTCCCTTGTTTTCTCCCCCGTCTCATTTGATGTACTAATCCCTACATCTCGGGTGAGGACTCTGACCCTCATGTTGTTGGCTTGTTGCCCCCCTTTTTCGGCTGGATGTCTCTCCCTCCGAGGCCCCCCTCCCCTGACTACTACCCTTGCCTTGGAAGACCTGTGGGGGGGCCATACAGTGAGATTTTGGGGGGTCCATGCGCCCCCTTCGGGGGTTTGTTGGCTGGAGGGCCTTACCAAAGACACATTGTTCATATCTGACATTGTAACACAAGTCTTGGGCCCCTGAGTATCTCAGGAGAACATTAAGTAAAGCCTTCTTCATATGATGTGCAGTCTGCACCCTCCGCCTGTTGGGTTCTTTTTTCTATTTAATTTTTTAAATTTTTTTTCCCCCCTTTGGTTTATGTGAGGTGTGGCACGACTGTTGGAGGTCAGTACCCTAGCAGGGGGGCAAGGACGGCACACTGAACGTTGACTTGGGATTTCCCTTTTTGATGTGCTGCCCCACCTGCTTGTTAAATCCATTTGGAGAGGCCAGGAGTGGAGAGGCGTCGTGCTCAAGCGGACACCCCCCGGATTACCGGTGGGCCCCGGCTCGCCTCTTGCACATCTACCCCCTTTTGCAGCCAGCGCGCTGATGTGGGACTGGGGAATGGAAGCTCTTCCCAGTTTTGAGGGACTGAGCAGGGTGGGGGGGGGGTGTTGTTGCCCGATCTGGGCTGGTTATACTATGTGCTTTTTTTCCCTTTCTCTCATTTTGTTTTTTGTTTTTCTTTGAGTTTATGTTCAGATGTTTTATTGAGTATGCACGGTATTGTACACTGTCTAATCTTATGCTGCGGGACCCGCCTCGGGCCCTGGCGCCAGTTTCCCTGGAGCTTTACTTCTATGATCCGGTCCACTACCCTCCCGATGTTCGTCATGGCGGCACTTAACATTATGTCCTGGAACACCAGGGGCCTCAATTCTCCGGTTAAGAGGTCACTGGTGTTCCAATTTATCAGGTCCCATAACCCTCACATTTGTATTCTTCAGGAAACCCACTTGGTGGGTAGTAGAACTCTGGCCCTTAAAAAGCCCTGGGTGGCCGCCCACTATCACTCCACATACTCCACCTTTGCTAGAGGGGTGAGCATTTTAGTCAATAAATCCCTGCCTTTCAAGCTCCTGGACCTGGCGCTGGACCCAGACGGTAGATATGTGGTTATCAATGCTAGAATCCTGTCCCAAACGTGGTCTATTGTGGGTCTCTACCTGCCCCCCCAGCCTCCTTGGTACTGTTAAACAAGATAACTGCTATTTTAGCTGACTTTGCTTCGGATCACATGATAGTGCTGGGTGACTTTAACATGGCCCCCAACCCGGGTGTGGACAGGATGGCGGGTGTGGGTCCCTCTTCCCCGGGACTGGTTTCCTGGGCTGAGGCCTACGGCTTGACTGATGTCTGGAGGTGGAGGCACCCTCAAGAGCGGGCCTACACCTGTCACTCTGCCTCATACGCCTCCTTCTCCCGCATAGACCTGGCCTTTGCGGGACAGTCGGTCCTCTCTAGGGTCAGGGAGATTAAGATACTCCCCAGGGGTATTTCAGATCATGCCCCTCTGTGGCTGAGTCTGGGTGACACCGGGACCCGGGCCGGGCTGTGGCGGCTGTCACGGTTCTGGATCTCGGACCAGGATGTTGAGTCTCAATTCACAGTGGTACTAGACAACTTTTGGGCTACTAATCCAGACACGGCCTCCCTGGTTGTGGTCTGGGATACCTTCAAAGCCTTCACCAGGGGCCAGTATCAGACCATTATAGCTCGAGTTAGGAGAGAGGCGTTCTGCGCTGGTTGCGGCCGAGGTTGCTGCCACAGCGCAGGAGGCATTGTATGTCCGCTCCCGTGACCCCCAACACTATATCACACTGCAGTCCCTCACTAGAGAGGTTATGTCACTCCGTACTTCCCTGACTCAGAAGAAGTTGCTGGCTCAATCCCACCGTATATTTGAACAGGGGGAGAGATCGGGCAGACTCCTTGCGTGGCTCTCGAGGGAGCACTCGGGGGGCATGGCCGTCCCCCAGATTGCTGGTCCGGACGGGGGTCTTCTGTACACCCCAGAGGAGATTACCCGAACCTTTGCCAAGTACTACCAGCGTCTCTACACATCACAGGTGACCTTTGGGGATGACGAATTGGCTCTCTACTTGGACGAGGTTGACGTCCCTGTCCTGTCTGATAAATACAGAACTGCCCTTGACAGACCCATCTCCCTGGACGAAATACTTAAGGCACTTAAGGCCATGCAGCCGGGCAAGACCCCCGGACCCGACGGTCTCCCCGTAGAACTTTACAAACAGTACCCTGACGTGTTAGCTGCTAGGCTCCGGGAGGTGCTGGTGGCTGCTGACCGCCTGCACTCTCTTCCCACCTCCATGGGCGAAGCGGTGATTGTGGTTATTCCAAAGCCAGGCAAGGACCCCTCCCTTTGCCCCTCCTACAGGCCCATCTCATTACTGAACGTCGATGCTAAACTGCTTGCTAAAGTCCTGGCTATTAGGTTGAACACGGTCATCACGGCCTTGGTGCACCCCGATCAAACGGGTTTCATGCCAGGTAGGGGTACTGACATTAATCTCAGGAGGCTCTATACCCATATTGCTAGGGCAGACGACGCGGGCCAAACCCTGATGGCCTCCCTCGACGCCGAGAAGGCTTTTGACTCTGTTGAGTGGAGGTACCTGTGGGCGGTCCTTGCCAAATTTGGATTTGGTCCCCAGTTTATTTCCTGGGTCAGGCTTCTCTATGACGCCCCCCGGGCCAGGGTCTCTACAAATGCGTGTCTGTCGGATCCATTCCCGTTGCAGCGCGGTACGAGGCAGGGCTGTCCCCTCTCCCCGGGTCTGTTCGCGCTGGCCATAGAGCCCCTTGCGGCTCTTATCAGGGCAGACGGAGAGATTCGGGGGGTACGGGTTGGTCCTTTACACGAAAAAATCTCCCTCTACGCTGATGACGCCTTACTGTACTTAGCCGACTCGTCCAGATCCCTTGACAAGGCACTGGCCCAGTTCAACCGCTTTGCGGGCTTCTCTGGAGTCCGCATCAACTGGGACAAATTGGAACTCTTCTCACTCCATCCCTCCCCTACTAGCTCTAACTCTCGGTCGCACCTTAAATGGGTAGGGGAAATTAAATACCTGGGGGTCAGGGTCACTGCGGTGTTGGACGATTTCGTGGCGCGAAACCTTCAACCTCTGATGAGACAGGTCACCACTAAACTTGCGGCGTGGCGCTCGCTCCCTTTGACACCGGTGGGTAGGATTAACCTCCTGAAGATGGTACTCCTGCCCAAATTTTTGTACTTTTTTCGGAATACCCCAGTCCACCTTTCGAAGGAATTTTTCAAGAAGCTGGAGAGTCAGCTGGGGGCTTTTGTTTGGGCGGGTAAGACCCCTAGGATAGCTAAAAAAACATTGTACCTACCCCTCTCGGGAGGTGGCCTGTCGCTTCCAAACTTTCAGCTGTATTACTGGGCGGCAGTTTTGGTTACCGTCCGGTGGTGGTTTGCCCAGCCCAAGCAGAACCCGGCGGTCACGTTGGAGGCTGCTATTCTGGGCTCGTATGCCGCTCTGAGCAACCTAGCATTCCGGGGTTGCCGGGCGGCCCCTTCGGTCACGGTTCCCATGAAAACCACCATCAGGGCCTGGAAGGACGCTAGGGGAATATACGCAAAACCCTCCCATGTCTCCCCTCATATGCCTCTCTGGGGTAATCCCCTCCTGCCCCACTTCCACTCTCTTCCCGACCCCTCGGTGTGGGCTGGTAAGGGGATAACAACTCTTAAACATATTGTTTCCGACGGCACTCTCATGACTTTTCAGGAGCTAAGAAACCGGTACTCGATTCCGCCGCAGTGGACATTCCGGTACTGGCAGCTTAGACACGCATACAGGGCCCAATTCCCGGACAGACTCACACTCCAATCAGACTCGGTCGAGCGACTCTTGACTTCACGTACTATGGGGCGTCCGCTATCTACCCTTTATCTTTATCTGACGGTAGCGTATGACTCTGGGTCGACCCGCACACTTGAAAAATGGAAGGCTGATATACCTGACTTGGATGACGAAAAGTGGGAGGAATGTGTCTCCGTGTTCATCCCGTCACTTATAGCAGCTAGAGACAGGTTTATCCAGATCAAATTTCTACATAGGGCCTACTACACCCCTCAAAGGTTGGCTCGTATTTTCCCCCAGCGGGACCCCCTCTGCCCGCGCTGTAGGGTCCAGGAGGGCTCGTTTTGGCACATGGTATGGTCCTGCCCCAGGATTCAGCCCTACTGGGGCCGGGTGGCAGAGGTCCTGGGCGCGGTGTCTCAGTTGCAGGTCCCGTTGGAGCCCCTGGTTCTCCTCCTGAGCCATTTGGAGGAGATACAGGGGGACAGGTACTCCAAGCTGTTTCTTACTTTCTCCCTCTTCTATGCCAGGAGGGAAATCCTCCTCAAGTGGAAGGCGGCAGATCCGCCTACGGTGGACTCCTGGACCCTGTCTATCAATAAAGTACTCCCGCTGTACAGGATCACGTAAGAGAGCAGACAGTGCCCGGCGAAATTTGACAAGGTGTGGTCCGGGTGGATTGATGCCAGGGGTTAGAGGTGGTTTCAGGTTTGGCTGCTGAACTATTCCTGTATAATAAAAGCTGCTCCTTATTGCCTTCTCCCCCCCCTCCCCCCCCAGCCCCCCCCTCTCTGGGCACTTTGGTCTATTACTTCCCCTTCCTGTATGATCCTCAGAGGGGGGTGGGCATTGATGTGGACCCCGGTACGCTTCCTATGGTACAGGTGGGGGTTTGGACATCCTGTTTTTCACCCTGACATTGTGTAGTGGCTAGGGAATCGGACTCGCTATAAGCCCTATAGGTTCCCCCTGATATTTGTATTGTGCTGTGCTTTTGTATACATGTGACAATGTAACCCTGTTTTTTTTGTCTCAATAAAACATCTCTGTTAAAAAAAATATATATATACTGTACTAATAAAAGTGTTTCATCTGTTTAATAGGTGCAGAAAATAACTTATGAACCTACCAGACAATCCAATGAGCTCCTTATTTCCTCTGCAGCGTTATCTGAAGCAGTCTTATTAGTCCTGGTTACCTCTGAGAACAAGAGAACACCTCCCACTTTATTAAGGAAATCAGGTGTTCTGTGTTTTCAGTACAATTTATATCTTGGCAGAAGCGCTACCCGGGCCGGACTCGGACCGCGGGCCGCCATTAAGTGACGGCTGTCTTAGAGTGACAATACTGCTCCTCCATACTGTAGATACAGTAGCGTAAGTGAGTGTTTTCGTAGGATAGTAAATATGTAAATATCAATATTACCAAATTAATATAAAGGAAAAAAAGCCTTAAAAAAAAGAAAATGCAGCCACTGCATCAGAGCACTGGCGAGCTCCAATATGTCTTTGTTCTTGGGTTTTAATGTGCTTTAAACTTAGTTCCTAATGAAGAAATGCTCACATTGTTATCATAAATTCCTTTGGTATATGACGCATGGTTGGATTTACTATATATTGGATAGGCAGCTGATTCATTAATACCAGTATTTTCTTCTTAAACTGGTTCTTCAGCCTTTAAAGAAAAAAAAAATCAGCAGCTACAAATACTGTAACTGCTTACTTTTAATAATAGGATACTCACCTGTACAGGGGCCCAGCCCCATGCTCACCTGAACTGCTTCTTTATCTGCCTTTGGGTCCCAGCACCAACATATTCCCTATGAGCAGCCAGCTTTGCTTCCTTGTGGCTTTACAGCCGGCTGCCCACTGTGCATGTGCGAGGCACGTTGCACTTTGTAAATGTTTCCACAGCCTTCTGGAACCCGTGATGTGTCGTTACAGGGGTTGGGGGGGGGGAGGCTTTCACATGTGGAAGCAGTTAGTGTGTGAAGGAGTTAGTGTACTAGTCACATACAGTAGCAGGATGGAGATGGCGGAATAGAGATGAAGAGGTTTATGTGCATAAAAAGGTAGGTGAGGGGTTAAGCTACAGGTCATCTACAGAATAGAGATCAGATGTGTAAAGCGGGCCATAGATAGATTGAAATTGGTTTGGTTCAGCAGGGACCGGATACATTTTGATCCATCGATGGCTGTTCCCGCTTGACAGAAATCGATTTCATGATCAACTTCTCTCAAACGGGACTGTTGAAAAAAACTATATTAAATTAGCGCCTGTAGACTGTTGGCTTCAGCTGCGCATCAGTGTATTCTGACAGTGGATGAGTCCAGTGACATCGCTAGGGGGGTGCGGTCCGCTACAGGGGTGACACCATCCCGAACATGACGAAAGCCCTGGCTCCCTTTGGCAGTTTTTTTTCAGCCGGAACACACCTCCAGCACCTGGCCGCACCTGGCCTCATCCGGCCTGTGTTTTTCTCCTCTCTACTGCGCTGCTGCCTGAGCCTGCCACTGTCTATTCCCATGCCCGGGCGGCGTGGCTGCGTACTGTCCTCTCCTCTCGCGCTGCCACCTGGGTGTTCTGTGTACATGAGCCGCCTGAGTTGGTGCGGTAACGGGCAGGGGGGTTGGTGGCTTGCGATAGGGAGGGGTCCTCTGTCACTCGAGGTGAGGTGTTGTGACAGGTGGTAGGGGAGTTGGCATGGTGGCGCCACACATTTACACCTGAGCAGCTCAGAGTTGCTGTGATAAGAGAGAGAAGTGTTTGTGTCCGGTGCCCTGTTCTGGCCTGTTAACATGGGGGGGCTTGATTAAGAGGTTGTGTTTTTCTGCTGGACACATCTATATTATATGGAGGGGGTGGTTTATCCTGAGGGGGATCTGTACTGATGGAGGGGGTGGTTGGTCCTGGGGGGGGTCTGTAATGATGGAGGGGGTGGTTGGTCCTGGGGGGGGGGTCTGTAATGATGGAGGGGGTGGTTTGTCCTGGGGAGGGGATCTGTACTGATGGAGGGGGTGGTTTGTAATGGGGGGGTCTGTACTGATGGAGGGGGGTCTATACTGAAGGGGGAGGTCTGCACTGAGGGGGTTCTATACTGATGGAGGGGTTTATACTTAGTTGGGGTCTGTACTTAGTGGGGGGGGTCTATTCTGAGGGGGGACTATACTTTGTGGAGGGGGTCTATACAGACGGAGGGGGTCTAGACTGATAGAGGAGGTCTATACTTAGTGGGGGGTCTATACTGAGAGAGTGGATCTGTACTGAGAGAGGGGGGTCTGTACTTAGTGGGGGGTCTATACTGAGGGGGGAAGATACTTTGTGGATGGAGGGTCTGTACTGAGGGGGGGACTATACTTGGAGGGGGGTCTGTACTGATGGAGGGGAGTCTATACTTAGTGGAGTGGGGGTCTGTACTGAGGGAGGACTATAATTGGTGGAGGGGGTGACGGTCTATACTTCATTGAGTGTGGATCTGTACTGAGGGAGGACTATAATTGGTGGAGGGGGGGTCTTTACTGATGAAGGGGGGTCTGTACTGAGGGGGGTGACTATAGTTGGTGGAGGGGAGGGGGGGTGACACCATGTTTTACCACACCGGGTGACACCAACCCTAGTGACGCCACTCGATGAGTCCCTGCTATCAGAATACAATAGCTCAACAGGGAAGATCCCTCCTCCACCCACCACACTTGTGTGGATTAGCCTGCTGAGGAATTGAAAAATTATCTATGTATGACCATCTTTAGAGAGGAGGGTAGGGGTTAAAAAAAACTCAGTCAGTGGAAAATAATGAATAGATTTGCTGATACTTCTGCAGATTCATGAATTTATTCCCCATTTACAAGTTACTGTGATTATTTTCCTTCCACTGTTGTAAGAGGAAGGGGAAGGATCAGCCATATAAACATAATTGGTAATCACAGCGATCCCAAGGTAACAAGCTGCTTGAATCTAATGGTGGCTCAGTACACAGCGGATAGCAGGGCAAATATCCATCCTCCAATTCACCATATAAAGACTTACCATGGTGGAAAAGAGGATAATGTCAAAGTGAAAACAAAATTAAATGCAATGAAAAAAAACAAAAAACAACCGACTGCATACTAATATACCGCCTTTAATATAACACACATAAACCACCATTGGTGCAGGCTATTTTTTCCCAAAGTTACTTGCTACATTTTATAAAATGTTATCGTTTTCACTAGTAAAATACTTCATATTTTAATATGGCGGAATGGAATCCCACAAGCTTTCTGTAAAATTCAAGAGATGAAGACATTATCCCTAAAGCGGGGGTTCACCCTAAAAAAAAATTCTAACATTGCATGGAGCCGACCTATGAGACCAACAGTATGCTGTTGTTTTTTTTTTTTTTTTTTTCCGTACATACAATTTTAAGGCTATTTTCACCCCCGGCTTCCCCGCGGGAGTGGGCGTTCCTAATCACAGGCTGTGATTGACGTGCTTCCGACCGGCGCATACTGCGCGTCACGAGTTGCCGAAAGAAGCCGAATGTCGGTGCGGCTCTATACGGTGCCTGCGCACCGGCGTTTGGCTTCTTTCGGCAACTCGTGACGCGCAGTATGCGCCGGTCGGAAGCACGTCAATCACAGCCTGTGATTAGGAACGCCCACTCCCGCGGGAAAGCCGGGGGTGAAAATAGCCCTAAAATGGTATGTAAGCAAGAAAAAAAAAAAAAACAGCATACTGTCGGTCTCATAGGTCGGCTCCATGCAATGTTAGAATTTTTTTTTAGGGTGAACCCCCGCTTTAGGGATAATGTCTTCATCTCTTGAATCTTGAACCCCCGCTTTAAAGAGGAACAGCAGTCTGCTCACATTATTTGTAATAAAAACATCTTTGCCATTCTGAAGCTTCCCTCCAACCACTTTGCATATTATTTAATATTGTGATTCTGTACTTGCCAAATATGCTGCAGAAATCTCCCTCCACTGAGTCTGGCTGCAGCCATTTAAACTGTGGGCAGCTGAAACTGCTGCCTGTTCACTTCCTGGATCTACACAGACACACAGGAAGGCACACCTTCAGCTCTGCAGCCCTGCAGCTTTTGTTGGCCCTATTATGACTCATCGCCCCTCTCTTCCTGGCAAACTCTCACGAGAGTAAAAGAGAGAGCTGTGCATGATGTCATAAGCCTAGGCTAATGACCAGACAAGAAAGAGGAAGTGGGCTGTATAAGTTTTACTATCCAAAGTTAAAACAACAAGGGCAGAAGATTTAATAGATGGAAAGATGAAAAATGACTGAAGGTCCTCTTTAAAGTGTTAACAGTGGCGGCTGGTGCTCAAAATTTATGGGGGGGCGCAAACGGAAAAAAAATTGCAGCCTCACTGTGCCCATCAAATGCAGCCACTGTACCATCAATTCGCTCCACTGTGCCATGCCATCAAATGCAGTCACTATGCCATGCCATCAAACGCAGCCACTGTGTCATGAATTGTCACCACTGTTCAGTTGGGGAATGGACAGGATAGTTTTGGAAATAGTTACTTGGCAGAGAGGAATAGGTAAACCTTTCTGCAGCATTTATGGCAAAACTGTAAAGACAAATGCCTTGTAGGTGGAATAGTATTGTCGTCAGACTCGTCACTGGGCCCTTTAATTGTCGCCGCTGTGCCATTTGTCCCCATTGATGTCACTGTGCCCCTTCCACCCCCCCCCCCACCCCCAAGACTTACCTTTACTGGAGTCAGCCATCCAAGTCCTCAACCCTCGCCTCGATGTCTTCTCCTGCCCTCAATGACGCTTCAGCCAATCAGGTTACCGGTAGCCAGAACCGGCCAACCTGATTGGCTGAGACGCCTGTCAGTCTTATCTAAGGAGCGCACATACCGTGTGTTCCGAGGATAAGCTTCCGGGGACCCGAGGGCTGTACCCGGAAAGCTTATCAGAGCCGCTGGCTCTGATAGCCACTGACTCTGATAGCCACTTCCGTACAGCCAACCAGCTGCCGTTATTCAGCTGGCTGGCGCTCAAAATCCGGCCAGCTGAATAGTGGGCGGCAGCGGGACAATAACATAGATTTGTGCAATACATGAATCTATGTTATTAGACTCAGTGGCGGTGAGAGCCAGAGGGGGCGGCGCTCCAGCGCCCTCTATGGACGAACCGCCACTGAGTGTTACTAAACCCAGTAATATAAAAATAGTTCACCCGCAACCCCCCTCGCAGTGCCCACAGCTTATAAATCTTATTTTTACATTAAAATACTGCCACTATGTACCCTGTAAGATTGGGGTTATTAGACTCCAGCGGTAGGTGCGTTTTCCAGTGAGTACGCCAGTCCAGAACTGAGTTTTTAAGGGCCTGGTAGCCCACTTTTATTTAAAAGCACAAAAGTTCACAAATACATTAGCAGCCCTCGCAGGGGGTTCCACCATTCCTGTATCTTGACAATTCAACAGTTTAGCCTCCTGGCTTTCATACTTGCCATCCGGCTGTTTCAGGCCTTTAGCCTAGGCCTAAGTTCTGTTCCTCAGAACAAACAGTTTCCTAGAGTTAAGCACGCACCTAGCTTACTCCTGTCAGCGTCTTGCTGCTCAACCATTAATGACATCTGCCTCCTGCAGACATGCATACGGCCTCTGACTCCTCCCAGAGGGATTTGGAATCCACCTGATTCCCAGGACAGACTTCGTGGGCTGGATTCAGAAAGAGATACGACGGCGTATCTCCTGATACGCCGTCGTATCTCTGAGTTCCGACGGTCGTATCTATGCGACTGATTCAGAGAATCAGTTACGCATAGATATCCCTAAGATCCGCCAGGTGTAAGTGTTTTACACCGTCGGATCTTAGGCTGCAATTCCAGGCTGGCCGCTAGGTGGCGCTTCCGTATTTTCACGCAAGGAATATGCAAATGAGGATTTACGCCGATTCAGAAATGAACGACCACCCAGTGCTTTTTTTTACGTCGTTTGCGTTCCGCTTTTTATAGTTACCCCTGCTATATGAGGGGTAGCTAATGTTAAGTATGGCAGTCGTTCCTGCGCTGAGTTTTGAAATTTTACATCGTTTGCGTTACGGCTGGACGTAATTTACGTTCACGTCGAAACCAATGACGTCCTTTCGACGTCATTTAGAGCAATGCACACTGGGATATTCTACGGACGGTGCATGCGCCGTTCAAACAAAACGTAAAAAACGCGGGGTCAACAAAAATTTAAATAAAACACGCCCCCTACATCCCCATGTGAATTATGCGGCCTTACGCCGCAACACATACGCTACGCCGCTCTAACTAAGGGCGCAAGTTCTTTTTGAATAAAGAACACGCGCCCAAAGTTAGAGCGGCGTAACGTATCTCAGATACGTTACGCTGGGCGGACAGATACGCCAATGTATCTGAATCCAGCCCCTGTCTGTAGGGTGGGGCCCTGAGCCATGTCAGGTCAGACTTAAAAGGCCAAGACACAGCTGTGCAATTAATGGCCCGGATTCAGAAAGGACTTACGACGGCGTATCTCCAGATACGCCGTCGTAAGTCCAAATGCACGCCGTCGTATCTATGCGCTTATGCAGGAACTGAGATACGCCTGAATTTTGCAAGATACGACCGACGTAAGTCTCCTTACTCCGTCGTATCTTGGGTGCATATTTACGCTGGCCGCAAGGGGCGCTTCCGTAGATTTACGCGTTGAATATGCAAATGACCTAGATACGCCGATTCACGAACGTACTTGCGCCCGTCGGATTTAGCTACGCCATTTACGTAAGGCGTATGTCCGGCGTAAGTTTACCCCTCATAAAGCAGGGGTAAGTCATGTTAAGGTATGGACGTCGGAAACGTCGGAACAGCGTCGTATTTTACGTCGTTTGCGTAAGTCGTACTTGAATGGGGCTGGGCGTACGTTACGTTCACGGTGAAAGCATTGAGCCGACGTATCTTAGGGAGTATTTGCGACGTGATTCTGAGCATGCGCCATTCGATCGGACATGCATTTACACGGGGTCACACCTCATTACAATACAACACGCCCACTGCCTTGATACTTTGAATTACGCGGGCTTACGCTGGCCCATTTACGATACGCCGACGTAACTTTGGGAGCAAGTGCTTTCTGAATACAGTACTTGCCTCTCAATGTTACGTCGGCGTAGCGCATATGAGATGCGCTACGCCCGCTCAAAGATACGACAAAAATATCTGAATTGCGGCCAATGTGTCTCTCTCTCCAAAATATGGCGTAAACCAGCAATCTTTCACATAGCACAGAGTCCCACCCTCACATATCCTCCCCCCCTGTTTCGAACCGGAGGGAGGAACACATAGACCCCCCCACCACAAATGGGACACCTCTATGCCAGCCATTGGCTGCATAGGCCCATGTTTTCCGGGTATGTTTCCACCAACACTTCGCCGTGGCGTCCATGTGCCAACTATCGGTAGCAGGAGTCCTAACCTGCCCAACCTTTTCTCTAAAGGGGCACTCCACCCACATCTTCTTCCGGGTGTGCTTCCACCAGCACTTCTTCCTGAACCGTGGGCTCCCACTAATCTCTCTATCCCTTCTACCTTCTGGCCTCAAAATCCTTCTTTTTCCTCCCACAAACCTACTCTCCTGAGACTGTTGGGGACCCACCTCCATGAAATCTGTCAGGGACTGACCGCTCTCACTACCTGACGCAACATTAACCAACCACATTTGTTTCTCAGGTTCACTAACCCCTATGTGGTTACCTTTGGCAACCAAACCATCTGAGATCAACACCACATCCTTCTGTTTAACCTCACTAGCAATGTTCCACAAGGGGTTATTCAACTCAACATTGTCATTGGGACCTCTTGTCCCCTTGTTTGCCAGGACAGTGTCCATGGAGGGACCACCTACAGGCAAGCAGTTACTCCCTATGGGAGAGTCCCGCAGTTTCACATCGCCCCCTGTTGTCCAACACTCCAATAGCAATTGTCCTACCAACGCACATTTTTCCATACCAATCTCTTTAACCATTTCTGTGTCCATTGGTACCTCAACCAGGACCTCTGAGCTGTCCGATAGTGCTCTACAGTGCTTCTCATACACTTTTCCGTTACAGTTACCATCACTGTTATTTCCTTTCAAAGTGTCTCCGGGTACCTCAAACTGCACCTCTCTGCGAGTGATGGACCATATTCCCACTACTGCCACGTCCATGTACCAACCACTGCTCAGCCGTACCTCGGACCGCACCAGCAGGAATACATCCCATCACATCAGCATACGGAGAGACTTCCACTATGTCTATAATTTCCGATTCGTCCAACAATTCCCCTGAGCGCCTTCTGCACACAACCGCCGCTGGAAGCACTCGAAGAGAACTGTGAGACAACTTTGCACAAAATTAACCAACAGCACAGCAACCAATTTTCATCAACATTGCCTAACAACGCCTGTACCACCTGTGTCCACCGATTGGTACTACGCAGTACCATGTCGCCCCTCTGCTGTGGATACATGCAGGTGTACCTTGGAAAGATTTTCACCAATTGCAACAACATCTCAGTTATTTCTAGACATGCCGTATCTAAACACAGAACTCTAGGAACTTTTCCTTTACTAACGATGTGGAGGAGCTCATTTGCTAAGGCGTGAGAGGCTGAGTCACTTAAAGAGACCTCTACCTCAAAGGCAACTGACAAAACTTGCGGCTCCCCATGAGCATTGCAAATCGCATGTGTCACACTCATCCTCTCACTCTCAGCAACACTGAGCGACTCCAAATCGCTATCCATTACCCCATCAACCTGACGCTCAACATTCCTCATCTCTTTTGCTGTGGACAAAACCTCTGCTATGTATGCGCCCTTTTCAGATCCTTCCAACTGGAGAGGGTTAACTTCTGCAAAAGCCAACGCACCCATATCTACTGGCCCTGCAGTCTCTCCATTTTGCATAGCAGAACTTGTCCACTCCACTGTTACCCACTGCAAACACATTTTTAAACACAGCAGGCTGCAATAACATAACTTCACCACTTTGCTCAGGTGGCGCGTCATTAAACTCATGAGGACTTTTTCTGTCAGCAGTGACAGACCGCAGTAACCCATTATCACTACAAGTAATTTTAAACATTTGAGTTTTACCATTTTTCTCATCACCAAGGTCAAGTACCCTCTTATCCATCAGAGCGGCACCACAGTTGTCCCAGGCAACCTCTAGCTCCAACACACAGAGCTCCCGGGAGGTTTCTAAGGACACCTCTGCAGCCTTATATAGGGTTGCTAAGGGGAATCGCATATCCTGTTTAGCGATCACCCCTACCTCATTAAGCATCACATCACCATAAGTACATGTATCATCAGCAATCATAAACATAGCAATTTTATCATCTCTATCAGATTGTCTTTTGTCAGAATGCATGGCACCCTGCATGCCACTCAGCACATCACCCTTCCTCTCCAAAGGAATTATTTTTCCCACTAGAGCGGCTTCACAGTTGTCCTGGGAAACCACTTGCCTCACCATTACAGGCTCCTTGGCGGTTTCCCTTGGCAACTCTGCAGCACCTGTCTCTATTGCTAGGGAACATGGCACACCAACTGTTTTGGTCACCCCTAACCCATCTCTCCTAGCACTCTGCTGGATTACCTTAGGCGCACACAGAGTCCATATGTCCTTTTCAGTCTTTGACCGTGCTGCAAGGAGGGTTTTAACCTGTGTCTCCCCACTGATTTGGGTAACACACTGCAGCAAGTCCATTTTTACACCGTCTCCTCACCAGACACACTGCTACTTCACTTGTATCACAAACTGCAACAGTCTTACCATATCCCGTAGCAGGTAACTCTATCTTCATTTGAGTGCACTGTCTCTCAGTTGCATAGTTACTGGCCAACTCCCCCTGGTGGCCACAGGATGAAATCACAGCAGGCATCTCCCACTGTTTAGCACCCCCTGCAGACACAACAGAAAACTCCAGGGGTGACTGCAAACATATCTGAAAAGGAATCTTGGCCCACCGATAAAGAGTTCTGCTCAGCAACACTACCTCCAGCTGCACCCCAGAATCTAGGGCAAGACCAGGGCTCAAGTCCTGCGGGAACGCGTGGGAACGGAGTTCCTGCACTTTTTTCACAGCAGGAACTCAGTTCCCTTTGCAGGACTAGAGCAGTTGAGCCGCCCGAGCCAATCCTTCACTAAGGGGCGATGCCCAGCTCGAGTCACTGTCAGGGGCGGGCGAACCTTAGTAATTCTTTATGTTACTGGCCTCTTCCTGTATATGGATTCATCGGATAGTGTCCGGGTATTCCATCACTTCCTTGATGCCGCAATGTCTCACAGTTATCGCGGGATTTAGAAAGAACTTGCTTCTTTCTAAATCCCGCAATAACTCGCGGCAGACCTCCGCAATGTCTCCTGGGAACAATGACAAAATCTCCCAGGAGACATTGCAGCATCGAGGAAGTGACGGAATACCCGCACACTACCCGATGAATCCATATACAGGAAGCGGACAGTAACATAAAGGATTACTAAGATACAGTGGATCGAAAAAAACACGCGGTTTAGTAATTATGCATATGAGCGTATCTTTTTTTTTTTTTTTTGGTGGGGGAGTGGATCTTGGGTGGGAGTTCCCACACTTTTTTCCCCAGGACTTGACCCCTGGGCAAGACAATATTTCGTGCCCTAGCTGGCCACATTCCAGACATGGTGTTTGGCGACTTTCTCCTGCCGAGCTCTGCTGGCCCCTAATGCGATGAAACTCTCCTCTAAGAAGGATTTCCTCTTTAAACTGGCAGGAGTCATCATGGTCACCGTCCATCAAATGTAAAACCGACCGGTACTCTATCAGTAATAAAGGTTGTAGCAATTTTGGCTACCGGTCTCTAGGCTATTTCCTCCTTACAGCGACTTTTTCAATTTTTTTCAGGAAGTCTCCCACCTCCTCTGTAGGTAGCATGGGTTGCATGTAATCAGAGGCACAGATTATAGCACCTTGAACTGCATCCATCTGCTCACTCTTTACACTCAGAGCAGGCTTCTCATACCTTTGCTTTGCTGAAGCCTTGGACAAAGGGCATTTGGAAACTTCATGTCCCCACTCACTGCACTGCAAACAGTGCACCTGGCTCAACACTTTTCATATTAATAGCTGGCCGGCCTACACCAACGTTGCCAGGGGCAACAGCATGCACTTTCCCTTTGACTTGGTTTAGTGCAGCCAGGTGCATCTTGCACCAGTCTGGGGCTTGTTCTGTCGGTAACAACACCTCCAGCCACAAGGTTCTGTCTCTCATTTCTGCAATCATTGCTTTCTGTTTGCGTTTTGACCTCCCCATCACTGCAAACAGGGCAATGGTTTTTAACACAGTTCCTTTTTAACACAGGAAAATGTTGGTGTACTGTCTCCAAGACTTGCAAACGGCACACTTTCACATGCAGACTTTACTCTTTGCGGTAGCGCTTGAACCATCCACTCACTGGGCCTTCCCAAGTGGATATATCTTCTTAGGCCACGCTGAGCTCACTTCCACAAGTACACCACCTGTATGAAACACAGTCCATCAATTGAACTCCTGTGCAATGCAGTTCGCCTGGCTGCTCATCACAGTACTGCTGCAAAACACACAGTTTCTTTCTACTCACTGTTTTTGGTATGCAAGGATCTGAAACTCTTCCAAAACTTCCCGAAGCAATACCTCCACCATATGTAAGATTGGGGTTATTAGACTCCAGCGATAGGTGCGTTTTCCAGTGAGTACGCCAGTCTAGGACTGAGTTTTTAAGGGCCTGGTAGCCCACTTTTATTTAAAAGCACAAAAGTTCACAAATACATTAGCAGCCCTCGCTGTTCCACCATTCCTGTATCTTGCCAATTTAACAGTTTAGCCTCCTGGCTTTCATACTTGCCATCCAGCTGTTTCATGCCTTTAGCCTAGGCCTAAGTTCTGTTTCTCAGAACAAACAGTTTCCTAGAGATAAGCACGCACCTAGCTTACTCCTGTCAGCGTCTTGCTGCTCAACCACTAATGACATCTGCCTCCTGCAGACATGCATACAGCCTCTGACTCCTCTCAGAAGGATTTGGGAATCCACCTGATTCCCAGGACAGACTTCCTGTATGTAGGGTGGGGCCCTGAGCCATGTCAGATCAGACTTAAAAAACCCAAGACACAGCTGTGCAATTAATGTTTCTCTCTCTCCAAAATATGGCGTAAACCAGCAATCTTTCACATAGCACAGAGTCCCACCCTTACAACCCTTTTAGCTGATCTATATACCACAGTCATGTGATAAACTGTAGGGTCTGCCTGAAAGCTCGGTGTTTAGGTAGGAGGAGATTTCCACTATAGCCTGTGTCCTCATGCTTTTATGGGAGGCGGATCATCCACAAATCAAGATGTGACATCCCACTCACTGTGTGTTTTTTTGTTACTGGGCATGGAGGAAAAGGGAGGGACTGGGCTGACATTTAGGATCTGTATAAACGCCCAAATGTGTGATGTCAATACCATGTGACCTGGCTAGCTCTGATCAACCAGGAAATGTTCTCTCCAGCAATAGAGACCATATCCAGCCTTACCACTTTGACTGTGTCTTATGTGGCCTTGCCAAGAAAGACCCTGCAGTAGGGGAGGATCTGTACATACAGGATCAAAGAGCCTTTTTACATAATACAAAGGATTAACCCCTTAAGTTCCAAGATGAGTATAACACACATGCTATTCTGCATATACAGACAGATTTTACTGTTGTGGGTTTAGTAACACTTTAACATACTGTACGATCATTATGAATTTACATTTTGTGGCTCGATGGTCTATGGAAAATGCAGGTTTCGTCATATCCACCTATTATCTGGAATAAGAGTTTGGCTGTTCTTCAGTTATTGTGCTTAAAATTCATTGAAATAATTAGTAATATGGCATGAGATTTGTTTCCTGCCTGGAAGTTTGTGTGCAAACCTTTGAGAGGTGAAATATACCTTTTTCAAATTAATAGTTGTTTAATTCACGGGAACAAAGCAGAGAGTGTTGAACACAAAGAAACGTTCTTCTCTTTGGCACCCTCGTAATGCGATTAAGCCTCATTTGGCTGGCATATAAGATCATCAAGTCTGAACACACAAATGCCAAATACTGGCATCACTGTTTCAAGAGTACTTATGAGTGTCAATAGGCCAGTTAACCTAAAACAGTAATTAGAAATATTAAATATAAAGAGTGATTATAATTGCACCTAAGCAGTATTCTAAAATAATTGAATAACTGGAAAAAGTGCAGCGCTGTCCTAAAAAATGTGGTGCATATGCTGTATAAATACATGCCAATAATAAAGAAAAACAGCATGCAATCCTCACTTCTTTGTACTTTATTACTTACTAATGTAAAAACAAACTCCAGTTACAGCAATATATCAAACAATTCTCAAATAAATACATATAAAAAATAATAATAAAAGAATAATAAAGTACAGAAAAGCACAAGTGAAGTCTCTCAGTCCAATTGATTAACAAAGCAATTATCGACCCAGTGATAATCTTGAAAAAAAATTGAAGTGCCACCAGCAGGTATCCCCTTCTTTTACCACATGCCTGTTGAAATACTCTCACCTTAAATGGAGACCCCTTAAAGTGGTTGTAAAGCTCAGACAGGGGCGGACTGACCATTCAGGCACTTTGGCACTGCCCGAGGGCCCCATGCCACTAGGGGGCCCCATCAGGGTTGCCAGCCTCACTAAAACCAGGGACAGTATGTAAAAATCTGTGTTTTTATAAAAATCCCAAGATTATACAGTAGCTGCCCCGCCTCTCCAGTACCTTTTTAGTGTGTCTATGTGTATTCTGTGTGTGTATGTATACTGTGTGTGTATATTGTGTGTCTGTGTGTATACTGTGTATGTATACTGTATGTGTGTGTGTATACTGTGTGGCCCCATAATCTATTGCCTGGGGGCCCCATAATCTCCTATTGCCCGGGGGCCCCATGAGTTGTCAGTCCGCCCCTGGCTATAGTATGTGCTTGTCTTACGTCTGAGTGTAATTTCTATATATATATACTCGCCAGCACACCAGGAATCATAACGTCCAAAGATTTAATGCATATCTATTATGTCAAAAAGAGCAACGTTTCGAGGCCACGCAGGACCTCTTCGTCAGGCAAAAAGATACAAATACAATAAAGCAAACAAATATATAAGAAGCTGTCACCAATGAAAATCTTTGAAAAATAAAACCCACCCACCCCAAACACCTCCTCCCTCTACCCACCCATCCAATCAGGAGTCTACATTAGGTATGTTATGCAAGCACCTATTAGTGATTAGTGTTGAGCAGAATATGCCATATTCGATTTCGCGATATATCTCGAATATATATTCGAATATTCGAGATATATTCGCTAAATTCGAATATTCGTGATATTTTATCGAAATTAAATGATTGCGATTTTTCGCTATTGCGAATGCGAAAATAATTGCGATTTTTTGATAACTGCGGTAGGAGCACTCTGATTGGCTCAGAATATTTGTGATATTTTATCGAAATATCGCAACATGCGAATGCGATATTTATTGCGCAATTTCGAGAAATGCTGGAGGAGCGCTCTGATTGGCTCAGAATATTCGTGATATTTTATCGAAATATCGCAACATGCGAATGCGATATTTATTGCGCAATTTCGACAAATGCTGTAGGAGCACTCTGATTGGCTCAGAATATTCGTGATATTTTACAATACAAAATAATTGCGAATATTCGGCAAATGCAGAAGGAGCACTCTGATTGGCTCAGAATATTCTTGATATTTTACAATACAAAATAATTGCGAATATTCGGCAAATGCGGAAGGAGCACTCTGATTGGCTCAGAATATTCGTGATATTTTACAATACAAAATAAAAAGTGTTTTGCATTGGTGGTGATTCTTTACTCTATCCATCTGTCACAGCCATTTGTCAATCAAACACCTTGAAGATTGAACACGTTCATGCTGCATGCTTTGGACTTTTTTTCACTTCACATATCAAAGACATTTTTATGAAAGATTATTTTTCTATTATTGGGACTATATTTCTTTATATATTTGTTTCACTGTGTATTTCACAAGTTATTTGCGCTTGCTTATTTTATAATTTGCCCACATGTCTTGTCACTAGACATATTTTTTATTCTTGTAGAGCGACTCCATTTTCTGTCTTGTATTAATTTATGTTGTATAACATTTTTGAGTTGCTGCTGTATTCTCCCCTTTTTTAAGGTATGCGCAATTTTTTCCTTCTTACAAAAAATAATAATATCAAACATACAAATATTCATAACATACACATACACAAAGCCCCCCCCTTTTGCATCAGAGACAATCAGAGTTCTCCTACCACAGTTATCGAAAATTCGCAATCATTTTCGCATTCGCAATAGCGAAAAATCGCAATTTTTTTTTTTTAAATTTGGCAACATAAAAGGATCGCATCAGCTTAGCTACTCGGCCCAGGGTCTCTAATCATACCAGCAATGCTTTTAGACGTCGATAGGATGTGATCTGTTTTAAAAATCAAATTGAAAAAATGCGAATATTCGGAATTGCGAATATTCACCGCGAAATTCGAAATATAGCGCGATTTCTCGAATATGCTATATTCGAGTCGAATATTCGCAATGCGAATATTCGTGAGCAACACTATTAGTGATCAGTTAATCACAAACAGGCATGAGCAAAGAGTCACATGGGGTACATACCCCCAGCTGTGTTCACGATCAAAACAGTGATCGCATAGCTGCTCAGTTGTACATTGCCAGAAAAAATGTATAAATCCCCTACCTGCAAAAGGAGCTATCCATGTACCCCTCCGCTGTGTCATCGATCATAATCCCGATCGCACAGCTGATACCACGTGTGCTGTCCTGTGGTATCCCTCAGCCAGTGTCAGTCTGCAAAATTGTGGTCAGCGTCGTTGTGCGGCCGCCGTCGCCATAGAAACAATGACGTCGGCGCGTCATACGTCTGCTCAGCCAATCAGCTTCGACCAATGTGACAGTGAGGCTTGGAAAGCAAGCCTACGTCACATGTTACAAGGGGCCAACGAGAGCGCAGTTTAACAGTTCAGATCTATGTGACAGCGAGGCTTGAAAAGCAAGTCCCTGTCGCATGGTAGCAGGGGTCAAGGAGAGCACAGCCTGACAATTCAGGCTAATGTGACAGCGCGACTTGTAAAACAAGCCGCTGTGATATGGTTCAATGGGAGGTACTAGAGAGGAAGCGTGCTATATTCACCCAGGATAAGATAATAAGTGAAGAAAAGAAGAAACTTTTTTAAAAAAGTAAAATGACTAATAATAAGCACCAATACAGAACCAAACACCTACATAGATAGACAAAAAAAGAAGAAAAAAAGGAGAAAAAGAATAAAGAAAAAAAGAAAAAAAGTAAAATTAAACAATAATAAACAACTAGAAAAAATGTAAGAAATAAAGAATATAAATAAAACTAAAAATAAAAATAGATGTAAATTAACATAAATAAACATAAATAGAAAAAAATAAAAATAAATATAAATAAATATAAATAAAAATAAAAATAAATATAAAAAATGAAAATAAATATAAAAAATAATAAAAATAAATATAAAAATAAATAAAAATAAAAATAAATAAATGCAAATAAAAATAGAAAAATAAAGATAAATAAAAATAAATATAAAACAAAAATAAAACAAAAATAAAACAAAAATAAAAATAAAAATAAATAAAACAAAACAAGGCAGAAATCAAAAAACAAAACAAAGTGAAATTACTGAAACAGAAGAAAAGAAAAAGCAAAAGAAAATACCAAAAAACAAAAAGGTAAGAAAGCACCAGGGTGAACAGACTATTAAAAAAGTGTAAGATATGACATGTAGACACAATACAGAGGGCTAACGGTCCGGGTGAGAACACCAACAGACAAATGGTCACTCAAAAACGAGCCATATCGATGTACATCCTATATCAAACCTGCCTAAAGGTCTAAGTTGATAGGGTCATCGTCCATACATAGTCAAATGTAAAAATGTCTACAATGTCAACCATGAAAAAAGAAAACAAAATACAGTTAAAAGAAGCCCACGGGGGCTTGAAAAAAAACGATGGTATAAAAAATACCATATGGGATGTCATTTCTAATATACAATGGCAAGATAAGATCAGAGAATAACTTTAAATAAATACGATGGCGCAAGAATAATATGCGATTGAAGAAGAACACTAGATAGATAAGCCCAATCAAAGGCCATAAGGCATTGCATAGGGGAGCTTAATGGAAGTCACAGCGATCAATCAGCGATCATCTATAAAGCACGTCAGTGACAAATTCGCGTTCAACCCACCAGGTTGCACTGTCCCTAATGTGTGTATCCAATAGGCCTCGCGGCAAAGTAGTGCTCGATTCCGATCACCACCCCTATAGGGTGCTTTAACGTGTTCAATAACCATACCCCGGAGTTCGTGGATCTGGTGTTTGACTGTCACGAAATGTAAAGCCACAGGTTTGTTGAAGTCTACCTGTTCCCCCTTGGCGGTCTTAGTTAGGGCTACCCTAATGTCGCTCCTATGTTTTTGGAAACGCTTCTTAAATGGGCCTATAGTCTTTCCAACATATACCAATGTACAGGGACATTTTAGAATATAGACACAGAAGTCGGTGTTGCAGTTTAAATATTCGCGTATAGGATAGCGACCTCCCATATGTGGATGTGAAAAATATTCACCACAAATAAGGGAGTTGCATATATTACAGTTATAGCATCTAAAACATCCGGTTTTAAGGGATATCTTAGTTGCCGTCTTCGCGTACTTGTGTCGTGGGTCAGCCTGTACTAGATGGTCTCGTAGCGTTTTTCCGCGTTTGTACGCCATCATTGGTTTGGTCTTGATTGTAGGACTCAAAGATCTATCTGACTGCAATATTTTCAAATTGCGTTCCGTGGCGCATTTGATTGTGCCTGACTCTTGGTTGTACGTGTGAACTAGCATGGGGCACGAACTAGCCCTAGAACTTTTGCTACTACCAGTTAATGCCTTATCTAGAGCTTGATCCAGAATTGGTCTGGGATAACCACGTTCGAGAAATTTCTGGTACATGATATCAAGTTCTTTCTTTTTATCTTGCTCATCTGAGCAGATCCGTAAGACCCGTACAAACTGTGAGATCGGCAAATTGTGGCGTAAATGCGTTGGATGTGCACTCTGAAAGTGTAGCAGAGTGTTTCTATCGGTGGGCTTAGTATATAGGGATGTGGTCATACTACCACCAGTGATGGTGATAAGTACATTGAGGAATGGAATACATTCACCCGAAATCTCTGGGTTGAACACGATCCCTGGGAAAATGCTGTTAATATACTCCACAAATTTCACAAAGTCCGTCTCACTCCCCGTCCATATCAAAAAGATGTCGTCTATATATCTCATCCATTTTTTTACATATTGATGAAACAAAGGAGATGGATAGATATATACCTCTTCCAGATAGCCTACAAACAGGTTAGCAAAAGAGGGAGCTGCAGAGCTCCCCATAGCTGTCCCTCTAATCTGTGTATACATCGTTCCCTCAAATCTGAAATGATTGTTCACCAAAATAAATTCAAGACATTCAATAACAAAAGCCCTTGGTAACTCAAGGGAACCTCGTTTAGACAAGAAATGATCAACAGCCTGAAGACCAGCCTCATTGGGTATGCAGGTGTATAGTGAGGAAATGTCCATTGTGGCAAGCTTCCAACCGTCATCACATGTGGAGGAGGGACCAAGTTTGTCAAGGAAATCACCCGTATCACGGATGTATGCTGGTAAATCCTTGACTACCGGTTGTAGATAATAGTCTACAACCTGGGCCAATGGCTGGGTGACAGAACCAGTGCCGGAAACTATAGGCCGAAATTTAAGGGGCGTAATGCCCTTATGGATCTTAGGCAGTCCATATATAACAGGTGTACGAGGAAATTCGTTGTACAAAAAATCAGCAACCTCGTCTGTCAACCAGCCATTGGTCCGACCGATACCGATCAGTCTCGCCAAACCATTCTTGGTACTCAATAGGGGATCACTCCCCAATAATAAATAACTAGACGTGTCAGCCAACATGGAAAGCATTCCCTCCCTGTAATCACTATAGTCCATGATAACCACCCCCCGCCTTTATCGGCGGGCTTAATTATGATGTTTCTGTCATTCTTGAGGGATTTCAATGCTGAAAAGTCCATAGGTCCCAAATTGGTCTGTGCGTTTTTAGAGGCTTTATGAACGACATCATGTTTGATCGTTCTGATGTAGCTTTCGATCGAATGAAATTGTCCTGGAGGAATAAACTTACTTTTTAGTCTAAATGGAGACGGTACTTTAGATAATGACATAGGTTGATTGTGAAAGAATTGTTTAATTTTCAAGGTACGTTCAAACTTGAACATCTCTACTTCAAAGTCAAATAGATTTAATCTGTTAGCGGGGCAAAATGACAGACCCTTGGACAACAATTTGGATTCACCCTCAGTGATTGGTCTTGAAGAGAGGTTAATCACCGGGCACGCCCGGTTCCCCGTCTCGTGTTCATGCGAGGTAAGGGGGGGGACCGGATTTCTTGACGCCCCTCCTGGATCTGCGTTTCCGCCGGCAACCGGAAAAAGGTTTCCGTTACTGGCGTTTCCCGTGTGTTTGTTGCCTGCAGTGGTTCCGGCCTCACTGTCGCTCGATGGATTCTCGGTGGGTCGGTCACTCTCAGATGTTGGTGGTTGGCCAAATTTGCGTGTGCCACCACCACGTGTGCGGAGTCGCCTCCTAGCACGAGTGACACCTGATATCCAAGGGTAAACCCGTCCCTCCTGATAGTCTTGATTAACCAATCTCAACTTGTCACGTTTAGCCTGTTTCTGTTTGTCAGAATATGCTAAAATTTCATTGTCAATGGTCTGCAGTGCATTTGTTTGTGTGTCATCATCAAGAGTAGTAATTTCAAACGATGATAATTCCCTGTTGACTTGGCACAGTTGCACCTTTACTTCCTCTATCACAATCAACATGTAATTAAGTGAGTTCTGCGTGGAAACCTCACACCACTTTTCACAAAACTCACGTTTGTGGCGTCCAATCGTGGGTTGGTTCCTGATACGAAAACCTCTTGGAATTTTCTTAGTCCTATAATACTCAGAGAGAGTCTGTCCATGTAATTCAAGATCCACACGTTTTCTCTTCAATCGTTTAATCTCGCGATGTATGTCGGTAACAGTATCGCTCCCAAACGCTCTGCTTTCACTAGCAGGAAACAAGATGGCGTCAATCTCCTCTTGATTGTAGATACAACCTGGAGCTCTGTTGAACTGGGAAGCTGTTGTCTCATCAAATGCCATTGATATTCGAATGATACACCCCAATCAGATTCAATTGGTGACACCGTGTCCCAACATGCAAGGGCACGGAAATGAATAAACCCAATCAATGGGCGGCATCCGGGGGTGCAAAAAGGAAACCCAAATAAGTAATCTCAAAAATATTCCGATTGCACACCTTCCGGCAAAATGGCCAAGTAGTAAAAGGGTGCTGAAACGATCACCGGCTGGGAACCGGAAAGTAAATCATATATATATATACTCGCCAGCACACCAGGAATCATAACGTCCAAAGATTTAATGCATATCTATTATGTCAAAAAGAGCAACGTTTCGAGGCCACGCAGGACCTCTTCGTCAGGCAAAAAGATACAAATACAATAAAGCAAACAAATATATAAGAAGCTGGTGGTAGTATGACCACATCCCTATATACTAAGCCCACCGATAGAAACACTCTGCTACACTTTCAGAGTGCACATCCAACGCATTTACGCCACAATTTGCCGATCTCACAGTTTGTACGGGTCTTACGGATCTGCTCAGATGAGCAAGATAAAAAGAAAGAACTTGATATCATGTACCAGAAATTTCTCGAACGTGGTTATCCCAGACCAATTCTGGATCAAGCTCTAGATAAGGCATTAACTGGTAGTAGCAAAAGTTCTAGGGCTAGTTCGTGCCCTATGCTAGTTCACACGTACAACCAAGAGTCAGGCACAATCAAATGCGCCACGGAACGCAATTTGAAAATATTGCAGTCAGATAGATCTTTGAGTCCTACAATCAAGACCAAACCAATGATGGCGTACAAACGCGGAAAAACGCTACGAGACCATCTAGTACAGGCTGACCCACGACACAAGTACGCGAAGACGGCAACTAAGATATCCCTTAAAACCGGATGTTTTAGATGCTATAACTGTAATATATGCAACTCCCTTATTTGTGGTGAATATTTTTCACATCCACATATGGGAGGTCGCTATCCTATACGCGAATATTTAAACTGCAACACCGACTTCTGTGTCTATATTCTAAAATGTCCCTGTACATTGGTATATGTTGGAAAGACTATAGGCCCATTTAAGAAGCGTTTCCAAAAACATAGGAGCGACATTAGGGTAGCCCTAACTAAGACCGCCAAGGGGGAACAGGTAGACTTCAACAAACCTGTGGCTTTACATTTCGTGACAGTCAAACACCAGATCCACGAACTCCGGGGTATGGTTATTGAACACGTTAAAGCACCCTATAGGGGTGGTGATCGGAATCGAGCACTACTTTGCCGCGAGGCCTATTGGATACACACATTAGGGACAGTGCAACCTGGTGGGTTGAACGCGAATTTGTCACTGACGTGCTTTATAGATGATCGCTGATTGATCGCTGTGACTTCCATTAAGCTCCCCTATGCAATGCCTTATGGCCTTTGATTGGGCTTATCTATCTAGTGTTCTTCTTCAATCGCATATTATTCTTGCGCCATCGTATTTATTTAAAGTTATTCTCTGATCTTATCTTGCCATTGTATATTAGAAATGACATCCCATATGGTATTTTTTATACCATCGTTTTTTTTCAAGCCCCCGTGGGCTTCTTTTAACTGTATTTTGTTTTCTTTTTTCATGGTTGACATTGTAGACATTTTTACATTTGACTATGTATGGACGATGACCCTATCAACTTAGACCTTTAGGCAGGTTTGATATAGGATGTACATCGATATGGCTCGTTTTTGAGTGACCATTTGTCTGTTGGTGTTCTCACCCGGACCGTTAGCCCTCTGTATTGTGTCTACATGTCATATCTTACACTTTTTTAATAGTCTGTTCACCCTGGTGCTTTCTTACCTTTTTGTTTTTTGGTATTTTCTTTTGCTTTTTCTTTTCTTCTGTTTCAGTAATTTCACTTTGTTTTGTTTTTTGATTTCTGCCTTGTTTTGTTTTATTTATTTTTATTTTTATTTTTGTTTTATTTTTGTTTTATTTTTGTTTTATATTTATTTTTATTTATCTTTATTTTTCTATTTTTATTTTTATTTGCATTTATTTATTTTTATTTTTATTTATTTTTATTATTTTTTATATTTATTTTTATTATTTTTTATATTTATTTTCATTTTTTATATTTATTTTTATTTTTATTTATATTTATTTATATTTATTTTAATTTTTTTCTATTTATGTTTATTTATGTTAATTTACATCTATTTTTATTTTTAGTTTTATTTATATTCTTTATTTCTTACATTTTTTCTAGTTGTTTATTATTGTTTAATTTTACTTTTTTTCTTTTTTTCTTTATTCTTTTTCTCCTTTTTTTCTTCTTTTTTTGTCTATCTATGTAGGTGTTTGGTTCTGTATTGGTGCTTATTATTAGTCATTTTACTTTTTTAAAAAAGTTTCTTCTTTTCTTCACTTATTATCTTATCCTGGGTGAATATAGCACGCTTCCTCTCTAGTACCTCCCATTGAACCATATCACAGCGGCTTGTTTTACAAGTCGCGCTGTCACATTAGCCTGAATTGTCAGGCTGCGCTCTCCTTGACCCCTGCTACCATGCGACAGGGACTTGCTTTTCAAGCCTCGCTGTCACATAGATCTGAACTGTTAAACTGCGCTCTCGTTGGCCCCTTGTAACATGTGACGTAGGCTTGCTTTCCAAGCCTCACTGTCACATTGGTCGAAGCTGATTGGCTGAGCAGACGTATGACGCGCCGACGTCATTGTTTCTATGGCGACGGCGGCCGCACAACGACGCTGACCACAATTTTGCAGACTGACACTGGCTGAGGGATACCACAAGACAGCACACGTGGTATCAGCTGTGCGATCGGGATTATGATCGATGACACAGCGGAGGGGTACATGGATAGCTCCTTTTGCAGGTAGGGGATTTATAAATTTTTTCTGGCAATGTACAACTGAGCAGCTATGCGATCACTGTTTTGATCGTGAACACAGTTGGGGGTATGTACCCCATGTGACTCTTTGCTCATGCCTGTTTGTGATTAACTGATCACTAATAGGTGCTTGCATAACATACCTAATGTAGACTCCTGATTGGATGGGTGGGTAGAGGGAGGAGGTGTTTGGGGTGGGTGGGTTTTATTTTTCAAAGATTTTCATTGGTGACAGCTTCTTATATATTTGTTTGCTTTATTGTATTTGTATCTTTTTGCCTGACGAAGAGGTCCTGCGTGGCCTCGAAACGTTGCTCTTTTTGACATAATAGATATGCATTAAATCTTTGGACGTTATGATTCCTGGTGTGCTGGCGAGTATATATATATATATGATTTACTTTCCGATTCCCAGCCGGTGATCGTTTCAGCACCCTTTTACTACTTGGCCATTTTGCCGGAAGGTGTGCAATCGGAATATTTTTGAGTGTAATTTCTGTCTGCTGCTTTGTTCCTCTGCTATCAGCATGAATCACTGACAAGTTTTTCTAACACCAAGAGAAAAATGGTGACGGGGGGAGAGCTCCAGCTGATTGACAGCCTCAGCTATGTTCCTGTGTGCTGTATGAAGGGGGGTGTTTCCCTTCCCTCCAATCAGCTCTCAGACCTCTCCTCACTGATGTAACTTCAGCTCTCCACCCCTACTTTTCAGAGCTGAGAGATTCTGTGTAAATTCTGCACTTTGACTGAATGTAGGGGAAACACAGATAAACCGGTAAAATGTATGTAGAAAGATTTGTTTAATCTCTGTATATCACCTGAGACCAGACACTTCACTGTGAATACAGTATGTAAGGGTTTACAACCACTTTAAGCTAATCTGTCAGCGCTTGGAAAAAAAGAGTATTTAATTTCTCTGCAACCGTGTCCAATAGATGGTGGCCCATTAATACCATAAAGGGCTAACCAAACATCTCTCCTTGAGCCCTGTAATTTTTAACTAAGACCACAGCTCAAAAAGGCAAACGAGTATGTGGTTGGATATTTATTTTTTTATTGCTATATATTTATTCATGCACTGAATTTTTTTTTGGACAGCGCTGTACCTTTTTCAGTTATTGATTGTAGAATAAAGTGGTTGGTAACCTCAGACATGAAAGAGGAAAAAAGCTCATCCTTCTGTGTATACTGTGTAATTGTCTCTCGCCACAGCTATGTAATTTCTCGCTTTTGCCGGGTTCCTCATCAGCATGAGTCACTTCTGTCATTTTTTCCCAACTGAAAGTTAAAATTGTGACTGGGGAAGGAGCTGCAGCACTCAACCTGTGACACAGCTGTTCTTGTTCCCAGTATTGTGTGGAGAGAGGTGTGTCCCTTCCCTCCAATCAGGGCTCAGCGCTGTCGACTGTGTGAATACTTCAGATCCCTACCCCCACTCTTAGGCCCCTTTCACACTGGTGTGGTTTGCAGTCACTATTGTGCTAAAAATAGCACCTGCAAACTGACCCTAAACAGCGGATGCTGTTTCTCCTGTGTGAAAGCCCGAGGGCTTTCACACTGGAGTCCTGCTAGCAGCATCTTTGGAGCGGTGAGAGGAGTGGTGTGTTAACCGCTCCTCCACCGCTCATTCCCATTGAAATATAGTCATATATGATGAATGTTGGAAGGCAACATGAGTCAATATAATATTTCTGGAATTTCTACATATCTGTTTCCTATTCCCAAGATCAGCCAGGCTGATATTTGCATTTGAAAGGTATTTCGTTCCCTGATTGATACTAACAGATAGCCCCAAGCAGAATCTGCATAGCAAGGGGGGCCTGGTTCCTGTCTGGATGAGAATCAGTGATTACCACTCTGTAAGCAAGCTTCAAAGAGACTAAGAGCTAGTTAAGACATCCCAGAGGTCATGAAGATGATATGGGCAATACTGCCCCCAGAGGCCAATTACGGAGGAATGCCCCAGGAACACTCTGATTCATCCAAAACCGAGTTAGGATGGCAATGGGAGGGGGTTTGGATGAGGTGTGCCTGAGGTTTGTAAAAAGGGCTGTTTCAAACAGAGAGCTCTCTTTCGATGCTGGCCTTTACCTCATGGCTCTCTCTCTTTCACCATCTTGAGACCTTGCTCTGTTGGCTGGCTTGGGCCTAAGCCATGCGGCCCAGAGCTCTCTCTTTTAACATCCGGAGACCAGCCAACGAGTCTATTCTAAAGTATGTGATAAGTATCTTTGATGTTTTATTGTTATATGTTATAGATATCTGCTGTTCGGTATAGTCCTATTTTCTTTTGAAAAATGTAAAATGATTTACTAAGCAGATGTATTTGTTATATCATTGTGCTTATGCGACTCTTATAGACTAGCTAATTATAGGCATAGGCAAGTTAACACATTTATGCAATAGTTATAGTTTATATTAGATTGTATAGTATTGCATAGTTACTTCAATGAATGTTATTCAAATTTCTAATACTCTGTATACTCTTAGGCCCCATACACACGAGAGGATTTATCCGCAGATACGGTCCAGCGGACCGTTTCCACGGATAAATCCTCTCAAAGAAATCCGCTGATTTCGATGGGATGGAGTGTACACACCATCCCATTGAAATCCGCGCGGAAATCCTCTGGCGATGACGTGTCGCGCCGTCGCCGCGATTATGACGCGGCGACGGGCGCGACGCTGTCATATAAGGAATTCCACGCATGCGTCAAATCATTACGACGCGTGCGGGGAATCCCTTTGGACGGATGGATCCGGTAAGTCTGTACAGACGAGCGGATCCATCCGTTGGAATGGATTCCAGCAGATGGATTTGTTGTGCAGCACAACAAATATTCGATCTGCTGGAATCCATCCCAGAGGAGATTTCTCCGCGGAAAGAGATCCGCTGGCGTGTACACACCATAGAATCTATCCGCAGAAACCCATTTGCTGGGATTTATCTGCGGATGGATTCTATCGTGTGTACGGGGCCTTATTGTTTTGTGATTACCTCATTTAAAGTCCCACAGGCGTAATTCTTTTTTGTTAATTACCCTGAAACAATTACCCTTTATCTTAAGGTAGAACTATAGGCAAAACTTTATTTTTCATTTTGGATAGAGTAAGGGAGGGTTGTAACCCGGTCAGGTTTATTTATTTTGACATCTGTGATCCATTGGGGAGATTTCCCTTCACTTCCTGTCCCATAGCCAAACAGGAAGTTAGAGTAAATCCCTTCAAATTAAGGAAATCTTTTGGGGACCCCCAGCTCCATAGAATTGGTGTACCAATTGGAAGATTTCCCTTCTAATACTTTTCTGAGGGCAACCCAAGATGTGTGATTTTCTTTTACTTTTAAAGATAATGGTAAACAGGACAAATAGAGAGGGTAGATCTCCTTAATGGGGACACAGACAGCAGTGAAAACTGACATGCGTTCCAATCCATCTTCACACTATCCAAAACTAAAAAAAAAGTTTTGCCTTTAGTTATACTTTATCCACTTAAGACCCGGAACAATATGCAGGTAAAGGACCCAAGGTGTTTTTACAATTTGGCACTGCGCTGCTTTAACTGGTAATTGCGCGGACATGCAATGTTGTACCAAAACAACATTTGTGTCCTTTTCTTCCCACAAATAGAGTTTTTTTTATGGTATTTGATTGTATCTGCGCTTTTTATTTTTTGCGAATATACACGGAAAAAGACCGAAAATTTAGAAAAAAAATATATTTTCTACTTTTTGTTATAAGAAAAATCGAATAAACTAAATTTTAGTCAAACATTTAGGCCAAAATGTATTCAGCCACATGTCTTTAGTAAAAAAAATCACAATAAGCGTATATTTATTGGTTTTACGCAAAAGTTATAGCGTCTACAAACTAGGGTACATTTTCTGGAATTTACACAGCTTTTAATTTATGACTGCCTATCTCATTTCTTGAGGTGCTAAAATGGCAGGGCAGTACAAACCCCCCCCCCCCAAATGACCCCATTTTGGAAAGTAGACACCCCAAGGAAACTTCTGAGAGGCATGTTGAGTCCATTGAATATATATATTTTTTTGTCCCAAGTTATTGAATAATGATAAAAAAAAAGTTGTCACTAAATGATATATTGCTCACACATGCCATGGTTATATGTGGAATTGCACCCCAAAATACATTCTGCTGCTTCTCCTGAGTACGGGGATACCACATGTGTGGGACTTTTTGAGAGCCTAGCCGCGTATGGGGCCCCAAAAACCAAGCACCGCCTTCAGGGCACAAATTTTTGATTTCACTCCTCACTACCTATCACAGTTTCGAAGGCCAAAAAATGCCAAAATAGTACAAACCCCCCCCCCCCCCCCAAATTACCCCATTTTGCAAAGTAGACACCCCAAGCTATTTGCTGAGAGGCATGTTGAGTCCATGGAATATTTTTTTATTTTTCCCCAAGTTGCGGGAAAATGACAAACTGATTTTTTTTTGGACAAAGTTGTCACTAAATGATATATTGCTCACACATGCCATGGGCATATGTGGAATTACACCACAAAATACATTTTAGGATGAAGGAAAAAAGCTGGGACAGCCGCACTCCAAAAAAACTCCTCCTTTAATTAAAAATCACAAAATACATGCCACAGCAAAAAACAGCACAACAAAAGAAAAGCTGACGTTTCGCACTATGCCTTAGTGCTTCTTCATAGCTGAGCATAGCTGAGCTATGAAGAAGCACTAAGGCATAGTGCGAAACGTCAGCTTTTCTTTTGTTGTGCTGTTTTTTGCTGTGGCATGTATTTTGTGATTTTTAATTAAAGGAGGAGTTTTTTTGGAGTGCGGCTGTCCCAGCTTTTTTCCTTCATCCTAACCTGCATTTTGATTGCACTGCCTGCACCCTTGGCTCGGACCACAGGAATCAGATTACCTGGTTCTCTTTGAGCGGTTACCCACTCTCTCACAAAATACATTTAGCTGCTTCTCCTGAGTACGGGGATACCACATGTGTGGGACTTTTTGGGAGCCTAGCCGACTGTTTAATTTTTTTTTTGCTGAAATGACTGTTTACAGGGTATAGAGACATAATAGTTAACTGATTCCTTTTAAAAATGATTAAAAGTAGATAAAAAATCAATCATATAACCTACAGTTTCAGTTTTGTTTTTGCATGCTGTTTCCTGCTTCTGTGAGGTACAGAGACTCAGAGCCAATACAGGGCAGTGATGGTTTGTAAAACGAAACTGATTGGTGTTGAGGGGTTTTAGACACACAGTAATCACACCTCCTTGATTAGTGACCACAGAGAGAAAGCTCCCATGACTTTTTTTTATCAGGAAACAGACAACCAGGAAGTGTTCAGAACAGAGAAGGATTACAGCAACATCAGAGCAAAAACGAACAATTTGGACATAAAACCTGAACTGCAGTAAGGTAAAGGGAGCTATTTAGCTAAAAAAAAAAAAAATTCTTTAGTGACCCTTTAAGTTAAACCCCCAAACATTATATATTTTTTTAAAGCAAAGGCCCTACAGATTAAAATGGTGGGTGTTGCTTCTTTTTTTTCACACAGTATTTGCGCAGCGATTTTTCAAACGCATTTTTTTGGGAAAAATACACTTTTTTTTATTTTAAAGCACTAAAGCACACTATATTGCCCAAATTATTGATGAAATAAAAAAGATGATCTTAGGCCGAGTACATGGATACCAAACACGACATACTTTAAAATTGCGCACAATCGCGCAGTGGCGACAAACTACATACATTTTTAAAAGCCTTTACAGGTTACCACATTAGATTTACAGAGGAGGTCTACTGCTAAAATTACTGCCCTCAATATGACCTTTGCGGTGATACCTCACATGCATGGTGAAATTGCTGTTTACATATGACTCCAGACCGACGCTTGCGTTCATCTTTGCGCAAGAGCAGGGGGGGACAGGGATGCTTTTTTTTCCCTTTTTTTTTTATATTTATTTAGCTTTTTTATTTTATTTGTAAACTGTTCCTTCCATTTTATTTATTTTTTTACCATTTTTATTTTTATCTCAGGGAATGTAAATATCCCCTATGATAGCAATAGTTAGTGAGAGGTACTCTTTTTGAAAAAATGGGGTCTATTAGACCCTAGATCTTTCCTCTGCCCTCAAAGCATCTGACCACACCAAGATCGGTGTGATAAAATGCTTTCCCAATGGCGCTGTTTATATCCGGGGGGGGGACATTCCCTCCCACTGGATGTAAAAGCAGCCTAGAGGCTAATTAGCCGCTAGGATTGCTTTTACATGAAAGCCGACCGCTGGCTGAAAAGAATGATACCAAGATGATACCTAAACCCGCAGGCATCATTCTGGTATAACCATTCAAAGTCCAGCAACATACCAGTACGTTGATGGTTCTTGTTGGACATGTATTATAATCTTTTTTTTTTCATGCAGCCTGTTGGCTGAAGGAAAAATAGATTGATCGGTGGGTATTTCCACCATTAGAATACCTCCCTTTATCCACTCACTTCTAATAATGGGCATACATGGGGGCATCTTCCCGCAAAAAAGTTATGCTGCGCACACACGGTCAGACTTTTCCACGGGCAAGCCTCCGTCGGGGGGTACCTGACGCTTTATAAAAACCTGGCGGCGAACCTAAATAACTAAATAACTAACTGGCTAACCAGCATCACCAGTGACACTTATACGGTAATCACTGGTGAAAGGGTTAACTCTAGGGGCAATCAGGGGTTAAAACCTGGCGGCGAACCTCAAAAATCTGGGGGTGACTGGGGGGTTGTGTGCCTATGTGTAACTGTGTCAGTGTAGTGTTTGGTACAACTCACTGTTCAGATGTCTTCTCTCCTCTGTGCCGGACGAAAAGACCACCACGAGGAGAGATGACATAATTTCCTCCTGCCTGTGTTTACAGTTCACAGGCAGGGGAAGGAGGTGATTGGCTGGGAGCGATCGTGAGGGGGTGCCTAGAAATGAATAGCGGATCGCTCGCATGGACAAACAGACCGCCACCCGATCGGACCCCCGACCCGCGGGAAGGCAGGCACGTCCAGGTACGTGGATGTGCCTGTACGTGCCATTCTGCTGTACATGCGGCGGTACTTAAAGCGGGGGTTCACCCTAAACAAAATGTCTAACATTACATTCAGCTCACTACCGACATTGATATGCAGATCTTTTGTTTTTTGCGGTACATACCTTGTATAGCTATTTTCTTAGCCGGCTTCCGGGTAGTGAATCCCGCGGGAGTGGGCGTTCCTATGCAGCAGTTAGTGATTGACGTGATGACAAAAACTACCCCCCCCCCCGTCGCCTAAGAAGCGTCACGAGTTGCCGAAAGAATCCGAACCTCGATTCGGCGCTATACGGCACCTGCGTATCGACGTTTGGCTTCTTTCGGCAACTCGTGACACTTCTTATGCGACGGGTGGGGGAGTTTTTGTCATCACGTCAATCAACTGTTGCAAAGGAACGCCCACTCCCGGGGGATTCACTACCCGGAAGCCGGCTAAGAAAATAGCTATACGAGGTATGTACCGCAAAAAAAAAAAAAAGATCTGCATACTGTCAATGTCGGTAGTGAGCTGAATGTAATGTTAGAATTTTTTTTAGGGTGAACCCCCGCTTTAAGTGGTTAAGTTCCTTATGAAAAATAACCATTTTCTTCCAGTGCCCAGAGCTTCATAGTTGTACATCTGAAGTGTTAGATCATTGAAGACACTGTGCCTCTGATTGCTAGTCTCAGAATATTGGTGATGTCACTACTGCTGTTAAGGAGAGGAATCTGTATCTGAGGACCTGCCGTGCAAGAATCTCCCTGTTCTGGCTTCATTCATTCTTTAGATCTTTGCTTCCTCCATTGGTCCTGTTTCTTCTTGAAAATGTCCCCATCAGTTATCAGGCCGCCAGTTATCATTGTGGCATTTCTAACATGAGAAAGCAAAGACCTGTGCCTCTACGCAGAGAGACAATGCAGAACAAAGTCAGAAATGGGAAAAAAATAGCTGCAGGGAGCCAGCAGGGAATCCTGGTAACTAGTCTTTTGTTCTGCGCTTGACATTTTTGGGTACAGCTTCCACAGGTCTTCTTGAGGAATATATTTATCCTTATGTACACTGCTGCTGGTAAACAGACGGAGAAGTTGGGCATTTTTTTTTAGCTGCCCCTGAACTCTCTTATATGTTATCTTATCAGTACATGTATACAGGGTCGTTTATAGTAATTTATAGGCAGTTGAGTTTAGAAGCAAAATGCCTGTAATAGCCTGTAAATGCGTGTGAACTCAGTAACTCACATTTAATGGAGATAATTTTTTAATATTTGAAAACAAAAACGCTTCTAAAACACAAATGTGGCATGTAAACGCGGCAAAACTGACATTTTTAAACGTCGGTTACTATCTGTCAAGTTAAATTGTTCAGGAGAGGTTTTAAAACGTCCCGTGTACATTAAGCCTAATATTTTCTTCTTAGTTTGTTCTACTCTGGGTTAACATTATTGTGATTATTTCTGAATTGTATTGTACTTTACATGAAATTTCTGTTTTATATATAAATAGAAAACCATAATCAATTTTATCTGTAACTGAGGAGAAGAATGTTGCTTTGATCTTGCTCAGTTTCTTATTGTCTCATATATTAGCAAACTGTTGTAAATCCAGACTTGCATCAATATATTTTTGCTGCCTACATCCCCTCTGCTTTATCCGATCCTCAGGGATCGAAGGCTCTGGTAAGGGTCAGTGTGTATACTGGTGGTGGTTGTCCTCTTCATTTCACACTGTTTGTTACCAGTCACTGGGGGATGTCCTGTGTGTCTTGATCACCTTACAGATTTACACTATGTTAGTTTTATTTTTTCTGGTTGCTTCGCTGGTGGACTGGTGACTCCTTGAAAGATCGTACCAAGAGACAGGCCTCCGTTGCAGTTCATGTGATTTGGCTATTTCTGCTCTTTCTGACCCGTCAGGATCTTTCATTCCGGTAAGGGTCAGCATTTCTAGTCAGCGGTGGTCCCAGAGTGTCATTATTTTCACCTTCGCAGCAGTGTGCAATCACACAGATTTGATACATTGTTGGACTTATATCATATATTTTTTGTCACTTATTGGACTATTTTTTGGTCTTTTCACATATGTTCACATGACCTGTGAAGGCATATTCACTCTCTAGCGCAACTCCACCTTTTGTCTATGATATTTATGTTTGTATAACATTTTTGAGTTTGCTGCTTTTTTCTTTATCTTTATTATATTTGGTAAGCGCACTATTTCACATTTCCATATATTGTTCTTATACACATATTGTACAGCTAACATCGTGCTCTATCACAGAGTACCATTAACATCTAGGACACCCATTTCCATCAGTTATGGATATTTTTGAATTAAGAGCCACCCGTGTGGTCAATTCTGAGGGGGTGTTTGAAACCTTTAAAGAGGGTGACAATGATTTGGGAGGTCTCTTTATGAGGTTAAAGAACTTGACCATAGCAGAACTCCATACTCAGTGGGATGTTGTCTTTTTGGACACTTACATCAAGCATCAGATGGTCCCTAGAAGCTTGAGGTGGGAGATTGCCCCTCAAAAGAGTGATACTGATTTGGAGGGATGGTATAAGTATTTCAATGACTCTGGACTCAGTTTGCTTAAATTCCTGGGGGAACGTAAGACTATCAAATTAAAACGGCTAGATGATGAGATTAAACTAATTAAGGAGAAGTTATCTCCATTTATGTCCAGTGAGGAATATGCTGATAGATCTAAGAACCTACTAAGAATTTTAGAAAAAGAGGGAAAGGAACAAAAAATTAAGAAAAAGAAGAAGTTCAATAGGGACTTTGGTGACTACCAGAACAACATTGTGTTTGATTGGCGGAAGAAATTACTGGCTGAGGCCAGTGGTTCTTTGAATCCAGCAATGGATGTCACCCCACTTAATCCTAATCCTAATGGGAATTTGGTGAGTGGTTCTAGTGTACCTCCTGGAAAAGGTTGTGTTGGCCGCACCACTTCCAGTAATACACCTAAAAGCCACCACATGTTCAAGAAATTAACAGTACCACATGCCCCTAATACAGGAAGAGGAGGGGGTAACCAGCGTGGTCATTTCGGCCCACCCCCTGTTTACTATGCCCAACCCTGGGGACAGAGTACAGTGGGGCGACCCAATGCACCAGCCTCACGGGGTCGAGGTACCTTTAATGGTCCACCTCCAGGCTACCCCCCAAACTATGTTGGTGGTCAAGCAACATCGCAGGATATGGGTCGTAATAATCCAAATACTGTAGGCCCTCACCCCAATGTGACACAGAGATATAGGGATAATGAGGTTGTACATTACGCAGGGACCTTTGAACCTGATTACAATGTACTTACTCATAATAGCTTCCTCCCGAATTTCGATAACCTTAAGGGTGATAATTTTTTCACCAACGCTACTACCAGCCAAGCACAAGCCTCAGGATCATATGAGTTGGGCTATCCTAGTCAGCCAATCAACCATTCTCAACCCAATTGGGGTTTTCCCCGGGCAGGACAAGGAACCAAAAGGTTGGCAGAACTAAAAGAGGGGTCAGAGGGGGGCAACGCAGTAAGTCCAAAAAGGTCCAAAACATAACAGGGACCGGTATTTTTAATTTGAGTTCACACAACTTATCTAGCTCCGAGTTGGATGTTCTTGACAAGGGTTTGAAATACGCCCCACCTAAGAATATTAACAAATTTAGAACGTATATGGATATACACAAGTTTGTGCGTAAATTAAATATCCAGCGTTATGTGTCATCCAACCCCTTTAACCCTTCCAAAACTGTAGCCTCCAACTATGTTAACTCTGAAGTGAATGAGGCATAGGGAGTCAAATCAAGAGACACCACATCCCGTAACAAATGAAGAAGAATTCGGATGAGGGGATCGGGTAACAAACCCTGGGACTTTAAACGGTGTCAAAGTATAAATAGATCAGAGAATAATAATATAAATAAAAATATAATTTATTGGAAAATACAATATTTCACAACATTGAAACATGACAGTGTTGATCCTTGTAGTCATATAGCGGCTTGGATAAACCAAACAACGCCCAGACCTGTTAGAAAGTGCCCGACATGTTTCGCTAACAGCTTCATCAGGAGCATATAAACAGGGGAGGCTACAAGGGATAGACAAAAAACAACATGAATATTCATACATATAGATCGTAGGCATGTCAATAGTGTTACAATGACAAGCAATTAGGAAATTTAAACAATCAATAATGACGATCAATCATAAAGGTTTAAGGGGGAGAAAAAAACAATTGGATAATGTCAAATATTCATGAATAATACATAGATCACAAAAAAAACATATATGAATAGAAGTGATCAAGAGCAGACTTACCACGCAAGATCAAAGATTATCAAGTAATGATAGAGTAAAAACTATGCATACAAAGCCATAGTTACTAGCCACATTTGGCCTGTAGACATAGAGCCACACTGGAACCAGTCCGTACATGGATTAGTCAAAAAATTGCTGCAGTACAAAAGAGAAAATAGATAAAATTAAATATACAGAAGGTACTATACGGTGTATACAGCATGTGTGTCCATAAACTTACAAACACACACATGTATACATACGTAGAAAAATCTCTGCAAGGACCCTGTACTTACAGGGTATTGCATAGAGGGTAGTGATAATAAATATATATATAATGAGTAGGATTTGTATTAAAAATACCTATTTAGGTTGGTGGGATCCGGTAGAGAAACTGGCAACAATGTATAAATGAGTCCAGCACATAAATGGTTAACAACCACTGGTCAAAAGCAGGAAAAAATCCCCAATATAGAAGACTGGTAACAAAAAAGAAAAAATATATTTATATAATATATGTTATAATCCGAAAGAATCAAAAGATAACATAAGATAACGATAACAATTGGTTGATTTAAAAGTAATGAAGGGTCCAAAAAAATGGGAAGCAGCAAAGAAATGGAAAGCAGCAAAAGACAGTGCAACACATACCTGATTGCTGGAAACAATTTGGCTGGAGAGTAAAAGTAGACCAACAGAAGGCAGTCTAGTGACCCTGCAAGGCAGAGCCATAGAATGGATCAGAAGGAAAGATCCCTTTATATACCCGAGCGGCGTGTGATGACGCCGCTGGGGGTGGGCTAAGAGGATGGTCAGTGATTGGTGCTGAACTCAGAGGGGGAGGACAGGGGGAAAACCAAACTGGAGCTCCCCTGTCCGGGATCGCCACTAGCGGTGACACAGACCCGATGCGCGCACGCCTATGACAGATGGATGACGTCACAAAGCGGCGCTGGGAGTGAGCGCCATCTTGGAACAGGGATAGAAGCCTGGCAAAGACGAACAGTAAACTCGAATGGGTCACTGAATGTCATTACGTCGACACCGAACGGTGAACGGCGCAGAGAGAGAGTGACCACAATTGGGGGCTGGCGGGGCAATAGTAGATGGAGGCCAGAGTGGAGGTGGCCAGGCGATACCTTAAAATCCTCATCAGTGGCAGATGAACGAAGCCAAACAGAGAGAGAACATCAAACACAAAACCAATAGGGATCACATAAACTGCAGGGACCGGACCCAGTTCCCCATAGTAAAAAGTGCGCCCCTAGTGCCCATTCAGCAGTATGACACCAGCATGGTAGGAGAGGAAACAGTGAAAACAATCACAGATACAGGCGTGGCAGAACATAAATATGTGTATGGGTGTGCAGAAAGACCCAAAATTGGTGGTAAATATGAAGCGAACACAGTTGTTGTGGTTGTTGTGTCAGCTAAGGAGAAATATATAAGAAATAACGAATAAATATGAATATAAATATTTCTCCATAATAAAATTAGGATGATCTTGATCAAATAAACTAAGCAAGTCTGCTCTGTATAAACATGTGTACATTAAATAATACATTAAATATAAAAATGACTGATTTAACAATAAACAAATCTCAATATTATTCCCTCCCCCTTTGTCTTCCCATTTTCTTTCCCCCCCCCTTTTTTCCCCCTCCTTGGCACCCCCTCTTCCCCCTCCTTTCCTTTCCCCCTTTCCCCCCCCCCCTTCCCCCCCTCCCCTTCTTTCCCCTCCCCCCGCCCTCACTTATTTTCCCTTTTTCCTTTTTCTTCTTTCTCGTCCTTTGGTTAATATTGAGATTTTTTTATTGTTAAATCAGTCATTTTTATATTTAATGTATTATTTAATGTACACATGTTTATACAGAGCAGACTTGCTTAGTTTCTTTGATCAAGATCATCCTTATTTTATTATGGAGAAATATTTATATTCATATTTATTCGTTATTTCTTATATATTTCTCCTTAGCTGACACAACAACCACAACAACTGTGTTCGCTTCATATTTACCACCAATTTTGGGTCTTTCTGCACACCCATACACATATTTATGTTCTGCCACGCCTGTATCTGTGATTGTTTTCACTGTTTCCTCTCCTACCATGCTGGTGTCATACTGCTGTATGGGCACTAGGGGCGCACTTTTTACTATGGGGAACTGGGTCCGGTCCCTGCAGTTTATGTGATCCCTATTGGTTTTGTGTTTGATGTTCTCTCTCTGTTTGGCTTCGTCCATCTGCCACTGATGAGGATTTTAAGGTATCGCCTGGCCACCTCCACTCTGGCCTCCATCTACTATTGCCCCGCCAGCCCCCAATTGTGGTCACTCTCTCTCTGCGCCGTTCACCGTTCGGTGTCGACGTAATGACATTCAGTGACCCATTTGAGTTTACTGTTCGTCTTTGCCAGGCTTTCTATCCCTGTTCCAAGATGGCGCTCACTCCCAGCGCCGCTTTGTGACGTCATCCATCTGTCATAGGCGTGCGCGCATCGGGTCTGTGTCACCGCTAGTGGCGATCCCGGACAGGGGAGCTCCAGTTTGGTTTTCCCCCTGTCCTCCCCCTCTGAGTTCAGCACCAATCACTGACCATCCTCTTAGCCCACCCCCAGCGGCGTCATCACACGCCGCTCGGGTATATAAAGGGATCTTTCCTTCTGATCCATTCTATGGCTCTGCCTTGCAGGGTCACTAGACTGCCTTCTGTTGGTCTACTTTTACTCTCCAGCCAAATTGTTTCCAGCAATCAGGTATGTGTTGCACTGTCTTTTGCTGCTTTCCATTTCTTTGCTGCTTCCCATTTTTTTGGACCCTTCATTACTTTTAAATCAACCAATTGTTATCGTTATCTTATGTTATCTTTTGATTCTTTCGGATTATAACATATATTATATACATAAATTTTTTCTTTTTTGTTACCAGTCTTCTATATTGGGGATTTTTTCCTGCTTTTGACCAGTGGTTGTTAACCATTTATGTGCTGGACTCATTTATACATTGTTGCCAGTTTCTCTACCGGATCCCACCAACCTAAATAGGTATTTTTAATACAAATCCTACTCATTATATATATATTTATTATCACTACCCTCTATGCAATACCCTGTAAGTACAGGGTCCTTGCAGAGATTTTTCTACGTATGTATACATGTGTGTGTTTGTAAGTTTATGGACACACATGCTGTATACACCGTATAGTACCTTCTGTATATTTAATTTTATCTATTTTCTCTTTTGTACTGCAGCAATTTTTTGACTAATCCATGTACGGACTGGTTCCAGTGTGGCTCTATGTCTACAGGCCAAATGTGGCTAGTAACTATGGCTTTGTATGCGTAGTTTTTACTCTATCATTACTTGATGATCTTTGATCTTGCGTGGTAAGTCTGCTCTTGATCACTTCTATTCATATATGTTTTTTTTGTGATCTATGTATTATTCATGAATATTTGACATTATCCAATTGTTTTTTTCTCCCCCTTAAACCTTTATGATTGATCGTCATTATTGATTGTTTAAATTTCCTAATTGCTTGTCATTGTAACACTATTGACACGCCTATGATCTATATGTATGAATATTCATGTTGTTTTTTGTCTATCCCTTGTAGCCTCCCCTGTTTATATGCTCCTGATGAAGCTGTTAGCGAAACATGTCGGGCACTTTCTAACAGGTCTGGGCGTTGTTTGGTTTATCCAAGCCGCTATATGACTACAAGGATCAACACTGTCATGTTTCAATGTTGTGAAATATTGTATTTTCCAATAAATTATATTTTTATTTATATTATTATTCTCTGATCTATTTATGTTAACTCTGGTTTGGCCAACGCCTCAACGTAAAACCCTCCGGGTCAATTGCCCGCCTCCTTGAGGGTGTTCAGGGATTTGACCCTCAAGGATTTGGAAAACCTTAACATCAAAAAAGTCAGATGTAAACAAAATATAGAGGAGGGCATTAAATCATTGTGTGAGAATAAAAACCTTGTCATACGTCCTGCTGACAAGGGGGTGGCATTGTGGTCCTGAATAAGGAAGATTATTTGTCAGAAATGCAACGCATTCTCAGTGATGAAGACACTTATACTCGCCTCCCTCTCAATCCGGGAGACAAGTATAAGAAAGCTCTGGTCAAAATTGTTAATAAGGGTTCTCGCCTCAACATCTTAAATAAGAAAGAGAAAGCTTTTTTGGTCCCCAAGGCCCCACGAGTTCCTATTATGTATTATCTCCCGAAAGTACATAAGGATCCTGTTTGCCCCCCGGGACGCCCTATAGTCAGCGGAATTGATTCCGTGACGTCCCGGGTGGGCAAATACATCGACTTTTTTCTGCAGCCATTGGTGAGAAATATGCCCTCCTTTTTAAAGGATACTAAACATGTTATCAATCTTTTGTCTGGCATACAACCTCCACCTGATTTGTGGCTTGTGACCGCAGATGTCACGTCTTTATATACTGTTATCCCACATGATTTAGGATTGGAGGCAGTTACCTATTTTTTGGAAAGAGACTCAGGTCTTCCTGGGGTCTAAATTTCCTTCATTATGGAACTGCTATAGTATGCTGCTTCCCACAACTTATTTTGGCACGATGTTCATTACTATAGGCAAGATAGAGGAGTTGCCATGGGGGCTAAATATGCCCCGAGCTTGGCAAATTTATTTATGGCCAAGTGGGAGGAGGATGTCGTCGATGTTGCCTCTAGGCCCCAGATATTGCTGTGGGCCAGATACATTGACGACATCCTTCTCCTATGGAGAGGCTCCGAAGAGGAATTGTCCTGTTTTATGACATTCCTTAATTCCAACAACAGGGGTATAGTCCTCAAGTATGAGGCTAGCAAGGACAAAATTTATTTTTTGGACTTGGTAATTTCTGTCGAAAATGGTAGGTTTGTCACTTCCACCTATTTCAAAACCACAGACAGAAACTCTTTTATCCCATGTGACAGCTGTCACCATGCTGCATGGCTTAAAGCTGTACCCAAGGGTCAATTCCTTCGTCTCAGAAGGAATTGTAGCGAACATAATACGTTCCTTGGTCAGGCTGGCTTTTTGACAGAACGCTTCATTGAAAAAGGATATGGTCGGAATTCCCTTGTGGATACTCTAGAGTTGGTGACCAACACTAATCGAGAAGATTTACTTCAGACCAAACCCAAGGATGATCAAGTGGGTAGTTTCAAAACTCGTTTTGTGACTGAGTATTCTTGTCAACATGCCAATGTTAGACATATTATGGCTAAGCACTGGCATGTTCTTAAAAGCGACAAGATTCTGAGTGCTATTCTGCCTGACAAACCCCGGGTGGAGTTCAGGGGCTCTACATCCTTAAAAGATAAGCTGGTACCTAATGTATTGGATCCTCCCAGGATTCCATCTATGTTTCTGTCCGGCCTTGTGGGGTTTTTTAAATGTGGGAAGTGTCAAGTTTGTGCAGTTAATAGCCACACCCCTAAAAAAAACACGAGCTTCTGTTCTAGTCGTTCACCCAAGAGGTTCCCAATTGAATCATTCATTACATGTTCCACCATGGGAGTCGTCTATTTACTCCAATGCCCTTGTGGGCTCCAATATGTGGGCAGAACCAAACGTTCTTTACAAATACGTTTGAATGAACATCTAACCAACATTTATAGTGGTTTTCCAAACCACTCTGTTTCTAAACATTACTTGTTGGCCCATAATAAAGACCCTACAGGCACCACCTTCCTGGGGATAGACAAATTCCAGGCCCACTGGAGAGGCAGTGACCTGGTGAGGAGCATTTCCAGAACTGAGATGATGTGGGTTCATACACTTAAATGTTATGAACCGCATGGTCTGAACATAGAGGTAGACGTCAACTGCTTCATTGACAATTCTTAGAAAGTGTTCTAGGTCCTTTTTTAGATTTTTATTGTTTATTAATTTGTACCTGTATATATCATGTTTGAAATTTGCAGTTCAATGCTTTTATTCATACTTCTGGAATCCAGGAGTTGATGATTTTTTTTGATTTTTTTTTGATTTTTTCATACTTTTATTCTGCACAATATGGGCTGTTATTTTATCTATATATGCTATGGCTTTAAATGTAGTCTATTTGTTTGTATACATATGCATATGCTATTTTTGCATTTGGATTACTGTCCGGTTCCGTTCATGACACGATATTATTACCAATTGTCTGTTTAGACATTGGTCTCAAACGGCGCATATCAGTCCATTCATTTGTATTTTATATATGGTTTTATTTTATATATGGTTTACTTATAGGCAATATACTCGTTAATGTGGCGGTGTGTCATTGTTTGGCAGTGTTTTTCCCAGTACTCACCTGCCGTGCCTCTATGCCTAATGATATTCACAGCCTTCCCTTACCTTTTCCCTTAGTCAAGATGGCGGATATGTGGCCGTTTGAGACTTGTGTCTATTACAGTCCCCGCCCCTCTTGTGTTTATATGCGGTGACGCAGAACGTCTCCTCATTCCTGTGATCAAGTCTATCTTAGACGAAATGTCGGGAGGCGACGTGCTGACGTCACCGCTATCCGAGGACGAATCCGATCTGACACGCCAGCATTTCTAGTGAGCGGTGGTCCCAGAGTGTCATTATTTTCACCTTCGCAGTAGTGTGCAATCACACAGATTTGATACATTGTTGGACTTATATCATATATCTTTTGTCACTTATTGGACTATTTTTTGGTCTTTTCACATATGTTCACATGACCTGTGAAGGCATATTCACTCTCTAGTGCAACTCCACCTTTTGTCTATGATATTTATGTTTGTATAACATTTTTGAGTTTGCTGCTTTTTTCTTTATCTTTATTATATTTGGTAAGCGTACTATTTCACATTTCCATCAATATATTTGTATTGCTTGGGAAAACCTCATAGTTGGGTGATCAAAAGCTGCCTTTATTGGGATCTCATATATGCTAAATTGTTTAGTATGAACAGTTGACCACTGTTTATTGGATGGCAGAACCTGGGGCACCGTCAATAAAAAATTTTTTTACTGTGTTTGGGTGGTAAATTGTAATTGTGAACAATTTTTTAATAGCTGTTCATATGTACATATCATCCAAATAACATGTACAACCACTTCTCACTCTACATGTTTCACTCAAAAGAGCTTCCTCAGGAGTTTCCAGCAGGGTCGCATGAAGTTTAAATACTACAAAAGAAACAAGCATAAAAAAGATTATACTTAACAATTTTTGATAAAAAAAACTGTCAAAAAATATTCATACAAAAATAAGTAAAAAGTTTATTAAATAAACATTCGATTACAAAGTGATATATAATGATGAGCTGAAGGTGCATGCCTACCGTACATCTTTAATCACGCAGGCAAAAAAGTTCCAGTTCCTAAATTGAAGTCTGGATTATAAGAGGGAGACCACGTTTGCAATCATAGAGGGAGGGTAGAGTTTCTGAAAATCTTTTTCAGAATTTTTTCATTGAAAATCCATAAATCAAAAAATGTACCCCTTCTGATTTAATCCAAATCAAGAGGAGAACAAACTCTTGAAAAAAATGCATAAAGATTACCTCCGGTTCAAACTTCAAAGGATAGAACCAATCTCGTTCTAGCCCAGATCCAAAACAAGATGAGCGGGAATGAAGAAAGAAACCTGCAATTTGATGCTAGGGCGAACTTGGCAAAGGGGCAGCAGATGGTTTTAGCTGCGACTTGGGAAATCAAGAAAAGAGGCAGCACTCCTTGCTGCCCAACCTCCTTAACTGAGATGGCCACCAATATAATCCTAAAAAAAAAAAACCTCTTTAGGTTTGTAGCTCAATAGTCTTATACTTTAATATCAAAGGAAAATAAAATGGATCTCGATGATCAATTTTTTTTTATTTTATCATATTTGGGAGACGTATATGTGAGTGCACTGTCATCTCACCATGTACATAGATAAGTGAAATAAACAGTCCAGTGTTTCCTAAATGGGGAACCAGCATTTGAATAGATTTAAGAATGAAAATATAGATAAAATTAATCAACATTTTTTTCAAGAAATTGATTTATGGATTTTAATTGAAAAAATTCTACATTTCAGAAACTCTACCCTTCCTCTATGATTGCAAACATGGTCTCCCTCTTATAATCCAAACTTCAATTTAGGAACTGGAACTTTTTTGCCTTTGTGACGTACGGTAGGCGTGCACCTTCAGCTCATCATTATATATCACTTTGTAATTGAATGTTTATTTAATCAATTTTTTTACTTATTTTTGTATGAATTTTTTTGACAGTTTTTTTATAAAAAAATGTTAAGTATAATCTTTTTTATGCTTGTTGTTTATTTTGTAGTATTTAAACTTTATGCAACACTTCCGACACATTCTAAACTAAAATGTATATTTTTATAAAACTGAGATGTTTTTCTACTTCCCATTCTAAAACAACATTTGAACCAAAAGTTTCAAACGCTCTTTTTAGTATTGTATATATAGAACAATAACATACCTGTTTTGAACCATTATTAGTTACTATAGATACAATTCAATCCTCTCTTTTAAGTTTTGTTTTTTTTCTTTATTGTTTTCATTATTTATTTTCATTATTTTCATTATTTATACAGCTCAGACTGACACTATAGAAAAACTATTTGGAAAAATTAAAACAAATAAAACATTCAGCTTACCATAAGAGGCTAATTGTATAAAGCTGGAGAAAACAAGACTGATCTTTGTTCCATTGTTATTTCCGACCGAACAAAGATAACTGGAAGTTAACTGGTTGTTAAGAGAAACACAGGAACTTTTCATGGTAAAAATAAGGGTCTGTGTCCATGGACTTTGGGGTTGTGTCCATGACATCTGTTTGAGACTTTTCTGAGATCATTCAGAATTCAATAACAGGTGCAATGGACTTCCTCCTGACCTGTTTCAAGCATGTTTTGAATTCCCATAAATGGTGAGGAAATGTAAAACTTGTCTGATGCGAAAAAAAAGCCCATCAACACAGACCCTAGATTTGGATAAAGTAGTGAAGGATCAGAACCACTGTCAGGTTTTTATCACTGTTTGTGTTCCTGTTAGGGAGATTAAAGTGGAAGTTCAGTAATTTTTTCAACTTTGCATCTATTAAATGTTCTGCCCTTGTTGTTTTAACTTTGGATATTAAATTTTTTTCTTTCTGACAGTAAATACCTTATACAGCCCACTTCCTCTTTCTTGCCTTGTAAAAGGCTGAGGCTTATGACATCATGCACTCTCTCGCGAGCGTTTGCCAGGAAGGGAGTTGGGATGAGTCATAAGAGGGCTAATGAGAGCTACAGAGCTGGAGGTGTGTGTCGGTGTAAATCCAGGAAGTAAACAGGCAGCAGCTTCAGCTGCCCACAGTTAAAATGGTTGCAGTCTCAGTGAAGGGAGATTTATGCAGCATATTTGGCAAGTACAGAATCACAGTATATATAAAATAATATGCAAAGTGGTTGGAGGGAAGCTTCAGAATGGCAAAGATGTTTTTATTACAAATTATGTGAGCAGGCTGCAGTTCCTCTTTAACTTTTTCTAATTGTCCACATTACCATTGTTCCTGGAAAAGATAGTGAGGGGTAAATCCAAAATTTTAACTTGCCACCAAAACAGGAATGTATGGAAAAAAGTTTGTAGAGACACCTGGAGACATTCTGGTGATATTGAAAGTAAGTTCTCTTACTTCCTGTCAACATTACTGGAAGCAAAAGGGAAACCTTCCTACAGAACAAAGAGCACAAATAAAACTGACAGTGGTTTTACCCTTCCATGCTATATCCAAAAACCAAAAGAAAGTGTTGGCTTTAGATATATTAAGCCACCTTTAACCGCTGCAATACTGGGCACATTTACCCCCTTTCCGTCCAGGCCAATTTTTTTAACTTTCAGTGATGTCACACTTTGAATGACAATTGCATGGTCATGCAATGCTGTATCCAAATTTTTATAATTTTTTTTTCACATGAATAGAGCTTTCTTTAGGTGGTATTTTATGAACACTGGGTTCGTTTTGAATTTTTACAAAAAAAAGAAAAAATACTGATCATCTTAAAAAAAATAGTTTTTCTTAGTTTCTGTCTGAAAATTTTGAAAATAAGTAATTTTTCTCCTTTACTGACGTGAACTGAGGAGGCTGCACTGATGTGCACTGATGAGGTGATTGGACACAGCTGATCACATGGGTAAAGAGCAGTGTCTTTGGCTCTTTACTGAGATCAGGGTTGCGCCATGTCCCAGGGACACAGCGTGCCTGCGATCGCTGCAGTGAGACTGGGGCAACATCATATGACGTCCCAGAACAAGGGAGCACCCAGCCATCATTTGTCTATACGGCAGGTGGGAGGTGGTTAAAATTATCAAATGTTGCCACTTTGCAGCCTGAAATGAAGACAGACACAGTTTTTATTTTATGCAGCTGTATTTACAGTGCAACTTATAACATCCAAGTGAAAGATATAACACCAACGTGCCATAAAAAATTTAAAAAAAACAGAATCACTTCCAAACACTACAACAAATAGTGCTCTCTGTTGTTGGAGTTGGAAAAAAGATCAGTATTTTCTTGAACCACCCTTTGCCTTAATTACAGCCTTTAGTCTGCCAGGATATGTCTCTACTAAATTTGCACATATAGAATTTGCAATATTTTGCCTTCTTTGCAGAACTGCTCAAGGTATATTTGATGGTGACATTTGTGGACGTCAGTCTTCAAGTCATTCCACAGATTTTCAATGGTGCTTAAGTCTGGGCTCTGACTAGGCCATGTAAGGACATTCACCTTTTTCTCCTTCAACCACTGTGTGGTAATATTTGCTGTGTGCTTTGGGTCAGTGTTGTGTTGGAAGGTAAACCTTCTTCTCAGGTTTGATGACGAATTTCCCCACAAATCACTATCTCTCAATTCTGCAAGCGATTCTAATTTATTATCACTGTTTTCTAGCTGTTCTAAAACCACTTCTGACATAAAGTGAGTGAGTGAAAAAATTTGCGAACTGAATCGCCTCTGGGCGCTCGTTGTTCATTTCTCCTTTGGACTCAAAAGAGGTGGGTCTTGATCTTTCTCCTAAAGGTCAAGTGATTCTCCTCCAACCGAATGCTGGTTGGTAGAGCATTCCATAGTCTGGGGCCTTGGACCGCAAATCTTCACTCTCCTTTGGACTTGTATCTGGCTTTGGGTATTTGGAGTAGATTTTGATTGGTGGATCGCAGAATGCGATTGGGGTTATAGGCTTTTAGTTTGTCGCATAGATATTGGGGGGGAATTTCCCAGAATACACTTATGGGTCAGACAGAGTGCTTTGAAAGTGATTCTGTCTTTTACTGGTAACCAATGAAGGGATCTCAGTGAAGGTGAGAATGGTTCCCATGTTTTTTTCCCAGTCACAAGTCTAGCAGCCATGTTTTGAACGACTTGCAGATGAGTGATTTGGTACTTTGGGAGTCCGAGGTAGAGGGCATTTGCATAGTCCAGTCTGGAGTTAACAATTGTTCCCACCACGACTGCTATGTCTTCTTTAGGAATAAATGGAATAAGTCTGCGCAGTAGACGTAGCAGATGGTGAGATTCGCTGACTACTGACACTATTTGTGCATCCATTGTCATGTAGGTGTCAAAGATGACTCCGAGACTTTTGACTTTGGTGCTAGGGGCGATGATTTTGCCCAGAATGGGCGGAGGTGTCCAAGTTGTTGCAAATTGATTCTTTCGATTGGCGTGAAACAGGAGAAGTTCTGTTTTCAAACCGTTGAGTTTAAGATAACTCTTAGTCATCCAGTTGTCAATCAAAGAGAGGCATTTCTCTAGGCCGAGATGATGATCCTTTTTGTTGCAGATGCGAAAATAGAGTTGTGTGTCATCTGCATAAGAGTGGTAAAGTAACTCTTGGCTGCTAATGATTTCAAAGAGAGGGCGGAGATAGATATTGAACAGCACCGGCGACAGAGGGGATCCTTTAGGGACTCTGCATGACACTGTGCGTTTTCAGAAGTGAACGGTCCCAATTTCACTGTTTGTGATCGGTTTTCCAAAAAGGAGGAGAACCAAGATAGATCACATTCCGCGACTCTGTCTACTTCTGCTAGCCGAGTCAGTAATAGTTTGCGGTCTACCGTGTCAAAAGCTGCGCTTAGGTCCAGCAGTACTAGAAGACATGATTCTCCTTTGTCTGTGGCCTCGAGAGCATCATCCTGATTGAAATGGATCGAGCAAATTATAGGTATCTAGATGCTGTTGCAGCTGTTGTACCACTACTTTCTCCATTTCCTTGGAGAGGATGTTTAGGACTGTAAACGGTGTGTTGGGTCTTTGGGGTCAAGGGTGGGTGCCAGGATACCGGCACATTCCTTTAGCAGTTTGGTGGGGATGATAAAGGGACACTTTTTGGTTGCTATGGACAATCTCCAGTTTCCAGGCAGAAATAATAGTTTTTATTACTATATAAAAGTGCACGTAGGACACAGGACAGACCACTAGGGTCAAAGGGGATGTGAAATTATTTTATACAGTACTGTAATCTGTAAGATTATAGTATACTGTATGTGTACTGTGTTTTTATTTTTTTTAATTTGGCGCTGATCTCTGCCCCCATGCGTCGTGACATCGCAGGGAACGGAGCTCGGCGGCACTCGGGGCACTGTGTGAATCGAGCGAGGAGACAGCTCGCACACACAGCGGAGAGACATTTCAGGATCCAGGGACAAGGTAAGTAAACTCTGCCTGGATAGTGCGATGCGATCCCGAGTCTGGCTCGGGGATACCGCTAATGGTACTGGATTTCCACCCCGAGCCAGACTCTGGATTACCGCCAGGGAGGTTAATAAAGCCTTTGACATTTTTGTATCCATCACCAGACTTCTTTGTATCCATCTCCAGCTACACCTAATTGAGTTTTCAAGTAATTTTTTAGGGGGGTGATCCTTTTTTCTGACATGTTGTTATATCTTTCACTTGGGTGTTATAAGTTCCACTGAGTAAATACAGCTGAATAAAACAAAAACTGTCTGTCTTCATTTCAGGCTGCAAAGCAGCAAAATGTGATTATTTTAAAGGGTGGGGTGATTCTTTTCTATACCCACTGTACATGTAATGATCATAACACAGTCGGGGTGATTACATCTGGTTCAGAAGATCATTATGTCTATGGACTTTTTCTAACAACTCCAAGTTGTCTAGTATCGTGGGAATTGTTTGGCTAGGTTGAGTTGTTCCATCTCATTGTTACAATTTTTTGGAGTAAACACCAATTTGGGGGATGACAGCACAGTGCATTCATTCAAATGTATGCATGCTTGGACACATTTTTTGAGCACATTTTGTCACTTATGATCAGAGCTTTTTTTCTCAGAAAATAGGTGCAGGAACTCAACCACAACCCGTTCAGATTTCACAAACAGTAGAAGGGTCTTAAAGGGGCATTAAATACCAGAATTGCATTACATACAGAGTGCAGAGTTCAGGGGGTTACAAAGCTGTCACTTGTAAACACAGAAACCAGACTTCTGTGTTTACAAGTGATTGTGGTGAGCAGGCACCAAAGAGTCTGAGCCAGAGGTGGTGGAACTGAGTTCCCCCAAGTTCCCCCTGAAAAAAAGCCCTGCTTATGATAGCTCAGCAACCAGATATTCCAATTTCCATCTCTTATCTAAAAGAACCTTGAATGCTCTGCTTTAAACTTAAGAATGTGTATTTCTGGTTTGTTGCAATCATTTAAAGCACCAGTTGTTTATTAGGGCTACACCCAGTTATTTTTTAAGAATTAAACAGTCTGGGGCATTATTTACTGGATCGCTTTCTGCCAGCTGAAGAACTGAAGATCCATCTTGTTTATTGATTCCAGGCTCCCTATTGGAAATCTCATGCCTCAAAGAAAAAACATCTATTTTATTTCTGTTGTCTAAATTTGCTGGTGTGTCAGCCTCATGCATCTGCCTGTCCTGGGGACATGTCAGTATTTGCAATAATTGTCCTGTTCCTTTGCTTGTTTTCATATTATTTTCACCATGACGTGACCCATCATCTTGGACATGTATTTGTAGTGTTTCTGTCTTTTCTCTGCCATGAAAGATTTTCTTCTGTGAGTTCATTTCTTCTTGCTTAGGTGACAAATAATTATCTCCTCGCGTCCCACATGGTACAGTAGCAAAGTTATTGAAACCTTCATGTGGATGTTCCAAATTCTGGTCATCGCATGCTTTTGTAGCACATGGTGTCCCTCCTGGTTCACTTCTAAAAAACTGTGCATTTTCAGGAGTATTTGAAGCATTACAGTTTGATAACACAGAATTATTAGGTTGGTTATTTACTGTTTTGGGGGGATCTCCTACGTTTCTTGTGTGTTGTCTATGAGTTCTGTCCCGTTGTGGAATAAAGTCATTATATTCCTTCAAAGTTAGCCTGAACTCAGGGATGTTGTCTGCAGTCACTGAAGGACTTCCTTGGTCAACCTGAGCAAGTTTGCAACAAAGGTATAGTAGAGAATTAGTAATACCTCTTCCAGTGTCATCACCCACAAAGGGTAATGTGCACATATAATATTGTTGACCCCCATGTTCCCTTTTCATCTCTCTCTGATAAGGCAGGTGAACTTTCATATTAGAAGGATAGCTATCATAGTTGTTGTATTGTCTCTGCTGTGATGGAATCTCCTGTGGATTGTAGCCCCAAGGTTGTGCTTCAGGTAATGTTAATATTTGCAAATTAATTGGTCTGCTTTCTCTGACATGAATCTCATCTCTATTTGCAATTTGAACATTTTCCACAGGGTCATATGGTCTGCTTCCAATAGTTTGTGTATTCTTACCTAATGTCTGAGGGTTAGTTTCATAATCTGTGTAATATCCTGTATGATCCAAAGTATCTGCTAGTTTCGGAGAACTGGGTTCCCTGAACTGAGGTGGTAGCTCAATCCCAGAGAAATTAATTTGCTCTTGGGTTTTTGGGATGTTAGGTTTGGAAATGAAGAAGAATCGTTTTTGATTATTTGGATATCTGCCTTCAGTGTACAATTCCTTCTTACCTTGTTCGATTTGAAGATTCCTTGAAGGTCCCAGCCTTCTGTATGGCTGTGGTTTCAGATTTTCACTCTGAGCTGTAGCAAAGTCATTAGCTTGCCAAAGTTGGTTTTCAGACTGAGGGCTAGTACTAGTTTTAAATTCATTTGTTTTGAGATCATCTTCTGTGTAAATATTAGCTCCTCTTTGATCTGTTACATATTGTGGACTTTCTTTTAGATCCGGTGTATATTCCTGTTGATTTTGTTTTTGATTACTATAACCATGAACTGCATCAATATCTGAAGGAAGAGAGCTCATTAAATAAATCATTTCTGGTGGTTGTCCTGACTCTCCTGCACCCACTGAAATGTATCTGTTATTCCATGTACTGCCTGAGTCAAAAGCCCCTCTTGGTGCATAGGGGTCTTCATTTCTGGCAGGTATATCACTGTTGTGATTCACATGTGTACCTTTAAAGTCATAAATGTTACTTCTCTGGCTTGTCTCACTTTGTTTTGGTTGATACTGTTCATGGTGATGGCTTGAAAAAATGCCACTGGGAATGTTTGGTTTTCTTTCTTCAACAATTGGATATCTGGAATATTCTGAAATACGCTCATTACGTTGTGGGTGTACAATGATGATATTATGGTCTGGCACAATATTTCTGTTAACTTGCAAATTTGGATGTTCTCTTGGTTGAGAATGATCCACAACTTTTGGGAAATCTCCATGGACTCCAGTATTGTAGCCATTGTGTTTTTGGCTATGTTCTGTCCTGGAGACGCTCAGTTTGGGATCATTAAATATACCTCTAAAAGCATTTACTGGTTGGGAAGTAGGTCTACCAGAAACTCTATCTACATGAGTGAATTGTGTTCCACCATTAATGACCCTTTTATCAACTGGAAGGTGAGGTGTGGAATCTGCTTTGTTTATTAAGTAATTCGATGGATAGGTGCTGCTTGGATGGTCTCCGCGACCTCCTAAAACTCTGGTAACTGTATAATACCTCTGCTGAAAGTTTGGTGGAAGATTTTCCCTATTTGGGATTCTTATAATGTGATGAGATGGTCTTGGTGGACCATGTATTATGCTACCATGTCTTCCATGAATAGATGGTATCATATGTTCTCCTGGTGGAGATATGTTTGGCCCACTCATTACTACATTAGGAGCGTGTTGAATTTCTCCAGCAAGGCTTTCATTTTGTGCTGTATTATTTCCTTGAGCATGATCTACTATTGTTGAATTGGTTTCTACAGTTGATGTGTTGCTGGACTCTGTAACTGGAGGTTCTGCTTTTGGTGGATCCTTTTCTTTAGGTGCTTCTTCATCTTCATTCGCCTCCTCAGAATTATATGGAGGTCTACCTCCAAATCCAAAGTATCCAAAGTAATTACCCTGTTTAAAGATTAACAGTTTAGGCATCCAAATAGATTTTACATACATTTATCAATTATTTCGGAACATGACATCAAAATATCAAAGTTTAGAGTGTTTAAAGCTAAAGTTTGCAATTTTTTTTTTTTTTTGCAGTTTTTTTTTTGCAGCACCAAGAACATAACTTACCTCTAATTAAGTGTGTCCCATGTCCAGCTGGCTGCTGCATACTAGAAATGTTCTGCATATCAGCCTCTGTGAGCGTGAAAGAATAGTACCACTTGCCCTCCGCTTTCACCCATTTCCTCCATTCATAGAACTCTTATGCGGCGTACACACGATCGTTTTTAATGTCCTAGACAAAACAACGTTTTTCTCAACGTGATTCTTGTCAAGCCTGCCTTGCATACACACAATCATGAAAAAAAAATGCTCGAGCAAAGCGTGGTGACGTATAACACGTACAACGGCACTATAAAGAGGAAGTTCCTTTCAAATGGCGCCACCCTTTAAAAAATTGCATTTTTCACTTCATGAAAAACAGTCATGTGTATGCCGCATTAGTATTTTTTCTCAGAATGCAGATTGTTCTGGGATTGGAGGAGGCAGATTCGGTCATTCATCTGCCCATCCTCCATTTATAGAATGCTTTGCATTCTGGAAAAAATTCTAGAATTCTATGAATAGAGGAGGCATGCAGAATAACCTGGTGAGTGGCACAACTCTGCACAGTAGCTGCAACTGCCCTAGCTAGTATATAGCAGTGTCCTGAGTTTGGCCAAATCAAATGTTTGATGTATGGTCAGCTTTATTTTATTATATATCTCTAAATACAGATCCTTTTTTCCCAACTGCAGTCCTTAAGGACCACCAAAAGAACATATTTACAGATAAATTAAAATCTATAACTAATATTTTTACCTGTGATTGTTTGAAGTGTTACCTGTATATAAAATGCTGTATACTACTATGGCTAACTCTGAGTACCCAGTACTGGTATTGTTTAGTTTGAGTTTTTTTGTGCAGATAAAAAGGTAAATTCCATAAGCACCTTTCTGACCTCTCTAATAGCCAAAATAATAACGTAACTAAAAACATCATCAGAAGCCTCCGAGACAACACATCTCCGAATGACACCGTTTCCACAAAACTCTTGAAAGAATGCACCGACATCTTGGCACCCACCATAACACACATCATAAACCAATCATTCAGGGAAGGTATTGTTCCGACCCCCCTCAAGCAAGGCATAATTAAACCCCTCCTAAAGAAATCCAACCTCGACCCTAAAGACCCTAACTATCGCAGACTGGTAACAAGCCTGAACACCATCTCCAAGATCATGGAGAAAGCAGTAGTACAACAACTACACCCCCATCTTGACGCCCACAAACTCCTAGATCCTCTTCAATCAGGTTTTCGCCCAGGCCACGGGACAGAAACGGCTCTCAAGATATGGGATGAAGCTCTCGAAGCAGCAGATGATGGAGAATCATGTCTCCTGGTGCTGCTGGACCTCAGTGCAGCTTTCAACACGGTAGACCACAACACCCTGCTCACTCGACTCAAAGAAGTACCCGGAGTCTCAGACTAGGCCCTACCGTGGTTCGCATCTTTCCTAGAAAATCGAACACAGACCGTGAAACTAGGAGGCTTCACGTCAGAAACACGGACCATTACATGCGGAGTCCTTCAAGGATCACCCCTTTCCCCGGTACTTTTCAACATCTACATCCGCCCACTCCTTCAAATCATCAGCAAGCAGGACCTGCGCTACCACTCTTATGCTGACGACACGCAACTTTATTTTCAAATCACCAGCAAAGAACACCAATATCAGGAACTAGGAAAATGCCTCGCACTGATCGATAATTGGATGACTGAAAGCTCACTCAAACGCAATGTATCCAAAACAAAACTCCTTATCCTTCCCGCAAATCGGAAATCTAATTCTAGGACCACATGGACACCACCCACCATCCTTGGACAAACCATCAACCCAAGCAACAAAGTCAAAAGCCTCAGAGTCATCTTTGACTCAGACATGACGATGGACGCACAAATAGGAGCAGTAGTCAGCAGTTCTCACCATCTTCTCCACTTGCTGCGGAGACTCATCCCCTTCATCCCGGAAGAGGATACAGCAGTAGTGGTTGGAACAATCATCAATTCCCGACTCGACTACACAAACTCCCTCTACTTAGGACTACTAAAATACCAGATTTCACATCTACAAGTCATCCAGAACACGGCAGCCAGACTGGTAACAGGTAAAAAAACGTGGGAACCTATCGCCCCCGGTCTTGAGGTCCCTCCACTGGCTAGCCGTAAAAGATCGGATCACATTCAAGACACTCTGCCTCACCCACAAATGCGCACAAGGAAACGCTCCTCAATACTTAAGCGAGAAAATTAAACCCTACGTCACCAATCGCGTGCTCCGGTCAACTAACCAAAACCTTCTCCAAATCCCGCTACAAATCTAAGGCCCCGTACAGACGACCGAACATGCCTGCTGAAACAGGTCCGCGGACCAGTTTCAGCAGACATGTTCGGTCGTCTGTACAGCCGAGCAGACAGGATTCCAGCGTACATTTGCCCGCCGGACCTTTTTCCAGTGGGCAAATATTTCCAAACTTGTTTAGAAACAGCCCGCTGGAATCCTGTCCGTCGGACATGTTCGGTCGTCTGTACAGACCTACCGTACATGTCCGAGCGGCCGCCATCCCTCGCATGCGTCGAATGACTTTGACGCATGCGTGGAAGCATTGACCTTCCTGCGTCACGCAAGTCGCCGCGTCATCGTCGCAGCGACGGCCCAGACACGTCACCGCGCTGTCTGTCCGCGCGGATTGCCTCTCATTTCTGTCTGATGGTGTGTACAACCATCAGACAGAAATCTCCGACCGGACATGTCCGATGAAAACGGTCCAGCGGTCCAAGGGAGAATGTAGATTTGAAAATCCATAAAGACATGGATGAGTGTGTTTGGGGTAAAGGAACTTGGCTGGCCTGCACAGAGTCCTGACCTCGATCTCACATTTTTTTTTGGTTCACTTCACACGTTAAAAAGCATGTAGAGATATGTATAAGGATTGGTTATGTTATAAGAGTAAATAAAACTGAACTCTATGAATAATCTTTTTTTTTAATTTACATTTGACCAGCTTGTCACCTCCAAAGCATTGCAGGAGAGTATCAAAATCACCTTAGTATTCTGTGTCAAATACAAGAAGTGCTTTCTTGTTTCAGTGGTGCTGGAGTGACTTTCCCTATGGTAAACTGAAAACAAAGAGTCGCTTCCTCACACAAGGTAGAGAGGAGAGACCAATGATGACACATTCTACCCTTGTCCAATCAGAAAACACTTTGGGCCAGATTCAGGTACATTTGCGGCAGCGTAACGTATCGTCTTTACGTTACACCGCCGCAAGTTTTCAGCGCAAGTGCCTGATTCACCAAGCACTTGCGTGTAAACTTACGGCGGTGTAACGTAAAGCCGTCCGGCGCAAGCCCGCCTAATTCAAATGGGGCGTGTACCATTTAAATTAGGCGCGCTCCCACGCCGAACGTTCTGCGCATGCTCCGTTTGGAAAGTTCGCGCCGTGCTTTGCGCGAAATTACGGCTCCCCGACGTGTTTGTGAATGGCGACGTGCGTAACGTACTTACGCAAAAAAAAAAATTAAAATTCGACGAGGGAACGACGGCCATACTTTAACATGGCTGGTCTAATGTTAAGCCATTAAAAAGCAGGCTTAACTTTGCGACAGGAAAAAACGACTTGCGACGACGTAACGCACGCGAGTACCTTCGTGGATCACCGTAAAAGCTAATTTGCATACCCAACGCTGGAAAACGACGCAAACTCCACCCAGCGGCGGCCGAAGTATTGCAGCCTAAGATCCGAAGGCATACGAAGCCGTAAGCCTGTCGGATCTTAGCCAAATGCCGTCGTATCTTGTTTGTGAATCACAAATTAAGATACGACGCGGCAAATTTGAAAATACGCCGGAGTATCAGTAGATACTCCGGCGTATTTCTTCTGTGAATCTGGCCCTTTGAATACAGTGCATTTTCTGAATGGTAGATGTGCTGAGTGGGCAACTCTACCGGTGTTCAGTTCACTGGAGGGGAAGACGCTCTAGCACTCAGAGGACAAGAAAGTGCTTTCTGTACATGACACAGACTACTAAAGTTATTTTAAGACTCTCCTGCAGCCCAATGTAAAATTAAAATTTTGTTCCTGGAGTACTTCTTTAAATATTATAACATTTCCTGTTAAATATTTTATTATGTACACTGCTCTTATGCACATCGCTGATGGGGCTTGGGTAAGTATAAGTATACTACACTGACCACTATACTATACACTATACTGTCCACTATACTACACTAACCACTACACTGACCACTATACTGATCACTATACTGTCCTGCCTACAGTAACTCTCTCTCTCCAGGTGATGTGGCAAGTGGACAATCCACAACTTGTGGCAGTTGACAGGGCCAGATGACATGGCAGGTGATGTGGCCAGGTGACATGGTCAGGTGACGTGGCAAGTTGACAAGTAGACAATCCACAACTTGTGGCAGGTGATGTGGCCAGGTGACATGGCCAGTGGACAATCCACAACTTGTGGCCAGGTGACGTGGCAGGTGATGTGGCCAGGTGACGTGGCCAGTGGACAATCCACAACTTGTGGCAGGTGACGTGGCAAGTGGACAATCCAAACTTGTGGCAGGTGACGTGGTCAGGTGATGTGGCAAGTGGACAATCCACAACTTGTGGCAGGTGACATGGCCAGGTGACATGGCCAGTCGACATGGCGGGTGACGTGGCCAGGTGACATGGCAGGTGACGTGGCCAGGTGACATGGCAAGTGGACAATCCACAACTTGTGGCAGGTGACGTGGCCAGTGATGTGGCCAGGTGACGTGGCTAGTAGACAATCCACAACTTGTGGCAGGTAACGTGGCAGGTGATGTGGCAAGTGGACAATCCGCAGGTTGTGGCAGGTGATGTGGCAAGTGACACGCTAAATACATGTACACTGCTGCTCTCTCAGCTGCTACTCACTCTGGTCTCACAAAATGGCTGAAATGGTTAAATAATACTGTTTTTTGAGCTTAGGGAGTGTCTTATGATGTTTCTTAACTAAACGCTTATAAACGCAAATGCGGTAAAACTCTATAAAACGCTGTGAAAATCGCGGCAGAACGGGCATTTCTAAACGCCAGTTTTAGCCTTTAAACGTGTGTTCAGCAGAGTTTGCACCGGCATCCCCTGTGCATGGGGCCTTAGGGCTGGTATCCCAGGCAAGTGGCTGGAGAAATCTAGGTGCTAGTACCACAGTGGAGGACCAGCAGAACACATTCCTGACTACCTCCGCCTTATCAGTTGCAGTCTCTCTGAGCTGCTAAGGGGAAGGAAACCAGGAAACTTCTATCCCCTGGGTGTGTCTAGGAGCACAGGGGATTGTGAGAAAAAGAGTTAAAGAAGCATGCACTTGCATCTAAATAATAATGGGATGTTCTGCTACATTAATATTTTCTCATAATTTATAAACTGAAAGATTATCATTGTCAGACACTGAGAACATGAACAAGCAGCTCTGGTACAACCTTATTATAATTTACTAATACATAATACAGGTTAAGCTCATTGGACAGTGACATTTTTGGGATAAAAAACACAATATCCTTGGACCTTGCATCTTCAAATGCATGATATTTGTTGTCTTGTTAAAAGAGAAAATATTATGTATTTGTTAACTCACACACCTGTGGCCAGAATGGGTTGATTGGATTTAAAAATTGAGGAAACATCTGAAAAAAACAACATACATGTATTAAGCCTCAACATGCAAAAATGCTTCATGGTTAAAATTGATGAGTAAGATTTTTTTTTCCTGACAGAAATAATTAAGCTATATTTTTTTCTACTTAGCAATTTATATTGCTCATAAATCATAGCTATTTGCCATGTAATGTGTATTTGTGTAAGAGTGGTAAATTCCATATGTGATTTTTGTTGACTCTTGTTAGTTTTCAAGTTTGTCCCTGTGATACCCCATTAAAGTCCAGGCCCAGGCTGGGTCTGGAGCCTTGTCTCTGCCCAGGTTATGATTAAAATGGTTTTAAAGGCAGGGGTTTTTTTTCTCTTTTTTTTTTTACTTTAATGCATTCTTTGCATTAAGATAAAAAAAAACTTTTATAATCGGCTCCCTGCAGCAACAACATGTAATGTAAAGCAGCTTTCTAATGTGACTATAAGAAAAAAAGCCCTGGGTAACAGGCACCCAGGCATTGGAGAGGATACTACAGGCCCTGGAAAGAATTCTACAGTAAGTCAGTGTGTACTGTATACAAGTGGCTGAAAGATGACAAGTGGTTCAGATGTGAAGTTTGCAATCGCAAAGCTGAACAATGCAAATTACCAGCTGTGGAAGTTTAAGCTACAAATGCTTTTTAGCATGGATGACTTGTGACAAGTGCTGACTACAGACAGACCCACAGACGGAGGATTAGGATAGGAAGGATAGACAGGCAAAAGGAAGGTGACCAGCTTTTTCCATATAAGAACAGAGAAAATGGCCAAAGGTGTGTGGACTTCATTACAAAAGCTGCATGAGTGTTTAAGTCTAAACAGCAAGCTGTTTTTGCTCCAAAAGCTGTATAAGATGAGACTAGAAGGCCAGCAAATGTGTAACCACGTTAAAGCTATGCTAGAAATCATAGAGCAGCTCCGTGCCATCAGGGAGGACATCAAAGATAGCCATATTGCTGCCCTGTTCCTCTGCAGCCTTCCAGAGACATATACTGCTCTCATTAACGCTTTAGAATCCAGACCCGAGCAGGAGCTGACACTGGAATATGTCAAAGGGAAATTAATCGATCAATATGACAGAAGGAAATAAAATACGCACCATGATGACAAAGCCCTTAACATGTATAAAGGCACAAAGCACAACAAAGAAAGCAGAGCCTGTTTTCGCTGTAAGAAGACCAGTCACTTAAAAAGGACTGTTCTATCTGCAAAGCAGAGCAGCAAAAGCTAGAGCTATTCACAACAGAAAAAGTCAAAGCAATCACAAAGGAAACTGCAGACACATCTTGGAGTGGCACCTTTAAAGAAACACAAAGCACATGGCTGGTGCATAGACTCAGGTGCGACAAGCCACATGACTAGCAATGAGACCTTCTTCCTAAACATTGATTACAGTGCAAAAGACAATGTTTCCCTAGCAAACGGGAAAAGCATCACCTCTGAAGGGAAAAGCCAGGGCTTCCTCCAGGAGGTTAAGAGGGACTGCCTATCTCTGTTATCTCATATACATAGTTATTAGGTTTTCACCGGGAATTTCCCCTGCAGGGATAGACAGCCCCCCTTTGCTAACTGACATCCGGACGGTCCATATATATGTTTTTTCTGTTATGTCAATTGTCTCTAATGTGTATGTCAATGTGTTGATCTGACCAAAGCCCCAACTGGCCCAGATCCCACTGTTATCGATTTTATCCCCCTCTCCACATTGCTTTTCCCTATATCATGTGTTATTTAATTAAATACAATTTATATTTTTGGATTAACTATTTAGCCAGTGTGTCCATGCAAGTGAAACACCTAGACATTAAAACTGCTTTCCTATATGGAGATATTAAGGAAGATCTCTACATGGAGCAACCACCATGGTTTGAGCAAGGAGACAACCTTGTGTGTAAACCTCAGAAGAGCATCTACGGTCTTAAGCAATCTGCAAAGATGTGGAATGATAAAGTTAAAGAAGTGCTTACCAGAGATGGATTCTCAAGAAGTAAAGCAGACCCCTGTCTCTACTCCAAGATTCAAGAGAATCAAGGAGACAGATGGATATGCATCCTTATCTATATTGATGACATTATCACCTGCTTTGAACAAAAAGGGGATTACAATCTGATAGTTCACAAGCTGAAAGAACATTTTGAAATCAAAGAGCTAAGGAACATTAGCTACTATTTGAGAATCCAAATGGAAAGAGAAGATGGAAGTTATCTTCTCAACCAATCTCAGAAAATCTCTGAAATCTTGTAACAATTCCATATGCAACATGCAAAGAAAGTGAAAACTCCTATGGAACCAGGCTATCAAAAGAGCAATGAAGCAGAAAAATTTGCTGCCCAACAATGACATGTATTGCAGAGCAATCAGTAAGCTGCTATATGTTGCCACTGTGACAAGACCAGACATAGCTGCAGCAGTGGGCATACTATGCAGGAAAGTTTCAGCTCCCTGTCAGCATGACTGGAACGCAGTGAAGAATGATGCAATACCTCAAAGGAACAATTCAGATGAAGTTACGGTTACCAGCAACATCCGATCCAAAACGGGTCGGTGACGTAAATGGATGACCTTGCCCCCCCTGACATCACATGATGTCAAAAGGGGTGGGGTCACCTGTTCATGTCACTGGGTGGCCCCGCCCCATGGCTATATAACAGCTGTCACAGTGAAAAGGCTGGACACAGTTTTTCAGTTTTTGTTCTTGGGACTGCCGTGATTGAAGCATCTGGGGGTTCCCTTAATAAAGGGGGCTTCCTGATTCTGATAAGCAGTGCATTATGGGGCATTCCACGGCGCTTTAATTTCCCAGGAACGCCCCATAATATTCGCTGTTCGTATCAGTAGATAGGCCGTCGTAACTCAGAATCTGCGCCGTCGTATATTTAAGCGTATTCTCAAATTGAGATATGCTTAAATGTTGCTAAGATACGACCGCCTGCGCCGTCGTATCTTAGCTGTCTATTTACGCTGGCCGCTAGGGGCATGTATGCTGATTTACGCCTAGAATGCGTAAATCAGCGAGATACACCTATTCACGAACGTACGCTTGCCCGTCGCAGTAAAGATACGCCGTTTACGTAAGGCGTTTTCAGGCGTAAAGATAAACCACCAAAAAGATGGCGCAGCCAATGTTAAGTATGGACGTCGGAACCGCGTCGAGTTTTAAAATGTTTACGTCGTTTGCGTAAGTCGTCCGTGAATGGGGCTGGCCGTAATTTACGTACACGTCGAAAGCAACGAGTCTTTGCGGCGTAATTTGGAGCATGCGCACTGGGTTACGTCCACGGACGGCGCATGCGCCGTTCGTTAAAAACGTCATTTACGTGGGGTCATGCTTTATTTACATAAAACACGCCCACCTCTTTACAATTTGAATTAGGCGCGCTTACGCTGGCACATTTACGCTACGCCACCGCAACTTACAGAGCAAGTGCTTTGTGAATACTGCACTTGCCTCTCTAACTTGCGGCGGTGTAACGTAAATGACATACACTACGCCCGCACAAAGTTAAGCCGGCGTACGTGAATCTGGCTATTAATATATACTGTATATTCTGTTTTTTGTGGTTACCTGTGGAGCCTGAGATTCAGGTGCTGGAGGCAGTTGTAAAGGTTGTTTTGTTACATGTTGATAGTTGGGATTTGGCTGTGGCAGTGGAAGAGATGGAAGCTGTGGAAATTGCTGCTTTATTGGGGATTGTGGCATTTGAGGGGGAGCCGTCTCCTTATTTTGTGGAAGGTGTGGCAGCCATGGAGCAGGTTGCCGGGATAATGCTTGTTGCATCTGGATCATTTGTGAATAATGTGGAAGGCCAAATCCATACATGGCACCAACATGAGGCATCTAAAAGATAATGACATATTATAAGAGTTTAAGCGGACTGTGCACGTGTACAGTACATCTCAATTAATTTGAGTTCTTACAAGTTAAATGACAAGCTGACTTCTGCCTCTTGGAAACTGCAAGGTTGGGACAACTGCACCAAAATGTTGCCAATTTTGCCTACCTGTCACAGACAATGGAAAAATAGGATCTTTTAATACAGCTTACCTGTAAAATCCTTTTCTTGGGAATACATCACAGGACACAGAGCCTTAACTAATTAATGAGTTATGTAGTCACCACAGGTGATTGGACACTGGCAAACCCAATTAGAATTGAGATCCTCCTCTATATAACCCCTCCCAAATGGAGAGTACCTCAGTTTTGTAGCAAAGCAATAAGTGTCCCACGTTTAACTCTGAAGAGGGGCAGGAGCTCTGTGTTCCGTGATGTATTCCCAAGAAAGGGATTTTACAGGTAAGCTGTAATAAAAAATTATATTTTCTTGCTCATACATCACGGGACACAGAGCCTTAACTACTTAATGGGATGTCCCATAGCAATTCTTAAATTGAGGGGAGGGAGACACAGATCAGAAATAAAGACCGCCATTGGGCCAGAGGATCTATACTACTGCCTGCAGTACACTACACCTGAAGGCGGCATCCTCATACCCTCTCACATATACCTGGTAGAACTTAAGAAATGTATGGACCAAAGACCAAGTAGCAGCCTTACAGATCTGAGCCATGGAGGCCTGGTGATGCACTGCCCATGAAGCACCAACTGCTCTAGTCGAGTGCGCTTTCACCCAAAAAGGAGGAATCTTCTTTTCTAAACCTGATGCCGCGTACACACGACCGTTTCTTGGGTTGTAATTTTTTTTTTAATGGTCTAGAAAAAACAAAGTTTTTTTCAACCCGATCATTTAAACAGCCTTGCCTACACAACATCGTGAAAAAAACGACAAAGTTAAAAACGACGTGGTAAATTAGAGCATGTTCGAAATTTGTAATGGCCATTTTTTACATTATGAAAAATGCTCTGGAGCCCACACACGATCGCTTTTAATGACATTAAAAAAAAATGTCATTTTTTACAACCCGAAAAACGGTCGTGTTTACGCAGCAATAGGCCTAAATAATGACTTGTCGAATCCAACATGCAATAGTCAATTTCGACGCTTCCTGGCCCTACCTTGGGCCCTGTGGCAGAATAAACAGACAATCAGTCTGTTGTATCTGAGCCATAGCTTGCAGATAATATTTTACTGCTCTTACCACATCTAGAGAGTGTAGACTCTCTTCCTCCCCAGACTGCGGATCTGGAAAAAAAGACGGTAGGACTATATCTTGAAATCCTGAAACCTCCTTAGGTAAAAAAAAGTCGGGTGGGGACACAGCACCACACTGTCATCATGAATAATCATATACGGCTCTTTACACGAAAGAGACGCCAGTTCCAATACCCTCCTTGCTGAGGATATGGCTACGAGAAAAAAAATGTTTCTTTGTCAAAAGACTTAAAGAAGCAAGGTGTAATGGTTCAAAAGGTAGTTTCTGTAAAACAGACCAAATTCAAATCCCATGGGCACACAGGGGACATAACAGGCAGATTCAAGCGCAGCACTCCCTGAACAAAGGCCTGGATTAGGGAATGAGAGGCAAGCGGTCTTTGAAAGAATACCGACAAGGCCGTGATTTGGCCCTTGATAGTGCTCAAGGCCAACTTCATTTTTAAGCCCAACTGAAGAAAGGCAAGAATCCTATTAATGACATACTTCCTAGGATGCCATTGTCTGGGTTCACACCAGTAAACATATGCCTTCCAGATTATGTAGTAGATGAGCCTGGAGGCCAGCTTCCTAGCATTAACTAGAGTGAATAGGACTGGGCCTGAGAGCCCTTGTTTTCTCAGAATGTGGGTCTCAACAGCCAAACAGTCAAATTTAGACTTTGTAAGGCAGGATGGAATATTTGACCCTGCGACAGTAGGTCCAAGCATAGTGGGAGAACCCAAGGTCTTCCTTCTGCCATTTTTACGATTTCTGCGTACCAGGGTCTCCTGGGCCAAGCCGGTGCAACCGAAATCACTGGCTTTTCTTCCCTCTTGACTCTCTGAAGGAATCGTGGGAGAAGCAGAACTGGAGGGAATGCATAAATCAGAAAATATCCCACAAAATTGTCAGGGCATCTGACCCTTGAGCAAAAGGATCTCTTGTCCTTGACACAAAGTGGTCCAGTTTTGTGTTGAACCTGGAAGTCAACAGGTCCACATCTGGGGTACCCGATTTCAGACATATGACTTGATATGTCGGGGTGTAGAGACCATTATCCTGGACTCAGTTGCTGGCGGCTTAAAAAATCTGCCTGCCAATTTTCTACCCCTGGAATGAGGACCACAGATAGGCAAGGAATATGTCTTTCTGCCCAGGAGAAGATGCTATTCACCTCTCTTTGAGCATGCAGACTTCTGGTGCCCCCTTGGTGATTGATATAGGCCACAGCTGTAGCATTGTCGAACTGTATCCAAACAGGGCAACCCTGCAGTCTGTAAGACCAGACCCTGAGGGCCAGATGAATTGCCCGAATCTCCAGAATGTTGATGGGTAGGAGCTTTTCAGGTCCGGACCACTTCCCCCAGGCAGATGCCTCTTCCAGAACTGCCACCCAGCCTAGAAGGCTGGCGTCTGTGGTTACCATTTTCCAGGTAACCGGAGGAAAGGATCTTCCTTTTTGATAGATTTGGGGGGAGAAACCACCAATTGAGGCTCTGGTGAACCTTTGGAGATAAGATCATTGGAAGGTCCAGGGCCTGAACATCTTTGTTCCAAGTGGACAGAATTCTGAGTGAAACTGGGTGTAAGGGACAGCCTTGAATGAGGCTACTATCTTTCCTAATAATTTCATGCATAGACAGCTAGAAAGCCTCCTTTTTGCCTTTATCACTTGGACCAAGTCTCCTATGGCTTTTGCCCTTGGCTTGGGTAGTAATACCCTGCTTTGGGACGTGTCTATAATCATGCCCAAATATTCCAGCCTTTTTTGAGGCTGTAAGGAGGACTTTTCCAGATTGAAGACCCAGCCTAGGTACTCTAAATACTCCACTGTGCTGTGCACATTGTGGTCCAAGCGTGTAGCGGACTGATCTATGAGCAACAGATCGTCCAGATAGGCTGTTACTGCTATGCCCCGTACCCAGTCATCATACATCAGTTTATCCAGCAAGGGATGAACTGGAAAGGAGCATGCAGCCTGTGGGGATTTCATAGAGTTAGCCCCAGAGGATCAGGGCTCAGGGTTCTACTCAAACATTTTCACAGGGATGTCAGACCTATTCTAGATCTGAAAAACATGAATTGGTTTCCTACTTAGAGGAACCTCATACCTGGACCTGTAGAAGACTCTGCCAGTAACTTTTTTTGCCACAGTAGCATTAGTACACCAAAGCCTGGATCCCAGAGCCCAGACTTCTGCAGAGAGACATTACAGGCAAACCTAGTTTCTTCTTTGCACAAGGCCCGGGTACCACCCATCTTAGGTTTTTGATATCGGCCCGAGGCATGGATCCGGTCATAGCTCCTAGGCTTCTGCTGAAAACCATAAAAAATAGCTTTTTTCTTCTTAGCACATGTCCAACGTGACCAACCACCTTAGACACTGGCGAAAAAACTGAGGTACTCTCCGTTTGGGTGGGGTTATATAGAGGAGGAACTCAATTCTAATTGGGTTTGCCAGTGTCCAATCACCTGTGGTGACTACATAACCCATTAAGTAATTAAGGCTCTGTGTCCCGTGATGTATGAGCAAGAAATTAATATTCAATATTATTTGTATTGTAGAATGTTCTAATAACTAATGGGAGAACCACCATTATTATATTCATATGGGCGGGTTGCTGGAGATATAAATTATTACGGAGCGTCTCACAGCAGGGGTCCAGTGTGCCCCGATCACCGTTTCAGGTCCGAATATTTGGCTGAATTCGGACCTGAAACAGACCAAAAGACACACAGGGCTTCTGTGAAATTCTCATCAGAGCTGCTCTGGAGATGTGTGAACCGGCTCCATAGAGAGCTGGTCACAATCTCCTGACATGTGAATTGGATGCAGTGAAACCCGCATCCAATTCACAATAGTGTGAACCCAGCCTTAAAGTTGGGATTTTCAAAAATTCTCCTGCTTAAGGACAGTGGTCAGCCAGACAAGCATAGGAGATGAATATTCCCAGTGAGGACACAGACAGCAAAATCGACTTGACAGAGGTTCTAATCCCTCCCCACTTTATCCAAAACGAAACAAAAAAAAATGCCTTCACACATACTTTATTAGTATCCTGCATTGGCCTTATAATTTGCAAATTTAAGTTGATTTTTTTTTTTGTGCAGTCACATAATTTACCTGTAATTAAATATTCCCTTTGGGTGCTACAGGGATTAATAGCTTTGTGTCTAACAGTGATATACACTGAAGCAGTGTTTATTTTGTTCACTAAAATATGATTAAAACGAAAACATTCAGTTGACTAAAATAAGACTAAAACAAAAATGTCATTTAGTCAAAAGATTATTACTAAATAAAAATTTGACTTCACTATTAACAGTGCACTGCCACATTTGAATAAGTAGGGGACATCTACTAAGCTGTTGAAAAAAAAAAAAATAAGATATAGGCTTTTCTTATTTTTTTCTCTTCATATTTAAAGAGGTTGTAAAAGCGTGGGCTTCGTTTACAGGTAAGTGTCACATAATGTGCTAGTATACAATGAATAACTAGCACATTATGCCTTTACTTTGCAGGTAAGAAGAAAGAAAGAAAAACCCACAAGGGTTTACTTCCTCTTTAAGGTTTACGTATATATACGTGCTTCTGCATAGAATTGCAGCCCTGTAGCAGTATATCTGCAATGGGATGGTCCTTAAGTGGTTAAACAACAATTCATGTTTGGAGTGTAACTCCTTACCTGTAGACGGTTGTATGGTCCATATGGTTGGGCCTGAAATTTGAAATATAAACATAACATTTCATTGATGGACATTACTAAATTTTTGCAGAAAGAAACGTATACTGATTTAGCATACTAATTTAGCATACTGAGTTAGCAGGATTATAAGGACGTAATAAATGCATGTGTTAATGAATAATACAATGTCTTAAAAATGGTAAATTACTGTATAATTGCCAATGACTGTCAAAGATTATGATTATCAAGAACACTAGAAACCTGGTTGGATAGTTGCCATGAAGGCTTGGTTCATACTGGCCCAATGCAAGAACCACCGCGATTTCTGTGCAGGTTCCCGTATCACATTACACCTGACTCAAATGCAGTTCACACTGCTCTCTGCTGCGGGTGTCAATATAAAGTTAATAGATAAATGAGGTAAATGCAGCTGCATTTACCTCAGGAAGATTATGACACAGACTGTGAACACAGCACCACCTCCCAGGGAAAACAGGGAGATACCTTACACCCAAATATAATTAGACAATAAGGAAATGCTTCAGAAAGCCTTAAGGCAGACTTCCGATCATATTACTGAAAGCCTTACTAAAGAAATACATAAATTAGGTCAGCGCACTGCTGACTTAGAAAATAAAATGGATGACATTGAAACTAATGTACTGTCTCAAGATAATGAAATAGAGGCTCTTAAAGATGAAAATCCTATACTGTAAACTCCATTAGAGGATTTTGAAAATAGAGCACGTCGCTCAAACCACCGTATACGTGGTATACCTGAGGCTATTATTGACCTTCAATCTACCATGACTGCACTCTTCCAAGAATTGTCACCATCAGTACCAACTGAAAGATTAGAAATAGATAGATAGGTCCCCCTTGTGACATAATTGCAAAATTCCATTTATTTTGCAATAAAGAGCAACTTATGGCTGCTGCCAGAAGCAGAGTCCCTCATCTTCCAAGTTCACCCCTATCAGCTCTTTGCTGACCTATCCCTGATAACTGTAGCTAAGCGACGTGCGATGAAACCAGATCCCTTACCAATGAGGATTCCCATTCTCTATTCACTTCACACATCAAGGCACCAAGCATTCATGCATATCCTCAGATGAACTACTGTACTGAATACCTTACAGGAACTTCATGTCTATGAATGACCCTCAGCTCGTCCTCGTCGATGCACAAAATCCAGTTCTCCACAAGAATCCTCCAAATTCGGAAATGATAGAAGCAGATAAAACTCCTCTACGACAGATCAATTCAACTCTCCAGACCCAGACCCTCTGGACACAATGGACTGAATGGCTTTCGTATATCAACCTGAAGTTTACTTTATTTTAAGGCTCTCCCTTTCAGCAATCGCTGAATCGCTCGAGTATTTACTGCCTTTATTATATTTTGAATATACCTACTTAATTTAATATTGTTTTAATAAGTTATGAATTCTCCTCTAAATCTCCCCCGGATTCAGATAATTATATTTATTATATTATCTACCTATTCCCCACCCGCCCTTTTTTATATTCTACAATTGTTCCATATTTTATGTTCCGGATCATTAATAGCATTACTTGCCTCTTTCATTACTGGCATTCCTATAACAATCAGTAATGTTAAGCAAACCATATAGATTTTTATTTTTATTAACTATATTACCTTAAGAAAAATCATACAGATTTTACTTTTTCTTTTCTTTAGTTATATAACCACAGGAAACACAGATAAGGTTTACACTTACCTTATGTTATAGATGTTTATGGGTAACTAACTTTTCTTTTCGCTTCACCCATTTTTTTTATATACTGCCAAACTTGGATGTCCAAGATACAATATTAATTTTTTCAAATATAGCTATTGGCCGTTGGACACTGCTTCCACCATTTTTCTGGTTTATCCTCCACTTTTTTGGTGGGGGATTTCCTTTGGCAGATACTAGGCCTCTGAGTTAGCATTGTATATGCACTCAGTAAGCCACTATTTTATTTTTTGCTATTTACACAGTTAATTGTAAATTATTTGTGCATATGATCCTTACTCTCTTTTTCTTCCTTACCAATCTGTCTTTGCTTCCTTCTTTTTTCTTGCCCCTCCCTGGGGTACCTATAAATTTACAATCTATGAATGCAATATACTACAATATACTCCTTATGGTTTCTAGATGGCCCCCTTAAATGCCATTACATTAAATGTACAAGGTCTAAATATCCCGCAAAAGAAAACTAATGGTTTTCGTTCCTTGGCTTCTGCAAAAGCACACATAGGTATGCCTATAAAGAAACGCACTTCACTCACTTATCAGCTCCCAAATATTTTTGCTCAGCTTATCCCCAAGTTATCACAGCCTAAACAACGAGGGGTGCTAATAGCATTTCATCGATCTACACCCTTTTCTCTTCTGACAGAGATAAAAGACGCGGAGGGTCGCTATCTTATACTTACGGGACATCTATGTGATTCCCAATCACAGTAGTATCCTACTATGCTCCTAATAGAAATCCATCCTCATTCCTCTCCCACTTATTTCAGGTAATAGACACACATAAAATGGGCACACGTTTAATCTATGCAGACTCATTTCAAGTTTTATATCCTTTTTTAGACAAATCCCCAACCCCTACTGCATCCAATCCTCAATCTTGAAAGTTTCAAAAACTCCTTCAAGAACATGCATTGCTAGATGTCTCCGGAACTGCTTACTTCATCAGTTATCCCTTTTACATAGACTGATCACTGCTATTCTCTCAACTTTTACCACTTAAATACCTAAAACACAAGATCCCACATGATATATTAATGATTCAATCCTATCCCACCCATCACACTCCTCTGATCTATAAATAGCCATAAAAGACTATCTAGCTAACAATAAGACTCCTGATATATCACCATTAACATTATGGGAAGCACATAAACCGGTTCTCTGAGGGGTCTGTTTAAGCCAGGCATCATTTCTTAAAAAAAGAAAACGACAAATGCAACAACAATTAGAAATGGAATTTAATACTTTCCATCGAGATTTTCAATCTAATCCTACCCCTATAACTAAAAAAACAGCTTGATAAGGCATGTCTAAATCTCAACATTTTCTTATCAGAATCTGCTGATAAATCCTTACGTAAGACTAAACATAAATTCTATCTCAATGCAAATAAACCTGGTACTCTTCTTGCCCGAGCACTTAAAAAATGTAATCGCCCTTCTAAACCGATTCAACTAAAATTACCCCATGATACATACACTAGTAACCCAGTTAAGATCCTTCATACCTTTCACAAACATCTCACTTCCCTATATAAAAAAGAAGGATCTTTTGATCAAACCTTTGCTGAATCATTTTTCTCACAAATTAAACTTCTGACTATTCCCTTAACACAACGTGATAGCCTTGAAAGCCCTATTACATCTACAGAAGTTGAATTAGCTATTAAATCTCTTAAACCTAACAAACAACCAGGTCCTGATGGCTTCTCTGCCCTCTATTATAAGAAATGTACTCATATGCTTGCTCCAATGTTAACACATGCTTTTAATTCCCTTCTCAATAATCAATCCTTTCGCTCTGAAACATTAAAGCCTCGTACACACGATCGGATATCTGATGGAATCTAATCCGATGGATTTTTTCAACGGATATCCGATGAAGCTGACTTTCATCAGTCTTGCCTACACACCATCAGTCAAAAATCTGACCGTGTCAAAACGCGGTGACGTAAAACACTACGATGTGCTGAAAAAAATTAAGTTTAATGCTTCCAAGCATGCGTCGACTCGATTCTGAGCATGCGTGGATTTTTGACCGATAGACTTCCACACAGACGATAGTTTTTTTCTATCGGTTTTTTATCCATGTTCTATTTTTTTTTTTTTTTTTTACAAATGGAAAACAAACCAATGGGGCCCACACACGATCGGTTTGTCTGATGAAAACAGTCCATCGGTCTGTTTTCATCGGACAAACCAATCGTGTGTACAGGGCTTAACAGCTATAATTTTAATGATTCCCAAACCTTAGTCAGATGAAAAATCTTGTGCTAATTACAGGCTATTAAGCTACTAGCGAAAGTTCTTGCGAAACGCTTAACTAATATCATAGGTTCTTTAATAAACAAAGATCAAGTAGGCTTTTTTCCATTACGCTAAACTACAGACAACATATGCAGGACTACTCTATTGATTCAAGCAGCCAAAACACGACAAATACCCATGTGTCTTCTATCACTAGATATTAAAAAAGCATTTGATACAGTATCATGGTCATACCTAGATTTTGCCCTGCAACAATGGGGATTTGGTCCTCATTTTCTTTAATGGGTTTCGTCATTATACAAAAACCCCAAAGATATTGAATATGCAGGATATAAATCAATGTTTGACATATGTAGAGGAACACGTCAGGGCTGTCCACTTTCTCCACTTTTATTTGCCCTACTTATTGAACCTCTGTACCGACCCCTCTATTAATTGTTTAGATTTAGCTGGTCACAAACACAAACTATGCCTATTTGCTGACTATATCTTAATTTTCATCTCATCCCCCATATCTCTGCTCCTAACCTTATAAACAAATTTGATAATTTCTGGTTTAACTATTAACTCTCAAAAATCTACAGCCTTAAATATTTCCTTACCTTCTCATATTTTACAACAAGCACAAACATCCCTCCCTTTCTCCTGGTCCACCTCGCGCCTCCCTTATTTAGGAGTTACTCTTACCCCCAATCACTCAGACCCTTTCACTGCTAATTTCCCTCCAATACTACCAAATATCTCCAATCTCTTTAAGCAATGGTCCTCCTTACCAATATCATGGATTGGTAAAATAAATGTAATAAAGATGACTATATTACCCAAAATCGTATATCTTTTTCGAGTCTTACCAATCCCTATCCCAGCATATTTTCTCAGAATACTACAACATAAAGCATTTGCTTTTGTTGGGGCTCTTTGATTTAAGTGAATTAATATTCAGAACCCTTTTTTTTTTCTATCTCTAGCACTTGAGATCATATTATAAATACATATTCTATCTGAGTTTTAACCTTTCATTTTCAACATAAAATTTATTTTGTGGTCTACCGGGACCGGACTCCGAGGAAGATGTTGCCCTTGTGGAGACTGCGACAGGGACTGGTAAGCAGGCTGGGGACAAAATGATTAAAGTTGTGTGTACATAGTTGCCTGCGGAAGAGTATGCAGACTCTGATCTGGACTCTTTGTCAGATGACGGTGATGATCACTGGTTCGAGCCAGAGTTTCCCGAGTTGAAGTGGGACAAGAGATTTAAAGCTGCTTCTACCCGTAGTTGAGGGAAATGTTCTCTAATGGACTCTGGGGACACAACGCCTTTGGCGGAATCCCCGGGTGTGAATTTAGAAGTTGTTATACTGTTAAAAAGGGTAGCTCTTGATTACGGCTTGGAGCTTCCCTATGTGCCAGAAGCAACCATGAAGGAGATCGAGGCGAGCCGTGAGAAATGGTATGAAGAAGCTATATGGGAGTATCTCAAAGTACCAAAGCCGTCCCAGAATTTAAGTTTTCTTTCCTCATGGCTCACCGCTTTGAAGGATGTCGGCAATCCTGGAGCTATGGCCGACACATCTATTTAGATCGGGTGGTTATGCAAAGGCCTGGGAAGGATGACAGGGTCTATTTCATCACCACTCTTGATGACCAGGGAAGATCCCTAACTTTGCCAGATCCTCGGTTCTATTTGTTAAAAGAACTGGCAGGACTTGTTTGAGGGTTTTTTACCCTTTCTATGAGAAGTTTTATGAGGAGCTACATTCTTCTCTCTTTTGCTGCTGAACTCTGGGGGGAGCAAACTAGTCAGTTAGGACAGGGCCTCTGAGGACTCCGGGATCAAGAATTGTTTTTGCTCTAGGATTTGTGCAACACTTTGAATTGCAACTTCTGCCACTAGGCGGCAGTGGTCAGTTATGCTAGGTAAGGACTTTATTTTAAGCCTAGCCATCACACTTTAAGTATTCTTTAGAAGGAAAAGGAAAGCTCCACCTTTACGGAGGTGTAGTTTTGCTCTGCCTTAAAAATGTACATGATTTTAGGTATAGGATTGTTATGTGTGTGCTTTGTTTTGTTTGTTTCTTTCAGGTCCAGTTGATCTTCTATCAAGACTGCCAGAGAATGGGGCAAGCTAGATAGATAGGAATGATAATCTAAATTTGTAATTTGTCATGATGTGATAATGCCTGTTGTGTTTCTATTTTCTTTCTTCCCCTCCCCATCCTTTTTTTTGGGGGTTTAGGTGTTGGAGCTCAGACTTGAGACGCCATGGTTCCTGACACTGGGTACAGTGTCTAAATTTAGTGGGGGGAGTGTGTATCGGCCTGCTCCTGTTGAACAGGCGCTGCTGTAAATTTAGAGGGGGCCTGAGCTTTTATTTGTCTCAGACATGTGTAATTATGGGCAATTTAGCCTCTGTTCCAGCCATGGCTGCGCTGGGAGTAACCACCATTGTTCGCCTGGGGGTGCTATTGCCATCCCAGGGCAAGGGTGGCAGCAGCAGAGTCAGGGTTTGTTGAGTGTCCCCCTTGGCAGCGAATCAGTGGGAGTGATCGTCCCAATGTGCATTCTGGGGAGGGGTACTTAAGGGACAGACGCCATTGGGGCGAGATCGTCGGTCTGTCGTCCCACACGCCTCGTGGCCCATATGTCAGAGAGAAGGACCTATCCGGATGAGCAATACCCACTCTGGCTAGAGTGGCGACGAGAACTTTTTGCTGGAAGCAGGAGTGTTTCCTATTTGAGACTATACACCTGAACCTACCTACCTATTTACCCTTCCACCCCTCCAACTTTTTTTCTACTAAGTTCTGCAAATAAATCCTTGAAAAAGAAGTGTATCTTGTGGACATTGGAATTCTTCAGACTCTCTTTTATTACCCTGGACAGCGAGAAGTTAGAGGTAACGTGCCACCCGAAATACTCAGCAGCTCCTTCGGGGGTTAGTGCTACAATACATTTATTCTGTTTGCAAGAATATCTTTCATTGGATGCCATACCATTACTTAAGAAGGGTAAAGAACTAGAACCTGTTAACTATAGAACAGCATTCATGACTTTGTTATGTGTGAAGTACTTACAGAAATATAAAGTGGCACACAATCTAATAAGAGAGAATCAGCATGGGTTTATGAAAGTAGGTCATGTCTAACATGTTTGGTTTTTATAAGGAGGCATGTTAAAATCTGGATGGCAGAAATGCTTTTTGAATTTTGCTAAATAATTCAATGCTGTTTTCCATTATAACACTGTACAGTAATCAGGGATGCAAGGATTTGGGGGGAGAAGTTAGTAAAAAGGTAACAAACCTGTTAAATGATAGAAAACAAAGGTAAGGTAAAGTTATTATCAGTGGTATACCACATAGATTCGATCCACTAGGCCGCTTTTAAAACTTTTTTTATTATTGATTTTAAGGATGAAATAGACAATACTGCCAGCTTTACAGATGACACAAAATGTACTCAAATTTTTGGAAACTGCCTGAATATTTTGGATATTGATAAAATGGCAACATGGGCAGTTAAATGGCAAAATAAGTGTAACCAGCTGCGGACCTGGAGGGTACAGAAAATGTTTTGAACAGGGAATAAAGTTAACCACTTAAAGCAGAGTTCCACCCTAAAAATAAACTTTCTATTAACAGCTTGCCTTTAATGTAAAAAGAAAAAAAAAAGTTTTTACTCACTTCTATCTGGCTGTTACTATTTCGGAATCTGCCTAGTTCCTGGTCCTACTGTAGGTGGTTCAACTTCCTGTCCTAAGACCCCATTACCTCCTGGGAAATGAGGAGTCTCTGGGCATTACTGTGCCTAAAAATCGCCCAGCATGCACCTCTCCCTGAAAACCAGGAAGAAAAAGGAACTGAGCTTCACATGCCCACACATATGATGGATACGGCCACAACATAAGCTTCAGGATATAAGGCAAGTGTTTGTAATGATTTCTGGAACGATTGGGGAGCTATTAATATGTTTTAGGGACTATTTAATGTGATTAATTTTAGCTTGCAAAAAAAAAAAAAATTATGCCAGGAACCCCACTTTCAGGACCAGGCCTATTTTTTACACATTGGGGCAGATCCTCAAAGAAATTACGCTGGCGTATCTGTTGATACGCCGCGTAATTTCAAATTTTGCGCGTCGTATCTTTGTTTTGGTATCCACCAAACAAGATACGACGGCATCTGTGTTAGATCCGACAGGCGTACGCCTTAGTACGCTGTCAGATCTAAGATGCAATTTTCCGGCGGCCGCTGGGTGGCGTTCACGTTGTAACCCGCGTCGAGTATGCAAATTAGCTTTTTCCGACGATCCACGAACGTACGAGCGGCCGTCGCATTCTTTTACGTCGTTTCCGTTTGGCTTTTTTCGCCGTATAGTTAAAGCTGCTATCTGGTGGCGTACTCAATGTTAAGTATGGCCGTCGTTCCTGCGTCTAATTTTGAAAATTTTACATCGTTTGCGTAAGTCGTCAGTGAATGGGGCTGGACGCCATTTACGTTCACGACGAAAACAATGACGTCCTTGCGACGTCATTTGGAGCAATGCACCCTGGGAGTTTTGACGGACGGGGCATGCGCAGTTCGTTCGGCGCGGGGATGCGATTCATTTAAATGAAACACACCCCCTACTCGCCGCATTTGAATTCCACGCCCTTACGCCGCGAGAAATACACTACGCCGCCGTAACTTACGGCGCAAATTCTTTCTGGATTCAAACCAAAGCCAGGTAAGTTACGGCAGCGTAGCGTATCTCAGATACTCTGCGCCGGTGCCGATCTTTGAGCATCTGCCCCTTGGTGTTTACAAGTTAAAGTATTTTTTTTTGCTAGAAAATTACTTAGAACCCCCAAACATTATCTATTTTATTTTTCAGACACCCTAGAGAATAAAATGGCGGCCTTTGCAATACTTTATGTCACACTGTATTTGTTTGGAAAAAAAAATACACTTTTTTAAAATAAGAAAACAGAAAAGTTAGCCCAATTTTATTTTATATTGTGAAAGATAATGTTAGGCTGAGTAAATTGATAGCCAAAATTTCATGCTTCAAAATTGCACCCGCTGGTGGAATGGCGACAAACTTTGACATTTAAAAATCTCCATAGGCAGCGTTTAAAATTTTGTACAGGTTACCAGTTTTGAGTTTTAGAGGAGATCTTCTGCTAGAATTATTGCTCTTGCTCTAATGATCGGGCGATATTTAACATGTGTGGTTTGAACATCGTTTACATATAGGGGCGCGACTTACGTATGCGTTTTCTGTGCGCAGGAACGGGGCGCTTTAAATGTATTTATTTTTATATATTTTACTTTTTATTTTTACACTGTTCCTTTGAGCATGAGTTCACATTGCTGCGATCTCAGAGATCACATGTGATTCTGACACGCACTGCAGGTGCCGATCACACTCGCATTTAATTCGCACAGAAAATAGTGCAGGGACTTGTTTTTCACCGCACTAGAATCGGATTGCATGGGTGTTCTCACCTATGCGATCCGATTCTTGTGCGAGTTCACAGTTCGCACTGCGATCTGTGAACAAGACTGGGGGTGTGTTAATGACACCCGCAGCAGTTCGCACAAGGCAGTGTGAACTGCCTGTGGGAGAGAAGTGATACAGAAATCAGCGCTGGAAACGCGCTGGTTCCCGCAACACAAATATGTGAACCCAGCTTAAAAAAAAATTTGGAACACTTTTATTCCTATTACAAGAAATATAAACATCCCTTGTAATAAAAAAAAAGCATGACAGGACCTCTTTAACCACTTGCTTACTGGGCACTTAAACCCCCTCCTGCCCAGACCAATTTTCAGCTTTCAGCACTAATGCACTTTGAATGACAATTGCGCAGGCATACAACACTGTACCCAATGAAATTTTTGTCCGTTTTTTTCACACTTATAGAGCTTTCTTTTTGTGGTTTTTAATCACCACTGGGGTTTTTATTTTTTGCTAAACAAACAAAAAAAAAGGAACATTTTGAAATAAAATTGTTATAAAATTTTGCAAACAGGTAGTTTTCCTCCTTCATTGATATGCGCTTATAGGGCGTTACTGATGGGCACTGATAGGCTGGACTGGTGGGCACTAATAGGCTTCACTGATGGGCATTAATAGGCATAGATAGGGTGGCATTGATAGGCATAAAACAGGTGGCACTGATAGGGACAGATAAGGCTGTACTGATGGGCACAGATAAGGAGGCACTGATGACCACTGATAAGATGGCACTGATGGGTGGCACTGAAGGGCACTGATAGGTGTTACTGATAGGTGGCACTAATGGGCACTGGTAGGTGACACTGATGGGCACTGGTAGGTGACACTGATGGGCAGCACTGTTGATGAGGCACTGATCAGTGAAATTGATAGGTGGCACTGTGGGCACTGATGGGTGGAACTGTGGGCAATGGTAGGTGGTGCTGGTGGGCACTGTTGTGCACTGGTAGGTGGCACTGACAGGTGGCACAAGTGGGCACAGATGAGCTGGCAGCAGCTCTCCTTGATGGGGACCAATGTCCCTCTGACAGCCGCTGGTGATCGGCTTTTTTTTTAATAGCGTGAGGAGAAAAAATTGCTGATTGCCGGCTCTGTTTACATCACATGATCAACTGTCATTGGCTGATCACGTGGTTAGGGTCGGGATCGATCCCTTACTCCGATCCGTGACCCAGCGAGTCTCATAGACTTGCTGATCATAGAGCGCGCCCCGCGTGCCCTGCATGGTGCGTGCAGGCCGCTCGAGCACGGGAGGATGTCTATTGACGCCCTCCTTGCAAAGTTGGTCCGCGCTGTAGCCGTCATTCGGCTATAGCGTGGAACTGAAGCGGTTAATGTGAGATCTGGGGTCAAAAATACCTCAGATCACACATTTACTCTTAGATGCAATAAGTAAAAAAATAAATAAAAGATATTTTTCAATAAAAAAAATGTCCCTTTAAGGCCGTTGGGTGGAAGTGATGTTTGATGTCACTTCCATCATGCAACGGCATTGAGTTGAGTGGGGGCCATCTTTCCCTCACTCGACTGAGGGCCCCCGGAAATTATCAGATCATCTCTGTCACAATCAAAGGCTCTGGTAAGCGGCGTAGACGACCGGGACGTGGCAGGAGGGGGGCATCTCTCTCGCCGCCGATAAGTGAACTTGCTGCGAATCCATTGCAGAGACCACTTTTATCGGACCGCCACCTGTTTCAGAAAATATTGGGGTTATGGCAGCTATCTACAGCCATAACAATGGTGTACAATGTGCGTAGACGACCGGGACGTGGCAGGAGGGGGGCATCTCTCTCGCCGCCGATAAAAGTGATCTTGCTGCGAATCCATTGCAGAGACCACTTTTATCGGACCGCCACCTGTTTCAGAAAATATTGGGGTTATGGCAGCTATCTACAGCAATAACAATGGTGTACAATGTCAAACTTCTGATGTATAACGACGACGGGCGGTACGTAAGTGGTTAAGACTGCATGCACACCCGAGCGTTTTGTTTTCAGACAGAAATTTGTGCGTTTTTACTGCGATTTTGCCAAGAGGTCCCTCCCCTCTTTTTTGGGGTATTTATTGCTTTGCTACAAAACCAAGGCACTTCCTGTGTAGGAGGGGAGGACTTCCTGTTTAATTGATCTGCCAGTGTCCATTCACCTATAGGTGGCGTATAACCCACATAGTTTATATTATGGCTGCTCTATGTCCCATGATGTACTCCAAGAAAATTATTTTACAGGTAAGCTGTAGGAAAAATCAAATTTTTTTCATCAGCAGTATACAGCAGTTTTGTGACTTCTATCAGTTTCCAGTAAAGCTTGTAGGAGGAGTTTTCATACTGCACTGATCTGTTCTATCAGGATCCAGGACCCCTTACCCTCTGTCTGGACAGTGCTAATTGGCACTGTGTTGTTCACATGCACTTTCCCAAGAAAAAAAAAACTCTCTAGCAATACACACCAAACTGAGCATGTGCAGCCTGACTCCAAAGGCTCTGCCTTATCAGAAATGTTCTGAAAACAGTGGAAGGAGGGAGGATCTGTGCATACAAACTCAAGCAGTCTTTTTACACAATGCAGAGGATTAACCCCTTATGTTCCACAGTGAGTATACCAAGCATGCTTTACTGCATATACAGAATGATTTTACTGCTGTAGGTTTTGTAACACTTTAACTGAGTTGGTCATAAAGAAGTTATTTCCTGATTAAAAATAAATGTAGAACACTAGAAGGATGGGAGTGCGACAAAGCTTGATTTAGTTCACTAAGAATTTTTATTTTTCAAGACACATAATTAAAAACTCCAATGCGTTTCAGAGGCTCAGAACACAACATTCATTAGGATTTGTGTGTTGGCAATAAATTCAGGTTTGTACTGGACAACAATTGCAAATTGATGCAGATAGCATGAGGTCCAAGTTGCCAACTGGTAAATTAATGTTAACATTATTGATAAAATTTGCCAACAGATGCACAAGGTATTTTCTTACCTCTTCACTGTTGCTGCCTCTGTATGGGAAAGGCATCTATGTGAGAATAGAGTTTTCTGATTAGTTTTGCTATCACAAGCAAAAAAATTGAAATAATACATTTTAATATTGGGTAACTTACGGTAATTGCAACAGAAAATTGTAGGTAGAACAGCAGCAAAGAAATCATTTCACAATCTCTAGAGAAGAAATTAGTAGATAATTATTTAGGTGATTTTTTTCAGGAACTAAATTTAAATGATAAACATTTCTATGATCAAAAAGAAGTCCTTGTACTCTTAAGACTATGTATGAGATTCCAAGAAATTTGGTAATCCTCAATTAAATACCAAAAGGAATAACAAAAACCTTGAAATTCCACCCTCATACCAAAAATCCATCTTTTTTTAAAGTTGATGTTTCATATGGACAGCAGCTAAAACAGATTTCTGGCCTCATGACAACCACAAAATAAAAATTAAGACTAAAAAAAATCTCCCAATATTATGAAAAAAAAAGAAACAAAATAAATAAATTACCCAAAGAGCTAGCAATCAGAGTTAAAGTACAATTTTATAACTAGGGATGAGCTGAACACCCCCCCCCCCCCCCGGTTCGGTTTTCAGCAGAACATGCGAACAGGCAAAAAATGTGTGCAAACACCGTTAAAGTCTATGGGACACGAATGTGAAAAATCAAAAGTGCTAATTTTAAAGGCTTATATGCAAGTTGTTGCCATAAAAAGTATTTGGGGACCTGGGTCCTCCCCCAGGGGACATGTATCAATGCAAGTTTTTCAGGAGCAGTGATTTTAATAATGCTTGAAGTGAAACAATAAAAATGAAAAATTCCTTTAAATATCCTGCCTGGGGGGTCGCCCTAGACTGCCTGTAAAGTAACGCATCTTTCCCATGTTTATAACAGTACCACAGCAAAATTACATTTCTAAAGGAAAAAATATCATTAGAACTGCTCATGGCTGTAATGTATTGTCAGATCCAGGTAATATAGATAACAATCATTAAAAAAAAAAAAAACAGCATGGGTCCCCCCCAGTCCATTACCAGGCCCTTTGATATTAGTCAGGACCCTCCTGTAGTTCAAGGGAGGGGGAGAGCACGACACTCCACACCAGGGAGAAAGCCTTGCATTACTGTGTGGAGTTACAGACAGAAGAACAGGAAGTGAGGATTTCTCAGAAGAAATAAGGACATTTAAAAGCAAAATCGAAGGATGAGGTAAGTGAAGAAGGACTGCACTAAGGTAAAGGAAGCTGTTTAGGAAACAAAATTGTACCTTTACAACCCCTTTAAAGGTAACTCCGCACCAAAATATTAAAAAAAATGTTGTGGGGTCCCCCCAAATTTCATACCATGTAAAAATGAAAGGTGAATAGGTAGGTGTACAATGTACCCGATACCCATTCACATGGGGGGATCTGGGGCCCCCTTGTTAAAGGGGGCTTCCAGACTCTGATAAAATTCCCCACCCGCAGAGCCCCACAACCACCGGGCAAGGGTTGTGGGGAAGAGGCCCTTATCCCTATCATCATGGACTCCAAAGTACCCTCTCCATGTTGAGGCCCTGTGGCCTGGTACGGTTCAGGAGGGGGGGTGCTCTCTCATCCCCCCTTTTCCTGCAGCCTGCCAGGTTGCATGCTTGGACAAGGGACTGGTATGGATTTTGGGGGGACCCCCATGCCATTTATTTTTTATTTTGACATGGGGTTCCCCTTAAAACCCAAACCAGACCTGAAGGGCCTGGTATGGATTTTGGGGGAAGCCAACGCCATTTTTATTTACATTTACATTTTTTTTACATTTTTCCTCTTAAAATCTATACCAGACCTGAAGGGCCTGGTATGGATTTTGGGGGACCCCACGCCATTTAAAAAAAAATTGGCGCAGGGTTCCCCTAATGTTCATACCAGACCAAAAGGGTCTCAATTTTCCCAGGACACCCCATAATGTTCTAAATTTGGCGAACGGGCGAACACCCAATGTTCGAGTTGATCTTACGTTCGACTCAAACATCAGGCTCATCCCTATTTCTTACTGACACTAATCTCTTGTTATGCAGTTTCTCAGATTTCTATATACTTTCATTTTCAGTTTTAATACACTGTCGCTATGGTTGCTCTGTGCCGCCATCCAATCCAGTTTCTACTTTTTGGCAACATTTTTGTGAAATGTATTGAAATGTATTGTGTGAGATGTCTACAAGATGAAGACTAATCTTGTTATAGCTGACATTTTATAGTAATGAGCCAAGTCAATCTAAGACAGACTATTACCGCCTAAGCTAAAAACAGCCCATTCACCTATCAAAACTTTCATGAATAAAACTTAATTTATCAAAATCAAGCCTTACAAAATTCTACAAATGATTAGCACACTAATGCCGCGTACACATGATCGGACATTCCGACATCAAAACCGTGGATTTTTTTCCGATGGATTGTTCGCTCAAACTTATCTTGCATACACATGGTTGTCGGAAATTCCGAACGTCAAGAACGCAGTCACGTACAACATTACGACGAGCCAAGTAAAATGAAGTTCAATGATTCCGAGCATGCGTCAAATTGATTCCGGGCATGCGTATGATTTTTGTGCGTCGGAATTGGCTACAGATGATCGGAATTTCCCACAAGAACTTTTGGTTTCGGAAAAATTGAGAACCAGCTCTCAAACATTTGTTGTCGGAAATTCGGACAGCAAATGTCCGATGGAGCATACACATGGTCGGATTTTCCGACAACAAGCTCACAGAACATTTGTTGTCGGAAATTCCGAACGCGTATGTAGCATAAGATACCAAGGAAATATCTGATGTTCAAAATACATTTAACCTACCTCAAAGTGGTGTCTTCCAACACAAAGAATCATATAGCAATTTGAATGATAATGTTCATCTTATTTCATTATTTTATTATTTCACATCACACTCTTATTACTAATGTTGTTATTTTTTACTTAGTTTTCATAAAACGTACCTATTTAAGTATTTCCCCAATATTCAATTTCCATCACATCTGAAGGAAAAGCCACTATTTATGTTTATTATAATGGTTTTCTGTATTTTACACACATATATATATATATATACCGTATTTATTTATTTTTTACAGGAGACATCTGGGTTGGTGGGAACCCAAGCCACCCCTGGAATCTCAGTCCTCCCTAATAGGAATTCCCATATTCCCATATTCAATTTCCATCACATCTGAAGGAAAAGCCACTATTTATGTTTATTATAATGGTTTTCTGTATTTTACACACACACACATATATATATATATATATATATATATATATATATATATATATATACCGTATTTATTTATTTTTTACAGGAGACATCTGGGTTGGTGGGAACCCAAGCCACCCCTGGAATCTCAGTCCTCCCTAATAGGAATTCCCATATTCTTCTTAGCAAGTACTGTTTTTAATGTAAAAGCCATTTCTTTAGTAGATTCATTCTGCCCTAGAAAAGAGTTGCTCTCCTATATACACCCATCCTATTTTCAATTTCATTGTAATATCTCAAACCCGTTATTTTATTCCCTATCCTTATAGCACCTCTAAAAAAAAAATGTCTCTACAATGCTGTTCATGCTCTACAATCCTATATACTACAATGAGGGATTTACTAAAACTGGAGAACACAGAATCTGGTGCAGCTGATCGATTACTATGCACCACTGCACCAGGTTCTGTTTGCTCCAACTTTAGTAAATCCTCCCCAACCCCCCATATGTTGTCAGCAATTGCTATACTCTATCTATCTAATATATATCAATATCAATATATATCTATATCTATATAGATATAGATAGATGTATATTTAACCTGAAAAATATATTTAATATTGAAAACTGACACTACAGAAATATAATATAACTTTAATCAACTCACAGTGCCATTTTTTTTTTGAAGTACAGTATTGTGTGGATTTGTTGTCAATTAGCATATCCCTAGAATTAAACAAAAATTATAAAAAAAAATTCTCTTGCAGCATTTAACTTTTATCATATTCCTTTGTGTATAGATTTACAAAAAAAAATCTTTCTCTATACAGTTATTTAATTATTTTTTTAAATATGCTTCTTTTTCTATTTGAACAATAAAAACATATAATAATGATAATAATAATAATAATGATAATAATAATAATAATAATACAATCATTAGCTATTCAAGAGCCAAATTAGGATACAAGTTACTTAAATAAATAAAAAATAATGTGAAACATACCTCAGATAATGTGGAATAGATGTCAAAGAAATAAAAACTTGTTAAATGATAATCTGAAATGATGGTTGATTTCAGCATTTAAGAAGTGTTTGAAGTAAACAGGACCAATCAATGGTGAATGATAAAACCATTCATCAAATCTGTTTAGGCTGTTGAACAGATCATATACTCAAAGTAATTACTAGTCAGTAAATGTTGCAAAGATCAGCAAATTTGTGAACAAGAATGCAAGTCAAACATTTCTGACACTGTTTTGTCTCTGATCTCAGCAAAATGAGACTCTTGCTCCTGGTAGATGGATAATATTGCTAAGCTTGTAGCATCTAAAAATAAACCTTGATTCATATATATAGAGACCTTTAAATATATTCATTCTGTGGTTGTGAACTCATAAGGTAGAGAATACCATGTTTTACTCTTGGTAACTTGGGATATTCTTAATTAAAATCCAAACTGATGAGGATTATAAACCACTGCTCCCAGGGCTCAAGTCCTGCGGGAACGAGTGGGAACGGAGTTCCTGCACTTTTTTCACAGCAGGAACGCAGTTCTCTTTGCAGGACTAGAGCAGCTGAGAGCAGCCGAGCCGCCCGAGCCAATCCTTCACTAAGCGGCGATGCCCAGCTCGAGTCACTGTCAGGGGCAGGGGAACCTTAGTAATCCTTTATGTTACTGGCCGCTTCCTGTATATGGATTCATCAGGTAGTGTGCAGGTATTCCGTCACTTCCTCGATGCCGCAATGTCTTCTGGGAGCTTTTGTCATTGTTCCCAGGAGACATTGCGGAGGTCTGTCGCGAGTTATCGCGGGATTTAGAAAGAGCTTTCGAGAAAGTGACGGAATACCAGCACACTACCAGATGAATCCATATACAGGAAGCGGGCAGTAACATAAAGGATTACTAAGGTACAGTGGATCGAAAAAAAAAAAAAAAAAAACATGCGGTTTAGTAATTCCGCATATGAGTGTATCATTTTTTTTTTTTTGGTGGGGGAGTGGATCATGGATGGGAGTTCCCACACTTTTTTCGCAATCCAAACTTTCAGCCTATTTGGCAGTAGCTCAACAACAAACTTTATGGCAGGTATTTCTATCGCAACTGCATCCTTCCCCAAATTATATACTAGATAATTAGGGTCTGGTATAGATTTTTAGTGGGAATCCGGTGAAAAAATTTATGAATACACATTCACAAAAAAATAAAGAACTATAAACAGAACGTTTTGGACAAGTCCTCAGTCACATTATCCTGTAATGTAGATCTACATCAATCACAATACCCACCAAACCACTGGTATGTTTTTTTCTTTGCATATGGTCCTCAAAGTTCATACCAGACCTGTAGGGCCTAGTATGAACTATGAGGGAACCTACATGGCTAAACTACACTGATTTTTGCATGGGGTTCCCCCTTAGAATCTATATCAGAACCAAAAAGCCTGCTATAGATTTTAGGGAGAACTTCACGTTGTTTTTTTTGTTCTTGGAGACTCTCTCAAAATTAATGCTAGTCCTATTTTTTTTTTGTGGGGGTTCACCATTAACATCTTTATCTACTCTGTACTGTGGGGGAGCTCTGTACTGTTAGAGGGGCTCTGGTTGGAAAGAAGGGGGCTCTATACTGTGAGGTGGAGCTCTGTACTTGGGGGGGGGGAGCGCTTTGCACTGGTGAAAAAAGGGGTGTGGAGAAAGAAGTCTGTACTGGGGGGTTGGAAGAAGGTAACATTTGAATATACATGCCCCCACCTGAATCCTGTGCCCTCTATGATTTGCACCCCTGAGCCCTGTACTCTCTGAGTTATGCATTCCTGAACCTCTGTTAGGTTATAGCCCCTGACAGTTTTGAATTTTTTTGTTGCCACCCTTGTCTAATTGGTGAGATTTGCCTTCACTTCCTATTCCCTAGCCAAACACAGGAAGTGAAAGGAAATCCCTCCAAAGTGGGGAAATCCCAGGTTTTCACCATGGTCTGCAAAACTAATATCCTAAGTGGAAGATTTCCCTCTATTCCTGTTTAGTTGGATAAAACTTTGAGACTCTTTTCACTTTCACTCTCAGTGATAACGGAAAATCTCCCTAACAGGGGCAAAGGCAGCAATATAAACTTGGCAGGTGGCAGCACATCATGCTCAGCACAAGAGTACGTTGCTCAGCACACATCTCTAGTGGCATGATCAACCGGTCACAGTGGATCACGGTTCTTAGTACAGCGGCCGGGGTATTATACAATCGCTATGACCAATCATGATTGAATGCAAGCAGAACTGTCATGAATGGAAGCCATTCATGATGTCTTGCTTACTATTGTGATGCTGTGATTGTCCCACAGCTAACATGGTACCTGTACCAATCACAGAATTCTGTACCATGTGATTAGCTGTAGTCAATCACAGCATCACAATAGTGAGCAAGCTGTCATGAATGAAAGCCATGACAGTGATAATCATTGTTATAAGCAATAACAGCATTAAAAATAACCCCAGAGTAGTTTAGTGTAATTATGGTGATGACAGTATGTAAAAAATAAATAAAGTAAAATAAAGAAAAAAAAGTAAAAAATGATGGTACTGCAATAGTGATAGTGTTTAACCACTTCAGCCCCGGACCATATTGCTGGTCTAAGACCAGAGCACTTTTTGCGATTCGGCACTGCGTCGCTTTAACTGACAATTGCGCAGTCGTGCGACGTGGCTCCCAAACAAAATTGGCGTCTTTTTTTCCCCACAAATAGAGCTTTCTTTTGGTGGTATTTGATCACCTCTGCGGTTTTTCGTTTTTACGCTATAAACAAAAATAGAGCGACAATTTTGAAAAAAATTAATATTTTTTACTTTTTGCTATAATAAATATCCCCCAAAAATATATAAAAAAAAAATTTTTTCCTCAGTTTAGGCCGATACGTATTCTTCTACATATTTTTTCGTAAAAAAATCGCAATAAGCGTTTATTGATTGGTTTGCGCAAAAGTTATAGCGTTTACAAAATAGGGGGTAGTTTTATGGCATTTTTATTAATATTTTGTTTTTACTAGTAATGGCGGCGATCAGCGATTTTTTTTTCGGTACTGCGACATTATAGCGGACACTTCGGACACTTTTGACACATTTTTGGGACCATTGGCATTTTTATAGCGATTAGTGCTATAAAAATGCATTGGATTACTATAAAAATGCCACTGGCAGGGAAGGGGTTAACACTAGGGGGCGGGGAAGGGGTTAAGTATGTTACCTGGGTGTGTTCTAACTGTAGGAGGGGGTGGACTCACTAGGGGAAATGACTGATCGCTGTTCATACATTGTATGAACAGACGGTCAGGCATTTCTCCCCTGACAGGACCGGGAGCTGTGTGTTTACACACACAGCTCCCGGTCCTCGCTCTGTAACGAGTGATCGCGGGTGCACGGCGGCGATCACCCCCGCCGGGCACGCGCGCGGGAGTTGGGGGCGAGATGACTTATAGCTACGTGATCTCGCCCAGCAGAGCCGACCTGCCGCCGTATAACTGCGGGTGGTCGGCAAGCAGTTAAAAAAATTGTGGAAAAAATAATTAAATTTCTTAATTTTTTTAAAAAGTTGTGACCAAAAATATACAACTTGCCATTTACTGAATACCTTGGTCTGTCTGCTTTCCAAAAATGAGTCATTTGGGGAATATTTGTACTGTCCTGGCATTTTAGGGCCTCAGAGAATGAGATGCGCAGCCAGTACATCAGGATTGATAATTTTTTGAATATATTTACCACAGGTTGTTGACTCTATAATTTTCACACAGACTAAATATTGTACACTTATTTGGGGCATTTTTCTACCTTTGGGGTATTTACTACATTTTGGCCTAAATGTATGAAGAAAGATTATTTGTGTGCAAAATCAACATTTTTGGGTATATTTTGTTTATAAAGCAAAAAAAAAAAAAAACCCAGTGGTGGTTAAATACCACCAAAAGTGGTAAAGTGGTATAGTGGTATAAATTAAACTCCACTTACAGGTATTACGCTTGTATTTGTGCATCTGATTATCGCTTATAGTATTTCTGTCCATCTCGTTTATGTTTATTAGCGGTCACACCACGGTTTAAACTTTTCCTCTCCCCCTTTTATTTTGCTTCCTTTCTTTTGCTCCTTCCTTTTCCCCACCCTTTTCTCCCTCACGGATATCCATGAGTAAATGGTGCTGCAGATTCTTCTTGATGATGTTCTCAGGTTAATTTGCATGTTTTTGGCAATATATATTTTAATCGTGTATGTTTATACATATTGTACGACTGCTGTATTTTTGCTGTATAGCTTACTTTTGTATTTTTACATTGTAATGTTTCCATTTTTACATTGTAATGTTTCTTTACAAAATATTTTCTTCAATAAAAAACAATTTAAAAAAATAAATAAAATACCACAAAAATAAAATACCACAAAAAGAATTTGTGTGAAAAAATATTATAAATTTAATTTGCGGAAAGGAATTAAATGTATATAATTTTTGTGTGACCAAGCAATTGTCAGTTAAAGTAGCCCAGTGCTGAATAAATGCCCTGGTCATAAAGAGGGTAAAACCTTCTGGTGGTAGAGTGTATCTATACCCAAAACTTTTTTTTTTTATGTTTTTAGTTGAATGGGGTAGGAATAGAAGGAATTTGCCAGGTTTTTTTCCTGACACATCATGGCAGTACACACTGGGTTGTGACTCCTCCCCCACAACCGGATAGGATTGGCTAGCTATTAATCTTAGAGAGAGACACCCTGCAGCATTTGCTTTTTTCTCCTTGCCTGACAGGATGGATGGATAAGGGCTTACCCCTTACTGCATTTTGCCCCAGCCAGGTTTAGCCTTTTCTGAGTGGAAGTCCTCTTTTGTAAGGTCTCTAAAGGAGCTATATGGAGGGAACCCCATTCTGGTGGTCTTGAGGGGAATGCTTAACGATTGCTGGTGTCTACAAACCTTAAATAGGCTTATATAATTGCAGTGGCCTCCAGAAACCTTTTTTATCTCTTGCACGTGGGTATTTTCCCTTTTTTCTGGGCTTTGTGGTTTCATGGATGGCAGGACCTGTTTAATCACTTCCTGCCCACCATATAGCAGAATGATGGCTGGAAAGTGGTTCAGTTATCCTGACTGGGCGTCATATGATGTCCAGCAGGATAACAGGCTAGGGGCCATGCAGTGCGGCGATTGGGGATGGCGCGTGTCCCCCGGACAGAGACCATACCTGATCAGGGTAAACAGCCAATTAAATTGGTTGTTTACCACGTGATCGGCTGTATCCAATCACAGCAGGTCATAAACAAAAATAGAGCCAGAATTTTGAAGAAAAATCAATATTTTTTACTTTTTGCTATAATAAATATCCCCCAAAAATATATAAAAAAATGTCCTCCTCAGTTTAGGCCGATACGTATTATTCTACCTGTTTTTGGTAAAAAAAAACGCAATAAGCGTTTATCGATTGTTTGCGCAAAATTTATAGCGTTTACAAAATAGGAGATAGTTTTATTGCATTTTTATAAAAAAAATATTGTTTTACTACTAATGGCGGCGATCAACGATTTTTTTCGTGACTGCGACATTATGGCGGACACATTGGACAATTTTGACAAATTTTTGGGACCATTGTCATTTTCACAGCAAAAAATGCTATAAAAATGCATTGTTTACTGTGAAAATGACAATTGCAGTTTGGAAATTAACCACTAGGGGGCGCTGTAGGGGGTTATGTGTGACCTTGTATGTTTTTCTAACTGTAGGGGGTGGGGCTGGACGTGTGATGTCATTGATCGTGTTTCCCTATATCAGGGAACACACGATCAATGAAGCTGCCACTGTGAAGAACGGGGAAGCTGTGTTTACGGGACTTCCGGCGGCGATCGGGTCCGCGGGTCCCGCGGCCGCGGTCACGGAGCTTTGGACCGGGTCGCGCCCGCGACCCACGGCTGGGCACTTAAAGAGGACGTACAGGTACGTGCTTGTGCCCAGCCGTGCCATTCTGCTGACGTATATCTGCAGGAGGCGGTCATTAAGTGGTTAAAAACGAAACGGAAGGACTTCCCACAAAACGTATTGACAAAAAAGCTACAAAACGGGGAATCTGCATTTATGAGAAATGAGGAAGTGTTGGCCATGAAGTGGAGGGACAAAAAATATGTTCACATCCTCTTTACCATCCATAATGACACCTTGGTGGAGATTTAAAGAAGATAGGGCCCGTTGTAAAGCCTGAATCCACTATAGTCCACGACTATAATCTGTTAATGGGGGGGGGGTGGGGGTGGATTTAAATGACCAGATGCTACAACCATATTTGTCAACCCGAAAGTCCCGTTACTGGTATAAAAAAAGTCATCTCTTTCATATGGCCATGTTTAATTTGTTTGTCTGCTACCAAAAACCAACCCATCACCTACCTCAAATATATTGAAGACGTTGTCACTTCCCTGATTTACCAGCAAGGACCCACTCCTTGAAGCATTCGCTCTGATAGTGTGAGTCGACTTCATGAGCACCATTTTTCCTATAACATTCCCCCCACAAAATCCAGGAAGAAGACACCAAAATAAATGTCATGTATGCAGCAGAGGAGGAGTTAGAAGAGATACCAGTTATCATTGAGCCCAATGCCCCTTTGGAAAGCAAACACCTCAATGTATAATCTATGAGGCATTATGAATCTTTTGAACATGTAATTTTATTCCACTAGTTTTCGAAGAATGTGGGAAGAAAATTAAAACAATTTTCTTTACACAAAGTTGTCAATGTATAAGATTTTTCTAACAGATGGCATGTACATTACAATACACCCCAAAATACATTTTGCTACTCCACCTGAGTATGGAGATACAAGATGTGCGGAACCTTTACACAGCCTGGCACAACCAGACAAAAAGACTAGCCTCAACAACAGACTAGCAAAGTTATACCTGCTTCTTTGATGCAATTAGCCAGCCATGTATCTTTGCCTATAGAAAAGTGGTTCTCAACCTTTTTTTAGTGCAGTGACCCCTTGATAAAATTTCCCAAGTTGTGGGGACCCCCAACAGTAAAATTCTTTTCGTAGCTTGGGTCGTCAGCACCCAAGGCAAGACAAGTAATTTGCGACCCTAACCCACGGAAATTTAGTGCTCCGTGAGTCCCTTCCACTCGTACAGCATTAAAACCTCATACGGTACATTTTAGGATATACAACTTTTTCTCTTTGTTCTCCTTTCTTTCCATTTTATCTTTGGCTATCCTAATTTATTTTTCCCCATCCCTCTCTCTAGCCATCTTTTTTGTTTTTTCTCTTATTCTTTCTCTCCATTTTTCTTTCTTCCTGCCCCTCTTTTCCTCTCCCTTCCATGTATTCTCTATTTTTATTCCTTCTCTTAATCCTTGGTGGGGGGGATGGAATGAGTGGCAATGCTGGGGGAATTCTGAACAGCCAACGTAGATGCTCTTGATCAAGGTCATCTGCTGATCTGAGAACTGTAGTGGGGACTTTTAATGGGAACTATAATCACAGGTAGTGTTACTCACTGTGTCTCCGACTTTGTGGTGTCTCATAGCAGTGACACCAATGCTGAAATCAATAGATGGGGTCTCCTCCAGCCCCTCCCACCTCACAATCCTCACCAGTCAGCGGACCTCTAGTCTCTGCCCCCCAGCCATGCCCTGAACTGAATGGGCCGCTGCGAAGAGGCTGAGTGGGTGGCCGTGGGCTCCAGGGACAGCCCTACTGGGCAGCCGCATAAAAGCTGAAAGCGGTGCAGGCTTCAGGAACAGCCCAGGATTTGGTGACCCCTGGCAAATCATCATTTCACCCCAGAGGGGGTTCCGACTTCAGGTTGAGAACCACTGCTATAGAAGATGCGGTGACCTTCAGAGATGTGCTTGACTGGAAGATTGATCTTGATCTAAAAAGAGCATACTCAGCAGCAGACCAGCCTCAGCGGCGGTTGCTAGAGCATTTTCTGATTGGACCTCCAGCATTGAAAAGTCACTGTGAGAAGGAGCAGATCAGGAAACAAATCATAACCTCTCTTCAGGAGCTCAAGCTGGCAGAAGATTGTGTGGTAGAAGCATCAGTGGACATCATTAGATCATCCGCCAAAGAAATGTTGGCTTCAGTGATATCCAGAATGGCTTTGTGGCTGAAGCCATGGATAGCGGACGCAGCTTTCAAAACTAACTGGTGCAAAATACCCTAGATGGTTCCAATCTATTTGGGTCTAAACTGAATTCTGTCATTTCAAAGGTGACAGGTGGAAAATCAGGTCTGATTCCCCCTGACAGAAGACCAATACCACAGAAAGGCCCACCTTTGAAGTGCAACTTTCCTGAATGATACAGGAAAACAAAGTCCTATAGACCTGGGAAGGAGTTCAAGAGGAACTGTAGAAATTCTTTCTGAGACTGCAGAAGTCAAAACCCTCTGCAGCAATAGATCAGCAGAAATCTTTTTGAAGGTACGCCCATCCAACCTGTAATGGTGGGAGCCAGACTTACGTTTTTTGTACAGGTTTGGATGGACATAAAAGACCCTTGGACAATTTCTACCATTCAATTTGGACACAGGTGGAAATTCAAAAGCAGATTTCCAAAAGACCATTTCCAATCAACCAGATTACCATCAACAATGGAAAAAAGAAGGCTGTTGCTGAAATATGTTTTGGAACTTCTTCAAAAACATGCACTCATAGAGGCTCAGTCGATACAGAGAGGAAAGGGATTGTATTCTCTACTATTCCTGTTGAAGAAGAAAACAGGAGACTTTAAAAAATCTCAGCAAAAAGTTTCAGGTTGAATGTTTCAAGATGGGCAGTCTACAATCGACTCTGCTAGCAATTAACTTAGGTGGCTGAATGCTGTCAAAAGATTTAGGGGCGCTTATCTTCATGTCCCTATACATCCCACCTTTCAGTGATTTTTCCGTTTTGTGGTAGACCACCAGCACCTCCAGTTTTTAACGTTTGACATTCGGGATCTCCAGTGCTCCCAGAACCTTTACAAAGATCCTATTGCCAGTAGTTGCCATCCTGATGGAGAAAGGATTGAGAGTCTACCATTATCTGGATGACATCCTTCTTCTAGCTGACAGTCAGCAGGAAGAATACTGATCACAACACTCCAATGCTTCGGCCGGGTAATAAATTGGGAAAAAAGCAATCTTCAGCCTACTCAAAAGATGATTTTTATTGGGTGCAGAATTGAACACACATAATAGAACTTCCTCAAGAGAAGATAAACTGTCTAATTAAAAAAAATGAAACAACTGCTAATAGCAATTTCCCTTTCTAGCCAGAGTCTGTATTAGCATACTGGGTTTCATAACTTCCACTTTCCCTATGGTCCAATAGGCCCAATGGCACACGAGAATGTGGCAAAATTCCTTTCTAAGGCAGTGGGATGGAACATCAGTACTTGAACAGATCTTCATCCACAGGGTAGTGAAGCAATCCATATGGTGGTGGACACATGTTTACAATCTCAAGAAACATTGACATATAATTTGTCCGCAGCCAGAGATAGTCACACTGGATGCCAGTCTGGAGGGATGGGAAACTCACTATCAATACCAAGCGGTCCAGGGAAGGATTGGTTTCAAATGTACTGGAACGTACTGGCAGCTTTTCAGGCACTCCTGGCATTTTCCCCATCCTTGAGAGGGAAGAGCATCATGCTACGCATAGAAAACAAAGTAGCAGTAGCTTACATCCAGAAGCAAGGAGGCACCATGAGTCATAAACTTTTGAGGGAAGTTCGACCTATCCTGGATTGGGCTCAAATATACCTAGCAGATTTGAAAGTCCTTGTCATAAACTAGTGCGACCAGAAATGTGTGGACTGTGATTGGGAAGACCAAATGCATGTAAAGTAATAATAATAATATGATTTATTATGAAGATAAGTAATACACCAAAGTAAATGCACCTCTGATGTGACAAACAATAAAATAAACCAGCAACCAACCCCAGTGACACACACAAATAACTACCCAAATCAAATGTATATTCAAGTGAAAGATACAATACTAATCGTAAACAAGCCAGGGTTATACACAGGAAATCAAGCAGATGGGGGCAAGGAGCAGGTAGAAGGTAACAGGAGACAGGGGGAGAAGGCGGAAGAGATCAGGCTGCAGGTCAGGAGTCCAGGAACGGATACAGGGTTCAGGATAACAGGATACAGGTTTCAGGATAGCAACAAAGGTCAGGGCTCAAGGAACAATACCAAGGCGATGAGTGCAAGCATCTGCCGGGTATAAGTACACCTCCTGCAATCAGTCTCAGGTGACGCCTGATTGCAGGAGATAATGTCGGCTCCAGACTGCTGAGAGACACCCTCTGGTGGACACCAGTACTGCGGCCCATAGATCTGACAGTGCCACCAGCAGGTGAAACCTTTTCCTGACAGTCGTATATATGTCCTGGGTGCACAGAACCTTTTAGCCAACAGTCTGAGCATGAATTTTTTATTAAACAACAAATGGTCCCCAAGTCATCAAGCCTTTTCTCTCCTGACCGAGACTTGGGGTGTTCCAGAAATCGACCTGGCAGCAACACCTGTGAATGCTAATTGTTGGAGATATCTAGCAAGAGCCTTTTACCCAATTCAGCCAAGGGAGTAGACTGCCTTAACCAGCCTTGGAACTTCCAGCTGGGTTTTATTTTTCCCCTAACACCTCTGATTTGCGAAATTCCTATCCAGACTCAGGAGATCAGCATCCACAGTGATAGCAGTATTTACCTTTTGGCCTAGTAGACAGTGGTTCATGACCCTTCTACAATTGAGCATAGAGAACCCTTTGATTCTTCCAGTAATACAGGATCTTCTCTCTCAAGGTCAGTTCTTACAACCAGCGCCGGAGAGACTGCACTTGATGGCATGGAAGTTGAGAGGAATAGACTTCTAGAACAAGGTTGTTCTCGGGAAGTGGTGTCTACCTTGTTACAAGCCAGGAAGAATACTACTAACACCATATATGGAAGAATATGGGAAAAATTTACTTTGTTTGCTCAGAAGGCTTGAAACTCATTGTCTCCAGAGATATCACAAATTCGGTTTGGGGAAAGTCCTAAGTTCAAGTACCCTAAAAGTTCAAGTCTCTGCCTTATCTGCCAAAACGTGGTAAAATGGGCATTGTGTTCCCTTGTCATTCAGTTCATGAGGCCAAGCTTGAAGATAAGACTTCCAAGGAAACCAACATTCCCCCCATGGGATCTGTCAGTAGTTCTAGAGGCACTTTCATGTTCTCCTTTTCACTGTTGGGATTTAAAGTGGTTGTTAAGACACTTTCTCATCTTTATATCATCCCCTCTGTCAGATAAAAAGCTGCATCCTAGTGCCTGTGCTTTATATAGAAAAAAAAACAGCAGCCCTGATATATTGTGGTCAGCGTAAAGAGGGGAGGGTAGAAACTGCCAGGATCAGCCAGGAATTTCAGGTGATCCAGGGGGCCAAATTACACAGCAAAGGCGCTGTGCTGTATAACATGCTTTAAAGGAATAGGATCTTTGTTTTTATTTTTTTGGGTTACCGGTAACAATCGCTTTGACATTAAAAATAACCTTTATTATCCCCATAACCTCGGCAAAAAAAGTTTCCGAGATGCGTTGCTAATTAAAGAGCCCTACTTGGTTTTTATACAGAAAAAACACTAAAACCAGCACTCATGGCTCTCAAACACATATAAACTCAATACCAAAAAATGTAAAGTAAGTCCATTTATTGGTCACAATAGCATATACTGGATCCAATCATGAGTGGATAATAGTCCAAAAAGTGAATGCAGTTAAAAATAAAAATATATATAAAATAAGCAGCAATGTACAGCAAGCAATAGTAGTGTCCAAGATCCAGGGAGCACAATGGGTTAAGGTCTCAGGACTCAGAGAGCAGCTCCTATGTTCAAAGAGATACACAGTACCTGTCAGTACCTGTCAGCCATCAATGGTGGAGGGGAGGGAGCTGGAACTCTCAAACGTAATCAGCGTAGGAACGTAGGAAACTCGAGCTAGCACAGCAACAGGCTGCAGAGAAAGAGACCAATATTAAAGACTATAGCTCTTCCTGCTTGTTTGCCAAATGGCTAGAAGTTCTGAATAAAAACGTTAAAAAAGATGAGGATAATCTCATTCTTAAGAAAACCAATAAACTAGAACGGGATCTATTCGATTATAGCAATGGCCAAATTTTTGATTGGAAACATTCACGACATGAGAAGATTAGTCCATTGATACATAAAGGTAATAGCAATAATGCCAAGAAACCTAAACCCCAGGGTAAAAAAATTGATGAAAATTAAACAGAATGAACATAAGTTCTCAATTTCACCATCACAGAGGATAACCAACAACGCCCCCCCTTTATTTTCTCACAGGCTGAGGGACACTCAGATCCCTACGCCTACTGACACCGCACCAATGGCGTCTACTTTAGACACCAGAGTGTTAAATAGCATCACACCTCCTAGACTCTCTCCACCTTCTTCCATAGTAGAACCTGTCATCTTATCTCAGCCTATTTGCCCCCTGGCTCCTTTACTTGTGAGCTATAATACACCGACCCATAATAGTTATAGTCCTCTATCTCTGGATTTAGAAAAATATATGGCATTGGGCACTAGACCTAAGTCTCTTGAGGATATGGGGAATGTTTCTTCTTTAAAAGAGGCAACCAATATCTCTTTGCCATCCACGAGCCAGAATTTTCACTCCTTGCCTCCAAAGGCAGTACATCAAGAGAAAAGAAAACTAGACGAGGACGAAGAAGAGGAATTTACAACAAGAAACAACAAAAAAGAAAGGACAGAAGTGAAAGAGTAATTAGTACTATTAAAATTTATAATCTTTTATCACATACCCTCACTCCATCAGAAACGTCTGTACTTCAAAAAGGGTTAAGTTTCTCCCCTTCCACCGGTCCCAACAAGTCTTTTTAAGGATTTACATCAATTTATACGGTTACTTACCCTCAAACGCCACTATGCCCCCATCCCTTATGCTGGTCAGAAGATCATTAATGACAATGTGAACAAGCCAGTATTACCTATAGAACCTACACCTTCTACCACTTTGGATGAAGGTGTCTTACAGATCCTTGAGGATCTATGGTAAGAGGGTCAGATGGAGGGTTATACACCTATGTCTCATCTAGAGCCCCCTATTTTATATACCTCATTTAAGCCAAAATAAACTTTTTTCCCCAGTAGCTCTAAAGGTCCGTTCATTGAGACTTATTACCAAGCTGTATATAAGGATCTACTGGCCCTCTGTGATATGCCCAAAAGTGTTAAACAACACAACCTAATAAAAGAAGAAAATCAGGCTTTGAATGATCTTAAAGCTAATGTTGATATTACCATCAGGCAGGCCGATAAAGGAGGGAGTGTGGTTATACAAACTAGAGTGGATTACATTAAAGAAGCAAGCCGTCTACTAGCCGATACAGACACCTATCTCAAACTCCGCAATGACCCTCTACAGGACTATCAGCCTGAATTAAAAACTTTAGTGTATACAGCATGGGAGAAAGGAGTCCTCACAAAGAAAGAGAGACAGTTCATATTACCATCGGAGTGTAGCACCCTCCACTTTTATCACCTCCCTAAGATCCATAAATCTCTTACTGACCCTCCTGGGTGACCTATTGTAGCAAGCACAAATAGCTTTCTCAGTGGGTTATCTATGTATATTGATTCTATTCTGCAACCCTTGGTTACTCAATTACCGTCCTATATCAAGGACTCTAATGAAGTGATTGATGCCTTACAGCACTACTCTTGGGAGCAAGGTTACCTGTGGGCGTCTCTGGACGTGGCTTCACTGTATACGTCCATACCCCACAATATAGGCATTAGAGCTGTACAATACTTTTTAAGCAAAAGTGGAGAATTCAATTCACTGCAATCACAGTTTTTGGTTGATGCTATAGAATTTTGTTTGAAGCACAACTATTTTTCTTTTTGTGAACAGTTTTATGTACAACGCAAAGGTACAGCAATGGGAGCAAATTTTGCTCCCGTGTATGTAACCTTACCATGGGCCACTGGGAGGAGGAATGCATCTGGTTTCACAACCCTTTTGCGGAGCACATTGTGTTTTTTTGGTCGCTACATCAACGACATTGTGCTCATTTGGAGCGGGGGTATGGATGTTTTTTCCTCCTTTGTGGCGCATTGCAATGCCAACACTTTTGGCTTAACGTTCACATATGTGTTGGATTCACATGAACTGGTATTTTTTTACTTGGTGTTAACGAATGATTCGGACAAGATTATTACCAAGAACCACACGAAACCCACCAGTGGGAATTCATATCTCCATTACAAAAGTTGCCACCATCCTATTTGGAAACAAAATATTCCAAAAGGACAATTTAATAGACTTAGGAAGAACTGTACAAGAAATGAGGACTATGTAGAACAAAGTGGCCTTATTCTGAAAAAGTTTGAAGAGAAAGGGTACCCTTGTGAACTAATTAATGAGGTGTTTTCTTCCTATGTGGGCACATACCCAAAAAAGAGGGTAGGGAAGGAACCAGTCAATGATGTTCATACTATAAGGTTTATATCTACCTATAATGATAAATATAAATCAAAAAGCATTTTAACATCTTGCATTTAGATCAGAGACTGGCTTCGGTATTACCAACTACCCCACAAATAACGTTTCGTAGGGCTAGAACCATCAAAAACATATTGGCTCCTAGTAAAGTGCAGAAAAAATCCACAGGATCTCCATTAGACATCAGGCCTTACTTTAATGACAGAAAGGATATTTTTTAATGTAAAAAAAGAGCATGTCTGACCTGTCAGTCCATTACACATGGAACTGACAAGATCAGTATGAGTTCAGGTAAAGTGTATACGATTAAACAATTTATCACCTGTTCCACTGACTTTGTCATCTATGTATTGCGGTGCCCATGCAGGTTATTTTACGTAGGGCGCACCATACAGGCATTACGTGCACGAGTCTGAGATCATCGCCGACTCATTAAAAAAGGCTGTATTGAACATAGTGTGCTACGGCATTTTAACCGTGCACACAATAGGGACATCAAATGCTTGGAAGTATTTGTAATCGAACACATTCCCAAAGGAACCCTAACGTCAAATGAAAGATTCTCCCTTTTATGCAAAAGGGAAGTGTTTTGTATTTTTATGTTCGATTCTCTGATCCCTAAAGGGTTAAATGAAGAGATAGAGACTTGTAGTTTTATATAAATTTTGTGAGAATTTTATAGTCTTTCTCTCCCCTCTTTAATATTTTTAATATTTGTAATAATATTTTTCTAATTTAATTCAACATTTGTATTCATCAATATATTATTTTTTATGTTTAATTTTTAAGGTTTATCCTTCGTTTGTTTATTTATCATATTTTTCAATCATTTATTTATTTATTATATATATTTTTTTCAATTTTTTTCTATATATTTTTTTCTATTTTTCTATTATATGTATGTATGTGCTTATGTTGTATGAGCAACAAATGGGTTAAGGTTCAGGGTTTTAAAGAACACGCCCCTGTTCCCCTCCCCTCATTTGCCCTTATTCCCTCCCCTTTTTCCTATTTAAACGTTGTGGGTGCCTAATTTCCCTGACTTTGAGAGCCATGAGCGCTGGTTTTAGTGCTTTTTTCTGTGTTTAATCAGTACTTCCGGGTACGATTTTTTCCTGCCGCTCTGGTCTCTCTCCTTTACACCCTCCTAGGAGATTTTTGGTAACTTCCTGAATCAATCACCATTCATTATTTTCATCTATACTACCATTTTTAGCGCCAGTGTTTTTTTTTGTTTTTTTTTCCATGGTCTTTTATACAGATAGGGTGATCCTAAGACCTTCGGATTGCTTATTTCCACTTTTCTCAAGACATAAGTCTACCAAACTTTCTCGACATTCAAGGTGAACCACATCCTTTGGACGTCAAATCTACTATCAATGCATATCTTTTAATCACAAGTTAAAAGATATGGATAAGATAAGAGACCTCATGGTCTCAGGAAAGGTCAAACAGCATCGCCACGCACGATAACATCATGGCTCATCAAGACCATAAAAAAGGCGTACTCAGTTTAGCAACTTCCGATACCCTAGGTCTTAAGGCTCACTCGACTAGGACAGTGGCAACCTCCTGGGCAGCATATTGCAGAGTATCTCCAGAAATAATATGCAAAGCGGCAACCTGGTCATGAAGAAACACGTTTAGGTCCCATTATAAAGTGGACTTTGCTCAGTTAACGACAGTGGAATTTGGAAAAATGGTTATTTAAGCCAATTCTTTGGTCCCATGTTAATAAATGATACTTTCTAGCACCCACCAGACTGGCCAATTATTTCCCAGTGAGTGCTGCCATGATGCATCAGGAAAGGAAAATTTCAGGTTTGTTTTTATCTAATTAGCGGAATGTTAGAATCTATGTAATTTTTTTTATTGCTGTCTGTTTCCCTTGCAGATTTTCTCCTGTTCCCTGTTTGGTAAAAGGTTGTCTCCAGAGCAGCGCAAGGAAATTTCTGTAATGGAGTTCCAGCTAGCTGAAAAACCTTTCCCTGCTCTATCAAAAAAAAAAAAAAATTAGGGTATAGATTCACTTTAATTGCTAGGTCCCAACAAATACATCAGATAGGTGATCTGAATTTGCATCTGTGAGTGTCACGTCTTTTTTTTTTGTGATGGCAAACCTGTGAAAATGTCATCATGTTAAATTAAGGAGGAGAAGGCTCTGAGATTAAAGAGGTTAACCACTTCCCGCCCGCCAGCCGCCATAAGACTTCCTGGATTTCGAAGCATCATTCAGATATCATCTTAAAGCTGGCGATTCCCTACAACATAAGAATGATCATAGCGGCTGTTCTGCCGCTTGATCATTCTTACGGGAGGCGAGAGGGGACATCCCCCCTCCCGCCACCTTCTAATGCTTCTACCGACTCACCGCTATGATCGGTGAATCAGAGACAGGATCCGCCGGCCCCAGATGTTTGTCATAGAGATTTCTCCCAGACCAGATGGTCGCTGGAGTCTCTATGATCGTCGGAGGCCAGGTGCGATGTTATAACGTCACGCCTCGCTTCTGCATTCCAAAAAAATGGTGCCGCCTCGGCTGGGAAGCCAGGATTGTTTTTTTTTTATTTCAGGCTTTCCAGCCTAGAGGTCAGATGTGGGGTCTTATTGACCCCACATCTTACTGTAAAGAGGACCTGTCATGCCATATTCCTATTACAAGGGATGTTTGCATTCCTTGTAATAGGAATAAAGGTGATCAAAAAAATTTTGGGGGGGAAAAGTAACTAAAATAAATAAAGTAAGATTAACAATAATAAAAAAAATTGTCCCCATGTGCTCGCATTGCGAACGCATATGTAAGGCCCGCCCACATATGAAAATGGTGTTCAAACCACACATGTGAGGTATCGCTGTGAACGTTGGAGCAAGAGTAATAATTTTGGCCCTAGACCTCCTCTGTAACTCAAAACATGTAACCAGTAAAAAATAAAATAAGCGTTGCCTATGGGGATTTTTAAGTAGCGAAGTTTGGTGCCATTCTACGAGCGCGTACAATTTTGAAGCGTGACATGTTAGGTATCTATTTACTCGGCGTAACTTCATCTTTCACATTATGCTAAAAAATTGGGCTAACTTAATCTTTTTTTTTTTAAAGCACAAAACATTTTTTTTACCCCAAAAAAAGTGTTTGAAAAATTGCTGCGCAAATACAATGCAAGATAAAAATTTGCAATGACCGCCATTGTATCCTCTAGGGCAGGGGTCTCAAACTCAAATTACCTGAGGGCCACAAGACAAGTTTTCATATGCCATGGGGGGCCGCATGTAAACTTTCAAACTTCAAAAACAACAGTACTGGTGTCAGCGAACACATTATTAACCCCCAGCACTGGTGTCAGCGAGCGCATTATTACCACCAGCACTGGTGTCAGCGAGCGCATTATTTCCACCAGCACTGGTGTAAGTCAGGGTTTGACAAATTAGCTTGGAATCTAGGAGCCAGCTAAAAAAGTTAGGAGCCAGAAAACGCACACCGTCCCGACGAGCTTGCGCGCAGAAGCGAACACATACGTGAGCACCGCCCGCATATGTAAACGGTGTTCAAACCACACATGTGAGGTATCGCCGCGATTGGTAGAGTGAGAGCAATAATTCTAGCTCCTCTGTAACTTAAAACATGCAACCTGTAGATTTTTTTAAACGTCGCCTATGAAGATTTTAAAGGGTAAAAAAGTTTGTCGGCATTCCACAAGCGGACACAATTTTGAAGCGCGACATGTTGGGTATGAATTTACTCGGCGTAACATTATCTTTCATAATATTAAAAAAAATGGGGATAACTTTACTGTTGTCTTATTTTTTAATTAAAAAAAGTGTAATTTTTTCCCAAAAAAGTGCGCTTGTAAGACCGCTGCGCAAATACGGCGTAACAGAAAGTATTGCAACGATCGCTATTTTATTCTCTAGGGTGTTAGGATAAAAAAATGTATAATGTTTGGGGGTTCTAATTAGAGGGAAGAAGATGGCAGTGAAAATAGTGTAAAATGACATTAGAATTGCTGTTTAACTTGTAATGCTTAACTTGTAATACCAACGGCCACCACCAGATGGCGCCAGCTCACATCTGGTGGTAATAACTTGTAATACCAACGGCTCACCACCAGATGGCGCCAGCTCAAAAAAAAATAAAAAAAAATAAAAAAATGTTTTTTATTTTTTTTTGCTCCCCTCACTTCCACCCTGCCTGCGGGCCATTTATAACTGGTCCGCGGGCCGCAAATGGCCCGCGGGCCGGTACTGTGAGACCACTGCTCTAGGGTCTTTGCTAAAAAAAACATATATAATGTTTGGGGGTTCTATGTAATTTTATAGCAAATAAATTATGATTTTTACATGTAGGAGAGAAATGTCAGGATTGGCCTTGGTGGCAAGTGGTTAAACTTAGAATGTTAATGAATACCATGCTTTGCCAACGGAGAGTAGTTTCTGAAGTGAAAATAATTTGTCTGTGTTTTTACTAAAGATAATAATTAGATGTCTAAGTGGTAGAATTGTGCTGATTCTTATGAAACAGAAGTGTCAAAACATTGTTGCAGACCTGAAGACAGCCTATGTACAGTCTCATCTTTTAGGGTTCATTCATACTGACCACATTCTATACGCTCTTTTTTTACCGTGTGGACAGATGTCTGTTTTGCCTTGTAGTGAGGGGGGGGGGGGCACTGTGAAGCGCATTTCCTTTTTATTATGTACGTATATGAAGTGTCGCACTTCATTCATGTCTGCACACAGTAGCGCATATCAGTGACTGTCACGCAGTGACTTCCTGTGTGGTTCAGTAAAATGCTATATGTCTGCATTTTCCTGCAGCTCACCATACTGCACTTCCCAGCTGCATTGCAGTGTGAATGGGGCACATAAAAAACTATGTGATTGCAAGTTTATCAGGAAAAATCATGTCACAGCACTCTGTGTGAACAAGCCCTCAGGCCCTCTTCATAAAAGAAACATTGTTTTCCTCGACGAGTTCCTTGTCAGGCTTGTCGAGAATCTTGTCAAGCTTTCTTTGCGTACACACTGTCAAGACAAAATCTCGTCGTTCTCAAACGCGGTGACGTACAACACGTACAACGGCACTATAAAGGGGAAATTCGATTCCACTGGCGCCACCCTTGGGGCTGCTTTTGCTAATCTCATGTTACTGCGTGTTAAGTAAAAGTTTAGGTAAGAGACGATTCGCGCTTTTCAGTCTGTAAAAGCGTGACGAATGTGCTATCTCCATTACGAACACTACTTTTACCGAAGGTGCGCTCCCGTCTCAAACTTTATTCTGAGCATGCGCGCGTTTCTAAGCATACACACGAACCAGCCCGATGAGAAACGCGATGAGGAAATTGAGACTCTCGACGAGAAAAAAGAGAACTTTTTTTCTCGTTGAGATCCACGAGTTTTCTCGATAAAAAACATACACACTACCGTTTTCCTCGGCGAAAAAGCTCTGCCACCAAGTTTCTTGATGGATTTTGTCGAGGAAAACGGTCGTGTGTAAGAGGCCTTACCATTGTGAAAAAGCATTTTAGCATTATTAACCACTTAACCCCCGGACCATATTGCTGCCCAAAGACCAGAGCACTTTTTGCGATTCGGGACTGTGTCGCTTTAACTGACAATTGCGCGGTCGTACGATGTGGCTCCCAAACAAAATTGGCGTCCTTTTTTTCCCACAAATAGAGCTTTCTTTTGGTGGTATTTGATCAACTCTGCGGTTTTTATTTTTTGCGCTATAAACAAAAATATAGCGACAATTTAGAAAAAAAATAATATTTTTTACTTTTTGCTGTAATAAATATCCCCCAAAAATATATATATATAAAAAAAAAAAAAATTCTCAGTTTAGGCCGATACGTATTTTTCGTAAAAAAAATCGTAATAAGCGTTTATTGATTGGTTTGCGCAAAAGTTATAGCGTTTACAAAATAGGGGGTATTTTTATGTCATTTTTATTAATATATTATTTTTACTAGTAATGGCGGCGATCAGCGATTTTTTTCCGGTACTGCGACATTATGGCGGACACTTCGGACACTTTTTACACATTTTTGGGACCATTGGCATTTTTATAGCGATCAGTGCTATAAAAATGCATTGGATTACTATAAAAATGCCACTGGCAGTGAAGGGGTTAACACCAGGGGGCGGGGAAGGGGTTAAGTATGTCCCTGGGTGTGTTCTTACTGTGGGGGGGGGGTGGCCTCACTAGGAGAAACACTGATCCTCTGTTCATACATTGTATGAACAGAAGATCAGCATTCCCCCCCTGACAGGACCGGGAGCTGTGTGTTTACACACACAGCTCCCGTTCCCCGCTCTGTAACGAGCAATCGCGGGTGCCCAGCGGCGATCGCGCCCGCCGGGCACACGCACGGGAGTCGGGGGCGAGCGGGGGGCGTGCGCGCGTTCCTCCGGCGGCGCGCACGCGCCCCTAGTGGCCGCTCTAAGAGCCGACGTTATACTACGGGCTCTCGCCCAGGAGAGCCGACCTGCCGCCGTAGAATGACGGCGGCTGGTCGGCTAGTAGTTAAAGGGGTTGTAAAGGAATTTTTTCCCCCCTAAATAGCTTCCTTTACCTTAGTGCAGTCCTCCTTCACTTACCTCATCCTTCCATTTTGCTTTTAAATGTCCTTATTTCTTCCTGTTCTTCTGTCTGTAACTACACACAGTATTGCAAGGCTTTCTCCCTGGTGTGGAGAAAGCCTCTTGAGGGGGGAGGGGGCGAGCAGGAGTGTCAGGACCCCCACTACCACACAGCTCCTTTCTCTATCTACAAAGTAGAGAGTGTCCTGACCATCCTGCTCGCCCCCTCCCCCCTCAAGAGGCTTTCACCACACCAGGGAGAAAGCCTCGTATTACGGTGTGTATTTACAGACAGAAGAACAGGATTGAACTTTGCAAATGAACATATAGACAAGCCTGATGCATTTTGGAAACAAGTTCTATGGACCGATGAGGTTAAAATATAACTTTTTGGCCGGAATGATCAAAGGTACGCTTGGAGAAGAAAGGGCACAGAATTTAATGAAAAGAACCTCTGTCCAACTGTTAAAGCGGGGGTTCGCCCTGTAAAAAAAAAAAAAAAAGTTTTTTTTTATTAGACAATTAAATTCGGCATCGTAGCGCGAGCTACGGTATGCCGGTCTTACATTTTTTATGCCCGTACTCACTGCGGTATCGTTGATTGAAGAATCCGGGGAATGGGCGTTCCTCTGGTGAGAGAAGGTGATTGACGGCCGGCCCTGGCACGTCACGCTTCTCCGGAAATAGCCGAAATAGGCTTGGCTATTCACGGCGCCTGCGCATAGCCTGTGCGCAGGCGCTGTGAATAGCCGAGACCTACTCCGGCTGTCTTCGGGGAGCGTGACGTGCCAGAGCCGGCCGTCAATCATCCTCCCTCTCCATAGGCACGCCCATTCCCCGCGGGAGTCGGATTCTTCAATCAACAATAGCACAGTGAGTACGGGGTTTAAAAATTTAAGACCGGCATACCGTAGCTCGCGCTACGATGCCGAAAGTAATGGAATAATGGGGTGAAGGAGGGTGAACTACCGCTTTAAGCATGGGGGTGGATCAATCATGCTTTGGGGTTGTATTGCAGCCAGTGGCACAGGGAACATTTCACGAGTAGAAGGATAAATGGATTCAATAAAATTTCAGCAAATTTTGGATGGTAACTTGATGCCATCTGTGAAAAAGCTGAAGTTAAAGAGAGGATGGCTTCTACAAATGGATAATGATCCCAAACACACCTCAAAATCCACAGGGGATTACATCAAGAGGCGTAAACTGAAGGTTTTGCCATAGCCTTCACAATCTCCTGACCTCAACATAATTGAAAATCTATGGATAGACCTTAAAAGAGAAGTGCGTGACAGACAGCCCAGAAATCTCAAAGAACTGGAAGACTTTTGTATGGAAGAATGGGCAAAGATACCTCAAACAAGAATTGAAAGACTCTGGGCTGGCTACAAAAAGCGTTTACAAGTTGTGATACTTGCCAAAGGGAGCAGTACAAGATATTAACTCTGCAGGGTACCCAAACTTTTGCAAACACCATTTTTTTGTTTTCTGTAATTTTGAAATTGTAAATGATGGAAATAAAATCTAACTTTTTTTGACATATTTTAAGAATGTCTAATCTGTAATTTGATGCCTTTTGGAGATTTTTCCATCTTTCCTTGGCTTCGTTATGCACATTAATACAAATTTTTACCCAGGGTGACCAAACTTTCGATCCCCACTGTATCTACTGACTTTTATTGATGATTATTTCAGGTACACACCTACTTTTCTGATGAAACACAAGAATGAAACAACAGAGAAACTTCAAGAGTTTGCTGCCATGTCTAGCAACAAATTTCAACACAAACCCGAAATAATATGCACCGACAATGGAGGAAAATACATAAGCAAAGAAGTGGCCTCATATCTTATAAGGCAAGGAATAGTACACCAGACAACCACACCATACACTCCTGAACAAAATGGTGCAGCAGAAAGGAGAAATCTCACTCTTATAGAAATGGCCAGATGCATGTTGTCGGATGCCAACCTACCTCACAAGCACTGGGGAGAAGCAGTTATGACTGCAACCTACCTACAAAACCAGCTTCCCCTTAAGAGCCATTACAAGTACTCCATTTGAAATGTGGCATGGATCAAAGCCTAGCATAGGGTACATCAGAGTGTTTGGTTGTAAAGCATATGCCTATATTCCAAGTGAAAAGCTATACAAGCTGGAGAACAGAGCCAAAAAGGGCATTCTAGTAGGCTACAGTGAGCAAACTAAGGGTTACAGAATCCTACACCCAAAGACTGACAAAGTAACCGTAAGCCATAGTGTTTATATTGATGAGAGCCCACAGAAACACTGATCCCTGAAAGTTGTGACGTGAGTATGCAAAGGTAATGAGAAGAAAACCTCAACCAAATCGAACCTTTGCAGGTGTCAGAACAATGGGGTGGAAGTCACATTGCCTAAATCAAGTTCCCCACCAGATCCTGCTGAACTGCCTGAAGTCAGAAGATCTATTCAGCCGACAAAGGGGATACCACCCCGCAAGCTGTCATTCACTGTCAAACACACAGTATACTTGAACCAACATCCTGGGAAGACATAGAAAATTTCCAAAATGTGAAGCCAATAAATGGACAAAGGCAGCTGAAGAAGAATTAGTCACTTCAAGAAAATAAAATCCGGACACTCAGGCCTTGTACACACGACCGAGGAACTCGACGGGCGAAACACATAGTTTTGCTCGTCGAGTTTGTTATTAGGCTGTCAAGGATCTTGGCGAGCCAAATTTCTCCATTGTCGTTGAGGAAAAAGAAGACATGCTCTCTTTTTGGCTTCACGAGATCCTCGACAGTTTCCATGTCGAAAAGTGTACACACGACCGGTTTCCTCGGCAAAAAAAAAAAAACAGCAAGTTTTTTGCCGAGAAACTTGGTCGGGTGTACGAGGCTTCACAGAGCTCCCTCCTAACAGTAAAACTATAGGAAGTAAGTGGACTTTCAATATAAAGTCAGACACAGAAGGGAATATCCACAGATACAAAGCCAGACTAGTTGCCAAGGGTTACTAGAAATTTGGTGAAGATTACGATGAAACATTTGCTCCCGTCGTAAAACACTCTGTCATCAGAGAGCTTCTTAGCGTTGCAGCTGGGAAGGGCATGCAAGTGAAACACCTAGATGTTAAAACTGCTTTCCTATATGGAGACGTTAAGGAAAACCTCTACATGGAGCAACCACCAGGGTTTGAGCAAGAAGACAACCTTGTGTGTAAACTTCAGAAGAGCATCTGCAGTCTTAAGCAATCTACAAGGATGTGGAATGAGAAAGTGAATGAAGTGCTTACTAGAGAAGGATTCTCAAGAAGTAAAGCAGACCCCTGTCTCTACTCAAAGAATCAAGAAGACAGATGGATATACTTCCCTATCTATGTCGATTACATTGTCGCCTGTTTTGAACAAGCATGGGATTACAATCAGATAATTCCCAAGCTGAAAGAAGATTTTGCAATCAAAGAATTTGGGAACATCTGGGAATCCAAACTAAAAGTGAAGAAGATGGAAGTTATCTTCTCAACCAATTTTAGAAAACCTTGGAAATCTTGGAACAAATCCATATTCAAGATACAAAGGAAGTGAAAACTCCTATGGAACCAGACTATCAAAAGAGCAGTATAGCAGAAAACTTGCTACCCAACAATGACATGTATCATAGAGCAATTGGTAAGCTGCTATACAGTATGTTGCCACTGTGGCAAGACCAGACCTAGCTGCAGCAGTGGGCAAACTATGCAGGAATGTCTCAGCTCCCTGTCAGCGTGACTGGAACGCAGTAGAAAGAGTGATGCAGTACCTTAAAGAAACAATTCAAATGAAGTTTTGGTTACCAGCAACTTCACATGCAAAACTGGTCAGAAATGTGGATGCTGATTGGGCCGAGAACTGCACAGACAACAAATAAACAAGCAGATTCATCTTCCAGTATGGGGTTAGAAACCATAAGTTGGTCTGGTCAAAGGCAAACAACTGTAAGGAGATAGCGGATGTCAGCGGCAGCCAATCTCATCGGTCCCCGCTATGGCCTGATTCTGCAGACGGAGGAAAATCCTATTGGATCAAGTGAACATGAACAGACGGTCCGTGTTCATCCGATCCCCCCATAGAGGAGAGCGAAGATTGGACAGGGCGGTCCCTGCACAGCGTGCAGGGACCGCCCTATCATCTGCCGGTTCAGCGGGGATCAACGGAGCGACCCCCTGCTGAGCAAGTGAATAGTAAAGGAACAGATCCTCACAGGATCCGTGAGCGTGAAAGGGCCCTAAGGGTTAATTTATTCATTTAATGCATAGGTTTTGTACACATAGTGCATGGGTTGAGCTGCAATGAATTCATGTGTACAGCTCCTACTGAAACCCTTACAAACGATCGTTTTTCGGAATGAAAAAAAATTACGTTTTTCGGCATGTAGAAAAAACAAAGTTTTTCCAACTTCATCATTAAAGCGACGTTGCCCACACACCATCGTTTTAAAAAAATGCTCTAGCAAAGCGCGGTGACGTACGACGGCACTATAAAGGGGAAGTTCCATTCGCCTTTGGGCTGCTTTAGCTGATTCCGTGTTATTAAAAGACGATTCGCGCTTTTCTGTCTGTTACAGCGTGATGAATGTGCTTACTCCATTATGAACAGTAGTTTTACCAGAACGAGCGCTCCCGTCTCATAACTTGCTTCTGAGCATGCGCAGGTTTTTAACGTCGTTTTAGCCCACACACGATCATTTTTTACAACCCAAAAAACGACATTGTTTAAAACGTTGTTAAAAAATGCAGCATGTTCGAAAAAAAATTGCCGTTTTTCAGAACCCGAAAAATGATGTGAAGCCCACACACTATCATTTTAAATGACATTTTTTTAAAACAACGTTTTTTTCATGCCGAAAAACGATCGTGTGTACGCAGCATAATGATCTTCTTGGGTTTGTGTGCTTTGCATACCCTGAAAAAGGCAAAAAAAAAATGAATGCTATTGCATTAAACTTGAAAAAAAACCTTAGGCCTTGTACACACGACCGGTTTTCTCGGCAAAAACCAGCAAGAAAACTGCTTCTTGCCGAGATTACCATTCGTGTGTACGAGGCTTTCAGGTTTCTCATCAGGAAATCTGGCCAGAATCTTGACGAGAAAAAAAAGAGAACCTGCGCTTATTTTTCTCGTCGAGATTCTTTTCGGCCTGTTTCCCGACGAGAAACCCAAGGGTGTGTATACATACCTCTCGCCGTGGAAACCTGTGCATGCTCGAAATGACTTTGACGCATGCGCGGTAGCTTTCACGGCATAGGTAGGGTGAAGCAAGATGGCGGCGATGGCATCGAATGTGACGAGCGCATGCTCGTCGTACGCGATGACGTCACTGCGTTCTTGCCTTTCAAGAGAACCGCGGTTCTTTTGAAAAGGTCAGTGTGTACACTTGGGCGGCAAGAGATTCTTGCCAAGAATCTCATCAGGAAAAACAACGTTTTTTTCCTGACGAGATTCTTGCCTGTGTGTACAGGGCCTGAGAGAGCAGAAAGGATGTTGCCAATGTGTTCAAAAGCTGTGAGAGATAACCTAGTGAACACTATTAAAAATCGTTGCTGCATTTCTGATTGAAGATACAGTATATCATATAGGAGTGCATTTTGTTCTCCAAGGAAGTAAGCTTAAAGAATAACTCCACTTTTTTTGAGAGAAAAAATTCCCCTCTATGTGATTCATGTACATTACAAGGGGTTTAACAAAATTTATGAGTCCATCTGTATGGGAGTGGTTTTATAGTTATCAGTAGGGATGAGCCGAACACCCCCGGTTCGGTTCGCAGCAGAACATGCGAACAGGCAAAAAAAACGTTCGAACACTGTTAAAGTCTATGGGACACGAACATGAAAAATCAAAAGTGCTAATTTTAAAGGCTAATATGCAAGTTATTGTCATAAAAAGTGGTGGACACTGCCCGAGGGGACATGTATGTATGTAAAAAAATGTTGTATTTATAATTTTTGTGTCAATGCAATATGAATTTCCTGACTGACTCCATGGCAGCCTGCGTGTGGGTTAATCCCGCCTCCTCTCCAATGTGATAGGACCCCATACCCATAAAAGTTAACTCACCGATAGTACCAGTGTTCCTTTTTTTTCCCTCCTCCATGAAGTCAGGAAGTTTTCATCTGAAGCAAGGAAGGATGGCACACTTTTGAGCGGTGCAGCTCGGATCCCAGCCATGGGCGGGTGGAGAGCTTTGCAGCAACCTCTGTGTGTTGCTGCGTGTGCTGAAGACGTCTGGATGGCTGGCAAGGTCTAAATTTATCCATGGCAGTCGCCTATTTGTAATATATTTTTTTGTCCCTTGTGTTTGTGTCTCTATGGCGGCTGAAGCGCTTCTGCGTTCCAGCTCGCCTGTTTGCTTCCTGGTTGTGAAGCGTCAGATCCCCCGCGCATGCGCTGTGCCCGCTCTCAGAGCGAGGCTTGGTTTCGCGCATGCGCAGTCTGTCGAATTCGGCTGGCGGACGCGCAGGCGCCGTCGAATCGGTTCCCACCACGCAGGCGCGCGAGTGGATGACAGGTGACGTCACCGGCGGGTGATTTAAAAACAGCTGCTCGCCTGTGCATGTTGGGTTTCTCCTAACAAGCGAGCAGCTGACAGGACGATACTCTAGGTGTGCCAGGTCAGTGAGACAGGGATCTCCCCTTCATATACAAACTTTTAAAACGCTTTCTTTTTTTATGTCATATATATAATAATATGTGAATATTTTAATGTTACATAATTTTTTTCTAATTATTGATTGAATAATGGAAATGTTTTAAAAAAAAAATATATATATATATATATATATATATATATATATATATATATATATATATATATATATATATTAATCTCTTTTTTAAAGGGGACAGTGTATTAATTTCTTCTATTATCCGGCACCATAGGTTTTTCCTTTCGATCTGTATCGTTGTGTACGCAGGTCCAGAAGTTATGGACCAGTCACCGTCTACAGGTGGCCAGCCCTCACGCACAAGGTATGTGCGGGAGAGGGATGGGGCAAGGGGGTTGGAAGTTACAGTCAATACGTGTTGTCTGACAATTTTTCCTCCCTAAATGTCTTCCCTTAAGCCCTTCCAATCCAGATCTTGATGCCGTAATCCAATCTCTAGACCTTGCCAGACCGCAACACTCTTCTCACCGGAGGAAAAGTTCACATTCCTCCTCACGACACCACTCCCACCGCCATGATAGCCGCTCTGATCGCAGAGCCTGCTGGGGATGTGACACTCGTGTCCCGGAGGGCAAGTCATTATGCGACCGATGCTACGCCCATGCGGTTGGGGAAAAAGAGACTGAAGGTCATCGTATCGAGTCTCTGGTGGAACGTGTGGTACAACGAACTCTAAGAGAGAATATTTCCCACACACAAGGCCAGACCAATACCATCAGGTCTGTTTCTCCGACCGTCGAGGTCCATGAGGATCCAGGTCCTTCCCAACCTCAAGCCGCTGCACCGGCCTTCCTAGAGGGTGATCTAGAAAGTGACGAGGAAGGCTTGGAGTTTGATTTTGCGCAAGTGACTCCGCTCATCAAAGCAGTCAAAGAGGCTCTCTTATGGGAAGAACACTTCCCCGGCCAAGCAGAGAAAATACTTCAAACGCTTGAGGAAAGAACGCCCTATGTTCCCATTTCTTACTGAACTAAAGGGTATCTTTGAAGAGGAGTGGAGCAAGGTAGACAAGAAGTCATCCATGACCAACAAGGCCTCTAGATTATATCCCTTCAAAGAGGATGATGTTAAGCATCTGGAGAATGTTCCTTTGGTAGATGCAGCAGTAACGAGGCTGGCTAAGCATGTCACACTACCTCTTGTTGACTCAGTGTCTTTCAAAGATGGTCTTGATAGGAGAATGGACCAAGACCTTAAAAGAATCTATGGCTTGGCAGGCACAGCATGCAAACCGGCACTAGCCTTAGCGGCTTTATCGAAAGCTATGGAGGCCTGGACGGAAAATGTAGACTCCTTCCTTAAGGGGGTCTCCGAAGACCTGGCCAAGAGCTCAGCAACTGCAGAGCTGAAGCTGGCAGTCGCATTTCTGGGAGAGGCATCCGTTGACTTAATCCGCCTATTGGCAAGGATTATGCTATCGTCTGTTACGGCAAAACGGGCCCTCTGGCTACGCCCCTGAGTTGCTGACCCATCGTCCAAACAGAACTGGTGTAAAATTCCCTTTTAGGGGTCAACCCTGTTCGGCAACAAGTTGGACGACGCCATTTCGAAAGCTACTGGTGGTAAATCAGGTTTTCTCCCCCAGGATAGGCGCCAGACCGGGAAAAGGAAACCTCAATTTCGTAGACACAGCCCGGACCGCGCTAGGGAAGCTTGCGCCTACAGGCCTGGCGGGAACTTCAGAAGGAACTGGAGTAGAGTTTCTTATCGCAAACCCACATCAACTACCCAGGCGTCAAGCGGACGTGATCAGGCAAAGTCTTTTTTAAATTACGCCCGCCCAAGCGGATCGTGTGGGAGCTCGTCTGCTCCTCTTTCGGCACGTCTGGGCGGCCTCAATCACAGACTTTTGGGTCATCAAGACTGTGACTTCAGGACACGCATGGTCCTTTTCCAGCATTCCTCTTCCCAAGTTCATTTCCACCCTTCTTCCAGGGTCAGTGGATCAGAGACAAGTTCTCCTAAACTATGTGGATCTTCTGAAGACCCAAGGAGCAGTAGTACACGTCCCAAAGGTCGAACAGTTTCTTGGGGTATACTCCCCTCTCTTCTTGGTACAGAAGAAAAACGGCGCCTGGCGTCCAGTCATAGATTTGACATACTTGAACAAATTCATAACACGCAGGGGGGGTGGGGATGGGTTAGTCGACTCGGGTAGGGGCACTTCGGTTTTATGATGTAATTTTTTGTACTTTGCCATACTGTGGTCACGCTGGCTTAATATAAACACATAATGACATAGCAAACAAAGCAAAAGAAGGGAAAAAAATAAGAACAAAAAAATAAAAATAAAAAATAACACGCAGAAAATTCAAAATGGAAACTCTGTCGACAATCCAGCAAGCCATACAGCCAGACGACTGGATGATTTCCATGGACCTAAAAGATGCTTATTTCCACGTCCCAGTAGCAGCAGAGTTGCACAAATATCTCAGGTTCCACATCAATCAGGAACATCTTCAATTTGTTTGCCTACCCTTCGGGCTAACAACTTCACCACCGGTCTTCACCAAAACCCTTCTGGCAGTAGTAGCTCTCATCAGATTGAAAAAGATTCGCCTTTACCATTATCTGGACGACCTCCTTGTCCCAAGACAGAACTCTTCTCCTAGCACAAAGCGATCAGGTTATCTCGATCTTGTCCGAGTTCGGATGGCTCCTGAACCTAGCAAAAAGCCACCTGGAACCAACTCAATGTCTAGTTTATCTAGGGGCTCAATTCAACACGGTAAAGAAGACCATCTCTCTGCCACTAGAGAAGATCCCTGTGATTCAGTTGAGGATCTTTTGGGCTCTAGGTACTCGACATCTGAAGGCGCACCAATGTCTAAAGATCATTGGAACAATGGTCTCCACAACCCTAATGGTGAAATGGGCATTATGGAGGCTACGTCCCTTCCAGTCCGGCTTTCTCAGGCAATGGAAGTCAGGGAGCAAGAATCAATGGATTCGCATATCGACATCTATGAGAGGCAGCCTCTTTTGGTGGCTCCAACCGAAAAATCTACTGAATTGCCATTCTATCGCTCCAGTCTCCTGGGTCACAGTGACGACCGATGCCAGTGGCTCCGGCTGGGGGGCCCTGTGCGGCTCGAGCATGGCACAAGGCAGGTGGGATGCTCGCCTCCGCAATACTGGCTCGAACATCCTGGAGCTTCGAGCGGCTTGGTGTGCCCTACAGTCCTTCTACCAACTCCTGAAGGGAGAGTCAGTAATGCTAAGGATGGACAACACCACGGCAGTATCCTACGTCAAGAGACAAGGGGGGACACGGAGTTCATCTCTTCTACAGGAACCCATTATGAAGTGGGCCCAGGAAAATCTGGTCAACCTGACGGCTGTCTTTATCCCCGGAATACAGAACTCCCAGGCGGACTTTCTGTCACGTACCCAAGTGGATATCAACGAGTGGTCTCTCCACGATCAATCATTTAATTGGATCTTATCTCTGGGAGTCAATCCCCAAGTGGATCTTTTTGCCTCCCCGAGCAATGCCAAGATGGAGAAGTTTTACACGAGAGGTCATTGCAGTCAGGCAATTGGGACGGATGCCTTGACAGATCGGTGGAGATTTCGGAGGGCTTATGCCTTTCCCCCAATCCCGGTAATTCCTGAAATTTCTGCGGAGACTTCAAGCAGAAGAAGTAGAGGTTACGCTAGTAGCTCCATACTGGCCGAACAGGCCATGGTTCCCTCTCCTAATCCAGTTGAGTTATCGGGACCCAGTACCTCTACCGGTCAGACCGGACCTTCTCTCCCAGGGGTCACTCCTAGACCCCTGTCCGGCCCTGATGAAACTAATGGTTTGGTTCTTGAGAGGGAAAGGCTGGAATCCCTCGGCTGCGCCTCTAGGGTGATCTCCACACTAATGAGTTCCAGAAGAGCAAGCACAAACAGAGTGTATGGAAGAGTTTGGGCTAAATTTGTAGAATTCTCTTCGGCTTCAGGCAGATCCTTCAGGAATCCGGAAATCCAAGACATCCTAAGCTTTCTTCAAACAGGGTTAGATCTTCCCCTGTCCGTAAGCTAGTTAAGAGTTCAGATTTCGGCACTATCGGCCTTCTCTGGGATCTCTTGGGAAACTCACCCGCTAGTCAAGCAATTTTTTCGAGGAGCATCAAGGCTGAGACCTCAAAGGAAGCCTAGATTCCCCAAATGGGATCTCCCGTTAGTCCTTGATTTCTTGAGTGGACTCAGTATGTCGGGGCCCTCCCCGTCCTCCTTAAAAGACTTTTCAGCCAAAGTTGCTTTTTTGGTCGCCATCACCTCGGCCAAAAGGGTGTCAGAGATCGGGTCTCTTGGTCACAAAGAGCCATTCCTTACGTTCTTTCGCAACTTGGATCGTTCAGACAATACAGCAGGCTTACAGGGCAAAGGGCTTGGCTCCTCCACAGGCGGTGACAGCTCACTCCACCAGAGGGATGGCAGCTTCCTGGGCGGCAGCTCGTCACGTGGCTCCAGACGTCATCTGCAGAGCAGCCTCTTGGTCTTCCATAAATACCTTCATGTCCCATTATTGTGTTGAACCTGCATCTCTTTCCTCTGTGAATTTTGGTTTAACCGTTCTGTCAGTTGACGGGGCAAATTAAAATATCTTTTTGTTCAGCATACCCACCCGTGTGGTTTGGCTAGTTATTTCCCACACGTAGGCTGCCATGGAGTCAGTCAGGAAAAGGGAAAATGTATTATCATACTTACCGTAATTTTCCTTTCCTGATGGACTCCATGGCAGACGGAGTTCCCACCCTGAAAATTATGGAGTCGTGATAGTTACGGAACACTGGTACTATCGGTGAGTTAACTTTTATGGGTATGGGGTCCTATCACATTGGAGAGGAGGCGGGATTAACCCACACGTAGGCTGCCATGGAGTCCATCAGGAAAGGAAAATTACGGTAAGTATGATAATAAATTTTCCCTTTTCATAATGGGGTCTCTAAAATTAGAAAACTCAGTATGGATGACAGCTAAGCGTATAGCTTAGTGAGAGCAATTTCAGATGGTAAGGAGAAAATAAATAACATTTAAAAAAAAATATATGTTTTCTTTTTTTATTTATAGTGAGATAAATATGAAACATTGCATAATATAATTTCGTACTTTCGTTAGACAGTAGGTAGAACTTTAGCTTTCTTTTCTCTTATTTACAGACCCTACAGCCTCGTTGATAAAAAAAATAAAAATAAAAAATAAAATAAAAAGCCTGTTGTTTATGGAGATTAGCAGCTCAAGCTGAAATTTACAAATAGGCGAACACACATGTGCTGTCCCTTTAGATAACCCACAATGCTCTTAGGATCCTTTATCATGCCATGTATAGTATACATATTTGTCAAAGATTGATTACATATATTCTATAAAACATGAGTTAAAAAACTTCAGTCAGACTAAGTAAAATGTAAGGTAATGGAGGTTTTCTTTAGGAAGAAACCACAGACTAAGAAGAACAGGCTTTTCCCTGCCAGCATGCTTTGGAGAAGAACCTTACTCTCTGTATGGAAGCAGTGGTCTATCTGCAGCAGTCTGACACACAGGGGTCCTTCTTTTTAGCATTCTGGCAGAGGATTTATTTTTCTAATGAGGCTGTGCATTCTTTCTAGAGTGAATGAACTGTAAGACATTGAACTTTATTTGTTTTGGTGCACCTAAAATACATTTAGCTGATTTAAACTGAAAGTTCAGTTTAGGCTTGAATGCCTGAATTACCTTGTAAAATCATAGTTTTTCACAGTTTGCTATTAATGTTATTTGGCACCAAAATATATTACAGATGTACACAGATGTAGGGTCTACTAAATAATGGAGAGGAAAGAAAATCTTTAGAATGCACAACAGACTGATTATTTTTTCTCTGATGCGTAAGCATGCACATTACATCACTCAGCCTCTAGAGGAGCCTTTCTCACCCTTTTCAACACACAGGAACCCCTGAAATAACTTTCCGGTGTCAGGGAACCCCTACTAAAACGTATTATATCTACAAAAATTAACCCCTAACAGCTAGCTAAAATGATGAATGGTGTCAGTGGGAACTTGTCCGAGAGGCAGACGTTGCTCATTGCTCAAATTACCCCTAGCAATGTCTGGGGGAACCCTAGTTGAATAAACCAGCTCTAGAGGAAGATCGCCTTTCCTGATTTGCAGCAAAGAGTTTGGGGACAGGTAACATCTCCTGAGGAAACAGAACGGTATTTAGTACAAATCCCAGTGTTCTGGAACCATAGGGAATCCTGGGAGAGTCTATAAATGTGACTGTTACTAGTGGGCCTGCTCCCCTGGCCCAGGAGACATCTGAGGGGTCAGTCAGCAGTGGCTGTCCTGCTTACAGCCATACAGAGATACAGCAATCCAAGCTCATACAAGCAGTAGCCTACAGATCGACCTGCACCAGCACCAGAAGTTCGGTGGCACCCCACATCCCAGTGCCAGACACCTAGCTACACACCTGTCCTTAGTGGCTGGAGGCATAGAGACAGCCACATTGATTGCCATCTGCAGGTTTCCACCAACACTACTGCAGTCCACTGCGCACTCGCCAATCTAACCTACTTCTGATCTGAAGCCTGCCCATCCCACCTTCTTGCACTGGAGTCCTATCTTCAATCAGATTGGTGAGAGGGCCGTTTTCCCAGCCTTTACCCTGTTCCATTTCATATGTGGACACTGCCATCAGACATCTTTACTCCTCCCATCACAGTTAAGGAGATCTTGCTACCTTGCCCACACTGCATGCGGATCTGACACAATTGCCAGCACCTACATTTCAAGTGTTACAGGGTCTCAGGAAATTGCCAGCAGAAGTCACAGCCTCAAACAGGAACTAAGGGCCAGATCCAAAGCCCTGCAGCGCAACGTAACTTAACAGATTTAAGTTACACTGCTGCAAATTTCCTAAGTTAGGTATCGATCCACAACACAATTACCTGGAAATCTGCGGCGGTGTAACTCAAATCCGTCCGGCGCAAGGCGTTCCTAATTTAATGGGGCGAGTCCCATTTAAATTAGGCGCGCTCCCGCGCCGGACGTACTGCGCATGCTTGTGACGCAAATTTCCCGACGTGCTTTGCGCAACGTGACGTCATTTTTTGATCGGCGCGTAGCGTATTTCCGTATTCCCGTACGGCTTACGCAATCGACGTAAAATTTTAAAATTTGACACGGGAAGTACGGCCATACTTTACACAGCAGTACGCCTGCTGTGTAAAAGTAGGGCTGCTTTACAAAAGTGTAACTAAGCGACGGGAAACTAACGTAGCGGCGACGTAGCGAACGCGAAAAAGCTTTGAGGATCGACGTAACTCCTCATTAGCATACCCGACGCGTAATTTCGACGATGAATGTCCCCAGCGGCGGTCGCGGTACTGCATCTTAAGATCCGGCAGTGTAAAACTATTACACCTGCCGGATCTTCTGTCTATCTCTTGGAAACTGATTCTGTGGATCAGTTCCAAAGATAGAAACAGGGATACGCAGGCGGAACAGCAGATCCGCATGCGTATCTCTTTTGAGGATCTGGCCCTAACTTTTTCCCTGTATAGATATCTGTCATACACCCAGGAGTGCCTCTCCTCTACCCATAGAGAACTACTGCCTTCCTTCCCAATCCTGCACCGGCGGCTGTGCAGAGCCTGACTGCATTGGTGGCAAGCCTCCCTTCCACAGTCAGCACTGAACCCTTAGAAAGAACCACTATAATCCATACTGCTTAACCCAGTGGTTCATTGTTATCTGTTTTAATCTGCCTATTCATTGTTTCCTACATTAACTCTGCCTACTTTTTAACATCATCTGACTGTGTATTGCTGCTAGCCGAATGTTTGTGTTACTGACCTGAACTACTACTACTACTCTTAATATGACAGTGTTTATTGAAATCCTTGTTCATTGTCATTAATTCATGCTGGGTACTGAAGGTTACTGAACAATGTATGCAAGGTCAGGGCATTGTTAGAGGACAAGCATCACTCAGTGGTCCTTACAGGGGTAGGGCTACACTGATAAAAAGTTTCTTGCAAAGAAATACATTCAGGTAAAAACAGCTTGATGTACAGTATATTTACAAAACCAGAAAGAGATACCTGAAGTGCTATGACTAGATGCTGAGTTGGATAAATGCTGAATAGACTGAGCCCTATTGGATTTGACCATACAGCCATCAAGTAGCCGAATTGCTGCATGCAGGCTCAACTGGAACTATTCTCATGGGCACCAACTGTTCAACTGGGCTCCAACGCTACCTGACTGGGGAATTAGGACAAAAGACTGTCCATTTGTAGCTGTTACACAGATTTTCACCTATTGCTTAGACCCCTTTCACACTGGGGTGGTTTGCAGGCGCTATTGTTCTAAAAATATCATCTGCAAATTGACACTGCTGTGTCTCCAGTGTGAAAGCCCAGGGGGCTTTCACACTGGAGTGTTGCACTAGCAGGACGGTAAAAAAAGTCCTGCTAGCCGCATCTTTGGATCGGTGAAGGAGCGGTGTGTATACCGCTCCTCCACCACTCCTGCCTATTGAAATCAATCGGACACTGCTGGCAATGCACCTCTGCAGTAAAATCGCCCCGCTAGCAGCTGAATAGCACCACAAAATTGGCGGTAAAGCGGCACTAAAACCAGTGGCCCTTTACCGCCGACGCCGCCCCGCCCCAGCCTAGCCATTGTCCTAGAGTGCACTCTAGACTATTTATAATATTCTTATTCACATTGCAGATAAAGGATAAGTTCACATTTTTTAGAAAAAAATTATAATTGCACATATTTTTGCTGAAAAAAATGTGCATTTGTTATTGCTCATGCAGGAGCCTAGAAAGCATTCCACTGGTGATCAGCTTCGCAATGTAAGGCTTCTTCAGACAAGCCCTGCAGCTTTCAGTCTGCACCTCTAGTTAGTTTGACAGCTGCAGGGCTTGAAAATGAACAACTACCATACTTGCATTCAGAACTACAAGCCATCTGCTAAAATGGCTGATGGTAATTATAGTTCATTGTTCTTGAATTGTGACAGCAGGTCCCCTGCCCACTGTCACACTGAGGGAGGGGAGCAGGGGGAGAGGCAACAGAACAGAGAACCTACATTACCAAGTGGCTCCCTTGGGGGTTGCACTACATCAATGCTTCATTAGCCCAAATTAGTTCTTAATTACTCCTTGCTCCCTTTTTTTCTTATTTTGTGGGTGGTTTTTTTCACTCATATATGCACATTTTTCGTTTTTATACATTCTGTTTGTGAAGCATTAAAATACACAAAGGGGTTGATTTACTAATGACAAATAGACGGTTCAATTTGCAATGGGATTTTTCACAGAGCTTAGTGAATGTGGTGATGAATACACAATCACGTGCAAGAAAAAAAAAATACATGATTTTTATTTGCACATGATTGGGGGATGGAAGTTAGCAGAGCTTCACCTTATTCGATCTGGGGTAAATTCCCTTGCAAATTAAAAAAACGATATTTGCCTTTAGAAAATCAAGCCCATAAGCCTCTACTTTATTTGTAAATAGCATCATAGCTTTTTCATTTTAATTTGTAAATAAATGTATGCTTCATAAATTAATATAATTGAAATAAAATTGAATTTAAATTTGTAGAATATCTTTTATTACATTTGAAGTGTTATAGGCTAACTTGGTTTCCAGACAGAATACATTTTGGATACCATTATATTGGATGAATGGAAACCTGGCTCTGTTTTACGATGTTCGTTATCACTTAATTTCAGCGATTTAACTACATTGCACAACCCATATCCTGTTCAGTTTTCCATAGCACCTTGCTGGTCATTGTATTTGAAAACACGATCCATTCAAAACCAATCCATTGATTTCAAGCACAATCCATGTTATCTTTGTCTTGGGTCCCAGAGTACCTTGTCCTTGCATTGTGTACATGGTAATCTTTTACAGGGGTTTAGCTATACCCCTTCCAGTGTTTTTTAAGCAATTTAGACATTTAGACATTTGTGATAAGAAAACAATAGAACATTTACTATAGAACTTGTTTATTAAGCAAGATAAAAGTATAAAGCATGAATATATGGAATATCAATAAAATTAAAGAAATATATGGACTGAGGTACATCACTATAAAAAAGAACACTACATTAAAGCTCTTTATTGCCTGTAACTGACGCTATATCAAAGCTCTGAAACATCATACTATTAAGAATACAAAATTGAAAACAATGCTAAATAATTTAATGTGCATGCATATGAAAAAGGTTGAATGTTTTTGACAGTTTACTGTTATTAATTTTAAAAACAAATAAATGAGGATGACACCATTTAGTGTTATTTGTTTTCCTTTCTCAGGTTTATTTAATATTTCCTGCTGCTTAAGGCTTGTTTATATGACCCATATCACAATTTTGAAGTAGGTTCTAGTGCAGTAAAAAAGTACCAAGACTTTTATTGTATATTAATATTATTTGAATGTTTAACCATTTCAGCCCTGGAAGGATTTACCCCCTTTCTGACCAGAGCACCTTTTGCGATACGACACTGCATCGCTTTAACTAACAATTGTGCGGTCATGCGACGTTGTACCCAAACAAAATTTAAATATTTTTTTCCCCATAAATAGAGCTTTCTTTTGGTGGTATTTGATCCCCTCTGCGGTTTTTATTTTTTGCGCTATGAACAAAAAAAGAGCGACAATTAAAAAAAAAAAAGCAATATTTTTAACTTTTTACTATAATAAATATCCCATATATATATATATAAATATATATATATATATATATATATGTATATATATATATATATATAAAAATTCCTCAGCCGATATGTATTCTTCTACATATTTTTGGTAAAAAATCGCAATAAGTGCATATTGATTGGCTTGCGCAAAAGTTATAGCGTCTACAAAATAGGGGATAGATTTATGGCATTTTTATTATAATTTTTTTTAATTAGTAATGGCGGCGATTTGTGTTTTTTATCGTGACTGTGACATTACGGCGGACACATCGGACACTTTTGACACTATTTTGGGACCATTGTCATTTATACAGTGATCAGTGCTATAGAAATGCACTGATTACTGTGTAAATGACACTGGCAGGAAAGGGGTTAAACCCTAGGGGGCAATCAAGGGGTTAAGTGTGTCCTAGGGAGTGATTCTAACTGTAGGGGGGGTGGTCGCACAACAACATGACAGAGATCCCTGTCATGTTGCTAGGCAAAACAGGGAAATGCCTTGTTTACATAGGCATCTCCCCGTTCTGCCTCTCTGTGCCACGATCGCGGGACACCGGTGGACATCGAGTTCGCCGGACCCATGGGCACAATCACGCAGTATGTGGCGAGTGCGTGCGCCCACTAGCCCACAAATTAAAGGGGACCTACAGGTACACCCATTTGCCCACCTCTGCCATTCTGCCGATGTATATCGGCGTGCAGCGGTCGGCAAGTGGTTAATGTTTTTATGCCCCTGGAAGCCCCTGTTTGCCTGACACTTTCAATACAGTTTTTAATTTATAGCACCACCTAGTTTAACAATAATATTTAATAGTTTTGTATGAGAAATTCCATCACTTACTGCTTAGAGTAGAAGTAGTCCAACACAAATTGTGACTATTGACAAGATATAGACCGCCTTTTATTTTATAAATAATGATGTGGAAATTAAACCCTATCATGTTACTACATCGAAGTACCTGGTCAGAAAGAGACAATTTCCTTACAAATCCCCTTTACAGCAGATTGGTGTCACCAAGCTTCAAGTAGGCATCTTAAGAGTTGTACCTCTCTCATCACACCAAGATAAGTACATGTATATTGTAGTGTACTAGCTATCTTTAAAGTGTATCTAAACCCAAAAACAAACATATAGCAGAATACCAATTCTTTGCTCTCTTTTGTAAGGCTTTTTCCCTTTATTACTACCTGGTAATTATGCGAGTAACACACTTCCTTTCCTAGGGTGGCTACATTTACTCAGTCCACTGTCTCTATGGGGGAAACCATGGTTTGGACCCTAGGATGCTCTCCTGATATGGACGACAAACACTCCTTCCGCTTCCTATTTCCATTATATTGATTTGATGGGACTTAGAGACTATTAGGTAGATTCAGTAAGGCCTCGTACATACCACCGGATCCGCGGATCAGTTCCAGCGGATAAATCCGGTCGTCTGTACGGCCTAGCGGATATTTATCCGCGGAGATTTCTCGGCCGGATCGATTTCAAGCGGATATAAATTTCTTAGCATGCTAAGAAATTTATCCGCTTGAATCGGGTCCAGCGGATTGATCCGGTGGTCTGTACAGACTCACGGTCGGCGTAGAATATGTAAATGAGTAGATACGCCGATTCACGAATGTACGCCCGGCCGACGCAGTACTTTTACGCCGTTTACGTTAGAGATAGGCACTAGTTGGAATAGTAATGTTAAGTATGGCCGCCGTTCCCGCGTCGAAATTCGAAATTTTTACGTCGTTTGCGTAAGTCGTCCGTGAATCGGGATTTACGTCGTTTACGTCCACGTCAAAATCAATAGGCCCGTGCGGCATACTTAGCCGCAATGCACACTGGGAAATGTAGGCGCCCGGCGCATGCGCAGTAAGAAAAAACTTCAAAAACGTAAGGTCAAGCCTTATTAACATAAAACACGCCCCCCTTACACACATTTGAATTCGGCGCCCTTACGCCCGCCCGCTTTAGGCTACGCCGCCGTAACATAGCAGGCAAGTACATTGTGAATCATGTACTTGCCTCGCTAACTTACGGCGGCATAGCTTAAATGCCTTAAGCTACGCCGCCGCAAAGTTGCGGCAACATACCTGAATCTAGGTAAAAAGATTGGAAGGAAGATAATATTTTTTACCTAGATTCAGGTCTAGGCGGCCTATCTCTAACATAAACGGCGTAAAAGTACTGCGTCGGCCGGGCGTACGTTCGTGAATCGGTGTATCTACTCATTTACATATTCTATGCCGACCGCAATGGAAGCGCCACCTAGCGGCCATCCGAAATATTGCAATCTAAGATAGGACGGCGCAAGCCGTCGTATCTTAGATATGTTTAAGCGTATCTCTGTTTGAGCATACACTTAAACATAAGTCGGCGTAGATTCTGAGTTAGGTCGGCTTATCTACTGATAAGCCGGCCTAACTCTTACTGAATCTACCTATTTGTCTTTTCAGGTAGCAGAAAGTGACAAGAACACTGGCAAAATAAACAGGCCATTTCTGCACTTGCTGAAAATGTTCTTAGCCTGAAAAAAAAAAGAAAAACAAATGCAGCCACCACATCTAAGAACTGGTAATCTACAATGAATTACATTTTAATTCTTGGGTTTAGATATCCTTTAATAAAAAAAAAACTGCCATATTTAATTTGATATATTCTTTTGCACTACATGTCCTGCTGCATTGTTTGCCTCTAAGTGGATATACCTCTTGTTTAGAAACTTCCTATGTACCATTTCAACTACTACTACTACAGAAAAATCCAACAGAAAACAAATGAATAAATGTGCACATTACATTGTTAGCTACTTAGATAATCTGTATGTCACTTGTGTGAAATGTTAGTGTTTTGACAGCTTCGAAGTCCTAACTTCCCATTAAGGTTCTTGGAAATAATGATTCTGTAGATGGATATCATTATGCATAATAGGGGAATCTATACCATTATTTCCATGGGCAAAGTCCATATTAGTAGGATTTTCTCTTTGAAAGCCAAACATTAAGGTTTCATCCATGGGATATGGAGCAAATCCTGCAGCTGTGTCGAGTGTTTGTTTGGGGACATTGGCTGGGGTTACAGGTGATGGACCCATGCTTTGTCCTAATGGATTAAGTCCCATATTAGGAAGATTGATGTTGGGAAATTGAAGGGTGTCAACTTGGCCTGGTGGTATTCCATCTAGGCCAGGGTTGAGAGGATTCAAACCACCATTTATTGGAGGATTTTCTGCTGGGATATGTGCAGCTCCGCGACCTGCTGATTTTACACCTGCTCCAGGAGAATCGTCTTCTAAAGTAAAGTCTCCAGCCATGGCTGGGTTCAGTGGATTGCCTCCAAAACTAGGTCCAACTCCTAGTAATCCTGGGAATAAGGGACTCAAAGGATGTGCAGCTCCGGCGGGACCACCCTATAATACATAGTATTCATAGTAATATGTAGGTAATGTTTTCAAAATGCGATATACAGTTTTCAATATATACATATAAAACTCCATTACTACATGCCTCTGTCAGGATTTTATTGCTGCCTGTGCCCTCACTAGGGAGATTCACTTTCTCTATTTTCGATGGTGACCCATGTCACCAAAACAAGAATTTAAAAGAGATCTTTTATTGAAACAAAAGTGGGAGGGAGTAAAGGAAAATCTTCCCAATAGGACACAGACAAAAAAACCTAGAATAAGGCTTACCTATAGGTAGTGGAAATATCTCCTAAACGTGCGCCGTTTAGGAGATATTTCACTTGTAGTCTGCCAAAAATCCCAATGGCGCATGCACGGGGAAGAAACGAAACCAAGTGCCGTTTCTTCCCCAGCCTGTGCAGTAAATGGGCGCTCTCGTGCGCATGTGCAGGAGAGACGTCACTTGGCTCTGGCAAATCACAGAGCCGGAGTCGGCAGCCCGGAAGGAAGAGGGGACAGAAGATGGACGCTGCCTACACAGGGGACATCGCTGGATTCTTTTGCAGGTAAAAACGAGACTAATGAAAAGAGTCATAAATGATTTTACAAAAATTTGGACATGGTTGGGAGATTTGGAGAAGGCCTAACATATACCTGCAACAACAGAAATATGGGGGCAGATCCTCGTACAGCGGCGCATCTGTACACCGGGCGCAGCGCATCTAAGATACACTACGCCGCCGTAACTTATTTATTTTATTTTGAATCCACAAAGAATTTGCACGTAAGTTACGGCGGCGTAGTGTATCTCTGTCGGCGTAAGGGGGTATCCCAGTGCGCATGCTTGAAATTTGACTGGAAGAAGCCAATGCTTACGACGGTGACGTCATTCTACGCAAATTCCTATTCGCGAACGACTTATGCATACAACGTAAAAAATTCAAAATTGTACGCGGGAACGATGGCCATACTTAACATTGAGTACGCCACCATATAGCAGCTTTAACTATACGCCGGAAAAAGCCGAACGCAAACGACGTAAAAAAATGCGCCGGCCGGACGTACGTTCGTGGATCGCCGTAAATAGCTCATTTGCATACTCGACACGGATTTAGACGGAAACGCCACCTAGCGGCCACTGAAAAATTGCATCTAAGATCCGACGGCGTACTAAGACGTACGCCTGTCGGATCGATCCCAGATGCTGTCGTATCTTGTTTTGTGGATACAAAACAAAGATACGATGCGGGAATTTTGAAATTACACCGGCGTATCAATAGATATGCCGGCGTAATCCTTTTGTGGATCTGCCCCACGGGCTCTGTCATTGCTAGTTTCTTTCTCAAAATGCTAGTTACCTGGCTATATCCAGAGTTCAATACTTCTGAGTCCCCAGAACAAATGAACAGCAAATGAAATTTAGAGAAAAGTCAGAACACATTATCTGTAAGTACGGAAGTCAAAGCCACAGCAGGACAGCCAAGCAACTATCATTTTCAGAAGGAGATATAAGTAACACATGCTTACATGTGTCTCTTATGACAGTTTTTTCTTATTTCGTATTCAATTTGTTTTTATTGAATTTTTTAAAACATAAATATAATTTACATTACATTATCGATAAGCATACAAAAGGATTCCACAATTAAAATAGATTCAACATTTCATACACATAAATCACAACAATAAACAATTACATATAACACAACAATATGGGTCAATCCTGCCTCCTCCTGATCTTTTACTCTCTCCTCCACCTTTGCCCTCTCCTCCCCGTCTCCCCCACCCCAGGAACAAAGACAAGAAAGGAAAAAAAAAGGGGGGGAGGGGGGGACAGATTTTTCTTACGGGGACCTACCTTTTCATAGAAACTGACAGTTTATATTTTTTCAGTATTTGTGCAAAATTGTTATTTTAAAAATAAACATTTGTTAGAGGTGCATCCACTCAATGTGCAAAGCATGCTGGGCTTGTCAATAAGAAAGTCAAGGCACTACCTGTTTGTTTTCTGACAGCATCTCTCAATTGATTAATATTGCTATGATTATCTATACTTTAGCACAGAACATACACATCTATACACAAAACATACTGATTCCCTTTAAAGCTTTACTTAATTTTCACCAAATATAGAAAGAACATTCTGCTTTATATTTTTTATGTGTTATGGATGTTTTTTTGTATGGTTTACCAAAGACTTCCAAAAAAACTGACTACTATGAACATATGAAAAAGAGGGGTGTACTGCGCTAATTCGATAAATAGTAAAGCGACAACTAAAATGTTATACAACACTAATAATAATGATCAAAGGAAGAGCTGCGCTGTTGTAAGCTAAAATGTGACACTAGTGATAATAAAGTGATAGATAAATATCAATTAAAATTATGAAAATAGCATAAAAAGAAGGGGTTAATTCCTAAATTAGGTAGAAACCTGAGAATAATCAAGTGAATAAATAGCAGTCCGTGTGAACAAACCAAAAAAAAAAAAACCCCTTAGGCCCCGTACACACGTCCGAGGAACTCGATGGGCAAAACTCATTGTTTTGCTCGTTGAGTTCTGTGTGAAGCCGCCAAGGATCTCGGCGAGCCAACTTTCCTCATTGAACAACGAGGAAATAGAGAACATGTTCTCTATTTGGCTCGACGAGGAACTCGTCGGCTTCCTCGGTCGAAAGTGTACACACGGCCGTGTTTCTCGACAGAATTCAGCTCCGATCGAGTTTCTGGCTGAATTCTGCCGAGAAACTCGGTCGTGTGTACGGGGCCTTAGGAATACCATTAACAAAGCGTCAAAGGTAAAAAATTTGAATATAATAAAAATTAATGCAGAGTGTCCATATAAACTTAAATATCCCCAGTTTTCAACAAATCCAATAGTCCAGGAAAAAGTGCTGACAGGATAGTGCCTCCACCAAACAATAACACTGCCGCTTACCAGATGGACGTGATCTCTAATTATAGGAGATCAATATGCGCGTGTGGTTGATATCCCAGCCTGGCGCATATTGATTTGACTATTTAATTCGTTGAACACTGGGGATATTTAAGAATATATGAACACTCTGAATTAATTTTTATTATATTCACATTTTTTACCTTTGACGCTTTGTTAATGGTATTCCTAAGGGTTTTTTTTTTTTTTTTTTTGGTTTGTTCACACAGACTGCTATTTATTCACTTGATTATTCTCAGGTTTCTACCTAATTTAGGAATTAACCTCTTCTTGTTATCCTATTGAGGTCTCACAGACCTATTTACAGATATCATTTTTTTCACTCAGTCGTGGTTTCATAATTTTAATTGATATTTATCTAGCACTTCATTATCACTAGTTTCACATTTTAGCTTACTATGAACATATGTAGCAATTAGCAATGAATACTCTATTTTAGTACCTGCATTTCTTCCGAACTCATCATTCCAAGCCTAGCTGGCGGTAACTGTAAAATATGTAACACTTAGTTATTAAATTTGAGAAAATTGGTTATTAATTATCAGCAAGTCCTAGTTACATACTATGGGCCAGATTCACGTAGAATCGCGGCGGCGTAACGTATCGTAGATACGTTACACCGCCGCAAGTTTTCATCGCAAGTGCCTGATTTACCAAGCACTTGCGTGAAAACTTACGCCGGCGGCCCGCCGTGCTTTGCGCGAAGTGACGTCATTTTTTCGAACGGCGACGTGCGTAGCGTACTTTCGTATTCCCGGACGTCTTACGCAAGAAGATTTTTTTTTTAATTTCGACGCGGGAACGATGGCCATACTTTATACAGCACATACGTGTGCTGTGTAAAGTTAGGGCAGGTAAAACGACGACTAAAATTGTGACAGGAAACTAGACTAGCGACGACGTACCGAACGCGAAAAACCGTCGTGGATCGCCGTAACTGCTAATTTGCATAGCCGACGCTGGAATACGATGCGAACTCCACCCAGCGGCGGCCGCGGTATTGCATCCTAAGATCCGACAGTGTAAAACAATTACACCTGTCGGATCTAAGGGCTATCTATGCGTAACTGATTCTATGAATCAGTCGCATAGATACTCTGAGAGATACGACGGAGTATCTGAGATACTCCGTCGTATCTCCGCTGTGAATCTGGCCCATAGTTACATAGTTAATCTGATTGTAAGTCCATCAAATTCAACCAAAAAAACTGCATTAAAGCAGTGATATGTTGTTAAAAAGGGAGGCAGGGTTCCAAGATGGCTGTCAGAGCACAGAGCACCACAATAATGTCATTATCATCAGAAAGACTGAGGTTTCACTATGCTCTAAAATAGCACCAGGGACAGGAGGACATCACAGATCCTTCAGCCTGTACATTTAAAGGGTTATGAAATAGTTTTTAAATCCTAATATCCTTTTAATTTACAGTAGGGTGTATATCAGGGGTGACCAACCTTTTGAAGAGTGAGGGCCACTTAAGCGACTTGGTAACCGGTCGCGGGCCACAATAAGCGGAGCGGGTGGATGGCATGTCCGTGTCTGCTCTGCTATACTCCTTTTTTTTTTCCGGATTGTATTGGAGGTAGAACACAAGTAGAATTATGTCTGCCACTACTTAGGGGTGAATGGAGGATCCAATTGGTTGTACTGTCGGACTGATCATGTGAAAGGGGCCCAAGGCTGCTTTCACACTGATGTGTTGTGGTTTACGCACACCGCGGGTACAACGTAGTGTACCTTTGGCTTTCTTGCACTTTGCAATAGATTTCTATTATAATCTGCAGGATAGGTGCACTTTCAGAAAGCTCACCAAACTTGCAGGTAATAACAGAAGTCTATGGCTCTGTGCAGGTAACCTGCAGGTAAACTGCTCTGCACCTACGGATCAGTTTGAAAGCAGCCCAGTAACCACTGCAGAACAGATATGCCTATATATATATATATATATATATATATATATATATATATATATATATATACTGTGATTTTAGTAAAAAACTGACCTTTAATAACAGTATTCTATTCTATTCCATCCCAGAGTAGGAGGTCGTGGGCCACATCAGAGGTCTCCGCGGGCCACATGTGGCCCCTGTGCCACTGGTTGGGCACCCCTTGTGTATATTTTCCCATATGTATCCCAGTCAATATTTATATTCACAGTCAGGTACTGTTGTAGAACCTCTACGATTTTAATGGACAAGTGTAATTTTTGCCACCTTTTAAAAGCAACACAGCTGATTTTTCAGAATGTTTAACATATACCGTATTTATCGGCGTATACCGCGCACTTTTTTGCCCTGAAAATCAGGGCAAAATCGTGGGTGCTCGGTATACACCAATACCCGCTTTCCCGCGCCGAGTTTGAATACTGCGCCGACATATACCGAGCGCAGTACACTCGTGTATTGTCGGGCAGTCTCGGCTCCTCCCGCGCTGACGTCCTGGACGTACAGGACGTCAGCGCGGGTAGCCGAGCATTGCCGACAATACACGAGTGTACTGCGCTCTGTATATGTCGGCGCAGTATTCAAACTCGGCGCGGGAAATGAGCGGGGAGGACGCGAGGACGCCGCAGAAGGACGCCGGACCCGACAAAGAGGACACCCAAAGCCGCAGACGGACGCCGGACCCGACGAAGAGGACACCCGAAGCCGCAGAAGGACGCCGGACCCGACGAAGAGAACACCCGAAGCCGCAGACGGACGAGGCCGCCGATGGACACCAAAACTGTAAGAACAAAAAAAAACGTTTTTTCCACAGGATTCGGGGCAACTTTAGGGGTGCGCGGTATACGCGGGAGCGCGTCATACCACGATAAATACGGTAGTTATAAAGAGTTGTTATCATGTATGAATGCTCTCTAAATCATCTGTTGCAATCATTCCATAATATGAACTAAGCTGTACAACTCCCAAAAAGCAGGAAATAACTGGGTTGAAACAACGTTTGTTTGAGGTTGTCATTTGAGGCTGTTAGCTTCTGGATTTTCTTTTGTGAGTGATGGTTTATCTGTGATCTATATTTTACCCCGGAAATCTAGACGGCTCACGTATAGCTGTTGCTAAATGTTAGGTAATGTCTCTGAAACAAAGGTTGTTTTATTTTATCATGAAAACCTTGACCTTTCGGAAGATGAATTAGGTGTTCTGTTCTTTTATAAGCATGTACTAATAAAATCTTTTTTTTTCTTTTCTTTTATTTATGGAAATGTCCTTGGCACTTTTACTTACTCCAGGTCCTCTCCCATAATTCATAAAGAAAAGATTTGGATATGGCTGAAATAAAAATATATGTGTTTAGAAAAAAATCAGACATAAGCTTTTACACAAAATAAAAATGTATTTTTTATCACTATAACTAAAGCATTATACTTCTGTTATCCAGGTCACCTTGACCACGCAGAGTGTGCACAGGATCACAGTGATAGCTGTGCCAGTAGCTTTATGTGTAATCATATGATTGGTTGTCATGGTAATCGTATGATCTGGAACCAATCAGTTTCTGATTGTTGCCGACTGATTTGTTGAATTTCCCCTATGTACTGCTAAACTCCACCCCCTTGCCATAAGTGCATTGTGGTTGGCGTAATAGCTGCACCACTACTTCACGTATCAGAGAAAGGGTATGAACTGTTCCTCTGCCTACATGCTGTCTAAAGAACTTTGACCACTCTGTGTTAGAACTTGCAACATTATAGTAATTCTTTTAGACACTTTATTAACCCTGTGTTCCCCAGAATCTATTTTATATAGTACTAAGATACTTACATTCTGTTGGTGAATATGTGGTACTCCTGCAGGGTCTGGTAAAGGGTCTGTGGCTCCTTGTTGCAATAACTTATTCATTATTGTCTGGTACTGGAGGAAATTTTAAGTAAAAAGATTAGCAAATGTTCACAGTTAATAATTCTTAAGTCTCACCCCATCTCATTGCATTTTTGAAAATCATTAGAAAGTTGAAGATAAAGATATGGTGATACATTTGAAGTTCATATTGTCTTTTGTACCACTTTGGAAGGAACTTTCCTCACTTCTTGTCCCAGAGAAGTATTCCAAAACCTGCCTAGTGGTCAGTTAGCCAACTATCACATTGCATGATCAATGAAGAGGTGGGAGCGGCAATGCCAAGCTTTACAAGATTTCTTTCTGTTTCAACAGACTATGGGCTGGATTCAGATACAATGGTGTATCTACCTGCCCGGCGTAACGTATCTCAGATACGTTACACCGCCGTAATTTAGGGCGCAAGTTCTGTATTCAGAAACAACTTGCGTCCTTAGTTACGGTGGTGTAACGTATCTGTGTCAGCTTAAGCCCGCCTAATTCAAATGTGGATGATGTGGGCGTGTTTTATGTATATTAACTGTGACCCTGCGTATTTGACATTTTTTACGAACGGCACATGCTCGAAATTCCGCCGCAAATCGTCATTGCTTTCGACGTGAATGTAAATTACGTCCAGCCCTATTCGCGAACGACTTACGCAAACGACGTAAAATGTTCAAAACTCGACGCGGGAACGACGACAATACTTAACATAGGATATGCCTCATATAGCAGGGGTAACTATATGCCGAAAAAAGCCTAATGTATACGGCGTAAAAATGCGCGGACGTACGTTTCTGAATCGGCGTATCTAGCTCATTTGCATATTCCTTGCGTAAATATACGGAAGCGCCACCTAGCGGCCAGCGTAAATATGCAGCCTAAGATATGACGGTGTAAGACACTTACGCCGGTCGGATCTTAGGAAAATCTATGCGTAACTGATTCTATGAATCAGGCACAAAAATACGACCCCGCACACTCAGAGATACGACGGCGTATCTGGAGATACGCCGTTGTATCTTCTCTGTGAATCTACCCCTAGGCAATTGAGTTAGAAGCATTTTTTGGAATGTAAAAAATGGGTTCAGACGGAAGTTCAGAGGCATTTGAAATGCCAAATTCCTGTAACAGCCTGTAAATTCTGCTAAACACATTAACTCTGATTTAGCAGCATTTTGTTTAGAGACGTTTTTCATTTTAACATTTTTTTTTACATACGATTCTAGATGCAAACGCGGCTAAAAGCGGCATGTAAACGTGGATGTTTTTAGATGCCGGTTTCTAGCTGTCAAGTTAAATTGTTCAGGGGAGGTTAAACAACGTCCTGTCTACATGAAGCCGTATGCCGCGTACACACAAACAAAACGCTGCGATTCGCGACGAGAAAAATTAAAACATGTTCTAAATTTTCTCGTTGTGATTCTCGGCAGTTTACTCATCGGGAAAAATGCTGGAAAAACCTACACACGGCCGGTTTTCTCGTCCAAGAGAAAACATGACAGTTTTCCCGATGAGAAAACTGATCGTGTGTACGTGGCATTACTCATCATTTTGACATGTTGTGTTGAATAAAGGTAATCTTACTGATATATTTTTTATTGTATACTCAGTTTTAATAGTTCGGTTCGGTGGCAGGTTTGTTTTACTATACTTTGTGGAGTTTTGGTGTCAGAATATCCACAGCAATCTTATGTTGCTCTATGTTTTAGGTACATAGGGCCAGATTCACAAAAGGGATCCGACGGCGTATCTGCTGATACGCCGTCGTATCCCTGTTTCTATCTATGCGACTGATTCATAGAATCAGTTACGCATAGATAGGCAGAAGATCCGACAGGTGTAATAGTTTAACACTGTCGGATCTTAGGATGCAGTACTGCGGCCGCCGCTGGGGGGAGTTTGCGTCGTAAACCAGCGTCGGGTATGCAAATTAGCAGTTACGGCGATCCACAAAACTTTTTCCCGTCGTTACGTTGCAAGTGTTAGTTTGCCGTCGCAAAGATAGGGCACCTTTTACAAAGTGTAAAATTAGTACACCATGTAAAAGTATACCTGTCTTTCCCGCGTCGCTTTTGAATTTTTTTTACATTTTTTTTCTCGGCGCAAGTCTTTTTTTCACGTCGCGATTCACAAAACGTTGGCGCGTCGTAATTTCGCGCAAAGCACGTCGGGAAATTTGCGTCGGGAGCATGCGCAGTACGTCCGGCGCGGGAGCGCGCCTAATTTAAATGGTACCCGCCCCATTTGAATTGGCCCGCCTTGTGCCGGACGGATTTAGGATACACCGCCGCAAATTTCCAGGTAAGTGCAGTAAATTATAACAAAATGAAGCATCTCAATGTTTTTTTTGTTTTTTTCTAGCACACCAGCACTCATTTAGCTGCACATGTAGCTACAGTTTAAGAACTGTAGATTGTCTTGCAACTTTTGTCTGCTGGTAATATGTCATTATATCCAGTGCAAATGATGACTGTTCATTGCAATGATATAGGATGTGTTATTTTGTAACACGGGTACTGGTAATGATGTAAATTTTCATAAAACCCAGGCTTCCTTTGAGCTTCACTGAGCTTCTGTCAGACAAGCCTATGGAGAAGATGATACAGGCAATAAAGCTATCGGTTATTACAACTGGTAGTACTGAAAATGATCTCTAATGGATAAAGTAGACATTTAAAAAGTCCATTGGTTGCTGTTATACTACTTAATAGTTCCATTGGATTTGCTTATATACAGTATCTCACAAAAGTGAGTACACCCCTCACATTTTTGTAAATATTTTATTATATCTTTTCATGTGACAACACTGAAGAAATTATACTTTGCTACAATGTAAATTAGTGAGTGTGCAGCTTGTATAACAGTGTAAATTTGCTGTCTCCTCAAAATAACTCAACACACAGCCATTAATGTCTAAACCGCTGGCAACAAAAGTGAGTACACCTCTTAGTGAAAATGTCCAAATTGGGCCCAAAGTGTCAATATTTTATGTGGCCACCATTATTTTCCAGCACTGCCTTAAAGGAGTTGTAAAGGAAAACATTTTTTTTGCTCAAATGATTGTTTACAGGGTATAGAGACATAGGCCCGGATTCAGAAAGACTTACGACGGGCGTATCAGTAGATACGCCGTCGTAAGTCTGAATCCGCGCCGTCGCAACTTTAAGCGTATGCTCAAACTGCGATACGCTTAAATGTTGCTAAGATACGACCGGCGTAAATCTCCTTCGCCGTCGTATCTTAACTGCATATTTACGCTGGCCGCTAGGGGCGTGTACGCTGATTTACGCCTAGAATATGTAAATCAGCTAGATACGCCTATTCACGAACGTACACCCGGCCGTCGCAGTACAGATACGCCGTTTACGTAAGGCTTTTTCCGGCGTAAAGTTACCCCTGCTATATGAGGCGCAGCCAATGTTAAGTATGGATGTCGGGCCAGCGTCAAATTCTCCGTTGATTACGTCGTTTGCGTAAGTCGTTCGCGAATAGGGCTGTGTTTAATTTACGTTCACGTCGAAAGCATTGACTTTTTGTGGGTTAATTTGGAGCATGCGCACTGGGATACTTTCACGGACGGCGCATGCGCCGTTCGTAAAAAGCGTAATTTACGTGGGATCACGATGATTTTACATAAAAGACGCCCACATCTTACACATTTGAATTAGGCGGGCTTACGCCGGCCAATTTACGCTACGCCGCCGCAACTTACGGAGCAAGTGCTTTGTGAATAATGTACTTGCCTGTCAAAGTTGCGGAGGCGTAGCGTAAATAGGATACGCTACGCCAGCACAGAGTTACGCGCTTCCCTACCTGAATCTGGCCCATAATAGTTAACTGATTCCTTTTAAAAACAATTAAAAATAGATAAAAATCAATCATATAATGTACCTGTAGTTTCAGTTTCATTTTTGCATGTTATCCTGCCTCTGTGCTGTATAGAGCCATAGAGAAGTGATGGTTTGGAAAACGAAACTAGAAGCTCCCAGTACTGTGGTCATCAGGAAACAGACAACCAGGAAGTGTCCAGAACAGAGCAGAATTACAGCAACATCAGAGCAAAAACGAACAATGAGGATATGAAACCAGGACTGCAGTAAGGTAAAGGAAGCTATTTAGCTAAAAAAAAAAATTCCTTTAGTGACCCTTTAACCCTTTTGGGCATGGAGTTCACCAGAGCTTCACAGGTTGCAACTGGATTCCTCTTCCACAGGAAGACATCACGGAGCTGGTGGATGTTAGAGACCTTGTGCTCCTCCACCTTCCATTTGAGGATGCCCCACAGATGCTCAATAGTGTTTAGGTCTGGAGATATTTAATAGTGTTTATAAGAAAAGCGATATGTAAACCCACCTAAGGCCACTTGCACACTGGAGCTTGAAAAAGCTCAATACAGCATTTATGTTTTACTGATCTAAAATGCATATTCTTAAAGCGGGGGTTCACCCAAAAATAAATTTTTAACATTACATTAGGCCGAGTTGTCCTAATGACAATCGGCTGTTTTTTTTGTTTTTTTCTCATACATACCGTATTTCACCGCCGCTTCCGGGTATGTCTTCTGCGGGAAATGTATTGTTTGGGTGAACCTCCACTTTAAGTAAAAAAATAAATGAAAAATCTGTATTCCCAGTCACTATTTTGCACCGATACATGCAAATACACCCACATGAGAATAAATATTAATTAATTTTCCCTAGGAATTTATTGTGTCCGCAAATGTGCAAACATGCAAATTTGCGCATAAATATGCACAAATCCGCACAAAACAAATGTCTGAAATTACATCCAAAAAGCAAATGCTCAAACATCAGTACCGTGTACAAGACGCCTAAAAAAGATGGGTCCTAAACAAACCAAATACTTTTTTAAAACTGATCCAGGAAAATGCCACCCCAACCACAGCAATGCATTTTCCAAGTTTCTTTAGCCTCGTACACACGCTCGGTTTACTCGACATGAACCAGCAAGAAAACTGCTGGCAGAGCTTTCTTGCCGAGTATACCGTGCGTGTGTACGAGGCTTTCAGGTTTCTCGTCAAGAAAACTTTCCTGCCGAGAAACCCAAGAGTGTGTATGCTTACCTGTCGCCATGAAAACCCGCGCATACTCAAAATGACTTTGACACATGCGCGGTAGCTTCCTAGGCATAGGTAGGGTGCAGCAAGATGGCGGCAACGGCATCAAATGTGACGAGCGCATGATCGTCGTACGCGATGACGTTACCGCGTTCTTACCTTTCAAAAGAACCGCGGTTCTTTTGAAAGGAGTGTCTGTACACTCGGGCGGCAAGAGATTCTTGCCAAGAATCTCGTCAGGAAAAACAATGTTTTTTTTCCTGACGAGATTCTGGCCCGTGTGTACAGGGCTTTATAGTAATCAATATACTTTTGAGATGCATTAAATAATGCACATAAGTATAATTGCATAATAATAATATATTAAACCTAAGCCAGGGTAATGATTACCATAAACAATGCTACCGTTTGGATTTGACCATCAGCTGGACCACCCTTTGTGGGAATCAGAGTTGGATCTGCTTGCTGTATATTTGGATACCCTAGTGGCAGTATAGGCTGGTGCATAAGCTGATCTGCCTTTGCTGATGTAGCTGTTGATTGTTGGGGAACCGTCTGTCCATCCTGTCCAGGTTTAGCTGGTTGACCTACAGATGGCATCCCTGGCAATGGTGGAGGATGTATGGGCAAGGCATACTCAAACTGCAAAAAATTCAAAATTCAAAATTACTTAACATGTCGTCATATGCATTTTATTTTTCTCTTAAATGAGATTTCTAATGCTTTTGCAAATTCAATTAATAATACAAGGAGCATGGTGCAGTAATCGAAAGCCAAATAAGAACAAGATGGAATCTGTTTACTTGCTATGGATACTGATCTCTGCTGTACTGCATGGCTTGCTCCTTTCATTGTTTAATTGAAAAAGCCCTTTCAAACTATAGAAGTGTGAAAGGAAAACAAAATGTAAATGTTAGGAAGAGGCTGGGTTGTTGCTCAAAGTGAGTGTGGTGATGGTGGTAGGGGGTAAGTTGTTTACCATTACTTATATATGAGATCCTGAGTGGCAGATTCTATAGTCATACTTAACAACATTTATGTGTATTTTCTATGTGCTATATATTAAAAATGAATAGACCACTAAATAATTTGCACAGCAGAGCATAAGCTCTAACAAGCAGGACCCTCTATAATTCCTACTGTATTATATTGTATAATTGTACTGTTTGCCCTAATGTTGTAAAGCACTCAATAAACTGTTGGTGCTATATAAATCCTATATGCTAATAATAATAATAATAATAATAATAATAATAATTTTAGACAAAATGCCTGGATGACATTACCTGCTGATTGTCTGGCATTTGTGACCGTTGATGTAACCAAGGATACATATGTGGCGGTAAAAGCCCATGTAGCCACAAAGTAGAATAGGGATCGTTATAACCAAATCTTGAAAGCTGCAATAAAAATTAGTTAGATACTGTTTACTCAGGCGTTGCAATTCAAAACAGCATATGAATCTATTACATAGAATTATGTAAATCTGAGCTTAAACAAGAGTTGCTTTCTAAGAAACAAGTTCTTAATTCGTTTTTGACAAACCTGTGAAGACATTACACAGGATAAACAGACATTTCTGCTGAAGTGAGGGTATGATTAGCAGTGATACTATTAGGCTGGGTTCACACCTCAGCACGGAGCGGCTCCCAGCAGGGGTCCAGTGCGTCCCTGTTCACCGTTTCAGGTTCGATTTCAGCCTGAAATTTTGTCTGAATTCGGACCTGAAACGGACCAGAAGATGCACAGGACTCCTGTGCAAATCGCACCAGAGTGGCTCCAGAGATGTGTGAACCAGCTCCATAGAGAGCCAGACGCAATCTCCTGACATACAAATTGGATGCAGGGGAAACCTGCATCCAATTCGCACTAGTGTGAACCCAGCCTTAGACCTTTAGGACGTCCGGTTCTGCAGGAACCATGTATGGGCAGGCTGAATGTACCCAAGTTGATCGATCGATCAACTTGGGTACAACCAGCCTGTTGGCTTTACATGTGAATATTGTTAGTGGCTGTTATAGCAGCTAACAATGATCACTGTGTTCTGCTGGCGGCTAATACCCCACTCCAGAGGCTGCAGGAAAGAAAATTGCTCCATCTATGGCCCACTTTAGTTTTATATGACAACATTCAGAGTTTCCTAGAAACCAGAAATAAAGCTGACAATTTGGCTTGCTTCCCACATGTCAAATCCCAGGCCTGTAGATAGATTGCTGAGGCACCAAGCATAGCACTTTAGAGTGCTTACACCAGGGACGTGCGGTGAGATCAGTGATTAGCTGGGGGGAGGGTAGGAAAGGCATATGATAGCCATGGTTCCCAAATTTTGAGGAACTTGACATGAGTGTTGCCACGGATGCTTGACACTTGTTCATTAGGCATCAACGTGATCATGCAATTTTTTACCCCCTGAAAGGGGACAGATGTTTTTTTCCAGGCTTGGACAATAGTTATTTTCTAACAGAAATAGGTAGGAGGCAAGTTTCCATTTATAAGAAAACAGGCCTGGAATTGGACAGTGTAATAAGGCAAACTTGGCCTTTTTTTTTGGTACGGGCCGGTGAAACAACGTGAATAGGAGGCCAAATACTCAAGACCAGAAGCCAATTAGTCTAGGACATTTCCACCATATATGTATAATGTCCCCGCGATGACCACAACCCTGGAAGCAGCGGTCACTGTGGGATGGATTGGCATGGGCAATGCGAGCAGGGACCCAATACCAGTGTAGAAGCACCTTATATGCCACCTCCAAGGTGGCTGGTTTAAATGAGCATTTGGCCACAGAAGACCAGGTCCGCTCCAGTCCACCAAGTCTATTTTGGTAGCCAAATCTCGTTTCCACTGAGCTATATAAGTGACAGAGGTATGAGATGAGTGATTATTTGGAGAAGCATAGAGGGCCGAGATGAGGCATCCTGTGGAATGCAGGCAAACAGGTTTAAATGTGGTTTTCTGGAATGGGTACCTAGCAGTCCTGCTCAGCGAGGTGAGCCCATGCTGAAGTTGGAGGTAGCGGAAGAGCTCCTCTTCAGGTATATCATGGGTCTCCCGAAGCGAAGCCCACGTGGGAAGTGATCTGGTGGTCAGGAAGTGTCAAACATGTGAGAACCCATTAGCGACCCACCAAGAGAATTCCCGTGGTTGGTCCAGACCCGGGGGAAAGATAGGATTATTAATGATTGGGAGCAGAAAGGGTGACATGAGGCAAGCGGAGTACCGCACAGAGTCCCAGACTTGTAAGCTATGATGCATGAGTGGACTCAAAGTTTATGGGCGAAGGTTATGGGGTAGCCAGAGGAGGGTTGGCATGGCGATGGGAGCACAGTTGGGTAGTTCCAAGAGAACCCACAAAGGAGTATCAAATGTAGCATGAAGCAGGGATAATTAGGTGATCTGGGCAGCCAGAAGTTTGGGCAAGATAGTCATTTTCACTGAATTAATACGACCTATCCATTATAAGTGTGGGAATTGCCAAGACTACATAAGGGAAGATAGGGTAGCAATGGGTAATAATTAGAGGCAAATAAGGAGGAGTATGAGGAGGTCAGCAGAATCCCGAGTTAGTCAGTGTGGGAGGACGTCCATTGGAAAGTGAAATGGGACTGTAGCCGAGTGACCAGGTCAGGGACCAAGGTCACGTTAAGGGCAACAGTTTTTGTTGAGACTGAGATTAATACATAAGCCCAATATTGATGTGAATCGTGAAAGGGCCAGCTGTAGATTGGGGAGTGTGATGAGAGCATTGGTGACGGTCAATAGGGCATCATCTGTGAAGCGGTTAAGCTTATACTTATTGCCTAAATAAAGGATTCTGGAGATATTCGGGTCAGCCCGGAGGGCCATTGCCAAAGGCTCCAGTGCCAGGATAAAGAGAGCTGGAGACAGGGGACAACCATGCCTTGTGCCCCGGAAAATGGTAATCAGGGACGTGAAGAACCCTGCATAGTTCACTGAAGCAGAGAGAGTCGAGTATAGGGCCTGGATCCAGGCTAAGATGGCCCAAACAAGACAGTACAAAGTGCAAATATTCCCATGACAAGGAGTCTAAGGCTTTGTAGAGGTCCAAAGAGAGTAGGAACCCAGGAATTTTCTGCTGATGTAGGAGGTGTATGAGGTGGACCAGGTGGCGCAAATATTTATTAATACAGAGGCTTAGGATCTTTATTAAAATCTTCATATCCTCATTTAGGAGAGAGATAGGACAGAAGACTTGTGGTTGAGTGTCCTCTGAAGTTTTAGGGAGCACAGTAATGTGTGCCCTGAGTGCGTCTAAAGAAGGCAGGGACCCCTGTTTCAAGGCATTGATGTAATTGACTAGGTGCGGTGCTAGAGGCCCAGCAAATTTGTTGTAATAAAGGCCAGAGAAGCCACCCGGGCCAGGAGCCGAGGAAGGCTTTCAGGACTTGATAGCCTGAAAGACTTCAGCCTTCGTGATACTAGCATTGACTGTGTGAGAAAAACATGGGATTATGGATAAATCTTCTACCCATAAACCCATGTATTTTCCTTGTAATTAAGAGGGCTGGGCTGGAAGGGAGCATACCCCCTTCTATGACACTGCAGCGAGAGGAGAGCCTCCACTGCAGCATTTTTATTGGACAGCTTGTTCTAATGGTGCTTTACTATTGCTCAAAGCTGTCCATTGAGCTCAGTGCCTCTGACAAGTAGTGAGAGGCACTATGAGCACTATGAGCGCATCCTCTCAGTCTGCTGCAAACAGCATGTGTTAGCTGCACAAGGAGCCCTGTATCTCCAGAACCATAGGTGGCAGGAGGCCCAAATTTCGATCCCAGGTCACCGAGCTACGACCCTTGAAGATCGGCCATTTTTTTTCTTTATTAAAAGTCAGCAGTTACAAGAAGTGTAGGTGCTGACTTTTAATAAACAGACACTTACCTGTCCCATGGTCCAGTGATGCGGCCATCCAGAGCTTTGCTTCTCTCCCCCTCCTCTCCACTGCGCCATCATAGCAACTGTGGGCACCCGACCATGACAACTTATGGCTTTACAGCCGGGCATGCCCTGCGCATGCACGAGTCCCACTGCGCTCTGCTATTGGCCAGTCAATCTTCTGGGACCTGTGACATGTCCCAGAAGATTTATGGCAGGAAGGGGCCACCTAGAGCGAGAGGAGAAGTCGCTTAGGCGGCTGAGAAGAGGACGTTTCACAGGAAGTCCCACTAAAAAGAAGTTACCCACCCCCCCAAAAAATTACATGCCAAATGAGGCATGTAAGGGGGCGGGAGTGCTTAAAGCGAAAGTTCCACTTTTGGGTGGAACTCTGCTTTAATACAGGGTGCTTCCATGATGCTGTGTTTGCAAAACAATCTAATAAGAAAGATTAGCAGTGTCTGCCTACTTGTGGATTGTCTTTGTCTAATTGTTACTCCATATAGTGGACAGGTGTGTGCCCCTCTTATGACTCATTTAGCTGTGTAATTGTTGGGTCAAATAATATTCTATATACAGCACAGAAACCTGCAATTTTCATTCAGCAGATTGTAGAGCTCTACCTGTTGAAATGGTGTGGGAAATACCCAATTTGTGTATATTTAAATTCTTACCTGAGGCAGAGCAGTAAGTTTATTGGCTGACTGTAGCTGTTGCATTGTCTTAATAACAAAAAAAAAAGACAACAAATATTACTATTACTATGACTTTTAAAGAGCAATTACATCAAAATACTATTACATGAAAATATGTTTGATGTATATGTGCTTTATTCTGCCTGGTTAAGATGTTATTACCTGCTCCAGGTTGTAAAAAAATGATCACATTCATCAAAAATGTTAAAAAAATAATAGGGGCAGATCCACAAAAGAATTACGCCGGCGTATCTATTAATACGCCAGCGTAATTTTAAGTTTCCTGCGTCGTATCTTTGTTTTGTATCTTCAAAACAAGATACGACGGCATCTCGGGTCGATCTGACAGGCGTACGTCTTAGTACACATCAGATCTAAGATGCAATTTTTCGGCAGTCGCTAGGTGGCGTTTCCGTCAAATTTCGTGTCGAATATGCAAATTAGCTAGTTACGGCGATCCACGAACGTACGTCCGGCACATTTTTTTACGTCGTTTGCGTTCGGCTTTTTCCGGCGTATAGTTAAAGCTACTGTTATGAGGCATACTTAATGTTAAGTATGGCCATCGTTCCCGCATAGAAATTTGAAATTTTTACGTCGTTTGCGTAAGTCGTTCGCGAATAGGGATTTGCGTAGAATGACGTCACCATCGGAAGCATTGGCTTGTTCCGGGTTAATTTCGAGTATGCGCACTGGGATACCCCTACGGACGGCGCATGCGCAGTTAAAAAAAAAACGTTGTTTACGTCGGGTCACAACGTATTTACATAAAACACGCCCCCATCACAGAGATTTGAATGTCGCGCCATTACGCCGCCAAAGATACACTACGCCGCCGTAAGTTACGGCGCGGGTTCTTTGTGGATTTGAAAAAAAAAGTAAGTTATGGCGGCGTAGTGTATCTTAGATACGCTACGCCCGGCGGAATAATGCGCCGCTGACTGTGGATCTACCCCATAAAGTTTGAAGGAAGTTTTACTAAGAAGGGATTGCTGCAACACATGGAGCTACTTGGTCCTTGGTGCAACACAGCTCTGGAAATCAATGGTTTAGTAGATAATCCCTCACTATGGAGAATTATTACATGTTGTTAGGGTGTCACAGTGTTTAGCACTTTCGACTTGCAGGGCTTGATTCACAACTACACAATATCAGTATGAAATGAATAAGAGATAGCGCTAATATCAACTAGTGCTGATTATATACAGTAATGTGAGTGATATTAATTCAATTCCAGTGAATAATATAAGTAAGAAACAACAACACTTATGAGATATAAACTCTCTCTAATGGTGTAACACAGTGAGTTCGTAATGGGTTAAGGAAACTGAACCCATATGCAGCCCTAAAGCCACTCAGCTGATGTCTCCTTCCCACTGCTTCTCATTAGATAGACAACGACCTTCTCAAGCAATTCAGTCAGAAACACTCCAACGGATATGTAAAAGAAAAAAAGAGAGGACAAGCCTCATAGTACAATACTGTATGGCCAGAAGGGTGGACAAGATACTACACCGACGGTGTATACACTCACACATCCGCCGATAAACACAGGCTCAGAGTCAAAAGTTGCCGCTCAGTGCGATGGTCTCCTCACAAGGATTGTAGTCCCGTCACATAGGCTAAGCCACGTGACGAGTGGTGTTACGCGTGGGGGAGGAGCCTATGTGACGGGACTACAATCCTTGTGAGGAGACCATCGCACTGAGCGGCAACTTTTGACTCTGAGCCTGTGTTTATCGGCGGATGTGTGAGTGTATACACCGTCGGTGTAGTATCTTGTCCACCCTTCTGGCCATACAGTATTGTACTATGAGGCTTGTCCTCTCTTTTTTCTTTTACATATCCGTTGGAGTGTTTCTGACTGAATTGCTTGAGAAGGTCGTTGTCTATCTAATGAGAAGCAGTGGGAAGGAGACATCAGCTGAGTGGCTTTAGGGCTGCATATGGGTTCAGTTTCCTTAACCCATTACGAACTCACTGTGTTACACCATAAGAGAGAGTTTATATCTCATAAGTGTTGTTGTTTCTTACTTATATTATTCACTGGAATTGAATTAATATCACTCACATTACTGTATTTAATCAGCACTAGTTGATATTAGCGCTATCTCTTATTCATTTTATATAATTTTTGGTTTTGTTCACCCTCTTGATACGCAGCTTTTATTATTTAATTATTTTTGTTGGTTTTTTCTTATATTAGTTTAATTTGGTAGCGCAGTAGTACCACTCTTTTTACAATATCAGTATGGTGTTTGTATGTGCTCCCCATTGTTGCATTTGTTTTCCTGATTTTGTACCCCTGTGGTTTATGAATAATCTGTATTTGTTTTCTACCTGAAAATCATCCCTGAAATGTCTTTGCCTATGGATTTAACATAGACATTAGAAATATGTAAGCTCTTCTGGGTCACTGACAATAATATATAGGCTTTATATAAGCTCATGCAGAGTAGAGATTGCAGTACAGACTTTAGATTGTTACAAAGCATCTTTGGAACAGTAACTATGGGATAAACATTAGATTGAAAATAAGCTCCTCTGGGGCAAAGACTGTGATATGGACATTACATTGTAAGTGGTATCTTCCACTTGTAAGTGAGGATCCTCATGGGTACTGACTATGGAGTAGATATTAGATTGTAAGTAAGCTTCTCTGGGGCAGAGTCTGTGATAAAGACATTAAATTGTAAGTAGAGTCTCCAAGGGCAGTGACCATGGAATATACATTAGATTGCAGACAAGCTCCTCTGGGGCAGAGACTGTGACATAGATGGTAGGTTGTAAGTAAGATCCTCAGGGACATTGACTGTGGAATAGGCATGGGATTGTAAGCAAGCTACTCTAGGGCACTGAATGAACTAGGCTGTCTGAGGCATTGACTGCCATATTGCAGTGTCAGTAAGCTTCCTTGGAGTAATGACTGTGGTATAGACATTAGATTGTTTGTATGCTCCTCTGGGGCACTGACTGAGACATAGACATTAGATTGCATGCAAATTGATTTACCTCAAGACTCATACTGGCCATTCCATGTGTCCCTCCTACTTGAGGATTCACCTAGATAAGTAAATAACACAGTTGATACACCTTGTTTACATTGTACTTTCCAATGGACAATGCCTCCCTGAACTGATATTTAGGTTTTGCAGGGCTACAGGAAATTTGTATCACATCCTGTCTTGGGCTTAGGGGCTCCAATATGTATATATCCCCACTAGAATTCCCAGCTTCATCCAACTGCTCCAGTCGAATAAATAAGTGGATATTGGGGCATGCCTCCTGATTATTTGTGCTGTTTAACTGCTCAAGATATTGTAGCGCCCTGCTCCCAATGACTGGGGCGCTATTCTAAATTTAGAGGGTGTCTGAGCCTATAGTGGGCTCAGACTTTGCTGAATTACATTGAAATTAGGCTCAGTTCTGGCTATGGTTGTGCTTGATGGGATTTCCCCTGATGCCTGTAGGTGGTGTTACCACCTCAGGCCCATGTTGGAACACAAGCGAACCATAGTGTGTTAAGTGACCCTTCTCGGCAGCAGCCCAGTGAGAGTGGTGCCCCGCTGTGCATGCCGGGAAGGGATACTTAAGGGGCAGACGCCGTTTTTCGGGGTCCTTCGCCTTGTGGCCCTCCTGGCGCGAGGCACGTGTGTGATCTAGACCTTGGGACCACGTTGGCCCAAGGTCGCATCTCCATGGAGTAGGCCCAGTTATGCTGACTGGGGCCTACGATTAAAAAGGGGATCCCAAGCTGTCCATACAAATGGGGGAAGCTGCTTAACGAAGGAAACCGGGGGAGGACCTGCCCTAGAGGAGACCAAGCTAATGTCTCGGGATAGGCCTGGTGACTTTGTTATAAAGGGATCCACTACTCTATTTGTCTTAAAGTCCACTGGATCAGCTTAAAGCTGTGGCAGAGACTGTTCTTATACTGTTCGTTTCTCATCCCGGTTGCTAGGTAATGTGAGAGGGGTCTATCCGGGTGAGCAATACCCACTCAGGAGAGAGTGGTGAATACTGGAACTTTTTGGTGTGCTCTGTCCCGCGTACCTGAACCTTCCCCCTTCTCTCCTTCTACCTTCTACTTTCTCCACAAGTTTTACTGCAGCAAAAATAAAACCTAACAGTTGAAGGTTTTACATCTTGTGTGGACATTGCAATTTCTACAGACTTTCCTCCCCTGACAACGAATCTTGAGGTAACGTGCAAGACCCAAATCTAAACCAGAAGCTCCTACGGGGGTAGTGCTACACTATTATAAAGCTAAATGATGGTGGCACTGTACTATTTGATAAACAGAAAGCCAGTAGAGGAAAACTCACCATATCTCCAGATAAGACCAGAATATCAAAGTACAGCACACAAAAAATTACACAATTTACCCTACATCGAGCTTTACCAAGCTAGCCTCATCTCTGCTGGTCTCTAAAAACTCATAAATTCATTACATATTTAGAGGGAAAACCGATATTGTTATAGATATAAATAATAAAGGTGTTTTGTGGATAGGTACACTGCAACTAGAAGGTGTACTTGGGTGTTCCATCGTGCATGTTCAAAGATGACCAGGTTCAGTCAGTCATTGTACTCATAAGGAATAACTTCAAGTGGGCCCTATTAAGATTGTAACTTGTTCTACTTATATGTGGGCTCAGAAAATGTAACAGGAAGTGCTTTTTGTTATGTGAAGGTATTGTGGACATTTAAAAAATATATATAAATTCATACATTCTAGTTAAACTTTGCATGTCTGCTATGCTGGCATTGCAGATAGCTTAACCACTTCTCGCCCGGTCAATAGTATATTGACGTTCAGGAAGTTGTTGTGTTATCCTGACTGGAGGCTCTTTACCACGTGATCAGCTGTGTCCAATCACGGCTGATCACGATGTAAACAGGAAGAGCCGTTGATCGGCTCTTCCTCACTCGCGTCTGACAGACGCGAGTAGAGGAGAGACGATTGGTGGCTCCCCTGACAGGGGGGGTTCGCGCTGATTGTTTATCAGCGCAGCCCCCCCTCGGATGCCCACACTGGACCACCAGGGAAGGGGGCAACCATAAAAAAATACCAGGGAAGGGGGCAACCATAAAAAAAAAACAATAAAAAAAATGAGCACAATAGATGCCAATTAGTGCCCACAAATGGGCACTGACTAGCAACATGGGCACTGACTGGCACAAATTGGTAAATAAATAAGTGATACCCAGCAATGCCATCAGTGCCACCCCTCAGTGTCCATCAGTGTTACCCCTCAGTGTCCATCAGTGCCACCTCTCAGTGCCCATCCGTGCCCAGTGCCCACCTATCAGTGTCCATCTGTGCCACCCATAAGTACCCATCAGTGCCACCCATAAGTGCCACCCATGAGTGCCCATTAGTGCCGCCTATGAGTGCCCAGTGCCGCCTATGAGTGCCCATCAGTACCGCCTATGAGTGCCCATCAGTGCCGCATACCAGCGCCGCCTTTCAGTGCCCATCAGTGGCGCCTCATTGGTGCCTATCAGTGCCACCTCATCGGTGCCCATTAGTGCCACCATATCAGTGCCCATAATTGAAGAAGAAAACTTACTTATTTACAAAAAAAATTTACAGAAGAAAATAAAAACTTTTTTTTTTTCTAAATTTCCGGTCTTTTTTTAGTTGCTGCGCAAAAAATAAAAATTGCAGAGGTGATCAAATACCACCAAAAAAAAGCTCTATTTGTGGGAACAAAATTATAAAAAAAACATGGGTACAGTGTAGCATGACCGCGCAATTGTCATTCAAAATGCAAAAGGGCTGAAAGCTGAAAATTGGCTTGGGCAGGAAGGTGCGTAAGTGCCTGGTATGGAAGTGGTTAAATAATAAATTATGTAAACTTTTTTTTTCTGTTTTAAATGTAGTGATGAAGGCCTAGACTAGAGCAATGTTGGTATTTTACTGGTGTTTGTTTAACTTTTTGAGAGATTGCACCTCACATTCTGTCTTGGTAACAGATGGTCACTGTGACAGGAAGTGATTGAAAACCTCTTCATGTTAAAGTTTTTCCTTCACTTGCAGTTTTTGTTGATAAAAGGAAGTAATGGTGGTGATTGGTGGAACATATAGCAATAACAACTTTACAAAGGTTCTAACGTTTTACCTACACCATATGAAGCTAAAGAAATGCCACTTTGCAAACCACTGAGACCATTGTGCCTGCTTTGGTTTAATTAATACATGAAACAAATATTCCATGTGTGTTTTTTTTTTTTAAACATGATCCTTTATCATTAACAGAAACATTAAAAAGGGAAATGTTAAGTACTTACTGGATAGGAGAGAACAAAGCCAAGCATAGATAAAACCAATGCCAGTTTCTCCATCTTTCAGAGCAGGAACTGTTTAAGAAAATAGAGTTTCTAATAATGTTTAAATATTTTAGGAATCTCCAATGTGACATCACAAATTATGGTAAACTAACTGACACTGCGCTGATATTATTAAAAGTACATTTCTGTATCAAAGTCTAATCTAAAAAAGGGATACTGTCATATCATTTCTAAAAGATGAGCTATTACTGTTAATATTAGAAATCCTTACATTTGGATACGTGTGCTTTGAAAGGCTTTACGAGCTAGCAAGGTTTTGTCAGAATAACACATTTGCATGAACTATGCATGTGGAAATGTAAACCAAAACCTACCTTGTAGTCTCTCTGACTTCTTCAATAGCAGAGGTCTGTTTAATGGTAATCAAACATTATCCAAACTCTTTTTTGACTACAATTTAAACCACATTTAAATAGAAAACAGCCAATCAGGTGAAAGAAAAAGAATGTATCCCTTGTGTAATTAGTTGAGGGATTTTTATTGTCTACAAAGCATTTCACACAACCTTATTACACTTAATTGCACAGTAAAGTTTCAGGCTGGCTTAATATCCCCTATAATCTGTATTTTCACAACAAACACTACAAGAAGGTGAACAGCCTCCTGAAATAAGAGTGGTGTGGATCTTGTAATTAAGGTAGCCAAATGTGCTTGGATTCCCCAGACAGTAATGTTAAGCCTCGTACACACGATCGGTCCATCGGATGAGAACGGACCGATGGACCGTTTTCATCGGTTAACCGATGAAGCTGACTGATGGTCCGTCGCGCCTACACACCATCGGATAAAAAAACGATCGTGTCAGAACGCGGTGACATAAAACACAACGACGTGCTGAAAAAAACGAAGTTCAATGCTTCCAAGCATGCGTCGACTTGATTCTGAGCATGCGTGGGTTTTTAACCGATGGTTGTGCCTACTAACGATCGTTTTTTTTCCCATCGGTTAGGAATCCATCGGTTAAATTTAAAGCAAGTTGGCTTTTTTTTAACCAATGGTTAAATAACCTATGGGGCCCACACCCGATCGGTTTTGACTTATGAAAACGGTCCATCAGACCGTTGTCCTCTGGTTAACCTATCGTGTGTATGAGGCCTAAGTGAGTGCGCACACATATGTAATACTTCAGTTCTCATAAAAAGCCAGGGCCAAGCTGTGGTTAAACACATGGGCCCGGATTCAGATAGAATTGTCTATCTATGGGCGGGCGTAACGTATCGCAGATACGTTAGGCCGCCGTAAATTAGGGCGCAAGTTCCGTATTCAGAAAGAACTTGCGCCCTAAGTTACGGTGGCGTAAATCTGGATGATGTGGGCGTGTTTTATTTAAATTTCAGATGACCCCGCGTATTTTACGTTTGTGAAAGAGCATGCTCCGTTCGTGAAAGAATCCCAGTGCGCATGCTCGAAATTACGCCGCAAATCGTCATTGCTTTAGACGTGAACCTAACTTACGTACAGCCCTATTCGCGAACGCGGGAACTCGACGCGGGAACGACGTCCATACTTAACATTGGCTACACCTCATATAGCAGGGGTAACTTTACGCCGGAAAAAGCCTAACGTAAACGACGTAAAAAAATGCGCCGGCCGGACGTACATTTCTGAATCGGCGTATCTACCTAATTAGCATAATAATTGCGTAAATATACGGAAGCGCCACCTAGCGGCCAGCGTAAATATGCAGCCTAAGATACGACGGTGTAAGACACTTACGCCGGTTGGATCTTAGGGAAATCTATGCGTAACTGATTCTATGAATCAGTCGCATAGATACGACCCCGAAACTCAGAGATACGACAGCATATCCGGAGATACGCCGTTGTATCTCCTTTCTGAATCCGGCCCATGGATTTCTACTGACTACTGCAGGTGCTGTGGAAATGAGGCTATGCCACCATGGCGCGAGAAAAATTGCTGTAAAAGAATAAATATCTCCATAGTCAAACTGCAGAAAGATGTGCTAGGGGACATGTACTGCATTTGTTATTAGAACAGCAACAGTAATCATTTTTATCCCTTGTGCCACACAAATTATTGTCACAGAACCTCAAAATATACAGGGCATATCCAAATTTTGGTAAGGTTTTTAAATTTTCTTCATGTTTTGACCATTTTTATTTTGTAGCACTGTAGGCCATGGTAATTATTCTAGAAATAAAACTACAATCCCAACCTACCCATCAGCCATGTAGACAAGTCTCACAGATATTTCGAGAGTTATATTACTCATTCTGTTCTCTCTACATTATATACAGCAACCTTGCCTTAGTGTCACCTATAGTGTATCCCTAAAGAATTATTATTTGCAGCAGAAATAAAAACACTAGTTGTAACCCCGTTCAGATCAGCTCTGGAGCTGAAGCAGCCCAATATCTAATGTCCCTTCCACATTCATACATTCATACATTCACACTCATACACATTTGGGACAGTTTGATCAGCCACTAGTTAAAGCCCAACTCCATGCAAAAATCTAATTTCAACAGTGCTTTGTGCATGAATTACTGCATCTTAGGCCTTGTACACACGGTCGGACCAAACCGATGAGACTGGTCCGTCGGTTCGTTTTCAGCGGTTCACCTCTGAAGTGGCCTGACGGCCTGATATGTGTACACACCATCAGTCCAAAATCCGAGCGGGTCAGAACGCGGTGACGTCAAACACACGACGTGCTGAATAAAACGAAGTTCAATGCTTCCAAGCATGCGTCGACTTGATTCTGAGCATGCGCGGGTTTTGAACCAATGCTTTTCTGTACTAACCATCGGTTTGGTCCGATCGCCCAGCGGTCCAGCGGTTCGGTTTTGAAGCATGTTTAGAAATTTTGGACCGAAGGAAACCAGACCGCTAGCCTATACACACGGTCGGTTTGGTCCGATGAAAATGAACTTCGGTTCATTCTCAGCAAACCAAACCGACCATGTGCACGAGGCCTTACTCCTCAGTCTTGATTCCAAGCATCTTCCCATAAACCATCCTGTAGTGTAATGATTCAAAGTCAGTTTCCTCTGAGCCATGTTAATTCCCTGCCTGGGGACCAGACATTTCTCTTTACTAGTGTTTTTTTTGGACAGTGGTCATCTAACCACTCCTGGTAGGCCCCATACACACATAGGACCAGATTCATAAACAATGTACGCCGGCGTATCTCCAGATATGCCGCCGTAATTTCAAATGTGCGCCGTCGCATCTTTACGCCGATTCACAAAGCGAGATACGTCCAAAAACATGGCTTCAGCCGTCTGACGTAACTTGCCTACGCCGGCGTATCGTGGGAGCATAGTTACGCTGGACGCATTCGGCGTTCCCATTATAAATATGCAAATGAGCTAGATATGGCGATTCACGAACGTACTTGCGCCCGGCGTATTAATATACGCTGTTTACGTAAGGCGTACGACCGCGTAACTTTACCCCTCATAAAGCAGGGGTAAGTCATGTTAAGGTATGGACGTCGGAAACGTCGGAACAGCGTAGGTTACGTTCACATCGACTAAGCATTGAGCCGGTGTAACTTAGGGAGAAAATTCGACGTGATACTGAGCATGCGCGCGCATGTGCCGTTGGTTAGGTGCATCATTTACGTGGGGTCACGATTCATTTTTATACAACACGCCCCCTACCAGCCTACTTGGAATTAGGCCGGCATTACGCTGGCCAATTTACGCTACGCCGCCGCAACTTACGGAACAAGTGCTTTGTGAATACTGCACTTGCCTGTCTAAGATGCGGCGGCATAGCGTAAATAGGATACGCTACGCCCGCACAAAGATGCGCCCAGGTACGTGAATCTGGCCCTATCAGTTTTCCTGCAGGTTTTTCTCTTCAGGTTTACCAAAACCATGTAATGCAAGGGCCTGCCTAATTGCATACAAATTGAAACTCTTAAGGTTTGACCTCATATTAGATGGTTTTGTTAAACCTGAAGAGAAAAACCTGCAGGAAAACTGATAGTGTGTATGGGGCTTTAGTTTTCCTGCCCCTGGAGCCTATGAGAGAGGACCTAGCTGCTGGAAATGTTGCCTTAACCAATATAGGGTGTCCACTTCATGCAGACAGTGATGGGGACACCCAAAGAAGGACCCCCATGAGGTAAAACAGAATAAAAGACAGGAGGATCTCAATCTGTCCCTGGTTCAGATAAGTAAAGTGAGCATTTTGATAGTTTTTTTTTCTCATAGCAGTAGTCAGTTCGGGGGAGCAGATTGCTAACATCCTGGAGTTGGACTTTTACCTAACAGTATGATTTTGTGCTGTGTATAGGGATTCACACGAACATAGGTGGAACATATAAACTAAATGTAAATTGTGCCTTAATGGAGATAATACCCACACACACTGTGCCTATAGGTTCTCAGATACATGTGGGATCCTTCATCCTATGTGTTCTGAGGCTGCTTGATCCTTTATTTTATTTTGTGACTACAAAAGGAGAAATATTACTTATCATAGCACTTTATAATAGAAGCCTATTGGGACCTGAATTGGGGTTTGAATTGAACAAGCATAGTTTTTTTTTACATCAATACATTCAGAATCTCTCCCCAGATATCCAACAGGAATGGCTTTCATCTCAAAATAGGCTGAATGAACTGCTAGAATCTAGAGCTAGGAATTAACTATTTTTCCAGAAGAGACTTAGATGGGCTGAGGGAGAGGCGAATGGTATACTATTGGCTAAGATAGTAAGGTCTCAATCCAACCCTACACATGTCTCAGCTCTAATGAATGTAGAGGGGGAGGTTTTCAATCAGACTAGCCCTATTATATACATTTGTAAGTCCTATTATTAGGACTTGTATACTTCTAGGGCTGACTATACCCCAGCAGAGCTATGTAGTTATTTTGCCAGTATTAATCTTCTGGTTATCCCGCAAGAAGAGAGAGAAATTCTTAATGCTGCACTCACCTGACTGGAAATGGAAAGTGCGGTGGCTAGCTTCCCTAACTCCAAGGCCCCAGGGATTGATGGTCTCCCTATAGAGATCTATAAAAAATGTAATAAAGAGATGCTTCCCGTCCTCAGTACATTAAATGAGTCTTTTTATCTAGGCCAGCTTCCAGACACTATGGGTCAATTTGTAATTGTAGTCATACCTAAAAAGGATAAAAACTTTGAAAAAAACTTGCTACATCCTGAATCTTACAGACCAATCTCTCTACTATCCACAGATGTTAAAATTCTTGCTAAGATACTACTAGATTAAATAAGGTTATTAAATATATTATCCATTCAGATCAAGTAGGATTCATGCCCAATAAGTCAACCGCATTCAATATCAGACGCGCATATTTAAATATGCAGGTTCTGTCTACAGGCCACTCAAATCGTGCCTTTTTGGCGTTAGACACAATCAAGGCCTTCGATAGTGTCGAATGGCCATACCTATGGGCCATACCTATGGGCCATCCTCGAAACATTTGGGCTTGGCTCTAGCTTCTGCCAGTGGGTGCCGTTGTTATACTCTGCTCCGGTGGCATCGGTTAGGGTCAATGGCCATCAATCTCCCAGTTTTAGACTCTTCCGGGGCACTAGACAGGGATGTCCATTGTCCCCCCTGCTTTTTTCCCTGGCTATAGAGCCTTTGGCATGTCTTATGCAGGCCTCTTCCGATGTTACCGGTTTGATTAGGGGAGATATGGAGGAAAAGATATCATTATATGCAGATGATCTTTTTTTTTTTACCAATATCTGTTCATGCCTGCCGGCGATAATGAAATATATTAAGGAGTTTGGCAGGTTTTCCGGGTTAGGCATAAACTGGGAGAAATCCATGCTAATGCCTCTGGATCACCTTCCAGATTCATTGCCATCTACACTTTCTCATCTTAAGGTTATTTCTTCTATAAAATATTTGGGTATAGTTACCGTATTTATCTTCCTATAGAATTTCTTACAGTTTGTCGGTGTCTTGCCCGGCATCCATCGATGGCCTTGTCCGGTCCGGCGTCCGTCTGCGGCCTCGGTGGTGTCCTCCCCGCTTCTCCCGTGCTGTCTCTTAGCTCTCCAGCGCTGTCTCTGAGCGCCGCCGCCGACATATACACAGCACAGTACACTCGGGTACACTCGGCTATGCTCGGCCACGCTCGGCTCCTCTTGCATAAAGGCTAGGAGGCGGCACAGGGCGTGACCGCGAGCGGAGCTGAGCACGGCCGAGCATAGCCGAGTGTACCCGAGTGTACTGCGCTCGGTATATGTCGGCGGTGGCGCTCAGAGACAGCGGATCGGCGTATAACGCGCACCCACGATTTCCCCCTGATTTTAAGGACAAAAAAGTGCGCGGTATTGTCAGATAGGTTTCTACTGAACTTTCCCATCCGCTCTAGGGCTGGCTGGGAAAAAGATATCGGTTCTATCCCTGAGGAGGTCTGGGATGATATTCTTCGGTCCTCGCCCCGGGTGTCTCTTTCTCCATCACACAGACTGACACAGATCTTTGTTCCCCATAGAGTCTATAGAACTCCCCAATTTCTGTATGCAATTGGATTGAAATCTGAGCCAGCCTGTGCTAGATGTGGTAATACAGGTACGCTAATTCATCTTTTGTGGCGGTATCCGAAACTTCAAAGATACTGAGCGGAGGTGATTGGTACCCTAAATGGGCTATTGGATACTAATATTCTGGTTGAACCACTCATATGTCTATTGGGATACTGCGATACACCTATTTATACCTCCTCTATTGGTAACACTATAAGACGCGCACTTTTTGTTGCCCGTACACAGATTGCTCTTAAGTGGACCTCTCCCTACCCGCCGACCGTATCTGAGTGGATTTTAGATCTCAAGAGAATTATTCTTTTTGAAAAACATACATACATCCCTAAGGAATTCCATAAGTGAGTTTGATGCTACCTGGTCAAGATGGCTTCAATTCGTGACCTACTGTATTTATCGGCGTATACCGCGCACTTTTTTCCCCTTAAAATAAGGGGGAAATCGTGGGTGCACGATATACGCCGATACCCACTTCCCGCGCTCAGTTTGAAGGCCTCCGCCGACATATACCGAGCGCAGTACACTCGGGTACATTCGGCCAGGCTCGGCTTCGCTCGTGGTCACGCTCGGTGACGTTTATGCGTGAGAAGCCGAGCGTGGCCGAGCGTGGCCGAGTGTACTGCGCTCGGTATATGTCGGCGGAAGCGTTCAAACTGAGCGCGGGAATCGGGGATTCGACTCGGAGACAGCGCGGGAGAAGCCGGGAGGACACCACCGAGGCCGCAGATGGACGCCGGACCAGACAAGGCCGCCGATGGACGCCGGGCAAGACACCAAAACTGTAAGTGATAAAATGTTTTTTTACAGGAATTTCGGATCTACATTAGGGGTGTACGCTATACGCCGGAGCGCGCAATACCCAATAAATACGGTAGGTATTATGTAAACTAATAGGTACTCAGGGCCAGATTCACATACAAATATGTTACGCTGCGGCGGCGTAACATATCCCATTTACATTACACCGCCGCAAGTTTACAGCGTAAGTGCCTGATTCACAAAGCACTTACCTGCAAACTTGCGGCGGCGTAGCGTAAATCCGCCCGGCGCAAGCCCGCCTAATTCAAATGGGGCGGGGACCATTTAAATTAGGCGCGTTCCCGCACCGAACATGCTGCACATGCCCCGTCCCTAAAATTTTCCGATGTGTATTGTGCTAAATGACGTCGCAAGGACGTCATTGGTTTCGACGTTAACGTAAATGGCATCCAGCGCCATTCACGGATGACTTACGCAAACGACGTGAAATTTCAAAATTTGACGCGGGAACGACGGCCATACTTAATATTGGTTAGACCACCTAGAGGGCATGCTTAGTTTTATGCGACGTATCTCTACCGAAACAACGTAAATTTAGAGCGACGGGCAAAGCGGACGTTCGTGAATCGGCGTAACTAGTCATTTGCATATTCTACGCCGACCGCAATGGAATCGCCACCTAGCGGCCGCCCTAGAATTGCAGCCTAAGATCCGACGGTGTAAGCCACTTACACCTGTCGGATCTTAGGGCTATCTATGCGTAACCTGATTCTATGAATCAGGCGCATAGATACGACAATCGTATCTCAGAGATACAACGGCGTATCAGGAGATACGCCGTCGTATGTCTTTTGTGAATCTGGCCCTATATACTTTGTAATATTGGATGCTGTTTATTTTAATTTTATTTTATTTTTCTCCTTTTTTTTCTTCCGTATATACTCCAAGAACAGCGTGGAGTGGTTCGGGGTCCCCCTTTTTTTTTTCTTGGGTTGTGATTTTGTTTGTATAATTTGTCCGTATTGTCTTAATGTTTGCATATAAAAATAAAAAAAAGGATCTGATTTAAAAAAATATATTTTCTATTATTATTTTCAGCAGTTAAAAAAATCCAAACCTTATCTTGAAACATATATGTGACGGAACTCTGATACCCCAGCTGGGCACCTCTGCCAGACCTGTGTCTTCTGTTCTCTAAACGCACCCGCAGCCAGCAGACTCGCCATAACCAACCCTTAACCCACCAATCACGAGTCAAGCCACACAGGTGTTGAGGGTTAAACATGCAGAGCATAAAACTGTTAGGTACAAAACATACACCTTTAAACACAGTTATGGACACTCCTCTTAGCCTTGACATAGAGGGGGTAGGGGACAAGGAAGAACCAATGTAAACTCGACACTTGTATATTCAAACAACTACAGTTGAAACACACCAAGGGATTATGATAAGCAGTCAGCCCCTCCTTACACATCCCCTGCTGGGATGTGTCTCCACATCCTTTGTCTACATGCCATGACCCAACGCAATTAAACACAGCAACAAGATGGGGAGAAGGGATGTAGCATTACATTACATTACATTATCTCAATGCAATTTTGTCCCCAAGTCTCTCATTCTCTGCTGGGCCATAGTCTTTGGGTAGGAGGCCACCCCAAAGCCCTCTCCAAAACACACAGTGACAGTGGGTTCTGTCACAATATACAATGCAAAACAAAAAAGGAAAAATAAAAAAAGAGGAAGAAAATGTAAATATAGAACTGTCAGGAAGGTACAGAAACTATAAAGTTCAATATTAATATTAATTAATAAGTCATACTCTGATTTACCATCAGGGTCTGATATCATTTCATAATATAGTTTAGTTTCCCTAAATTCAAACCATTTTGCCCATGTCTTAATATATTTCCTGGTCAGCCCTTTATTTCTACAGGTTACTTCTTTCATTAGACAGAGCTTGTCAACCCTTTGTAGCCACTGTGAGATAGTAGGTATTAACCTTTCCCCCCAGTATAGTGGAATCAAAGATTTACAAGCATTTAACAAATATGGGGTCAAAGACATCCCACATTGCTCTGTTGTATTGTTCGTACAATGAAGTAAAAACATTAATGGTTTAGGTTTAATTACTCGGCCCAGTATCAGAGAGATCACCTTCGCCACTTCTTCACAAAATGGGCAGATCTTAGGTCTAGTCTTTTTAGCATGTTTCCAGTCTGCCATACGGGCTAGTGCAAATGCCTGATAGTATAATTTAATATTGGTAAATCCAGTCCCCCTAGCTTTTTAGAATGGTATAAGATGTTTCGAGATATTCTAATACCCCATCCCTTCCAAATATAATGTGCTATAGATGATTGTAGCATCGAAAAAATCCTATAGGGACACCAAATGGTATAATTAGGAATACATATAATACCCAGGGTAGAACATTCATTTTAACAACATTGGGCCAGATTCATAAAATAGATACGACGGCGTATCTCCTGATACGCCATCGTATCTCTGAGATACGATTGTCGTATCTATGCGCCTGATTCATAGAATCAGGTTACGCATAGATATCCCTATGATCCGACAGGTGTAAGTGACTTACACCGTCGGATCTTAGGTTGCAATTCTAGGCTGGCCGCTAGGTGGCGATTCCATTGTGTTCGGCGTAGAATATGCAAATGACTAGTTACGCCGATTCACGAACGTACGCTTTGCCGGTCGCTGTAAATTTACGTTGTTTCCGTAGAGATACGCGGCGTAAAACTAAACCTGCCCTCTAGGTGGTCTAGCCAATGTTAAGTATGGCCGTCGTTCCCGCGTCGAAATTTGAAATTTCACGTCGTTTGCGTAAGTCGTCCGTGAATGGCGTTGGACGCCATTTACGTTAACATCGAAACCAATGACGTCCTTTAGCGCAATGCATGTCGGTAAATTTTAGGGACAGAGCATGCGCAGTACGTTCGGCGTGGGAATGCGCCTAATTTAAATGGTCCCCGCTCCATTTGAATTAGGCGGGCTTGCGCCGGGCGGATTTACGCTACGCCGCCGCAAGTTTACAGGCAAGTGCTTTGTGAATCAAGCACTTAGGCTGAAAACTTGTGGCGGTATAATGTAAATGTAATACGTTATGCCGCCACAGTGTAGGGCGATTCTACCTGAATCTGGCCCATTGATTTTACCCAGCCAGGAATGGCAAAGGGAAGTCCATTTATGTAAATCTAGTTTAATTTTTTTTTAAGATAATTGTATTGAAAGAAATTGATAAGGCTAGGTGTAAGAAATGATACCTAAAAACTTTAAGGTGGCTGGTTGCCAAGTAAAAGGGAATGATGTTTTTAAAATATCAACTTTGTGCTTAGGTATTAGAATACAGTATTTAGTAAAAACTCAATTTGCTTGGTCTCCATGGCTGCACTCTCCGTTGGTTTGAATCTTACCTATCTCACCGCACCTGCAGTGTTACTTACAACTCCACTTCCTCCTCTCCAACTCCTCTTAACGTTGGGGGCCCCCAAGGTTCTGTCCTTGGACCCCTGCTATTCTCGATCTACACATCCTCCCTGGGTCAGCTGATAGCCTCCCAGCGCTTCCACTACCATTTATATGCTGACGACACCCAAATCTATCTCTCTGCCCCTCAGCTCACCCCATCAATCTCCTCACGCATCACTGATTTACTAACAGATATATCACCCTGGATGTGAAACCACTTCCTCAAACTGTATCTGTATCTAAAACTCTTAATATTTCCTATCCCACGTGCCCTCTCCCCTGACTTCTCTATCAAGATCAATGGCACATCTATCAGTCTGTCCCCACATGCCAGGGTGCTAGGGGTAACCTTAAACTCTGAACTGTCCTTTCAGGCCCACATCCAATCCCTGTCCAAATCATGCCGCCTTAGCCTACTACTAAATTATTATATTAAAATTATAACATGCGCTTACAGATGAAGATATTCTGCATAGTATTAGACCTTAAGGGTCCTACATAAATAAATAGTTAGTAAAAAGTTACAAAAAAATTACCAAAAAAATATATTATGTAATTCCATCATATATAGAAGTTGTTCATTATTTCTTAAAAATAAACAGATTAGGACTAAAAACACTAAACACTGATGCCATAAATAAGGAAAGAAGAGAAGAAAAGAGATGACAAGTAAAGCTGATGTATGCATCTTAGGATGAACTATAAACCTAAGGCCCCTTTCACACTTGTGCGACTTGTCCTGTGACTTGGGACTGCAAAGTTGCATGACAAGTCGTTCCACCATGATTTCCAATGACAACCATTCATATGTGTGCGACTTCAAGTTGTGCTGACTTCAAAGTAGTCCCTGTACTACTTTGGTCTGACTTTCGTGCAAGTTGAGGTCCATAGACCTCAAATTTACACAGGCATTCCCTGATATTACATGGAAATCGTGGCCAAAACACAGCAGTGTGAAAAGGGCCTAAATTAGATTTATGTATATGCTGTATGTGGACACAGACAGCGGGACTTGGCCCTGCCCCCCTGCTCCCGCATAGCTTTATCTGACAGTCCTTGGCTCTCGCTGTCTCAGCAAAACCAATGATAGCAGAAAGTGAGGGAAGAGAAGAGCTACAGATGTGCACAGCCCTGGATCGAATGAGGGCTCAGGTTAGTAAAAGGGAGGGTGAGGGTGGATAATGATGCCTAAATATTTTTTACCTTAATTGCTATTTGTTATATGTATTTTTTTTATCGACCCTTTGCTTGCTTGCCCTGAAGAAGGGGGAGTCCTAAGCATAAAGCATATTTATTACCTTTAGTGAGCTATTTCCCTAGTGCTGTTTTGCCTTCATTTAGCAGAAATCTTCATCCTTGGTCCCTTCTTCACCCCCCCTCTGCCATAATCTTCCAGTGCAGGGGGCTAAATAAGCTAAGGCCTCTTTCACACTTGTGCGACTTGTCCTGCAAATTGGGACAGCAAAGTTGCATGACAAGTCGTACCACATTATTTCCAATGAGTACCATTCGTACCTGTGCAACTTCAAGTCATACCGACTTCAAAGTAGTTCCTGTACTACTTTGTTCCGACTTTAATGTGAGTTGAGATTCAAAGACCTCGAGTTTACACAGGCATTTCCTGAAATTTGCGCCAGAATCGTGTCAAGGTGGCGGCCGCGAAATCATGTGACTTTCAAGTCACTGCAGTGTGAAAGGGGCCTAAGGCAGCTTTTACAGGCTTTTATCAAGAGTGCCTGACTATGACTGACCTTTCCACCCACCTTCTCCATTCCATATAGGCCATTACTATAGCTTCTATGAATGAAACACAATTTATGAATAAAGGGAATGGACCCTTCAATCTTCCACCCATCTTCCATTCATAGATCACGTTTCATTCATAGAACTGATAGTTTGGCTTCTATGAATGAAGGAGCAGGGTGGAAAGGGCAGGCATAGTTGAGCACTCTTGATAAGAGCCTGTGACAGCTCCCTTAGTTTAAAGCGGAGTTCTGGCCACAATTTCACTTTTTAAATATAAATACCCCTGTAATACACAAGCTTAATGTATTCTAGTAAAGTTAGTCTGTAAACTAAGGTCCGTTTTGTTAGGTTGTTACAGCATTTAGACACTTTCTAAAATAGAAATTGACTGGGGCCATCTTAAGTGTGGGCATCATGAAGCCAGACTGTATGACTTCCTGGATTTCAGCCTTGCAAATCTCACACATGCTCAGTGCTGCCCAAGCAGTGTCAGATCAGGTTTCAGCACCTGTGCTGTCCAAGTCACATGATTCTTTGAGACTGGGGAGTGCACAGACTCCTGGAAAGTTACACCCACTACATTCCCAGGAGTCTGTGCGGTGAAGCTTAAGCACCAAGGTGCAGGAAGTGGGAAGATTAACTATTCTGCCTAGCAACAACACTTTGAAGGCATCTAAAAAAAAAAAAAAAATCATAAAGGACTAATGACATTTTTTTAAAACTACTGATGTAATGTTATAATTATGGGTGGAACTCCACTTTAAATAACCCACGGTGCACCAGAATAATATGATGGGGTGGGAGGTTTATCGGAGGAGAGAGATTTCTGCTAAATGAGGACACACTAGCTTATTCTTTTATGTTTTAATTAAACGTAGGCTCTATCTTTATTGAAAGGTCACAAAGGTTACATTCTATTCATTTTAATGCACAGCAGCATATTCTAATGTGGTGTAGTGTGTCACAACATCCTGGGCTGTCTAAAAATTCCCTATTTCCAGTGCCCACCAACTTAGTGCATTGATGTGAACTGCAATGTTAGGATAAAAGGCAAATTGCCTAGTCAATGAGTTGGGACTGTGTTCCACAACACTGCCCAATGCATATAGTATTAATGCAAGGAAGAGTTTTTGTGCTCCTTTACATTTCATACAAACATACTATATGTTTAATTGATATTAGTGAGTGTTATTTTATCCCTGTTGGCTCTTTATGTGTAATTATGGTTGGATCATATCATAGTCTTTTTCTTGCCTAGACGCTGTTGGAAAAAACGTATTTATACTGAGTTCAGGCAATCTTTGTCAAGTTAACTTGTATACTATGATAATGTAACTTGTTGCACTGTAATTACTGGGCAACCGTTAGGATAATTGCAAAGGAGACGTAGACTGTGCTGAATTGTGTAATGACAAGCTTTGTGGTTGGTTTAAATTTCAGCTCCTACTCAGCAATACTGGTCTAGACCGTACGTTGTAGCAATTGTCTGCAAAAACCTCCCAGTTACTTCTTGTTTTATCTTTAGTTGTTAGTAATCATTGCCCAGGAACCTGGTTGTATTATACTGATGTCCTTGGAGATTCATATTGGAAAACTGGAAAAATCATGGACTTTAAAGGCACATATGTATAAAAATAACACATTCCTTTGATCTGAATTAAAATGTTTTGTATACAATATAACAAGTAAATCACTTTTTCTATTTAAAATAATGCCGTCACAGAAGTGTCAATCCCCTCTAAAGAACAGTATAGCATATTTTTGTGTATTTTAAAATGTATTTGAACCATCAACATGGACAGGCATTCACAAGACTCTTTTACCTCCAACACAGACATACAGGAACCAATACATAGCTATAACAGAACAATAAAGAAGTGACCATATTTACAATGTTTCCACATACTGGATGGAGAGCAGTATAACACACTAATACATAACACTGTTTCCCCCTAGACCTCAAGGTCTTTGAGAAAACTGGGAGGGTGAATATTTCTCCTTGGACGCCTAAGGACCACTGTTTGAGATAGTTCCCTGGGACCCTCAGTTGGGTGCAGTTCTTCTACTTGTGCTATGGGACTGAGAGAAACTAGCTTTGCAACAACATTTCCTGGAGGAATAGAACCTGAATGAACCAATGGTTCACCATCATCTGAAATCACTGGAATCCTAGTACCACTAGAACCAGCAGCAGGTACAATTTCACTACTTCTTTCTCGGATGTGATTAACGTGCCTCAGTAATTTTTTACTTTGTATGACAAAGGTCCTGTAACCATAAGCACCTTTGCCGGTATCCAACAAGGCCCAGAAGCATAGTTTCTGACATAGACAGCACTGTGAGGCTCAAGCACTCTCACAGAAACATTAGTATTGTTTTTTTAAATGCAATTCTTGCTTTTCTTGTAACTTCGACGTCAGATCAGGGTATAAACGATCCAGACATGTTTTTTTTTTTTTTTTTCATTCAAATTTAAAGTTTATTTTCAATAAAAGTAGAAGATACAAGTACATTAAAATATCGGAAGGTATATCATTAGCATACATAAATATAATTATTAAAATACAATTCATATCTAATATTCCCACTTTATTATTATCCTTCTACACCCAACAAGTCTATAGACTCAGTACCATGTGAAATGAGAATGGGAATATAAATATTGAAAAGGACTTCAGTCACCTAAAACAATAAATTATATTCAAAAAGAGTGTCTTCATATATCAAGGAATCCCCAGATATATCATGAACACCCAATATACTGTATTATAAGATATAATGTATACACCAGATTAAATAATGGAATCCATTTAAAGGATAGATTTCTAGAATATTTCCACCTCTCTGACACCCCCAATGGGAACATCCTGTGTCTAAGAAGTAGAGCAATCCTTTCAATCTCTCCTCCCTCCAAGTATTAATATTGGAACAATCTGGCATCCAAAAATACAAAAAAGAAACAAACATATTCTTAAAGTCTTCAACCAACCGAAATTCCCAAGAGGAAAAAAAGGAATTTTACAATCATGTCCATATAAGCATAACTTTTCTAGACAAAACGTACCGAGGATGATTTAACCTAAGGAAATCATCCCCGAAGGACAAATAAACAATATATAAAATAAAAAAAAAGAAGAATTAAAGACTTGAAGAAGAAAGAAGAATGAAAGTAAGAAAGAGGAGTGAAAGAAACAAGAAGATAAAGAGAAACATTCAACCTGCCCGCCAACCTTTCATTGCAATCTGGAGCCACAATTATCATCAGTATATTCATGGGGTATAAGATATCCCCATGTATTTCCTTGTCAAAATTATTTTATTTAGTAATTGCAACATGAAAACATACAAGTAGCATTTGATTGATACAATGTTTAAAAAGGAATAACATTTTGTCTCCTTGACATTTTATAATCGCTATAATCACTATTAGTATGTAAAATTAAGGAGAAAAGAATTTGATCAACATTTTTTGGCAACAACAGGAAGGATTTACGCTGTTATAACTTGTTATACAGGGGTTCTACCTGTGTTGCCAAGTAAACATATTAGCAGTTTCTTAACATCAACTAGTGTCTTATTTAATGCATTTTTTAAACACGTAGGAATACAGGATCTAAAGTATGCTACTTTATCTGTATCGTTCATATAAAATGTAGTGAGAAAAACGATTCACACATATGAACTTACGGGGGGGGGGCAGAAAAAAGGGGGAAGGAGGGGGGTAAAAAAAAAAAAAGGTCTGCAGGAATGGGCCAGGATCCATTATCATTAATTGTACCGTACAATGGTTGAGTACAATGGGCAAGCTACCATGGCATCATTACCCCGTCATTAAAACTATCAGGTATTGTATACGAAATCCACGGTTTCCAAAGTTTTTCAAAATTGATAATCGTGTCTGAATCTAGCGCCTCCATTTTGGCATGTGTCATCGCATTGCTCATTCTATTCTTTACTTCTTTGACTGACAGGTTTGGGGTTTTCCATGCTTTAGCAAGGGTCTGTTTTGCAGCTGTAAAGAGTTGCATTAGTAGTTTGAATTGTAGGCGTGTTGTAGTAATGGGTTTCAAATTCAATAGGGCTAATTTAGGGTCCTTAGGGATTTTTAATTTTGTTAATTTATTTGCTATGTTAAAAATCCCTGTCCAGAATGTTTGCGCTTTCGGACACGTCCACCAAGTATGATAGTATGTACCCATTTCAGAGCATCCTCTGTAGCATTGTCCTGAGTAATTTGGTACATATTTTGCTATTTTGGCAGGCACCAGGTACCATCTAGTTAACACTTTATAGTTTGTTTCCAACGCTGTTATGTTTGAGGAGGCTGCTTTGGTATTTAGCCATATTTGGTTCCAATCGGAAGTATTGAGCTCTGCATTTAAGTCTTCCTCCCATTTCTGGACATATGATAGTTTCACCATGCTAGTATGGGTTAGAGACTGCAAATACAGAGCCGATATTATTCCTCTTGCATGCGGGTCTTTTCTGCAAATGAACTCAAAGGAGGACATCTGTACCTGTGATGGTGTTGAAATCATAAGCGACTGTATGAAGTTTTTTATTTGGAGATATCTAAACTGTTCCGTATGTGGAATACCGTATTTTTTGCATACTAATGAAAAAGGCATGATATCAGCTGAATCCAAGAATTTATATACATATATACAATCCTTTTTTACCCATTCCTTGTATTGGGGTAGACCCATGCTGGGTAGAATGCCGGATTCTTATAAAATGAGAGCATTGGATGGTGTGGTGATAGTAGGAGGTATTTTGTTTTGAATCTGTCCCATAGAGAGAGTGAGTGCTTGATAATGGGATTGCTTATGTGTCTACGTAGTTTAAGGTGAACCCATAGCAAGTTAGCTGGTGGGATGGGGTCGCTTTCAGACGCTTCTATCAGTACCCATAGAGGCAATTCATTGGTTGCGTGATATTTGGTGAGGGTTGAAATTTGTGCTGCTCTGTAATAATTTGTAAAGTTTGGGTGTCCTAGCCCTCCATGTGTTTTGGGGAGATGTAGAATTTGCGCTTTTAACCTTGGCCTGGAAGAACCCCATACAAACTACGACACTCTTTTCTGTATTATTCTCAAGAAATAAGCTGGAATTGGGATAGGAAGTACTCTGAAAAGGTATAAAAATTTAGGAAGTATCGTCATCTTTATTGCATTAATTCTTCCAAGCCAAGACAGTGGTAGTCGGGACCACGAATTCAAAAGGTTAGTTACGTGCTTCAGTAGAGTTGGATAGTTATGCGAAAATAGGTCAGAAGTATCTGCCGTTAAGTGTATTCCTAGGTATGGGATACTTTTTTCCGGCCATACAAATGGGAGACCTGTTTTGGCTGCATTTAGTTCTATTTTTGAGAGGGATATATTTAAAGCCATACATTTTTTGGAGTTTATGACTAGACCTGAAAATGTTGCAAATTTATTTAGAATAGGGATGAGATTAGGGCCCGTTACTTGTGGGGAAGATATGAATAAAAGAATGTCGTCCGCAAATAAACATAATTTGTGTTTGTGGCCACCTAGTTCGATGCCTAAAATAGTGGGATCTGATCTAATTTTTTCCGCGAGCGGCTCGATGAGTAGGGCAAATAGTAATGGGGACAATTGGCACCCCTGTCGTGTTCCCCTCCCGATATCAAAGGTGTCCGATTTATATCCCGCATATTTGACATATGCTTTTGGTTTATTGTAGAGTTCCATAATCCATTTAGTGAAGTGTGGGCCAAAGCCCCATTTCTGGAGAGTGTAGTTTAGATACGACCAGGAGATGGAATCAAAAGCTTGTTTAATATCTAGGGAGAGGAAACACGCCGGGATGCCTCTTTTTTTTGCTATGTGCGCCAGTAGACATGCTCTTCGTACATTGTCGCCTGCTTGTCGAGAGGGCATGAAGCCCACTTGATCCCGATGGATCAATTTGCCTATAATTTTATTGAGACGGGTAGCTAATATCTTGCCTAATAATTTTATGTCTATATTTAACATGGATATGGGACGATAGTTTGCGCTGAGAGTGTCATCTGTGTGTGGTTTAGGGATCATGCATATCGTAGCTAGTAGTGATTCTGGTCTGAAAGTTTTTTTGCTCTAGAAGGTTGTTAAATGCATCTGCTAGTCTTGGGGATATTAATTCCTTGAAGTTTTTGAAGTATCGCGTTGAGAAACCATCTGGGCCTGGCCTTTTGTTTATTTTGAGTTCCTGAATGGCATTAGCTACTTCGTCTTGGGTAATTGGTTCTTCTAATTGTGCTTTTTGTGACTGGTTTATTTGTGGGAGATTGATTTGTGAAAAGAAGGTATTTGCTTCCAATTCGTCGAATGTACCAGTTTCCGAATATAATGTTTTCAGATGTGAACTAAATTTCTGTACAATTTTGAGTGGATTGCTGGAGACGACATTGTTTGCTATCTTTAGTTTGATGGGTTTAAAAGTTTTGTTGAGAGAATTTAATGCTCGAGCTAAGTATGTCCCCGGTTTGTTTGCGTGTTTGTAAAAAGCATGCCTAGATCTTATCTGCACCCTATTCGCAGAATCTGATAGGAACAGATCATACTCCAGACGTGCCTTGTCCAAACGACTTCTATTACTAGTATTTTGATTGCTTTGCAGGGCCAGAAAAGCTGAGTTGTATTCTATTTCCAATTTCCTCGCCATTTGTATTCTTTCTTTTTTGAGTATCCCTAGTTGGCGCTGGAATGTTCCCCTAAGAACTGGCTTGTGTGCCTCCCATAGAGTGAGTGGGGATATATCCGGGCTCGTGTTGAGGTCTAGGTATTCTTTTAGGGCTTGTTCAATTAACTGACAATGAGCTGGGTGTTTAAGTAAGATTTCAGGAAGGTACCAAGTGGGATCATGTTTTTTTGGGATTGCCGAAGCTATCGTAGTGAACACTGCGTCATGGTCCGACCATGGAATGGGTATGATTTTTGAATGTAGTATTTCCGGTGCCATACCTATTGTCACAAATATGTGGTCAATTCGGCTAAATGATCGGTGTGGATTGGAGTAATATGTGTAATTTCGTTTTGTGGGATTGGATTCCCTCCAGGAATCTACCAAATTGAATTTGGATAGGAGATTGGAAAGGGTCTGTTTGGCTTGATGTTTAGGTGGGGTGTATGGGGTTTTGTCCAAAAATGGGAGAAGAACCTGGTTGGAATCACCGCAAATGAGGAGAGTGCCTATTTTATGAGTGCTGATTGTTTGAAGGAGGTGTGATAGAAAGGGTAATGGATTGAGATTGGGGGCGTAGTAAGAAACTATTGTGATTGCTGTGTCCATTATGTGGCCTGTTAGAATGAGGTATCTACCTTCTGGGTCTTTGATTTCGGAATTTAGTGTGAAAGGTGTGGTTCTATGAAATGCAATTAGGGTTCCCCTTTTTTTGACTGAAGCGGAGGCTGTATATACTTGGGGGTAAAAAGGATTGTAAAATTTGGGAGTCGTGTTAGTGGTAAAGTGTGTCTCCTGTAGGCAGACAATATGAGCTTTTTTGGCCTGAAAAGATCTAAAAGCCTTGGTTCTCTTTTGTGGTACATTTAGGCCCTGCACATTTAGAGACAATAAATTTAATGGTGCCATGGTAGCCTGACCTCCCCGCCTGTCTTACCTTTATCCTTTGTGGATTGGCTGGGCGGCCCATGTCCTGCAGACTTAGGGAAAGAATAAGGGTGAGGGGTTCCGGAAAAAGCAACCTTGAAGAGGGGGTGAAATACAAAACAGGTTAGTGGATATGCAATCAATAATAAGCAAATAAATTTCATTTTGTTTGCCCGTGGCGGGGGAGAAAAGCTCCCGCCAGGGGAAAAGGGGATCTCGTCAAGTCCCCACATAATATTATGGGGACCCGAGGAGATCTTGGAGAGGCACATGTTGTTTCCATGCGCTGGAGAACCGCTTTTTAAAGTATTCTGATAACACCCTACTGGGTGTTAGTCATTCTTATCTACATGTAACCAAAATAAGAACAGGATGAGAATAGTGTCCTGCATAATATGGTGCAAGAAAGAGGGAGAGAGAGAGAATTGTTATGATGGATTACTAGGAAAGATTGTAGATTGTGTTGACCTATATGCATGTCTAATGGTGGTGCTGTATCAGGGGGGTGTTACAGATAAGGATCCCTGAGATACAGGGGATAGATGAGCTTCTTAGGTGAGAAGGAAGGAGGCATAAGTAATTAAGGTATGAAGGAAAGAAAGGAGAGAAAGACTAAATGTTGAAGGTGTTTACAACCTGAAGAGAAAGGAATGGAGTGTGAAAACCCCTAAGGGTATAGGATAGGCTTGGTACCCTTCCCCCCCCCCTCACCCTAAAGCTAGGTGGGGAGTAAGAAAGGAGAGAGGAGATGCAGGCATAGTAAGTAAAATAAGCATAACAAGTAGAGAGGTTTCCAATTCTCTCAAGTTGCAGGTGTCTTCACTTGGGTTGATCTTGTAGCACGGAGGAAGTGGAATATGGAAGATCTTCTAGAAAAATGGTCAGTCCATTGTGTCCTCTTGGTCTTGGGGTTGGGGTGCAAATCTGCCCCTTTTGTTGGTGTGTTGTATACCGTTGTACTTTTCAGGGTGGGTTGAATTGCTGTGAGAATAAACCGACGCTGCTCTTCTGCGGGAGGAATTTGATGTGGTGTTACGTTCGATGAGCTTGAGATCAAGTAGGGCTTGATGCAATTGGTCAGGCGATCTGCATATTATTTTGGTTCCCTGGTATGTGAACCGTAGGGAAAAGGGGAATCCCCATTGGTACTTAATTTGATGATTTTGAAGTTCCATTAAGAGGGGTTTCATTGCTCGCCTTTTAGTAATTGTTAGCTGTGAGATGTCAGCGAATATCTGGTAGCTGTGCCCTTGGAATGTCAGGCTGTTCTTTACTCTGGCTGCTTCCAAGATTTGTTCTTTTGTTCTATAATAGTGGAATTTGGCGATGATATCTCTAGGGGGTCCCTCTGGTTTCTTTGGGGCTAGTGCCCTATGAACCCTGTCAAATTCCAACCGCTCTATTGCAATTCCTGGCAATAATTCATGACATATTGCAAGCGTAGTACCTGGAAGATCTATTATTGACTCTGGAATACCTCTGAACCTCAAATTTGACCTTCTGGCGCGGTTTTCATAATCTTCCAGTTTATTTTGAAGCGTCAAATTTTCCTCCTTGAGGGTGTCTATTTCAGATTGGCAGTCCTGCGTTATAATCTCTATTTCTTCCACTTTTGACTCCAAGGTCTCAGTGCGGCTTCCCAAGTCCCTTATCTCTTTGGTAAGGTTTGAGGTGATTTGGTCTGAGGTGCGCTTCAATGCTTTGTTCAGCATTCTCTCAAATTGTTGTAACAACTCTGAGGGGACAGATGCGCTTTGTACAGCAGCCTGTGAGGTGTCTAATAAATCTTCATCTTCACTATCTGTGCTTTGGGCTCCTGGGAGAATAGCAGGCTTCATTTGTTTAATGATGCGCCTTTTATCTTTCCCTGTGAGGAGATTCTCTGAGGTGGCTGAGGTGGCTGAGGTGATTCCCGCCTTTTTGGATGCTCCCTTTGCCTGCTGGGCACTGCTGCAGGGATTGGGTTTTGTCTTATTTCTGGCGCCTCCCAGCACCATTTTAATTTTAAATGTTCCCCCTCACCTTCCTGTGATATTTTCGTTGTGTCCCGTTCTTCCGCGGCTCCGTTGTCAGCTATTTATCAGCGGTTTTTCTCCCTCATGGAGCAGAGCTCTAGCCCGGCATGTCCGTTCAGCTAGACCCCGCCCAGTGCCTCCATCCCCATGTATTTCAACCAAGGTTCCCAAATGTCATAGAAAAGAGTAGATTTATCTAACATGGAACATACCCTCTTTTCTTGTTCCATAATCCATGAAACTTTTCTTTTCATGCATAAGATGGAAACATTTGGTTTTTTCCATGCAGCTGCGATAGTGATTCTGGCTCCAGTCATAATAAATAGGATGAGCTGTCTAGTGACCTTGGAAATTTGAGGTAACAGCCCATTAAGTAAAGCAATTGTAGGAGATTGATGTAAGTTACAGCCCGTGACTCGTCTAACAATAGTAAACACCTTATTCCAGTATCCCCTTATCTTAGGACATTCCCACCAAATATGTATCATAGATCCCAATCCTTGGCAATCCCTAAAACATAATGGTGAAGATGACGGATACATGGAGACCAGTTTAAGAGGGACCAAATACCACCTAGTATAAATTTTTGCATTAGCTTCAATAAGAGATATATTCATAAAGCCTTTAACAGATCTGGTATAATTTTTACACCAGTCTGTGAAGTCCCATTCATCATTAAGTTCTCTTTCCCAAGCGAGCATATGAGGTAATTTGGTGTCATTTACAGCAAGTGATTTATATATAACTGAAATATTACCTTTTCTGAGTAAATCCTGGTCACATTTAGTTTCATAAGGGGTCATAAGTCCAGAGATCAAATCTCTATTCCATAGACTGTGAGCGTGGTCACTCAATTGAGAAAATCTTATTTTCTCTGAAAGAGGAAGGCCATAATTATCAATAAAATGTTGTTCAGGAAGGGGACCTGAACGTGAAAAAAGACGCCCTATACGGTACAACCCCTTATCATGCCACCATTTGAAAGAATCCTTGTCAATTTTAGAAATAAAGGATGGATCTTGAAAAATACTTGATAAAGGTCGACCCTTAGAGATTAGAGAAGGATTGTTTCTAAGTGAGTCCCATAAAACTAAAGTTTGAGATAGAGTCGGCGATAATATAGAAGGTCTATTTTTGGTAGAACTCCACATTAAATCCTCTATCGTAAGATTCGGCGAAGCCTGTTCTTCAATTTCAATCCAATCTGGACGGTCATGCTTGAGATAAATTTCTGATAATTGCGCTAATCTCGCCGATTGATAGTACCAAAACAAATTTGGAACCCCCAGTCCACCCTGTTCAGGTAAATTAAAAAGAGTACGAGATGGAAGGCGAGGGCCTTTTTTGTTCCAAATAAATTTTGTAATCTTACCTTGAAAGGACTTTAAGTGACCTTTTATTATTGGTATAGATAATGATCGAAAAAGATATAAAAGCCTAGGGAGAAGAGTCATCTTGACCGAATTAATTCTACCTATCCAGCTTATATTTTGAGCACCCCATTCATTTAGATCCTTCTCAAGTTTCCTATACATAGGGGGATAATTGGCCAAATATAAATTCTGAATATTGGGGGTCAAATTAATACCCAGATACTTGATATAAGAGGTGTCCCATTTAAATCTATATTTGTCTTTTAATAGAGAAACTGTAGATTCAGAGAGCGATATATTAAGGGCTCTAGATTTGGTTAAATTCACAGCAAGTCCCGAAACCATAGAGAATTTATCCAGAAGAGAATATACTTCGGGCAAGGATGTTTCAGGGGTGGTCAAAAAAAGTAAAAGGTCGTCCGCAAACAAAGCGCATTTATGTTCCCTTTTGGCACAACTTACTCCCCTGATATTTGAGTTTTCACGAATAGCTATAGCCAGAGATTCAATAACAATCGCAAATATCAGAGGAGATAGAGGACATCCCTGCCTTGTGCCCCTATGGATCCCTATAGGTTCCGAAAAATACCCTGTAAGCGTATCTTAGCCTCAGAGGCAGAATAAAGTGCAGATAGGATACCTAAAAATTTAGTTCCAAATCCCCAACGTTTCATCACTGTGAACATATATGGCCAAGATACCGAATCAAAGGCTTTCTGGAGATCAATGGAGAGAAGCATACCTTTTTGACTATTATCTCCAGTCCACCCTGAATTCAATATAGAAATCAGATCAACAGCTCTCCTGACCTGATCCGGGCCTTGCCTTCCAGTAATGAAACCCACTTGATCTTTACCAACATACTGACTAATGAAAGAAGATAATCTATTGGCCATTATCTTAGTAAGTATCTTAAGATCATTATTGATAAGAGATATTGGTCTATAGTTTTCCACCAGGCTATGATCCTTTTCCGGTTTAGGGATTACCGATATATAAGCCGAATTGAGTTGTCTATCTATAGGTATACCCTCAGTCATGTGATTGAAAAATCTCACAAGGTAGGGTATCAAAATGCTCGAATATGTTTTGTAATATGAACTTGAAAATCCATCAGGACCTGGGGCTTTATCTAATTTTAAGTTTTTAATCACTGACAAAACTTCTTCAGCCGATATTGGAGTCTCCATCACCTCCTTATGTATTATAGACAATTTAGGAAGGTGTAAATTACGAAAAAATTCATCCATCTTCTCTGAAGAAGAATTATCAGTGAAAGCATAAAGATTGGAGTAAAAGTCATGGAAGACCCCCAATATCCGCTTAGGATTCAAAGTGGGAGAGAAGATCACCGCTCAAGGTAGGTCTATTGTAGGGTCGTTTCAAAAATATAGGACTCCAAGGGTGCAGGCAATGCACTAAGGCAAATATTGGTAAAAAGATGAGGGATGGACAGCCGCACTCCAAACCAAACAGGTTGTCTTTATTCAAATCAACAGCAAGAACACAGCAGATCACAGCAATAGGAACAGGAGAATACCGACGTTTCGCACTGGCTTCAGTGCTTATTCATGGCTAACATGCATTGAAACTGTTCAGTATATATAGAGATCAGAGGCTAGTGTGTGACCTGATTGAATAATTGGCTGAGGGTTGTCCGCAATCATTGGGCACACCAGAAGTCAATATCAGATCACAAACTGACTATACATATCCAAGGGAACATAAAAAGAAAAAAAAAAAAAAAAAGTGAAATGTTGTTGAACAAAAATCCAAGGTGCCAAAAAACAGATGTGGATCACATCTGTTTTTTGGCACCTTGGATTTTTGTTCAACAACATTTCACTTTTTTTTTCTTTTTATGTTCCCTTGGATATGTATATGCAGTTTGTGATCTGATATTGACTTCTGGTGTGCCCAATGATTGCGGACAACCCTCAGCCAATTATTCAATCAGGTCACACACTAGCCTCTGATCTCTATATATACTGAACAGTTTCAATGCATGTTAGCCATGAATAAGCACTGAAGCCAGTGCGAAACGTCGGTATTCTCCTGTTCCTATTGCTGTGATCTGCTGTGTTCTTGCTGTTGATTTGAATAAAGACAACCTGTTTGGTTTGGAGTGCGGCTGTCCATCCCTCATCTTTTTACCAATATTAGGATTCAAAGTGAATGACCCATCAACCATCTTTATTTTAGGGAGTGTTCTCGACTGAAATCTAGGCGACAATTTATGTGCTAACATAGGACCTATTTTATCTTTCAATTTATAGAATTTAGCTCCAGTCCATTTCATATCTTCCCCTGCTTTTGTCTTAAGCGCCAAGTTTAGAGCTGTTCTGGCAGCATCAAGTGCGTGAGTAGGGAAGCCAGAAGGGTCAGATTTATGTTTTTTACACAAGTCCAAATAGGCAATTTCCAATCTTTTAACTTCTAGGTTCTTTTGTTTCTTGAGATAGGCGGCAACTTGTATTATTTTGCCCCTAATAGAAACTTTGTGGGCAGCCCACAAAGTTTCAGGGGATACATCATCCGTATCATTGAGAACAAAATATTCCTGTAGAGATCGTCCAATATCCTTCACCAGGACAGGATCTTTTAAAATTGACCGATTAAGTGTCCAATGAGACTCTTTAGGAGAAGTATCCTCTTTCCTCATTGACAAAAGAACCATTGCGTGATCAGACCAAGAAACATCCACTATATCAGATTTGATTGCCGCCGGGACATGATGATTAGAAATCAATATATGATCTATACGAGAATAAGAACTGTGAGGATTAGAATAATGAGTATAGTCTCTAGTTTTTGGGTTCAATTCCCTCCATATGTCGGTTAATCTAAATTGATGCAAAATACGCGCTACTTGCAAACTAGCTTTAGTCGGCCTGATGACTCTGTTGGCATTTGGTTTAGACTTATCTAATCCAATGTCGAATGCCAAGTTGGAGTCTCCCCCCATGATAATGATACCCTCCATAAATGGTCGGAGGGTATCAAGCATCTGAGAAAAAAAAACCTTTTGACCTCTGTTAGGTGCATAATAAGAAACAAATGTGTACAGTTTTTCATCAAGGGTACCTTTTACTAAGACAAACCTACCTTCCTGGTCTTTATATTCCTTGATCAAGTTAAAATTACAATACCTAGAGAACAAAATGGCCACACCCTTTGTTTTGTTTTCTGCTTTAGCTAGATAAAATAATGGAAAGTGAGCATGCAAAAAAGAGGGGTTGTATCGTCTAGGGAAGTGGGTTTCCTGAAGGAGGACCACATCTACATGGAGAGATTTATAAACCTGAAGAGCTTTACGCCTCTTAATAGGAGAGTTCAACCCCTGAGTGTTGTGAGTAACAACACTAAGGGGTGTAGAAACATTACCTGATCCAGCCATATGTTTCGATGACATCGATATTCAGGCACGTAAGTGAGGAAATCAACTGTAACCCCGTTAGTACACACATTGGCAGGCAGGTTGAAGAGAAGTAGAAGATGAAGGGACAATAAAAGGAATAGAGAGAAGAGACAGAAAAATAAAAATAAAAATACAAACTACACATCAAACTGCACGATAAAAAACAATATCGTGCAAGGTCAATTAGTGACCCAGAATGAGGGAAGAGAATGATACTCCTTCCCTCATTCAAACAAAAAATCCTAGAATAGTCCATTAAAAGTACTATTTTCTAACCCATTGGGTCGACAAAGTGTCGCTCCAAGAGGTAAGTCGAGGTTCCAAAACCTCACCGTCGTCAGCACGTGACAAATCGAAATTAACATTTTAAAATATTATCAAGAAAAAGACAGTCTATCCCTGAGTTACATAAAAAATGGTAATCAACCATAACTGAGATCCCAGAATGGAAAGGAAAAAAAAAAATTTCCCTTTCTTTTTCTTTTCTCTTTCCTACAAACACTCTGAACTGTATACCACCCCCATTAAATTAACCAGACAAATAAATTAGTTGTCCAAAAATCGATGAGGGGGAGAAAAAGAAAAAAAAAAAATTCTGAGACGTATCAAGAGCGATTTCTTCTGGGATGAATTAAACCAATTCTCAGGTGACGGAGTCATTTCCAACTTTTCTGTACTTGACTTTATTCCATGGATTCTGAGTCGGACTAGTAGGTGTATTTCTTTTGGCTGAGGGTTGTTGAGGTGGGGTAGTGTCCATAGCCGGTCCTAGTGAGATAATTTTCAGATCAAGCAAAAGTTTTTCACCATCTTGGAAATTATGCACCACATGGTGTCTGCCATTAAAATTGAATTTCAATGCAAAAGGGAAGGCCCAATTATATTTGATGTCATTGCTTATGAGGGCAGACAACAGCGGTTTCATCGCTCTCCTCCTCTGAATGGTGTAAGGTGAAATGTCGGAAAATATTTGTATCTTAGCACCTTGGTATTGGAGATTCTCCTGTTGTCTAGACATTTTCATAATGTCCACTTTAGTTGAGTAATAGTGGGGCTTGACCACCACATCTCTAGGTAAACCATCTCTTCTCAGTGGGCCTAATGATCTATGAGCCCTGTCCAGTTCCATTTTCGGAGCAGGCAGAGATGGAATCAGGATTCTCATAATGTCCTGTATAGCCGAGTGAACGTCTATAATGGATTCAGGAAGACCCCTAACTCTGAAATTATCTCTCCTCGAACGATTTTCCAAATCATCAATCCTAGCTTGAGCAGCCTCCAGTTGTTCTTGCATGAAATGTAGCTGGTCATCATGCTGATCAATTTTTGAAACGTTAACATCCAACTTATGCTCTATAGAATCAATCCTGTTGCCAAGAGATTGAAAGTCAGCCCTAATATCTTTAGTGATTTTCTCGGCAGTTTGTGTTAAACCTCTGTCCAGCATTTCAGAAATCCTGTTATACAGGTCAGTAACATTGAAAGAAACTTCAGGAGCAAGTTCAGCGTTAGCATTTACATGTACAGGGTTTTGAGAGGGAGTTACAACAGGAATCATGTGGTCAGCCATTGTAGGTATTATTACCCCCCTAACCACAGAGGAATATAGAGCCGTAGGCGTGGCTGAACCCAAAGAAGGTGGTGACGTGGTAGGCAGCAATTGAGATGAGAATTGTTCGCTGGACTTAAAATCACCAGTAGGTGTCTGAGTACATGCATAGGGAGGGGTTCCCATATCAAAAAGACATTCGTTGATGACTGAATTCTTGTTTTTCTTGCCTTGTTTCCCCTTCATGTATAATAAGAGCAATAATGTGTTAGTATCAACAGGCGTTAAGCCGCAATATATTAAAACATCAGCAGCACAGTCCCATAACAGTCACTAAAGGAGCAACCCCACCATATCAACAACAGACAGTTGGTGTCAATCCAATGTGCAATTCAGACTCAGCTGTTATTTAACTGAGCACAGTGAGAAGTTCAGCAGCATGAAAATGCCATAAATTAAGTAACATACATGTGTCCTATTTGTGGTAAAGTCTGCATTTATTGTCAACACACATCAGACGGTGAGCAGGAATACCTCTTTAAGTTTTCATCGTAGGAATTACCTCAGAGTTGTACATCTGTGTATAGCACCGACCCCGAGCACCGCATCCAATCAGATTAAATGGCATGGAAACCAGTTAAAACTATGGTTATGCACTTCTTGCCCTGGGAGATCCTAAAATGGCTTTGGATTCCTCCCGGCCTCAGACACCCTTATAACCGTGTCTGGTATTTAACAAATATTACTGTTCACTAAAGGAAATAAATGTTCCATCCACTGTGAAGGGTAAAGGGGAAGCCACACTGAGCCTTGAGGAGAAAGGACTGATCGTGAGGTAAAACAGTGGGTGAAGCAAGATGGCCGCCGGGCCTCCGTAGGTAGGCCGAGACCACGGGTCTCGAGTATCTGAGGGGGAAGGAGATATGCCTCCTGTCACTTCCGACGGCTTGCTGAGGAGCAAGGGATCGAATCCTAGGTAAGGATGTTCTCCCAGAAAGCAGTATTTTCAGCTGCAAGTAGCTGAGTCCTATGGAGCCCGCGGAACGCGGAGTGATTACAGGCCTCAGGAACAAGGAATCCGGCGGTGATCACTGGAGGGATCGAGACTAAAGGTACCAATGTCTGTCCTTGATCCCCGAGCCGATGGCCGTATCGGACTCTCAGTACAGAGCAATGTATCCTGGGTGAACGGAGGGGTGGATACCGCTAAATCGGCACCGCGATCCGCACTCGAGACCGGGGATGTCCGTGCAGCCGTAGGCCTCAAAATGGCGATGACGCCACAGAGTGTAGAGGAGGCCCCGGGTCACAGCAACGGATAAGTATACCACCAAACAGCTCAATAATGGTATCTCCTTGTTCAGGTATACATCCTGATACGGGATGGGGTGAATTCAGAACCAAAACTGCAATACCGGTAACAGATTGCTCCAGATTAGGTTCGGCTACACGGAGCTCATCTAAAAGGCATCCAACGCCATCCCCATCCGGCCACGCCCCCCCAGACATGTTTTTAGACAACGGTTCATTAGGAGCTCTGCTGGGCTATAACCAGTGCTTGAGCATGGTGTCACATGTTGCAGAAGGAAATCTGTGTAAGTCTGTGATTCCAATCTCCTTTAACAATTATATTCAATGAGTCTATGGTGGTCTGAACCATACGTTCAGCTTGACCATTTGATGACGGGTGAAATGGTGCAATCATAACATGTCGAATAAGATTGGTTGCCATAAAAGTTTTGAATACTGAGGAAGTAAATTGCGTTCCATTATCAGACACGATTGTATCTGGCAACCCATGTGTAGTAAACAGCCTCCTTAAGACCCCATTCACACCTGAGCGTTTTGTAGCTTGAAGCCTGAAGCTACAAAACGCTGGAGGGTAAAAAAAATCAATTATTCTCTATGGAGATGGTTCATATTCTCCACTACAAAACGCCTGAAGCCAGAAGTTCAAAAACGCCTGAAGCTCAAACAAGTTCTGGAACTTTTTTTTGGGCGTATTTGGGCGTTTTTCTGCTTTTAACATTGGTAACCCTAGACCTGTCCAAAATCGCAATAAAAAAACGCCGCAAAAATCGCGGCAAATCGCGGTAAAAAACGCTGCAAGTATCGCGGCAAAACGTGGTAAAAAACACCGCAAAATTGCGGCAAAACGCTACGCTACGCTAACCTAACCCTCTAACCCTAACTCCTAAACCCTAACCACCTAACCCTCTAACCCTAACCCTAACTGCTAACCCTAAGCCCAAACCCTAACCCTTAACCAAAACCCTAGCCCCCAACCCTAACCCTATCCCTAACTCCTAACCCTTTAACCCTAACCCCTACCCTAACCAACTAACCTTAACCCTATAATCCCAACCCTCTAACCCTAACCCTCTAACCCTGAGCCTAACACTAAGCCCAAACCCTAACTCCTAACCCTAACCTCCAACCCTAACCCCTTACCCTCCAACCCTAACCCTCTAACCCTAACACCCTAAACACCCCAATCCTAAACCTTAACTCCTAACCCTAAGCCCAAACCCTAACCCCTAATCCCTAACCCTCTAACCCTAACACTAAGAATTTCCTAACTTTGAATTTTGATTGTTCAAGTATAGCGAATTTCCCATTTTGGAATTAATTTTTTTTTAAATGATCTAATGTCAAATTTTCTAATTTCCGAATTTGGAATTTTCGCATTTTACAATACCGAATTTTCACATTTTCGAATTTCCAAATGATTGGATTTTCGAATTTTCAAATTATTGAATTTTTGAATTTTCGATTTTTGAATTTTTGAATTTCCAAATCTCCGAAATTTCCAAATTTCTGAAATTTCGATTTTCCGAAATCTCTGAAATTTCAGAATATCCAATTTTCCAATTCCCCAAATTTTTTAAATTTGGAATTTTGCAATTTCGTATTTTCAAATCTCTTTTTTTCAGAAAATTGCACATGTGTACTCCTCACCTTGTTGCCACCACACACGCTTGACACCATCTGAACCATATAAATTTATCTTGGTCTCATCAGACTACAGAACATGGTTTCAGTAATCCATGTCCTTAGTCTGCTTGTCTTCAGCAAACTGTTTGCTGGCTTTCTTGTGCATCACCGTTAGAAGAGGCTTCCTTCTGGGACGACAGCCATGCAGACCAATTTGATGCAGTGTGTGGCGTATGGTCTGAGCACTGACAAGCTGACCCCCCACACCTTTAACCTCTGCAGCAATGCTGGCAGCACTCATACGTCACATTTCCCAAAGACAGCCTCTGGATATGATGCTGAGCGGGTGCACTCGACATATTTGGTCGACCATGGTGAGGCCTGTTCTGAGTGAAACCTGTCCGGTTAAACCGCTGTATGGTCTTGGCCACTGTACTGCAGCTCAGGGTCTTGGAAAAAGATAGGCCATCTTTATGTAGTGCAACAATTACTTTTTTCAGATCCTCAGAGAGTTCTTTGCCATGTAGCAGTGTCATTTCCTCAGTGTTGTCACATGAAAAGATATAATAAAATATTAACAAAAATGTGAGGGGTGTACTTACTTTTGTGAGATACTGTACATTATGAACTTCCAATGAAATTCTAAAGGGTTCAAACCACTCTCTACCAAGCAAACTTGCTTTTTGTCCCTATGGTAATTATTAAGCGTAATCATCCTCTGAAATTACCATATTTCACTGGTACAAAGCAAGCACCCTTAACTTCCACAACTTGTTTGTTGTAATCTAACAACTGGATATCACAGGGTGCTATTGAAGGAGCATTGTGAGGCCATAATGAGGTAAACGTTTCCTCTGAAATCAAGCAATATGCCCATCCTGAATCTACTTCCATTTTGCATGGAACATCTTGTAACACAATCTCAGTGTAAATCTTCAGTCATGATGAAGAGTTTTCCACTTTATATACATAGTCATTTGGATAAACACCTGTAGAGGTTTCATCATTCGGAATAACAATTGGCGCATTAATGGAGTGTGCTGCCGTTGATATGGTATTCACATTTGTAGACTGATCTTTAGTCTGACAGACTGTATGTGACCTCTACGTTTGCACGAGTGACAAACTGCATTTCTAAAACAACGTATTACGCCTGTGTTTCCCACGGCAGCTGTAATACTTCCCTGTAAATTGAACTGCAACATCAGTGTGTGGTGGAAAGTCCTTTGATTCAACATTAAATTTTGACACTCGATTTATGTCCAGTGAATTATCTTTGCTGGAGGAAGATTGTATTTATTTTGAATGAAGGTATGCAGCCTTATATGCAAGCGCTTCCTCTTGTGCAGTAATACAAATTAAGTTCTGTTTGGCAAGCAGTCTCCTCTGCAGTGCTTTATCTTGTACTCCACACACTAGCCTGTCCCTTAGCAAGGATTCTAAACTGGCACCAAAATTGAAATTTTTAGATACAGTAGCTTGCGCAGTTCTGCCATATATGCTGCAATGTTCTCACCTGGTTATTGGTTTTGTCTGATGAAATGGAAACGCCACACTGTTTCAGATGCAGTGGGTGAAAAAAAGATTTTTTAGTCATGTCGGTATTTCGTCATTTGGTCAGTCTTTTGGTTTAGCTGGAGATATCAGTGAGCGGACAATATCAAAAGTCTTATGCCCAGTATACACGATCTGAGTTTCCGTCGGAACAAACTCCGATGGGATTTTCCGATGGAATTCCATTCAAGCTGTCTTGCATACACACGGACACACCAAATTTCGACTGTCAAAAACGAGGTGACGTACAACACTACGACGAGCCTAGAAAAATGAAGTTCAATGCTTCCAAGCATGCGTCAAATTGTTTCCAAGCATGCGTGGCTTTTTCTCCGTCGGAGTTCCATACAGACGAATAGAATTTCCAATAGAAAATTTTATCGGCAAAAAAGAGAACATGTTCTCTTTCTAACTCTGTCTGAATTTCCGACGGAAAAACTCTGATGAGGCATACACACGGTCAGAATATTAGATGAAAAAGTTCCGTCTGACTTTTTCCATCGGAAACTCTGATCGTGTGTACGAGGCATATGATCCAATAACACTCAGTAACACAGCTTTTTTCTGCACAGCATCGATCACCTTATTAGCTTCCAGAAAAAACTCGAACCTGTCAGCATACGAGTCCCATGAGGAAGGATTAGCCACATCAAATTCCTTCATGTGTCCCAGAGAAGCCATGCTGGAGATATTTATAGATGACACAAATTATGATTCTTCACTCAAGCTGATTCTATGTGTTCCTGCAGTGTCCATTTACTGAAATCCCACCCTCGTCAGCAGTTTTGTGTATTTTAAAACATATTTCAACCATTGACATGGACAGGACTCTTTTACTTAATCCAATACAGGAACCATACATGCTCAATAATACATAGCTCTACCAGCTCTTTACTTCCGGCCACACCCTACGCGTTACGTCACATCGCATGACGTCGAGTGACTTCATCACCCTGATAAAGTCACATGACGTAACGCGTAGAGCAGCCTGGAAGTGATGAAAAAGGCATCTGGAGCGCCGTTTGTTGCGCTTTTAAATTTTTTCTATGTAAGATTCCATTTGGCTTTTAAATAAATATTTGGTTATTTAAGCGTTTTACACTATGGGAGGCATTTATTTTATTCTAACATGACACCCTGGATCTTTGAGTGACCTGGTAATTGTGAGTCTGGAAGTGGAAGTCTGCCACCACCATAGATACCTATAAGGTTGATTCACCATGACACAGAGGACACCCTTGATCTTTGAGTGACCTGGGAATCAGGAGTCTGGAATTGGAAGCTTGCCATCACAATAGATACCTATAAGGCTGATTCACCATTACATATAGGTGAGAGTTCTGCGAGCACTAAGCAATTGTGTGAAGTCACAGGAACATTGTTTGCTTGTACGGAAATATATAATATTTGGACTTTAATAATTTTTGCACTATATTGTGTGTAACATTAAGTACATCACTATTATTTAATATGTGTATATTTTTTCATTGTTATTGATGTCTATGATTAAGAAATTGCGCTGATCACTTTTTATTTACATTCATCTATATGCACTGTGTACACTATAGGTCTAGCAGCAATTTTATTTATCATTATTTTGTTTTATTCGCTTGGTAGCCCGAGAGACTACACTTCATATGAAGTAGCTGGTGTCCAATTGTCAATATTAGCCGCTAACGTTGAGGTTGTTCTGTGAGATGGTGCAAATTAAGTTGTCCCTTTAATACGGTGCAATGGATGGCTGATGAGCTGCTAAGTAAGGAGTAGTATCTATTTACATTCACTGTGTGCAGCAAGGGATTAAGCTAGGTAGTTCTGCTCACCACTCCTGGCTCACAACAGGTTTGGTCCAGATCACTTGGTGGTCTGCTGTCCCAAAAGTGATTAGGTCCTCACTAGGGATGAGCTTTATGTTTGAATCGAACATGAGTTCGACTCGAACATTGGCTGTTCGCCCGTTCAGTGAACAGTGAACAATTTGGGGTGTTCATGGCAAATTCGAAAAGCGGAACACCCTTCAAAAGTCTAGGGGAGAAATCAAAGTGCTAATTTTAAAGTGTTTGGGGACCGGGGTCCTGCTCCAGGGGACATGTATCAATGCAAAAAAAGTTTTAAAAACTGAATTTTATTTGGGAGCACTTATTTTAATAATGCTTAAAGTGAAAAAATAAAAGTGAAATATTCCTTTAAATTTCGTACCTGGGGGGTGTCTAGTATGCCTGTATGGTAGCGCATGTTTCCTGTGTTTAGAACTGTCCCTGCACAAAATGTCATTTCCAAAGGAAAAAAAGTTTAGGCTATTCATGAATACAGATCAAAGTTATAAAAAAAACGGCAGGGGTCCCCACGGGTCCCCACCCACCCCCAGTCCATTACCAGGCCCTTTGTGTCTGGTATGAATATTAAGGGTCTGAAAGAGATTGCTCTGTCACTGCAGAGGACACTGGGCAGTGGCATGCATAAGGCTGGGGTCACACTGGTGCAATGCAGGAAGCCTGCGAATCCAGTGCGGGGTCCCGCATCACACAGTGGTTCACACTGGGATCTGCAAACCGCTGGGGATGTCAATTTAAAGTTAATGACACCCCCAAATCGGTTCGCAGATCGCACTGTAAACTGTGAAATGGTGCAGGAATCAGATCGCATAGGCGTGAACACCCATGTGATCAGATTCCAGTGCGGACCAAAAAGTCTGCACCATTTTGGTGTGAATGCGATGCAATTTCAGCCATACAGTTTGTACATCTAGGGTTGCCACCTCATCCCTTTAAAACCAAACACATATTAATTACACAGGTTCTGTGGCTTAAGGTGGTAATTAAACTTACTTGGTGCCTTGTCTGCAATAAATTGGCTTCAGAACCTGTGTAATTCATGTGTGTTCGGGTTTAAAGGGATGAGGTGGCAACCCTATGTACATCGCATGTAATCTGAACAGCAATGCAGGGCAAATCACATGTGATGTCTGTCATCGCACTAGTGTGAACCGGAACTCAATCAACTGAAACAGGCTGCAGATTAAGCTGGCTCTGACCACAAGCCCCCCTTCCCCCACCCTTGAACCTCCCTGCCACTGTATTACCTTTTCTTGAGCCCTTGCACACAAACTCATGACAAACCTGCCAACTTATCTCCCCTCCTGTAGCCTGCATCCCTTCCAACGAGATCTCTGAGGGAGCGTAGCCATCTTTAATATTGATTTGACCCTGGGAAAAAAAATTCTTGATATGACTCTATTTTGCGAACATACAATATAGTTTGTTTTAGAGACTGCCTCCCAGTATTTCCAACTGCTGAGATTTTGTGGGCCACAACTGCAGCCCCTGACACGCCAAAGGGTTGTGCCTATTATTTAGAGTAAGACATACTACAGGAGATGGTCAGAGACTGCAGGCATACTACAGGAGATGGTCAGGGTGTTTCTTTTTTTAATAAAATCGTTTTTCATGGATGTTGCACAATGAGGTGTCCCTTCCTTTTTCCATGTGCTATGCTTAAAGGTACTGAACTGAGGAGTGAATACATGGTGCTGGCTTGAGGAGATGTGGTGAGTGCCCGGATTTGCCAAGAATTGTCATTCTATGCCTGTGGGGGTTTGCTTGTCTAAAGGCTTTTTCTGACCTGCAAGGGTCAGATTCTCTGGTAAGAGGCGAATCCTCTATTGTTTGTAGCAGTGGTTGCCAAACTATTAGAGGCGCAGGGGTGCCGTCCCCCTAATTCATGTGTCCGGCCCCTAATCTACATGTAGGGCACCGGATGCATGCATTCAAATTATTTTTTTTAAGCATGTGATTTTTGGGGGGCGTCATTTTTGGTTTAAGGGGTCATATGAGATATGTACCCCTGAACCATGCACACTGTATGTAGCGCACCCCTAAACCCTGCATTCTTTACGCAGAGCACCTCTGAACCGTGCACTCTGTACATAGTGCACCCCTAAACTCTGTACGTTTTGCACCTTTAAACCCTGCACTCTGTACATTGTGCACCCCTGAACCCTGCATTCTTTATGTAGCATACACCTAAAGCTTGCATTATTTCCACAGAGCACCTCTGAACCCTGCACTCTGTATATAGCACACCCCTGAACCCCGTACTCTGTACGTAGCCCACACCAGAACCCTGCACTCTGTACAGAATGCACTCCTGAACCCTGCACTCTGTACAGAAAGCAAACCTGAACTCTGCACTCTTTATGTAAAGCACCTCTGAACCCTGCACTCTGAAAGTAGCACACTGCTTTGGAAAGCTATGTGTGCCACATACTGCTCTCCTTGGGGCACCCAAAGGGGTCCCAGGTCTTTTCCAATCCTATAGTGTTCCTATAATTTCAAGCTTCACCTGTGCAGCAGATTAGAAAACCCATAGCTGGGAAGGAAGAAGAGCACACAGAAGCAAGCCTTGGCTCACTTCTTTTTCCAGTGGCGCCCCTCCTAATCTGCTTTGGGAACGAAGCTTGAAAATTCTCAAACCTCACCTACGTGATAAATGCGTAGACCTTATCTCTCTCCAGTGGGAGTGGGGGGTGCCAAACTGAGTTTTTGCTCCGGATGAAAGAATTTCCAGCTTTGCCACTGTTTTCCACCAAAAATTTAACTTCATCAGGGGTAATATAACATAATTAAATAAAAATATCAACCAATGTTTAATGCACTATGCAGAGGTATGTGTGGGACAACGGCCCCATTGACAGTTTGTCTGTTTCAGCTATTTGTGCATGGGACAACAGAGATCGTGTCTGTAACAAATGAAAGCCATCATAATGGGTCACTTTTAATAAAATATTTCAGTGATTTCAGTGATTTCAAAAAGTGTTTTTTTTTAGCTTGCTTTAACTTTGGATTTACACACGTTTACCACACTACACAAACAGGAATAGTATTGTATTGCTTCCTAGTTCCGCTGGCAATGATGCTGATTTATAGTTCAGGTCAGCATCCTTAGAAAGGTGGCATGGTAAGCTGCATTGTTGGACCAGGAAATACACGTGTTTTCTGCTTATTTGGCACAGAGGGGCACATCAAAATACTATCTAGACAGAAATACTCATGTTTTAGCAGGTAAAAAATAGTAAACATATGTGTGAATGAAGCTTAGCTTATATATATACGGTACTTTTATTTTCATTGTATAAAATTAACAGATCTAGGCAACAGCTTCATCATTTTGGTTTTCATTAAACAGGTTTGGAATAAGGAAATATTCTGGTGCATTAATAGGAACATGGTCATCTCCTCTTGTCAGACCTTGATAATCTTCATGATCAGGCATGTACGAGTTACATAAAATCCAGTCTTCAGTTACTGTACTTGGATTCTCCGGCATATCTCCTCTAATGATTTCTGAGGGCACAGTGGGTTCAGGATATGATGTAGTCTGCCGAAGGCCAATAGGAGGTGAATATGCCGGCTTTATAATTCCAGCTCCAGGGGAATCATCTCTACCCCATTCTGGCTGCACAACTCTTGGCAGATCACTGGCTAATAATACTGTTTCATTTTCCTGAATTGTGATGTTTATTCCTTGCTGGCCTATAGGATTCAATGCTGGTTGAATGGCTACACTGCCACTATCAGTGCCACTAATGCTGACTCCAGCTTGGTGTATAGCAATTACATTTCCTTGGAGTCCGGGGTCAACAGGCATCATGAGGACTCCTGTCACAAGCTGCAAAAAAAGTCCCATTAATTACCATCAGGAAAACTATAGTTATAACTGTTAGCAACTTTTTTTTGTTTTGCAAATGTTTTGCTACTGCTTCTGTCCCCTGATCAGTGGCGTCACTAGGGTTAGTGTCACCCGGTGCGGTAAAACATGGTGTCACCCCCCCTCTGTCTAGGCTGCCCAGCACCAAGCAGGCAGCGCACGGGCACAGGGCCCACCCCAAACCAGCCCCTGTAAATGATAGTATAGGGCAGTATAGTGGCAGGTTAGGGTAGTATAGAGTGGCATAGTGTCAGGTTGGTGTAGTGGGGTGGTATAGGACAGATTAAGGTGGTATAGGGCATGTTGGGGTGATATAGGGTAGTTTGGGGTGGTAGAGGGCAAGTTAGGGTTGCATAGGGCAGGTTGGGGTGGTATAGCGCAAGTTAGGGTGGTACAGGGCAGGTTGGGGTGGTATAGTGCAAGTTAGGGTGGCATAGGGCAAGTTGGGATGGCATGGGAAAGGTTGGGGTGGTGCAGGGCAAGTTAGGGTGGCATTGGGCAGGTTGGGGTGGTATAGGGCAAGTTATGGTGGCATAGGGCAGATTGGGGTGGTACAGGGCAAGTTAGGGTGGCACAGGGAAAGTTGGGGTGGCATGGGAAAGTTTGGGGTGGTACAGGGCAGGCTGGGGTGGTACAGGGCAGACTGGGTGGTACAGGGCAGGCTGGGGTGGTACAGGGCAGGCTGGGGTGGTACAGGGCAGGCTGGGGTGGTACAGGGCTGTTTGGGGGGGTACAGGGCAGGCTGGGGTGGTATAGGGCTGTTTGGGGTGGTACAGGGCAGACTGGGGTGGTACAGGGCAGGCTGGGGTGGTACAGGGCAGGCTGGGTGATACAGGGCAGGCTGGGGTGGTACAGGGCAGGCTGGGGTAGTTCAGGGCTGTTTGGGGGGGTACATGGCTGGCTGGGGTAGTATAGGGCTGTTTGGTGTGGTACAGGGCAGGCTGGGGTGGTACAGGGCAGGCTGGGGTGGTATAGGGCTGTTTGGGGTGGTACAGGGCAGGCTGGGGTGGTACAGGGCAGGCTGGGGTGGTACAGGGCTGTTTGGGGGGGTACAGGGCAGGCTGGGGTGGTATAGGGCTTTTTGGGGTGGTACAGGGCAGGCTGGGGTGGTACAGGGCAGGCTGGGGTGGTACAGGGCAGGCTGGGTGATAGAGGGCAGGCTGGGTGATAGATGGCAGGCTGGGGTGGTACAGGGCAGGCTGGGGTGGTACAGGGCTGTTTGGGGGGTATAGGGCTGTTTGGGGTGGTACAGGGCAGGCTGGGGTGGTACAGGGCAGGCTGGGTGATACATGGCAGGCTGGGGTGGTACAGCTCTAGCGGGTGTCACCAGGTGCGGACCGAACCCCCCTAGCAACGCCTCTGCCCCTGATTAGAATGTCCAAATAATGGGAGGATAATTTTGTGCAGCATACCACCGTATGACTGCTTTTGCAGCTTGGGGGGGGGGGGGGGTGGTAAATATGCAACGCAACCACCTGTGACTTAGGCCTTGCTCATGCCATCATACTATCGTGTTGAACTTCATTACATAGTTACATAAATCAAATGGGAAGAAGAGGAGGGATTTTGACAGTGCATATTATATACAGTATAACGAGGAGAAAAGATTGTGTATCAGATAAAATAAATTATTTTATTAAATATAAAATTAAAAGGCGTAAACAGAGACAATATTGTCCAAGAATATACAGTGGTTCATTCAGTAGGTGGTCAAACAGGCAGATATTTATCGAAAGTTTTTTACCACTTGGTATAGTATACGAATTTAAAAACTTTTGATAAATATCTGTCTGTTTGACCACATACTGAATGAACCACTGTATATTCTTGGACAATATTGTCTCTGTTTACGCTTTTTAATTTTATATTTAATAAAATAATTTATTTTATCTGATACACAATCTTTTCTCATCATTATATATAATATGCACCGTCAAAATCCCCCCTCTTCTTTCCATTTGATGATTTTTTTTCTCTGGGATGAGGCGCCAATCCCATTGGGTGTTCAACCACTAATCGGACAAAATCAATATGATTTACATAGTTACATAGGGCCAGATTCACAAAAAACTCCGGCGGCGTAACGTATCGTCTTTACGTTACACCGCCGCAGGTTTTTAGCGTAAGTGCCTGATCCTCAAAGAACTTACCTGTAAACTTGCGGCGGTGTAACGTAAAGCCGTCCGGCGCAAGCCTGCCCAATTCAAATGGGGTGTGTACCATTTAAATTAGGCGCGCTCCCGCGCTGGACGTTCTGCGCATGCTCCGTTCGCAATTTTCCCGACGTGCTTTGCGCGAAATTACGGCGGCCCGACGTGTTTGTGAATCGTGACGTGCATAACGTACTTACGCCGAAAAAAAAAATTCTAATTCGACGCGGGAACGACGGCCATACTTTAAAATGTTCTGTGTAAAGTTAAGGCATGAAAAAACATGACTAACTTTGTGACGGGAAAAAAAGACTTGCGACGACATAACGTACGCGAAAACCTTCGTGGATCGCCGTAAAACCTCATTTGCATACCCGGCGCTGGAAAACGTCGCAAACTCAACCCAGCGGCGGCCGAAGTATTGCATCCTAAGATCCGACGGTGTAAGTCAATTACACCTGTCGGATCTTAGGGCTATCTATGCGGAACTGATTCTATGAATCAGCCGCATAGATACGACAAGAGATACAACGGTGTATCAGGAGATACGCCGTCGTATCTCTTCTGTGAATCTGGCCCATAGTTGGTAAGGTTGAATAAAGACAATCATCCATCCAGTTCAACCTGTGTAGGTGTACTTGTGTCAATGTCTATAATTATTTCCCATATACCTGTGTTGTGTTCTTTAAGATGCACATCCAAGAATCTCTTAAAATATCCAGACTGCCCGCTGCCAATTGTGGAAGAGCATTCCACATCCTGTTTTCTTTCTTTGAAAAAATTTTACTGAATTTATTAAACAAATGGTCCGCATTGTGTAAAAGGGGCCTTAAACTTGTCAGCGGGATAGGTGTGTCCATTGGAAGATTTCCCCCTATCCACTGACTAAAAAAATCTAGATAGGTTTGTGTAATACAATCTTACATTCTACTGTTTGTAGGACATTATAATTCCAGATACCATCAACTACATTATTAAAAACACATGCAAGCTACTTACACCCTCTTCAGAATCTGAACCTGACAGTAACCCCTGATCAAATAATGAAAAACAATGTTAGTATTATAGTCATAATAACTGAGATATTACATTTTTAGCTTGTGCAAGTTATTTTAAAATACTGAAATACATTGGGCTGAGGAAAGAACAGGGGGCAGTAAATCTCTGGCACATGTGACATGAAATACTGTTCCATTATAACAGGAAATAGGACCATTGAAATCAGATTTTCAAAAATGAATCCAATGGAGGCCATTACATGAAAAATAGAAAAGAGACATATATAGAAAGGTAACTGATTTCCTCCATGTTTTCCATGTTGTGATGGACTTAAAAAAAAACACTGATGAGGAACACTACCCAGCTTCTGTGTAAGCGTATATAAACGTACATGTAGGAGCAGGGCTGCTGCTAGAAATCACGGGGCCCCGTACAGCCTACCTGGTGGGGCCCCCACCAATATATCAAAACAAGATTTTCACAAAAAATACACAAAAATCATTATTAGCCGACACAAACATAATAGAGAGCCTGTGTGAATTAACCCTTTTTTAATAGTTTTTTTAATTTACAATTCATTTTTTAACAGGACAAGGAAGCCAACAGTGCCACGAGAGGGGGGGTGCATCACAGTGACAGGGGGGTGCACATGGGGGGGATCAGAAGTAGGCAGAACAAGGAAGGGGATCGGTGCGGGGGAAGCGATTACAGGAACAATGCACTGTGTCTGTGTCTCTCCCTGCAGCAGCTGAAAGCCAGCGGGAGGGAGAGAAACCAACTTTCAGCAGCTGCAGGGAGCCACACAGGGCATCTTTCTGTAATTGCCCCTCCGCCAGACCTCACCCATTCCTCCTGCTTTTTTGGCCCCCCTGTGTGCTTGGGCCCCCTACAGGAGGACTGGTGGTCCCCCCTATCAGCAGCCCTGTGTAGGAGTATAGAGGTTTCTGCTACCCCCCACCCGAGTTTACTTTCCAATCTATACTCTTAACTTCCTTTGTCTTCAGTCCATGCCTAAGCACCCCTTCGCCATGGGATATTCCCCATCCTACATTCCTTCGCCCTCAAACTTATAATAAGATCTCGCCTCTAGCACCCTTACCGAGCACCCCACAGTACCAGAAACCCCTAACACCTCCCCCCAGTGGTTTACTAACCTACAATAACCCACCCCCATGTTACACTCTTCTAAATAAGAAACACCCAAAGCTTCCATAGCAGACTTTGGTACTTCACATTGTACACTCCCTCTGGATAAGTTTCTTTTGGAAGACGTGGTAGGGGGAAGCACTGGGGGACTAAGCCTAACCCTTCTGATATAGACATACTTCACCAATTCGAAACCCCATTGCAATTGCAAAGTCCAATTTGGACTGGTGCATGTATGGGTGACAGTTGGTAAAGCATAGTCATTCAGTGACATCACTCAGTATGATGGTTGGTGGAAGATTCTGAGCAGTGATACAGCCACTGTTAAGAGAGGACTTGTTGTGAATCCAGTGCCACCAGCAGCGGAAGAATTCAGAGACACTAGTTTGCGGTGTATCAAGTTAAAGGAAGAGCAGTGACAGACCAGATGCACAGAATCGTGGGACAGGCAGGGACTGGGTTTAAAAATGGGACAAACAATTCTGCACTACTCACACACGATCATGCATTACATCCACACTCTCTCAAACTACAGGCCTAAACAGCTGCTTTGTCTTTTTGTGCAGGGAAAGTGCTAAGTGAAAAGCAAGTGCAATAATAAAATAAAAAAACATGTGCAACACATTTCAGGATCACAACGGGAATTTTTAAATCGAGGGACATTTTTTTTGTGGGGAAAATGGTAAACTATTTTATAAGCATATTTCCTTAAATGATATATGCAGTGTATGTGGTATGTGTTTATGGAATGATTGTATGCAAATGTCTCCAGGCCCCCTGTGTTCAGTGGGAGCCGGGTGACAGTAAGTGGACTATTTCTTAATTTTTGGGTTTAGGCGGCCGCGGTGTATTCATATTGAAGAGGCCAGGCTTCAACTGTGTAGCATGCTGCAGCGGATTAATCCGCCTAAACCCAAAAATTAAGAAATAGTCCTCTTACTGTCCCCCAGCCCCCACTGAGCACAGGGGGCCTGGAGACGTTTGTTTTGTAAATAGCTGCACCACGGGGAATGAGCTCATTGGTGGACAGGATTTTGGAGTCTCCGTCCGCTCTACCTCTGGGCCATCCCCTGCGAAGGTGACAGATCTGGGGACAGATCCAGGGACAGATGGGCTCCAGGGACAGTATCCTCGAACCGGGGACGTCTGGTCACCCTACCTAAGGAGGGATTGTATTAAAAGGGATGTACCAGTGACAGTGGAGTCCTAAAAAAATAATGAATTCTCTATGCTAGCACTACCAGGGAGTGCAAGCATTTCTGCTACACTATACCAGAAGACCCTGAGTGCCTCTGAATTCCATCTCATTTTAGGTGTATTAACCTCTCCACCTATCATGGTGGTTGCTCAGTTATATCACCTTCCTGAAAGGAAACCCCTGTCATACCAGGCAGAATAAGACACACATGAGAGCTGATACTACACTAAATCTTAGCCAAAAGACAGAGGAACCTCTAATATGTGTGTGCTGGAGGTGGGATCTCACTTAGTAAAGACCAATCTGTGAGACAAAGGTAGGATATCTCTGTATGTGCTGAAAGTGGGGTCTAACTGAAGAAAGACAAATCTGTGTGCTAGAGGTACTGGAGGTGTTACAACTAGAGCATGTTCTGTGTAGTTAAATGCCAAACCGAAAGTGGAATCCCTAATGATAAAGTGAAAGTATAACTTACAATGTAAATACAGTGTCTTGCAAAATTATTCACCCCCTTGGCTTTTTACCTATTTTATTACATTACAGCCTTTAGTTCAATGTTTTTTTCATCTGAATTATATGTGATGGATCAGAACACAATAGTCTAAGTTGGTGAAGCAAAATTAGAAAAATATATACATAAAACAATTTTTCAGAAATAAAAACTGATAATTGGCATGTGCGTATGTATTCTCCCCCTTTGTTATGAAGGCCATAAAAAGCTCTGGTGCAATCAATTACCTTCAGAAGTCACATAATTAGTGAAATGATGTCCACCTGTGTGCAATCTAAGTGCCACATGATCTGTCATTACATATACACACCTTTTTGAAAGGCCCCAGAGGCTGCAACACCAAAGCAAGAAGCACCACTAACCAAACATTGCCATGAAGACCAAGGAACTCTCCAAACAAGTAAGGGACAATATTGTTGAGAAGTACAGGGTTAGGTTCTAATTTTTTTCCCCAAATCTTTGATGATCCCTAAGAGCATTATCAAATCTATCATAACCAAATGGAAAGAACATGGCACAACAGCAAACCTGCCAAGAGACGGCCGCACACCAAAACTCACGGACCGGGCAAGGAGGGCATTAATCAGAGAGGCCGCACATAGACCTAAGGTAACCCTGGAGGAGCTGCAGGGTTCCAAAGCAGAGACTGGAGTATCTGTACATAGGACGACAATAAGCCATACGCTCCATAGAGTTGGGCTTTATGGTAGAGTGGCCAGAAGAAAGCCTCTACTTTCAGAAAAAAACAAAATGGCGCATTTTCAGTTTGCAAAAAGGGATGTGGGAGATTCCCAAATTGTATGGAGGAAGGTGTTCTGGTCTGATGAGGCTAAAATTTTACTTTTTGGTCATCAAAGAAAGCGCTATGTCTGGTGCAAACCCAACACATCACATCATCCAAAGAACACAATTTTTCAGCAGTCGGGACTCGGAAACTGGTAAGAGTTGAGGGAAAGATGGATGGTGCTAAATACAGGGATATTCTTGAGCAAAACCTGTACCACTCTGTGTGTAATTTGAGGCAAGGACGAGGTTCACCTTTCAGCAGAACAATGACCCCAAACACACTGCTAAAGCAACACTTGAGTGGTTTAAGGGGAAACAAGTAAATGTGCTGGAATGGCCAAGACAAAGCCCAGACCTCAATCCAATAGAAAATCTGTGGTCATACTTAAAGATTACTGTTCACAAGCGCAAACCATCCAACTTGAAGGGGCTGGAGCAGTTTTGCCAGGAGGAATGGGCAAAAATCCCAGTGGTAAGATGTGGCAAGCTCATAGAGACTTATCCAAAGCGACTTGTAGCTGTGATAGCCGCAAAAGGTGTCTCTACAAAGTATTGACTTTAGGCGGGTGAATAGTTATGCACAGTGACTTTTTCTGTTATTTTGTCCTATTTGTTTTTTGCTTCACAATAACGAAAAACATCTTCAAAGTTGTGGGCATGTTCTGTAAATTAAATGATGCAAATCCTCAAACAATCCATGTTAATTTCAGGTTGTGAGGCAACAAAACACGAAAAATGCCAAGGGGGGGGTGAATACTTTTTCAAGGCACTGTATATGTTGTGAGTCACAGGCTGGCAGAACTGTGGACTTTGTATACAGTGGGGTAGATTCACGTAGATCTGCGTTTCTTTTTGCGGGCGTAACGTATCCTATTTACGCTACACCTCCGCAACTTTTACAGGCAAGTGCCGTATTCTTAAAAGAAAGTTGCAGCGGCGTATCGTAAATAGGCCGGCGTAAGCCTGCCTAATTCAAATAGTGAAGAGGTGGGCATGTGTTATGTAAATTAGGCTTGACCCGACGTGATTGACGTTTTTCCCGAACGGCGCATGCACCGTCCGTGGAATTTCCCAGTGTGCATTGCTCCAAAGTACGCCGCAAGGACGTCATTGGTTTCGACGTGAACGTAAATGACGTCCAGCCCCATTCACGGACGAATTACGCAAACAACGTAAAAAATTCAAAATTCGACGCGGGAACGACGGCCATACTTAGCATTGGTACGCCGCACTTACGCCACCATATAGCAGGGGTAACTATACGCCGGGAAAAGCCTAACGTAAACGGCGTAAATGTACTGCGTCGGCCGGGCGTACATTCGTGAATTTGTGTGTCTTGCTGATTTTCATATTTCGACGCGTAAATCAGCATACACGCCCCTAGCGGTCAGCGGAAAAATGCAGTTACGATCCGACGGCGTAAGAGACTTACGCCGGTCGGATCTAATAGAAATCTATGCGTAACTGATTTTATGAATCAGGCGCATAGATACGACGGCGTATCTGGAGATACGCCGTCGTATCTTGTCTGTGAATCTACCCCAGTATGTGTCACCTTTATCATTTACACGTGGTGAGGGGCTCCAGGTTTTTTTTTACTGATATTGTCTTCTCAGAAATGTAAGTCCTGTTCTGCATCCTGGAGGCTTTGTAGAGCTTCAGGTGTGATAAAGCTTCCACTCCTAGGTTCACAACTTACCTTGTAGCCAAACCTTGTTATTGGTCTCAGGGATGCACATGACTTTATACAGTGCCTTGAAAGTATTTATACTCCTTGACATTTTTCACATTTTGTCATGTTACAACCAAAAACATATTTTATTGGGATTTTATTTAGACCAACACAAAGTGGCACCTGAATTTGAAGTGGAAGGAAAATCATAAATGGTTTTCATTTTTTTTTACAAATAAATATGTGAAAAGTGTGGGGTGCATTTGTATTCAGAGAAAGGAGAGAGAGAGAGGTGGCAGGCAAATCCTTAACCACTTCCCACCCGGCCACCCGGTGCCTTCGCCTACTGAGTGGACGTTCAGGAACATCCCTCAGAAGAAGGTGGGGTCGCGCGTGCCAGCACAGCGGCGCGATCCCTATGCTCTCGTGTCACACGGACACGGCGCATCTCCGATAGGCAGGAGGGCTCTGTGATTGGCCCTCCTGATCACATGATGGCTGTGTCCAATTACAGCCATCATGTGATGTATATTGAGAGCCGGTTGCTAGGTGATCGTCTCTCCTCTCCTCACACAGAAGTTGTCAGTGAGGAGAGCGGATCTCTGCAGCCGGCCGGTGATCAGTGAGTATGAACCGGAGCCATGATAAAATACCACCAAAAAAAAGCTCTATTTTTGTGAACAAAATGATAAAATTAGAGCATACAATCTAGGAGGGAGGGTCAAGTGATACAAAAGGTAATAGCTGTGGGGGATGGTCTGATAGAGAAAGTAACAGATGTTAGGTGGGGGCCGGATAGGCTTCTCTGAAGAGGAGGGTTTTCAGGGAGTGTCTAAAAGCAAGCAGTAGGAGTAGGAGATAGTCAGACAGATTGGGGTAGGGAGTTTCAGAGGATGGTAGAGGCTCAGGAAAAGTCCTGGAGGTGATGAGGGAACTAGAGAGCAGGAGGTCTTGGGAGGAACAAAGGGAACAATTAGGCTGGTGTTTTGAGACTAGGTTAGTGATGTAGCCGGGCGCCGTGTTGTGGATGGCTTTGTAAGATGTTATTAGAATTTTAAATTTAATTTGTTGGGTGAGTGGAAGCCAGTGGAAGGATTGACAGAGAGGGTAGCAGACATTGAGCAGTTGGTAAGGTGGTTAATTCACAGTAGCTTAATGATATGGTTGATACAGCCATAAAATAAATTAGTTAATGGATAGATAGATAAATGAATCAATAAATCGAAAATCAATAAATACGTACTTGTGAATGGATATGTATGGATGGTATACAGTATCTCACAAAAGTGAGTACTCCCCTCACATCTTTGTTTATAATTCATTATATCTTTTCATATGACAACACTGAAGAAATTACACTTTGCTACAATGTAAAGTAGTGAGTCTACAACTTGTATAACAGTGTAAATTTGCTGTCCCCTCAAAATAACTCAACACACAGCCCAATAATGTCTAAACCGTTGGCAACAAAAGTGAGTACACCCCTAAGTGAAAATGTCATGTGACTCAGTGTTTTGGGTGGCAAAAATATGAATGCAATTTATACACTGGGGGGAGAAAATCTGGGGGAATCTAGGATGGAAAAAGACCTGGGGGTCCTAGTAGATGATAGGCTCAGAAATGGCATGCAATGCCAAGCTGCTGCTAACAAAGCAAACAGAATGTTGGCATGCAATCAAAAGCGGATCAACTCCAGAGATAAAACGATAATGCTCCCGTCTACAAGACTCTGGTCCGGCCGCACCTAGAGTAGGCTATCCAGTTCTGGGCACCAGTCCTCAGGAAGGATGAAGTGGAAATGGAGTGAGTACAAAGAAGGGCAACAAAGCTAATAAAGGGTCTGGAGGATATTAGTTATGAGGAAAGGTTGTGAGCACTGAACCTATTCTCTCTGAAAAAAAGACGCTTGAGAGGGGATATGATTTAAATTTATAAATAGCGTACTGGTGACCCCACAATAGAGATAAAACTTTTTTGCGGAAGCAAGTTTAACAAGACACGTGGCCACTCATTAAGATCAGAAGAAAATAGGTTTAACCTTAAACTACGTAGAGGGTTCTTTACTGTAAGAGTGGCAAGGATGTGAAATTCCCTTCCACAGGCGATGGTTTCAATGGGGAGCATCGATAGTTTAAAAATACGATTAGATAAGCACTTGAATGACCACAACATACAGGGATATACAATGTAATACTGACATATAATCACACACATAGGTTGGACTTGATGGACTTCACCTACTATGTAACTATGTAAGTAGGGATGAGCGGAACAACCCCCGGTTCGGTTTGCACCAGAACTTGCGAACAGGCCAAAAATTTGTGCCAACACCGTTAAAGTCTATGTGACACGAATATAAAAAATCAAAAATGCTAATTTTAAAGGCTTATATGCAGGTTGTTGTCATAAAAAGTGTTTGTGGATCTGGGTCCGGACCCAGGGGACATGTATCAATACAAAAAAACGTTTTGGAGCAGTGATTTTATTAATGCTTAAAGTGAAATAATTAAAAGGAAATATACCTTTAAAGGGGTTGTAAAGTTAAAAAAAAAATTCCCTAAATATCTTCCTTTACCTTAGTGCAGTCCTCCTTCACTTACCTCATCCTTCGATTTTGCTTTTAATTGTCCATATTTCTTCTGAGAAATCCTCACTTCCTGTTTTTCTGTCTGTAACTACACACAGTAATGCGACACTTTCTCCCTGGTGTGGAGAAAGGCTCTTGAGGTGGGATGGGGCGAGCAGGAGGGTCAGGACACTCTCTACTTTGCAGATAGAGAAAGGAGCTGGGTGTTAGTGGGCGTCCTGACACTTCTACTCGCCCCCTCCCCCCTCAAGAGGCTTTCTCCACACCAGGGAGAAAGTGTCGCATTACTGTGTGTAGTTACAAACAGAAGAACAGGAAGTGAGGATTTCTCAGAAGAAATAAGGACATTTAAAAGCAAAATCGAAGGATGAGGTAAGTGAAGGAGGACTGCACTAAGGTAAAGGAAGCTATTTAGGTAAAAAAAAAATACCTTTAAAACCCCTTTAACCACTTGCCGCCCGCCAATGACAAATTGACGTCGGCAAAGTGGTTGTAGAATCCTGACTGGACGTCATATGACGTCCTCAGGATTCTGAGCCGCTGCACGCCCCCGGGGGCACGCATCGCGGCGATCGTTGTTGCGGGGTGTCAGTCTGACACCCCGCAACACCGATCTCGGTAAAGAGTCTCTCATGGAGACTCTTTACCACGTGATCAGCCGTGTCCAACCACGGCTGATCACGATGTAAACAGGAAGAGCCGTTGATGGCTCTTCCTCACTCGCGTCTGACAGACGCGAGTAGAGGAGAGCCGATCGGCGGCTCTCCTGACAGGGGGGGTTCATGCTGATTGTTTATCAGCACAGCCCCCCCCTCGGATCGCCACCTGGACCACCAGGGAAGCCCACCCTGGACCACCAGGGAAGGGCAAAATAAAAAAAAAGAGGGGAAAAAAATTTTGGGGAAAAAAATAAAAAAAAAGTCTGGAAAAAAAAAAGATGCCAATCAGTGCCCACAAATGGGCACTGACTGGCAACATAAGTAAATCAGTGCCGCCCCACAGTGTCCATCAGTGCCGCCCCACAGTGTCTATCAGTGCCACCCCACAGTGTCCATCAGTGCCACCCCACAGTGTCCATCAGTGCCACCCCACAGTGCCCATCTGTGCCACCCCACAGTGCCCATCTGTGCCACCCCACAGTGCCGCCCATGAGTGCCCATCTGTGCTGCCTATGAGTGCCCAGTGCCGCCCATGAGTGCCCATCAGTGCCGCCCATGAGTGCCGCCCATGAGTGCCCATCAGTGCCGCCTATGTGTGCCCATCAGTGCCGCCTATGTGTGCCCATCAGTGCCGCCTATGAGTGCCCATCAGTGCCGCATACCAGCACCGCCAATCAGTGCCACCTCATCTGTGCCCGTCAGTACTACCTCATCGATGTCCATCAGTGCCATCTCATCTGTGCCCATCAGTGCCGCCACAGTGCCCGTAATTGAAAGAGAGAACTTACTTATTTACAAAAATAATTACGGAAAAAAAAACTTATTTTTTTTTCAAAATTTTCAGTCTTTTTTTAGTTGTTGCGCAAAAAAAAAATCGCAGAGGTGATCAAATACCACCAAGAGAAAGCTCTATTTGTGGGGAAAAAAGGACGCCAATTTTGTTTGGGTACAGTGTAGCATGACCGCGCAATTGCCATTCAAAGTGCGACAGTGCTGAAAGCTGAAAATTGGCTTGGGCGGGAAGGTGCGTAAGTGCCCTGTATGGAAGTGGTTAAATATCGTTCCTGGGGGTGTCTTTAGTATACATGTAAAGTAGCGCATCTTTCCCGTGTTTAGAACAGTACCACAGCAAAATGTAATTAAAAACTGTTTGCGGCTGTAATGAATTGCCTGCATGGGTCCCCCCCCCCCCAGTACATTACCAGGCCCTTTAGGTCTGGTATAAATATTAGGGAACCATGCACAAAAAAAAAATTGCATTGGGGTCCTTCCAAAATCCATACCAGGCCCCTAGCTGCGGAGCGGCGGCCGTCTTGGTCCACCCAGCGGCGGCCTAGGTGAGCTCCTAGAGTGGCGTGCTGACATCATCACCCCTCAACTGCTTGTGGATCCAGCTTCTATTCTGGTATGTCTGCTGGGGGAGATGGCTGTTACAGTGGGGGAGATGGCTGTTACAGTGGGGGAGATGGCTGTTACAGTGGGGGGAGATTGCAGATATTACAGTGGGGGGAGATGTCTATTACAGTGGGGGGAGATGTCTGTTACAGTAGGGGAGGTGGCTATTACAGTGGGGGAGATGGCTGTTTTAGTGGGGGAGATGTCTATTACAGTGGGGGGAGATTGCGGATATTACAGTGGGGGAGATGACGTGGATATATTACAGTGGGGAAGATTGTGGATATTACAGTCTTCTTTTATAATTAATCGAAATTAGTCGATTAATCAATAAAAAAAATTGATTAATCGATCATTACCTGAGCACGCAACCTGGCTGGCCACATGAAAGGGGGGACAACGAGAGAACCCCCCCATCTCCTGAACCGTATCAGGCCACATGCCCTCAACATAGGGAGGGTGTTTTGGGGTCCCCCCCAAAACACCTTGTCCCCATGTTGATGGGGACAAGGGCCTCATCCCCACAACCCTTGCCCGTGGTTGTGGGGGTCTGCATGCAGGGGGCTTATCAGAATCTGGAAGTCCCCCTTAGCAAGGGGACCCCCAGATCCCAGCCCCCCATATGAATGAAAAAAAAAGTGTCCAGCGATGTCCATTTATCTTCGATCACAGTGTCTTTTTTCTCGGGTCGACAGACGCTGTGATTGAAGATGAATGGATATTGCGGGACACTTTGTCATGTTTATTTAATAAAGGACTTGCATTGATGGTCTTGCCGTTCATTATGGCGCGTTCCGCGGGCGCTCGAATTGGCCGCGAAAGCCCCATAATATTTGTATTCGGCAAACAGGCGAACACCCGATGTTTGGGTCGAACTTACATTCGACTTGAACATCTGGCTCATCCCTACTAACAAGATCTGAGGTGTGAATGGGTAGCAGGCTGTGTTAAATTTGGTGTTATCGCTCTCAGTCTCTAATACTGGTCACTAGAAGTTCAACATGGCACCTCATGACAAAGAACTCTAAGGATCTGAAAAAAAGTATTGTTGCTCTACATAAAGATGGCCTAGGCTATAAGAAGATTGCAAAGACCCTGAAACTGAGCTGCAGCACGGTGGGCAAGACCATACAGCGGTTTAACAGGACCGGTTCCACTCAGAACAGGCCTTGCCATGGTCGACGAAAGAATATGAGTGCACGTGCTCAGCGTCATATCCAGAAGTTGTCTTTGGGAAATAGAGGGATGAGTGCTGTCAGCATTGCTACAGAGGTTGAAGGGGTGGGGGTCAGCCTGTCAGTGCTCAGACCATATGCTGCACACTGCATCAAATTGGTCTGCATGGCTGTCGTCCCAGAAGCCTCTTCCAAAGATTATGCACAAGAAAGCCCGCAAACAGTTTGCTGAAGACAAGCAGACTAAGGACATGGATTACTGGAACCATTTCCTGTGGTCTGATGAGACCAAGATAAACTTATTTGGTTCAGATGGTGTCAAGCGTGTGTGGCGGCAACAGGTGAGGAGTAAAAAGACAAGTTTGTCTTTCCTACAGTCAAGCATGGTGGTTGGAGTGTCATGGTCTGGGGTTGCATGAGTGCTGCCGACATTGGGGAGCTACAGTTCATTGAGGGAACCATGAATGCCAACATGCACTGTGACATACTGAAGCAGAGCATGATCCCCTCACTTCGGAGACTGGGCCGCAGGGCAGTATTCCAACATAATGACCCCAAACACACCTCCAAGATGACCACTGCCTTGCTAAAGAAGCTGAGGGTAAAGGTGATGGACTGGCCAAGCATGTCTCCAGACCTAAACCATATTGAGCATCTGTGGGGTATCCTCAAACAGAAGGTGGAGGAGTGCAAAAAATAAAAACCGCAGAGGTGATTAAATACCACCAAAAGAAAGCTCTATTTGTGGGAAAAAAATTATAAAAATATAATTTGGGTACAGTGTTGTATGACCGCGCAATTGTCATTCAAAATGCGTCAGTGCTGAAAGCTGAAAATTGGTCTGGGCAGGAAGGGGGTTTAAGTGGCCAGTAAGGAAGTGGTTAATGGCTGTGTGTTATTTTGAGGGGACAGCAAATTTACACTGTTATACAAGCTGTCATTTCTTCAGTGTTGTCACATGAAAAGATATAATAAAATATTTACAAAAATGTGAGGGTGAACTCACTTTTGTGAGATACTGTATACACACACATCATTTGAAACAATTAAAATATTTGATCTTTTAATTATTTGTAATGGGTATAAAAATCCAAATTCAGATAACTACAGTACAAAGACACCTATTGCAGATATAACATTAAAACGCAATCCTTAAAAAAACAAACACAACTGCCATATGAAAGTATAAAAATCTTAATAAGGATGAAGAACTTAAAGGGTGCATCTACTGTCACTACAGTGCAATTAAAAGAAACAGACTTTTACAAATAATAACAATAGTATCTTACCTGCTTGCCTACTTGTGTAAATACAACAGGAAGCATCTACATTTCAGAAAAAAGTAAAACTGCAATTAAATGTATATTTCTTGATTAGCAAAAATCTTATTTTCCACTAAATCTGCATCCCACTTTGGATATTTACCGTTGCAAGAAAAAGTATGTGAACCCTTTTGAAATTATATGAATTTCTGCACAAATTGGTCATAAATGTGATCTGATCTTCATCTAAGTCACAACAACAGACAATCACAGTCTGCTAAAATTAATAACACACAAAGAATTAAATGTTACCATGTTTTTTATTGAACACACCATGTAAACATTCACAGTGCAGGTGGAAAAAGTATGGACTGGAGTCCCATAAATGAGATGAGATTGGAGGTGTTGGTTACAGTTGCCCTGCCCTATAAAAAAACACACCAGTTCTGGGTTTGCTTTTCAGAAGAAGCATTGCCTGATGTGAATGATGCCTCGCACAAAAGAGCTCTCAGAAGATCTACGATTAAGAATTGTTGACTTGCATAAAGCTGGAAAGGGTTATAAAAGTATCTCCAAAAGCCTTGCGGTTCATCAGTCTACGGTAAGACAAATTGTCTATAAATGGAGAAAGTTCAGCACTGCTGCTACTCTCCCTAGGAGTGGCAGTTCTGTAAAGATGACTGCAAGAGCACAGCGCAGACTGCTCAATGAGGTGAAGAAGAATCCTAGAGTGTCAGCTAAAGACTTCCAAAAGTCTCCATGGAATATGCTAACATCCCTGTTAGTAAATCTACGATTTGTAAAACACTCAACAAGAATGGATTTCATGGGAGGATACCACAGAGGAAGCCATTGCTGTCCAAAAAAAACATTTCTGCATGTTTACATTTTGCACAAGAGCACCTGGATGTTCCACAGCAGTACTGGCAAAATATTACGTGGACAGGTGAAACCAAAGTTTAGTTGTTTGGAAGAAACACACAACACTATGTGTGGAGAAAAACAGGGCACAGCACACAACATCAAAACTTCATCCCAACTGTGAAGTATGGTGGTGGGGGCATCATGGTTTGGGGCTGCTTTGCTGCGTCAGGGCCTGGACGGATTGCTATCATCGAAGGAAAAATTAATTCCCAAGTTTATCAATACATTTTGCAGGAGAACTTAAGGCCATCTGTGCACCAGCTAAAGCTCAACAGAGGATGGGTGTTGCAACAGGACAACGACCCAAAGCATAGAAGTAAATCAACAACAGAATGGCTTAAACAGAAGAAAATACGCCCTCTGGAGTGGTCCAGTCAGAGTCCTGACCTCAACCCGATTGAGATGCTGTGGCATGACCTCAAGAAAGCGATTCACACCAGACATCCCAAGAATATTGCTGAAACAGTTCTGTAAAAAGGAATGGTCAAGAATTACTCCTGACCGCTGTGCACGTCTGATCTGCAACTACAGGAAACGTTTGGTTAAAGTTATTGCTACCAAAAGAAGGTTCAACCAGTTATTAAATCCAAGGGTTCACATACTTTTTCCACCTGCACTGTGAATGTTTACATGGTGTGTTCAATAAAAACATGGTAACATTTAATTCTTTGTGTGTTATTAGTTTAACCACTTCCCGACGGCCGTACATAGTCGGTGACTCTACTTCTCTGGGACGCCGTCATTTGACGTCCGCCCCTTTCCTCGTTCCCCGCGTGCGCTCCCGAGCGCGCATCGGGGAACTTCTGTGCTGGCCGTGTCCCTTGGACACAGCCAATCACAGATCGCGGTAAATAGCCAATCACAGCGGCTATTTACAGCGCGATCTGTGCGGCCAATGAGAGATGATCTCAAATGTAAACATATGAGATCATCTCTCATTGCCGTCTCTCCCTCCTCACACAGAGACAGCGCGTGTGAGGAGGGAGAACTTTCTGTGAGTTTTGAATTGCCATACAGTGTCATATAAAGTAAAGTAGTGCCATACAGTGACATATAAAAGTGCCCAATCAGTGCCCAGTGCCAATCAGTGCCCAGTGCCACCAGTACCACCTGTGCCACCAGTACCACCTGTGCCCACCTGTGATCAATGCCCATCTGCAATCAGTGCCCACCTGTGCCACCTCATCAGTGCCCACCTGTGCCACCTCATCAGTGCCCACCTGTGCCGCAGTCAATCAGTGCACATCTGTGCCGCCTCATCGGTGCACATCAGTACCCATCTCATCAGTACCCATCTCAGTGCCATCTGTGCCGCCTCATTAGTGCCATCTGTGCCGCCTCAGTACCATCTGTGCCGCCTCATCAGTGCCATCTGTGCCACCTCATCAGTGCACATCTGTGCAATCATTTTTTTATGATTTGCACTATAGCTTGTAGACTCTAAAACTTTCACACAGACCAAATAATTTCCAAAAATGTTGGGTTATTTTTATCAAAGACATGTAGCAGTATAAATTGTGGCCAAAATTGATTTGAAAATTGGTCTGGTCAGGAGGGGTGTTTAAGTGCACAGTAAGGAAGTGGTTAAGCAGACTGTTATTATCTATTGTTGTGACTTAGATGAAGATCAGATCACATTTTATGACCAATTTGTGCAGAAATCCATATCATTCCAAAGGGGTTCACATACTTTTTATAGCAACTGTATTTCAAGCGAATGTTCCAGCCACAAATATTTTTTTTTTTTAAGTCAGCATCTACAAACACTGTAGCTTCTGACTTTTAATAAGGACACTTACCTGCCCAGGGAGCCCGCGATGTCGCCCCCCCCCCGAGGCCGATCCATCCACCGGATCGAGTGCAGGCGCCGCCATTCTAACTAAGGTTTCCTACTGCGCAATATATTTTTTAGATATCTAAAAACGAGGGGTGGTCTTTAGTTTAAGACCACCTCTCAAAAGTGGGTGGAACTCCACTTTAACACTAGATGCCTTGATAAAAAATTGTGTGTCTAGCATGTACTAGAAGTACTATGAAAATATCTTTTAGTTTTGGAAGATGTTGGAGCAATGAACCGCTTAACAGTTTATTAGTGAGATGTCTACACTTCAGTTCCAGAATCTTTACCACCTGTTGTGGCCTTTGTGAGGGGTTCCCACTCTCCCTGTTGGATTCTCCATTTTTTCTACATTATGAATAATTCAACAGGAGGAGCTGGACCATTATAAACACCCAGACAGGAACAGCAATAGGAACAGTGGTGGCTGGTGCTCAAAAATAATCATACGCAGCTTGTGTGCCCACCATATGCAGCTTCTGCAATGCTCTGCGCCACAAGTCCACCTTTTTTTAAGCTTATTAGAGCCTATGGCATTAATCAGGTGCTTTAATAATCCCGCCACTGGAATTCAGGCGCCCGGTGTCCGAAAAGGGAACGGACTCATGAATTTGGGGTTGCCGGGGGCCATGGATAGATTCAATAAATGCATAAATCTATCCATTTTACATACAGGGGGTGGCTAGAGAGAGGGGGTGGTGACCGTGCTTCCTTATGGACGCACTGCCACTGAATGGGTAAAAAGGCAATGAGGTCTAGTTGTTGAAGTATCAAAGACCAGAGGCTGATAGCTTCATCAGGCTTCATCTTTAGCTGAAATATTTTTGAGTGGACTGAACCTTTAATGTAGGGAAAATCTTTAGATGCAAGTACATGCAGTTTATGTCCCCTTTAAAGACCATTGCATGTTTAACTTACTTGTGTGTTGGGAGATCCAACTGTCAAAGGTAGTATATTTCCATATATTGAATATGCTGGTGAAAACTATAAAGAAAAAATAAATAAATCTGAAACACACTGTGAAATTGTTAGATTATGAGAATAACTGTTGCCAATCACCTAGAGCAGGGGTGTCAAACTCAATTTCTTTGTGGGCCGCATCAGCATTATGATTGCCCTCAGAAGGGCCGGTTGTATCTGTAAGATTAGATGTCCAGCACATCCCCTCCCCTTTACATTAGATGTCAAGAGCCACCCCACCATCAAAAGTTGAGTCCCCCACTCTCCCTTACATCACAATGCACCCCCTTTCCTTATGCTGCTGCTGGGAAGAAGCTGAATGCATTGTTTGAAAGCAAAAAGTAAGGGTCTGGAGTAGGACCAGAGAAGGACTGGAGCTCTCCTGCAGCTGCAGGAGAGGTGCTAGGGCCACATGAAATGGCCTGGAGGACCAGATTCGGCCCGCAGGCCTTGTGTTGACACAAGGTCACTTCCTATAGCAGAGTATACAAATGATACGGCTGTTTACATAGGGCGGTGTGTGGCATACTGCTTAACTGAGTAAACAACCGTATCATTAGAGTCTCCAAAGTCAGACTCCAAAACCCAATGCCAGATTTACCAATCCCAGAGAAAACTGAAAAATCTCTGTTCAGAATGAACATTGTGGAGCCCCTCAACCTGCATCAGTGAGATGTGTGTCCTTTACATCTTGAAAGACAGTGGCAGGGCACAGCGCTGTCACATACACACACACATATATATATATATATATATATATATATATATATATATATATATGAAAACAAACATGTTTTCCGCTAGTCTATAGTTTTACCTGTCTCTGAGAAATTCTAGGCTGCATGAGTTGGTTCCCAAATACGAGGTAATTTGATAGTACCTATTCCAAATGCAAAATAAGATACATTTAATGTGTTAAAATCTTCAAAAGGAAAACATACAGTTTTGATGCTATTAAAAATCACCTTTATATTTCAGCCTGCAGACAGCTAAAAGTTTATAGATCTAAACATTTTTAAAACCACAGTAGCAATAATTAAATTGCAGGTGGGTTTCCCAGAATTGTATCTCTCCTTTTCTTGCACTGTAATTGGCTTACTGCTGTTCCTTAAAGCCTGATTAGAGCTTTGGGTCAAATTACAGGCATCCCCAGAAATTTCTTCCATAAGATACTTGTGTAGTCCTGGGGTTGGGTTGCTACTATGGTTATTATGTTAAATGCTTTATTGTTTCTTAGATAGGGGTTTGGCTCCCTCTAGTGACCACTGAACTCTGTCAGGATTTTCCTTCCTTTTAAGAAGTGGATGCAGCCGTGCATTGTGGGATATATAGTCTGGATGAGGAAGTGACTCATGTTGATAAATACATTTTGGGACTACAGGACCCAGAATGCCAGAACAGCCTGCTGGGAGGAGAGATAGTAGGACAGGCGCAGCCTGCTTCAGCAGGAGGTCTGTGTTTGTGACCAGGAGTGAGAGACTGCGGCCTACAGTGGAGAGCCGGATCATCTGCCCCAGAGGAATCTTTGGAGGACGGCCCTGCTAATCGAGCAGGGGGATCGGTCTGCACTTCAGAGTACTGATCGGTCTGCACTTCAGAGCATCTGCCTTCCAGCCCATCGGGAGTTGCAGCACGGCGTGGCAAAACCATCTTCCCTAACGGAGACACCAGGAGGAGATTCCGACCAGAGTACAACATCCACTGGGATCCATTGTGGTGAGAGGGCACCTGCCCATCTAAGTAGTGACTACAGTATAGCTGAGTGAATTCCTTTCTTACAGACTGCTGGTGAGGCTTGTAGTTCCACGGCTGTGTATCTGTTCTTTCCAGGCATCATACAGCTGGACTCTGAGGCCTTGTTGTTTTCCCTGAAGTTTTAAGGTCAGTACTGTATTACTCACACATACCAGAAGGAACCTATAAGTGGGAATAGTTTTACAGCTGTGTCAGCATTAGCATCTTGTTCAGTAGCCATTGCCTTTGTCCCTTTGGATTACAAATAAATACAACATCATCACTGCAGTATAATTTAAGGCTCTAGCCATCTATGAAGACCTCTGAAAATCAAGGAACATTTACAACTTTCTACAAAACTTACTGTACTACTTTGGAGTTCTGCTCTGAACTACAACCTAGGGGGAGCCATTTAGTGAGAAATAGTATTGTTTTTACTGTATTCACTGTTTGTGCAATTGTGGTGCTGGTTTGTGTGCTGAGGCCTCAGTGGGGAGGTATTCAATACATGTGTTAAAAGTATTAAGGCTCTATTTCACTGTGCACCTGTTCACATATACCCCATCTGGTTAAAAGTGTATTTTATATGTGCACTGAATAATTTCTTAGTCAATAATAACTTGTGTTCATTTATCTGTTATTCATAATCCTTTTTCTTGTGTTATTGTATACCACAGTAAACATTTCTGAGTGGTTTAGTAACATTGTGTGAGTTTCTCATTACTAACGTGACTTTTCAGAATGGAACCCAAGATGTCAGAGGTAAGAGGGGATCTGCAGAGTCGGGGTAGCCAGTGGGGTATAGAGTCAATTAGCAGCCCCCATGTGGGTACCGCTTCACTTGCAATAAAGTACACTTATGAAGTAGGAACGTGGGCAGTGCAGTATTCTAAAAAAATGTTTTTAGGTAATGCTATTCGAATGAGAACGTTACGTCATCCCAGTTTGGATGAAAAAGTGTAAATACACTTTAATTCTTGCCTTATTACATTTTTTAAATTTTTAAATACCATTTTGATTTTAAAGATTTTTTTTTTAATAGTCAGAATGGGGGGTAAAAGGGGATAGCCTATGTAGGCCTGCCTTTACCTCATGGGCCCACGGTGTCGGCTACATTTTTTATTTAACAAGGTTTTTTTAAATGGGGCTTATTCTAATACGTAGGTGGGATTAGGTCACATTATAGGGAAATTTCTAGAAGGTTAAAGGGTTGACTGGGGATTGGCTAGTTAGGGTCAGGTGACCATAGAACCTTCTAGAGGGTTTGTTGGTAGTCTTTTTAAGGGGCCCCTTGACAGTATATTTTGCCAGACACCAGAGAGGAGTCATCGCAGAGAGCTTCAGGAAAAAGGGCTATAATACCGCCAGCTCTAAGAGGCTATCTCTGGCGGCATGAAGACTCTGGTGAGACAGCTGCTGGAGAGGGCTGAGACAAAAGGAGGAGAGGAATGGATTCAGCCATACCTGTCTAGCCATACCTGTGGTTCAAGATACTGATGAGGCAGTGAAGGGATGGAGCTGTCCATGCAGGACGGAGTAGCTGAGTTGCAACATTGTCCAGACAGGATGGAAGAGTCTAAAGATCCAGCAGAATAGGTTCCGGAGGTTGTGAGGCAGGAATTTGTCATACAACAAGAGGAAGAGGTAGGTTGGAGGGCCAGCAAGAGGCGGCATCAGCAACGGAGGAGCTACAGCCCAGCCACGCCTGCTGTTCTAGTCAGGTGGAGGCCGTCTTTGGGGGCAGGAAGACGGCGCTCGGGAGCAGAGGCCTCTGAAGGAAGAAGAGGGGTCGGAGACAGGCTCTCATTAATAGGCAGAGGATCTCCATGGCAGCGAGGAGCATCGGGATTCCGGCCGGGGCTGTGGGCATCTGAAGAAGCAGCAGCCCTGGGGGCAGAGATTAGAGCTGCAACAGCAGGGGCAGAGCAAGCCAGCAGTTCAATTCCTTTAGCACAAGATAATATGACCTTAAATAATGGTGAGTGTGTGACATTAGACAAGCTCTCCTCACTATCTTCATCTTTAGAACAACTACTTCAGGTTATTTGTTCTCAGTCTGAAATTAGGTCTGGTGTAGGTAAGAGTGGCGGAGTGGCAGTGGGGGTTTGGTCAGCTTTGTCTGAAAAGAGATCTCTGCATCAGAATCCTGCTGTTGCTGTACAGTCCCCTTACTCTCATTCTGATAAACGATTGCAAGAGAGGGGTAGGGAATGTATGCCACGTGTCCCTTGCCCGCTTGGTTTTCACCTTTCATCTGCTTTAATAGAAAAAATTTGGAAGGGTGATTATATAGATTTAGTGACAGTTCTTCCTCCGGTAAGGGACTTTTCTCAGAGATATGACAAACAAGAGGATAAGTTGGATGAGGAAAAATGTAAACCAGTGTTAAAATAATTTTATAAAGCTGGTTACAAGCATTCTGCCCAGAGAAGAGTTCAGACCTAATCCAGCATATTGATCTAATCCTTGAGGCATATAGGAGCTTTAGTGTTTTTTCATGGCTAGCATATGATGAAGCTTTTCGTCAGAAATTGACTTCAGTGGGGTGTGAAAGACGTTAGTCTCTGGCTGAATTTATTTGTACCACAGAAACAACCTTTTGTCCAACCAAACCATCACAGCTCCTGGGAATGCATACAAAAAGGGCTATGTTTTGCATTTAATGACAGTCACTGTAAATTGTTAATTGCATGTAAATATAGGCATGGGTGTGCCCTTTGTTCATGCGCCCACCCTGTTTCTAAGTGTTCTCGGAAATTACAGTCAGGTCAAAAGGCGGATTCACCTGTGATTATCCGAAGAATACTCCCTTGGCTTCAACTTTACTCAAACCAGCAGACAGCTTCAATGTTAACTGAAGGTTTTATGGTAGTTTTTTTTACCATCCTTTGAAGGAGAAGGTTGTACTATTGTTAGGAATTTTAAATCAGTTAGTGAATTTCCTTGTGTGGTTAGGCAAAAACTGCTTAAAGAAGTGACAGCTGGTATAATGGTAGGTCTATTTGATTCTCCTCTGTTTGAGAACTTTTGGGTGACTCCTTTGGGAGTGGTCCCCAAGAAAGAACCAAATTAGTTTTGTATGATTCACCATCTGTCTTTTCTGTTTTGCAATTCTTTAAATGATCAGATAGATCCAAACTTAATCTCGGTGTCCTATTCATCATTTGAGTCAGCTTTGCAAAAGCTGAAGGTATTAGGTAAGGAAGCTTTGTTGGCAAAGGCAGACAAAGTCAGCTTTAAGGCTTCTACCACTGAATCCGAAATGTTTTAACTCATTAAGTATTTGTTTTGAAAATAAATGTTATTTTGACAAATGTTTGTCAATGGGTTGTTTGGGGTCTTCTTTTTATTTTGAATCGTTTTCATCTTTCATTGAATGGGTAGTAAATAAGGTGTCCGATTCCCAATTTTCGATCCATTACTTAGATGATTTTTTGTTTATGGGTTCTGGTGGGTGTCTTCATTTACTACATGCATTCTTTTCAGTCTATATTTATTTTGGTATTCCTTTGGTGTTTTCCCACCTACCACAAAAGAATTTTTAGGTATTACAGTAGCAGGTGAGTTTTGTCTCCTTAGCGATAAAATATATAAGCTTATGCAGTTAATTTTATCCTTCATAAGGAGGAAAAAATGAAACTTTAAAAGAAATGAAGTCGCTATTGGGCCAATTGGCTTTTGCGGCCTGGGTTCTTCCAATGAATAGGGTATTTTTTAAAAGGTTATACAGTAGTATCTCACGCTTAAAAAATCCAGCAGCGCACATTAGATTGTCATCAGATATTAAAGAGGCCTGTTGGTTTGGGTAAAGTTTCTAGAGCATTTTAATGGGAAAGCTCTGTTGCAGCAGGGATTTATTAGTGATAGCGATTTCTGCTTAGCCACAAATGCAGCAGGCTCAGTTGGGTTTGGGTTGGTTTGGGGGAGACATTGGTGCGCATCCACTTGGCACAACCGGTGGATTGCAAATGGCTTCTGAAAAAATATAGTTTTGCTAGAACTATTCCCTGTGGTTGTTCCATTAGAATTATGAGGTCTTAAGTTTTCCAATAGGAGAATATTAATCAGTTCTAATAACAAAGGTGTGTGTTTCGTTGTCAATTGTCTTTCCTCCAAGTCTTCACAGGTGGTTTCCTTTTTGCGGTATTTGTTTTATTTTTTTTGCTTGAAGTGGAACATCTGATTAAAGGCTAAATACATCCCAGGTAAGGTTAACATAATAGTTGATGCTCTTTCTCGCCTGCAGATGGACCGATTTTTCTTCCTGATGCCAGAAGCAGACCTAGTCAGGGCTTCATGCCCAACCCCACTTGTGGGATCTGATTGAATTTTGACGAACATTCAGCATTCTTTGGTGAATTCAACTTGGAAGAATTATTCCTTTGCATGGTTGTTGTGCTTGTGCTTTTTATCTTCATTGCTGATATTTCTGGATATTCTGAAAAAATTGTGCTGTTATCGCTTCATTCACTAATGAATTTTCTTTTTCATAGTCTTAAATTAATAAAATGTTATCTCACATTTCCCTGCCTGTCCAGGTTTATTTTCAGTAAAACAGGAGGAATTTAACTAAAGACACTAGATCGCCCATTACACTTGAGTTATTATCTAAATTATGTAATATCACAAATTTAGTATGCTCATCTGAGTTTGAGGTAAATTTGTTTAATATGTTTTTTTCAATAGCCTTTTTTGCAGCTTTCATGATTTTGGAATTATTATCTCCATCAAAGGCTGGGAGGTAAGGTATTTTGTTATCTAACTTGTTATTGTTTAATGACAGTTTAAGAATATATTTAAAATATAGTAAAACTGATTATTTGGGTCTCGGCTCTTGGATTCCATTATACGGGTGCTGGGACGAAAGTATCTGTCCTGTTAAAACATTGAAATCTTATATTAACATCAGGCCTGGGTTATCTGAGTTGTTGTTCATTCATTGTGATGGTTCACCTCTAATGCCGCATACACACATCATTTTTCGGCATGAAAAAAACGTTGTTTTTAAAAAATGTCATTTTAAATGATCGTATGTGGGCTTCACATAATTTTTCAGGTTCTGAAAAACGCCAAAAAAAAAATTCGAACATGCTGAATTTTTTTACGTCGTGTGACAGGAAGTCAGGTAAATCTGTGGGTGTTGTCACAGACGGAACATACATTTCTGACTTGTTTAGACGATACACAGATGGTTATCGGGCGTCGGCTACAAACGTAGCCAGAGAAAGGCTAAAGGCCATTGAAAAACTTCAGCTGTTCAGAATGAGGCAATTAAGGCCTCTACAAGTAGCCCAAAGGATTACCACTGAATTGCTGCATCATTCCTAAGGCTTTGTGACTAGGAGAGCAGCGTACTGAAAGTCTCCTGAAGAGTTGAGGAGACCATTGATTTTTCTGTGTAATAAAAATCAAAAGACTATTGTGTTGTGCTGTATGACCAGCACTGTCTACCCAGCAGTAGGCTGTGTTAGACTTCATAGATAGGTTCCTGTGTGGAAGGTAGACGCCCAGAGTGGCTAGGGTTTTTTTTATGTTTGATTTTGTTTATGCTGTTTGGATGCTTGCAATTGTTTTCCAGCAAGATGGAAAAATAAACCAAAAACTTTGTTTTCAACCGTCTTCTACTGCCAGTCTGTATAAATTCAGTGTGTGGTGAACCAATCCAAGGGGTCACACACCCCGTTACGAGCTAACCCCTTACAGTCGTTTTAAACAATGTAGTTTTTTCAGGTTGTAAAAAATTATCGTGTGCGGGCTAAAACGATGTTAAAAACCCGCGCATGCTCAGAAGCAAGTTATGAGACGGGAGCGCTTGTTCTGGTAAAACTACCAGTCATAATGGAGTAAGCACATTCATCACGCTGTAACAGACAAAAAAGCGCAAATCGTCTTTTACTAACACGGAATTTAGCTAAAGCAGCCCAAAGGCGAATGGAACTTCCCCTTTATAGTGCCGTTGTACGTGTTGTACGTCACCGCGCTTTGCTAGATCATTTTTTAAAAATGATGGTGTGTGGGCAACGTCGTTTTAATGATGAAGTTGGAAAAACTTTGTTTTTTCAACATGCTGAAAAACAACATTTTTTTTCATGCTGAAAAATGATCGTGTGTACGCGGCATAACAGTTTATCAATTTAAAAGTGTATTAAAGAGATGTTTGTCAGAGTTAAAATCAAGTCATTTACATATTGCAACGCATTCATTTAGAATCGGAGCAGCGACAGAAGCTGCGCAGATAGGTCTAGAAGCTAAAAGTATAAAAAAGATAGGAAGATGGAGTTCAGACTCTTATAAATTGTACATTCGCCCATATTAATTCATTACTCTGTTTCAGGTGATCGTCATATGGTGTGGATATTGGGACATTCATTTAACTTCTGGGAGCAGAATAGAGCGGCTACTAGAGTTTACGTTTAATTTGGGTCTGGATCTAAACTTTTGTTAATAATTGGCATGGTTTGGAGTGATTTTGTTTTTGAGTTAGGCAGACTTTATGCTACTTTTCCTTCTCCAGATAACCTTAGGCCTCGTACAGACGAGCGAACATGTCCGATGAAAACGGTACGCGGACCGTTTTCATCGGACATGTCCGCTCGGAGATTTCAGGTCTGATGGTTGTACACACCATCAAACTGAAATCCCTGCGGACAGACAGCGCGGTGACGTGGCGGTGAGGTTAAAGCCGCCACGTCACCAAACCAGGGAGTAAAATACTTCCACGCATGCGTCAAATCCATTCGACGCATGCGGGAGATTTCTGTCCGCTGGTTAGGTGTACTAACCAGCGGACATGTCGGACGGACGGGTTTCCAGCCGACAAGTTTTAAAGCATGCTTTAAAACTTTTGTCTGCTGGAAACCTGTCTGCTAGGCTGTACACACCGTCAGATCTGTCCGCTGAAACAGGCCTTATAGTTCAACCTGGGTAGGAACGATATTGGGAAAATGAAGACATTTGATCTAATTTCCAACATGAAGGATACATTTAATTTCCTTAAATTAGTTTCTCCAAATACAGTTTTGATATTTTCAGAAATAATACCAAGGTTAAGATGGTTGGAATCGGTTACATTCAAGCCCCTAGAAAAAGTGCGTAAGAGAGTGAACAGATCTTTGGAGACATTTCTTGTTCCAGATTTAGGAATTTATTTTCGTCATATTGACCTTGAAGGTGGAATTCAAGGTATGTATCGTTTCGATGGTGTACACTTATCAGACGAAGGAATGGACATATTTAATCTTAACCTGCAAACATGCATTGAGGCGGCCGCGGTTTGGGGTGATGGTGACAGGAGGGTTGTTTTTTCAAGCCCTCCTGTTGTTTGGGATATGTGAGAATATGTTTAAAAAAGAGATGATGGTCAGCCTAAGTCTTAGGCCCTGTACACACGATCAGTCCAAACTGATGAAAACGGACTGAAGGTCCGTTTCATCGGTTAACCGATGAAGCTGACTGATGGTCTGATGTGCCTACACACCATCAGTTCAAAAAACGATCGTGTCCAACGCGGTGACGTAAAACACAACGACGTGCAGAGAAAAATGAAGTTCAATGCTTCCAAGCATGCGTCGACTTGATTCTGAGCATGCGCAGGTTTTTAACCGATGCTTTTGCGTACTAACCATTGGTTTTGACCTATCGGTCAGGCATCCATCGGTTCAATTTTGAAGCAAGTTCTATTTTTTTTTGACCGAAGGATAACTGACCTATGGCGCCCACACACGGTCGGTTTGGACCGATAAAACGGACCTTCAGTCCGTTTTCATCGGTTTAGACTGATCGTGTGTACAGGGCTTTAGTGGCTGGGTTGAGCTTTGGTGAATTCTGGATGATTTTGGTTTATAAAATTATTTAAGTAAATAAAGTTTATGGTATTTATAAGTAGTACAGATTTAAACAAATAAACTAGCCTGTGGCTTATTTTGTTCCAATTATTTGGTGTGGGGTGTTTTTCATGAGGAGTCATGCATGTTTGCAGGTTTTTTGGCATGGCATCTGCGGTCCCATGGCGGGTAAAAGGGGGTAGCCTATTTAACCCTGCCTTACCTCATGGGGCTGCAGCGCCAGTTATTATTTGTTTAACAAGGCTTTTTAATGGGGCTTATTCTAATAGGTGGGATTAGGTCACATGATAAGGAAATTTCCAGAAGGTTAAAGGGTTGACTGGGGATTGGCTAGTTAGGGTCAGGTGACCTTAGAACCTTCTAAATGGTTTGTGGGGAGTCTATTTAAGGCGCCCGACAGGATTTTTGCCAGTCGCCCTAGAGGAGTCATTGCAAAGAGCTTCTCTCCCAAACCCCCCCTTCATGGCCGTTATATATGGTGGATACCTTTGGTGAAGTAAGCAAAGGAGATATGTGAGAATATGCTTAAAAAACAGATGATGGTCAGCTCGAGTCTTAGGCTCCGTACACACGACCGGATCTATCCGCTGGGATTTATCCGCGGATCAGTTCCAGCGGATAGATCCGGTCGTGTGTAGGCCCGAGCGGACAATTTTCAGCGGACATTTGTCCAGCCGACGGATTCCCAGCGGATAAAAATTTCTTAGCATGCTAAGAAATCTATCCGCTGGAATCCTGTCCCTCGGACTTATCCGGTCGTCTGTACAGACTCACCGGATAAGTCCGTCCGATCCCCATCCCTTGCATGCGTCGGAATGATTCGACGCATGCGTGGAATAATTTACCTTCCAGCGTCGCGCACGTCGCCGCGTCATCGTTGCGGCGACGGCGCGGACACGTCGCGACACGTGACCGCGGATGTTTTCCGCGCGGATTTTGATCTGATGGTGTGTACAAGCCATCAGATCAAAATCCGGAGGAAAAATGTCCGATGGAAACGGTCCAGCGGATAACCCCTCGTCTGTACGAGGCCTTAGTGGCTGGGTTGAGCTTTGGTGAATTCTGGATGATTTTGGTCTATAAAATTATTTAAGTAAATAAAGTTTATGGTGTTATAAATAATACAAATTTAAACCAATAAACCAGGCCACGGCCTATTTTGTTCCAAATATTTGGTGTGGAGTGTTTTTCTTGACGAGTCATGCATGTTTGCAGGTTTTTTGACCTGGAGTCTGCGGTCCCATAGCTTTTAAAAAATGCAAGTGAATTCTCTGAGCCTCATACTGTTATTAAGCCCTGGTTCACACTGGGCTGCGGGAGTGAAGCCGTGCGAGTTCAGCTGAGCAAATCGTACCCAGTGTGAACCTGGGCTAAATCTAGTAAATAAATCAATACATTTGGTGGAGCATACATGTAAAATTTGCAATATGGTTACTAGTAGTTACTTTAATTACCTGGTATGGCTGTAGTCCTACCAGCTGAGATAACTGATTTTGTAAAAGTTGAGTTGGCGTCATCACAAACTGATTCATCTGCTTAAAAGGTATGTTTTAATTTAACATTAACATTTAACATGAACAAGATAAAACAGTTCAAGTGTCTCGGTACTAACCACTTGTTTGACTTGCTATCAGGATATTAGTTTAGACACCTCAGCTACCTTCCATGAATAGCATTTGTTCAGAAGATTCAACCTAGCCCCCACCCTCTTCAGACTCGTACAGGCTTTGAGTCAGTGAGTGTGATGGGCAACCCCAATAAATAAGTGAGATACTGGAAACAGGAGAACAAGGCTGGCCTATCCCTGGTGGAATTCTGTATTCTCTCTGGAAGGCAGACAAGGAGATGTTCAGGCACCACTGTTTACCTGAACTTACATAAGGATGCCTCTTATGGTGGCCATATAAGCTTTGATAAAGGAACGTTTCCTTTTCCGACCAATAGTTGGAAGATATAATTGTAAGTTATAAGTTGCATTTCTGTTTTTTTCACCATGTAATCTCATAATCTGATTGATAGAAATACAATTTAATTAATGACCAAAGCTTTCTCTGTGCTGCCAAATAATTTTCCACCTCGGCTGATCAACTAATTTTGATCAAATCTGATCTAAATTGAGTCTAAGGGCATGTTCACATGGGAACCAGGGGTGTTATGCCACGCTTTTCTTGCCACCTGACCACCCACCTAAACAAGGACTTTCAGGCGCTCAGGGCTGTAGACATGCATGGCAAAAATGAACCCCTCGCTGTGTTCAGGGGGCAGTACCAAGTGCAACCTATTGAAGTGAATAGGGCCATGCTGCAACTGCAATGGTGTAGCCTTTTCAGCAAGGGCTACCACACATCTGAAGGAGTCCTCATAACACGAAGGAATGATAAGCCTAGGTGATTGTTTGCTTGTTTGATTGTTTTGATTGAATGGCACATCAATTGGATAATTAAACTAAAGAATGTATGCACACCAAAATCCTAAAGGTGATGAGTTCCAAGTTGGGTTTTGTTATATAAATAAAGTATGATTTACCTCAGAGTGCTGTGGAAGCCTTCCAAGAGAATTATACATCTGCATGAGAGGCAGCAACTGAAAAAAAGAATTATAAATCAGTCCTTTGTTCTTCATGTGCAATTTGATTTGCCTAAAAATGTTTCCATTTTTTATTAATTAAACATTCACCTCAGACTAGTGCAACATAAACATTTTCTGTTAAAGCAAGGTGTTATATTTCTGCATAGGGTGTGTAGCCCAATATGCACCATTCCCCATAGAGCAATAGATGTTGGTAAGGCCCCATTCACACCTGAGCATAGCGTTTTCAGGCAGAAAGTTGCGCAATTTTACAGCGATTTTGCATGTAAAAAGCAGAAAACCGCCCAAATCTGTCTAAAAAAAAAGTCCCAGAACTTGCTAGAGCTTCAGGCGTTTTGGAGCTTCTGGCTTCAGGCGTTTTGGAGTGGAGATGTGAACCATCTCCATAGAGAATAATAGATTTTTTCCCCTCCAGCGTTTTGTAGCTTCAGGCTTCAAGCTACAAAACGCTCAGGTGTGATGTGGGTCTTAGTGTGGGCAAGGTTGTTCGATATGACAAATGTGCAAGGGAATCAGCAAATGTAAGATTCTGCACTTTATCAAATTGTCCCATAACTGCGGCTTAAAAAAAACTGTGAATTTAAAGTAGTATTAAACCCTTATCATTTTTTTAGTTTAACACACTGAGCACAATAAAACATTCTCTAATAAACTATATGGTACATGTTTTACCTAAGCACTTGCAGTGCTTTTTCCACAGGAAAGAGTTAACACTGGACAGTGCAGTCTCCAGCCATCTATTAGCTTGGAGAAGGAGGAAGAGCAGGGGGTGGGTGCCTTGGCATCCTAGGTTATGGGCTATGGGCCAAAATCAGAGAAGAAGTACGCCGGAGTATCTGCTGATACTCCGGCGTACTTTCAAATTTGCCGTGTCGTATCTTTAGTTTGAATCCTCAAACCAAGATACGACGGCTTCTGGCTTCGATCCGACAGGCGTACGGCTTTGTACGCCTTCGGATCGTAGGTGTAATACTTCGAGGCCCGCTGGGTGGAGTTTGCGTAGTTTTCCGCGTCGGGTATGCTAATTAGCTGTTTACGGCGATTCACAAAGGTACGCGCGGCCGTCGCATTCTCTTACGTCGTCGCTAGTCGGCTTTTCCCGGCGTATAGTCAAAGCTGGTATTTCGTGGCCTATCTTTAGACTTGCCATGTTAAAGTATGGCCGTCGTTCCCGCGTCGAATTTCATTTTTCTTTTGTGTAAGTCGTCCGTGAATAGGAAAGGAGGTAACTCACGTCGACGTTCAAAAAATTACGTCGGTGCGACGTCATTTCGCGCAAAGCACGGCGGGAAATTTCAAAACGGAGCACGCGCAGTACGTTCGGCACGGGAACACGCCTAATTTAAATGATACACGCCCCATTTGAATTAGGCGGGCTTGCGCCGGACGGATTTACGCTACGCCGCAGCAAGTTTACAGGCAAGTGCTTTGTGAATCAAGCACTTGCCCATAAAACTTGCGGCGGTGTAACGTAAATGCAATACGTTACGCCGCCGGAATTCTACGTGAATCTGGCCCTATGTGTTTATATTGATGCCTACAGTGCAGGGAGACACAACTCCTAGTCCGTGCATGCAGACACAACTCCTAGACCGTGCATGCAAGGGTGGCTCAGTAGGATTCTGCAAGAGAAAGGAGCCCCCCAAAACAGGAAACCTGCGCAGCGATCATGGCACCAGCTTAAACTGGAACACAGGCAAGGAGTTAAAAGGTAAAGAAGCTGCATACTCAGTAAGAAATGAAAGTGCTTAAAAACTGAAAGTTTATTATAAACTTACCTAGTTGCTGACCAGCCACCGTCGTTATACGGTGACAGGTTGGCTCTCATGCGAAAATTTCCGTAGCTGCACGGTGGCTCGCGCAGGCACAGTTGCGGGCGGGGAGCGTGCCCTCGGGTTGGGCAGGCTCCATGTTTGCCGTCGACCCGCGATCGCCTATTACAGAGGCAGAACGGGGAACTGTCTTTGTAAACAAGGCGATTCCCCATCCTGATAGGGGACATGTCAGAGATCTACTGTTCCCAGTGATTGAAAACAGTGATCTCTGTCATGTCCCTGGCAGCCCACCCCTCCTACAGTTAGAACACACCTAGGGAACACAGTTAACCCCTTGATCGCAGTGTAATTTTTACATTGATCAGTGCATTTTTATAGCACTGATCAATGTAATAATGTCACTGCTCCCCAAATTACAATGTAATTTGGGGTCAGATTTGTCCGCCGCAATGTCGCAATCCCACAAAAAATTGCAAATCACCGCCATTACCAGTAAAAACAATTAAAAATAAAGTCCATCCCATAGTTTGTAGATGTGATAACTTTTACGCAAACCAATCAATATACGCTTATTCAGATTTTTTAAACCAAAAATATGTAGAAGAAAATATATCGGCCTAAACTGATGAATACATTTATTACAATTTCTGTTGTTGGAAATTCTGACAGCAAATGTCCGATGGAGCCTACACACAGTCGAAGTTGCCGACAAAAAGCTCACATCGAACATTTGTTGTCGAAAGTTCCAATCGTGTGTACGCGGCATTAGACCCATTTTACATTGAGTAGTTAAAGTGCTTTGGCAATAAAAAAAGCGCCTGAAAAGCTCACAAAAAAACGCCTCACATTAAAATCAATGAATGCTTTCGCCCTGGGGTGGTGTGCTGGCAGTGCAGGGAAAAAATCCAGCATGCAGCATCTTTGGAACATGTTTAGAGAGCTAAAATAAAAGCTCCTCAAAAATGCCCCTCCCCGATGAAATTAATGGAAAATGCCTGAAAAGCGCTTCAAAAGCACCTCAAAATGGTTTTTGGAGCAGCTTTTGAGTCACGTGTCCATTAAAAAGCGCAACGCAAATGTCTCAAAAGCGCCTGAAAGGTGCTGCCTCAGTGTGAAAGGGCTCTAATCACATTTCTGTGTCACCAAGCAAGCTGTGTATCAAGAGGCATTTTTTTTTTTTAAATAATGCTATTATCTTTTTTTCATTCTTTGCATATTAACGCTGCTGGTCCCACCAGTGGTTTTGTAGCCACTTCTTGTCTACATGAATGCACTCTAGAAACTGCTACAAATCATTTCTCAGGACATTGTTTCTGATGGCAACTGGAACATGTGCATTGTGTGTTGGCACTGCCGTTTGTAATTTTTGAAATGTTTCCAAAGTATAAAAAATAACTCATTTGTAAAAGGTTTCACATTATAATTTAATATTTACATTTTAATAACAATTTTTTTATCGGAGTTAAAAAGTTGAAACATAGCGAACCCTGGCAAATGTTACCCTCTGCACTCACGCCCTCTAGTGGAGGAATGTTGTAGCTGTAAGTATAGCATATTTTTTGCAAAAATGGAGGAATCCTCTCCACTGTGCTATTGTATTCTGACAGTGGGGAAGATTCCTCCATCCACTTTGCTTGCATGGATGGAAGAATCTGTTCAGTTTTTTTGATCAGGCCACTGGCAAATATGTATGGAAAGCCTTATGCCTTGTACACACCATCGTTTTTCCTGACGTGCAAAAAGCCGTTGTTTTTCCCAACGTGATTCCTCTCCAGCCTGACTTGCATACACACGTTCATGCAAAAAAACATCTGACCAAAGCGCAGTGACGTACAACACGTACGAAAGGACTATAAAGGGAAAGTTCCTTTTAAAATGGCGCCACCCTTTGGGCTGCTTTTGGGCTGCATACTTGATTCTGAGCATACGCGTTTTTATCCTCTCGGAGAAGCATATACATGACCGTTTTTCGTGACGAGAAAAAGACTGACGGGAAACGCGAGGAGAAAAAAAAAAAAAAAGCTGGTTTCAATTTTTTTGTGGGCAGTTTTTTCATCGAGAAAACTGCTAGGGAGCATATACACGATCGGTTTTGACGACCAATATAAAAAATGACAGTTTTCTCGTTGTGAATACCGGTCGTGTGTACAAGGCATTAGGACGCATGCAGTAAGTAAACCCTATTACTCTACACATGTTAGGCATCCTTACACAAATAAGCTATATAGAAATCATTGTTTGGCTTTTGTTCTAGTTTAACTTTAAACTGATAAGTAAAAAGTTTTACATCACATAATTACAATTTTAGGTATCATAATGTTCTGCTCTTTCGGACATGTTTTTGTTTTAAAGCTTAAATTTGATAGAAAACGTGGACGTTTTTGGAAATGTTAGTTTTCATTAAATTTATAAAAAATATTGTAAAAGAATAAAAAGTTACATATTCAGTTATTTCTGATGATTCCTAATACTCTGATGACTAAAACAGGCTTAGAGAGAAGGTGTAACAAAACCACTATGGATGCAAAGAATATATTACATTATGATAAATAGAGTGCAGACATTAGTAAGTGTCTTAATTATGTGTAAAGCTGGATTATTTGGTTACAATAGCATGTAAAGGTATTTGATAAATATTTTTGGATACATCTTGTGGTCTGAAAAGTAATTTTAAAGGTCAATTTCAGCAAAGGTTGACAAGCCATTGGTGAGTCTAGTATGGTATCAGTTTATTTGAACGGGCAACACAGTGAACCAAAATTAGCAATCAGAATTCAGATCTTAGTATGGCAACCTGAAATATGTTTGGTTTTTGAGCGTATAATTCACTTTTTACACTGTGCTTCCTTAAAGGGGAGTTCCAGCCATTTGTATGTTTATTAAAAGTCAGCAGCAACAAAAAGTGTAGCTGCTGGCTTTTAATAAACAGGCACTTACCTGCTCCAGCGCTCCGCCGGCCGGGGCTCCGCTCCTCTCCCCCCCTCCCTGGCCGGCGTCTTCATCTTCAGTGTGGGCACCCGGCCGTGACAGCTTTCGGCTTCACGGCCGGGCACCCACTGCGCATCCGCGAGCGCAAACGGCGCGGCACTGCGCATGCGCGAGCGGCGCCGCGCCGTGTAATTGGCCAGGAGATCGCCTAGGACCTGTGACGTGTCCTAGGCGATCGCCTACAGCAGCCACTTCCTGAAGGCGATTAAGCTTAGTCGCCTACAGGAAGGAGGAAGTGGGACAGGAAGTCCCACTCGTGCTGAAGCCCCCACTCCCCCCCAAAAAAATTACATGCCAAATGTGGCATGTAAGGGGGAGAGGAGTGGGTTAAGAGGAAGTTCCAAATTTGGGTGGAACTCCTCTTTAATGACTAAGCCAAAATGTGCTAATATATCATTTTTCAATATATAAAAAATAGGCTATAAAAAAAAAATTACACACTTATATATTAGTATCTATCTATCTATCTTTACACACTTCATATGCATATAGTTAATGGAACATATTACTTACTGGAAATCCAGAACTGGTTTTGACAAAACAGTGCAGCAAAGTTATTGTAATCATTATCATCCTGGTCCCGGTGTGAAAGCAATAACTGAATACTGCCATACTCATTACAAGCCACTGCAAAACACAATAATATACAGAATACTCTTTTTAGTAGTAGCCATTATTATTTGGAATTATTTTAAAACTTTTAAATGTTCTTGTCTGAAACCTCCTTTATAAATTGCAATATAAACTGTTATTAACTAGCTTATCTTTTGATTATATTAAGTAAGTAATTTTATGATAAGCTTACCTTTGTGTGTCTATGCAGAACAGATTTTCTGATTGAGCGAAAGTCATGAAAACCCTTAAAATAAATTATAATATATTGCTCAAAATACTGGCAGCCAATCAGGGTTTAGCAGTAAATATGTTGTAATGTGGCTCCAAACTAGTCCAACATTTCATTAAGTTTCTTAATAGTCATCTTGATTGTGTCCATTAAATAAAAGGTCATGTATAGCACAATGATGTCATTTAATTTCTTGGTATACAAGCTTACCTAACACCCAAATTTTTATATAATTACAGCAAAATCCGAGGAAACCACAAATAAGCAACTGCTAAAAGACTTCCAGAGAGCCATCAATTACTTCAGCATTGAATTGCAACTTGAAATTCTGTTTGTCCGTTCTGCTGGAAGCTAAACAAATCTAATTCAATTCTTTTTTTTTGTTGTTAATGGTAAAACCTAAAATATATAAACATAATCTTGTTTACCATGTATATACACTATATTACAAAAAGTATTGTGACGCCTGCCTTTACACACACATGAACTTTAATGGCATCCCAGTCTTAGGGGCAGATTCACGTACCTCCGCGCATTTATCCGCCGGGCGCAGCGTATCCAAGATACACTACGCCGCCGTAACTTATTTTTTTTTCAAATCCACAAAGAATGCGCGCCGTAAGTTACGGCGGCGTAGTGTAGCTTTGGCGGCGTAAGGGCGCGGAATTCAAAACGATGTGATCGGGGCGTGTTTTATGTAAATACGTCGTGACCCGACGTAAACAGCGTTTTTTTGACGGCGCATGCGCCGTCCGTGGGGGTATCCCAGTGCGCATGCTCAAAATTAAACCAGAACAAGCCAATGCTTACGACGGTGACGTCATTCTACGCAAATCCCTATTCGCGAACGACTTACGCAAACGACGTAAAAAATTAAAAATGCGAGGCGGGAACGACAGCCATACTTAACATTGAGTACGCCACCATATAGCAGGGGTAACTATACGCCGGAAAAAGCCGAACGCAAACAAAGTAAAAAAAAGCGCCGGCCCGACATACGTTCGTGGATCGCCGTAACTAGCTAATTTGCATACTCAACGTGGAAATCTACGGAAACGCCACCTAGCGGCCGCCGAAAGAATGCACCTGAGATCCGAGATGCCGTCGTATCTTGTTTTGTGGATACGACACGCAAAATTAGAAATTACGCGGCGTATCAAGAGATACGCCGGCGTAATTCTTTTGTGGATCTGCCCCCTAGTCTGTAGGGTAAATATTGAGTTGGCCCACCCTTTGGAGCTATAACAGCTTCAACTCTTCTGATAAGGCTGTCCACAAGGTTTAGGAGTGTGTTTATGGTAATGTTTGACCATTCTTCGACAATGATCGACATTGGACACTAAGCGCCTTGAGGCGATTTAGTTCGCATTTGCAGCGCTATACAAGTTACTCACTCACTCTTCCAGAAGTGCATTTGTGATATCCGGCACTGATGTTTACCGAGAAGGCCTGGCTCACAGTTTCGATTTAATTCATCCCAAAGGTGTTCTATCAGGTTGAGGTCAGGACTGTGTGTAGGCCAGTCAAGTTCCTCTGCTCCAAACTCGCTCATCCATGTCTTTATGGATGAGCGAGTTGCTTTTTACACTGGTGTGCAGTGTGTGCAGTCATGTTGGAACAGGAAGGGGCCATCTCCAAACTGTTCCCACAAAGTTGGGAGCATGAAATTATTCAAAATGTCTTGGTATGCTGATGCCTTAAGAGTTCTCTTCACAAGCCCAACCCCTGGAAGAAAAAAAACCACACCTTTATCCCCCCCTTCACCAAATGATTTAGATCAGTCCACAAAACAACGTCCATAAAAACATGGATGAGTGAGTTTGGGGTGAAGGAACGTGACTGGCCTGCACAGAGTCCTGACCTCAACCCAATAGAACACCTTTGGGATGATTTAGAGTGGTGACTGTGAGGCCTCGTACACACGGCCGAGGAACTCGACGTGCCAAACACGTCGAGTTCCTCGGCCAGTTCAGCCCTGAAGCCGCCGAGGACCTCGGCGGGCCGAGAGCTCCCATAGAACAACGAGGAAATAGAGAACATGTTCTCTATTTCCTCGCCGAGGTCCTCGTCGGCTTCCTCGGCCGAAAGTGTACACACGACCAGTTTCCTCGGCAGAATTCAGCCAGAAACTCGGTCGGAAGCTGAATTCTTCCGAGGAAACTGGTCGTGTGTACGGGGCCTCAGACAGGCCTTCTTGTCCAACATCAGTGCCTGACCCCACAAATGCGCTTATGGAAGAATGGTCAAACATTCCCATAGACACACTTCTAAACCTTATAGACTGCCTTCCCAGAAGAGTTGAAGCTGTTATAGCTGCAAAGGGTGGGCCAACTCAATATTGAACCCTACAGACGAAGACTGGGATGCCATTAATGTTCATGTGCGTGACAATGACAATGACAACAGACAATGAACATATAGACAAGTGAGAACAATTTGACAAACATAAAACACAAATGGTCCGAACTCCTCAATCACCATACACGCAGAGATTACCAGCGGAAAAAGACCTCCGCTTATTGGGTGGAAATGCTACAAATGTATAAGGAATATGGTTAATCTGTGAGTGTTTGACCCCCGGGGTATGGAAGAGCTGTGGATGGAGATAGTGAGCAGCTTCCTGGTACTCGAGTATAATGGACATAAAGCTGGAAGTCAATATGTCCAGCCTGTTGATAATGGTACATCAACTATACTGTAGAAAACCTGAAAGCCAACAAAAAGGAAGTCCTACAACTTGTTCAAATGTCATCCACCACATGCCAGTCTTCTCATTCCTTATGCCAAGATCAAGATACCTCTTGCATTGATCTTTTACCCTGCTTTGCTAGTGGGAACACAGGGGTCTCACATATGTGAGGGGCTCCAGAATTGTTTTTCTGGATGAAGAAAACATTTTTTTTAGTTTTCTCATTGCCGGATTAGGGTCTGGAGACTCGGAGGCTTCAAAGAGATTTGGGTGGGAGAAGCCTCTACCTATGTCCCCATTCTTTCCTGGCCTGCTACTTGGACCATGTTCCTGCTTACTACCAGGACCAATATGTTTTCTCTACTTGCACTGACCCTGGACTGTATATGGACAGTATCCCTGCTTTTACTGACTATGGACAATATTCCTGCCTGCTGCCTGGACAATTCCATTCACTGTTGCTGACTACGTCCCTACCTACTGCCTGAATCAGGGCTCTCCTGTGGACAATTGCACTACTAAAACCACAGGTAATCTTTTGTTTACCCTTTACTCAGCAGAATGTATTTTAGGGTGTAATTCTTGTTATGTACATGCTGTTAGAAATATGAAGGGGCCTTCAAAAATGTGATAGATTGGGTGCGCAATATATGTCCCTAGAACACCTGATGGTGCTTCTTGGATAATGGGCCTCTATGTGGCCAGGCTGTGTAAAAAGCTCACACATGTGGTATCGTCATACTCAGGAGGAGTAGCATAATATATTTTGGGGTGTCATTTTTGCTATGTACATGCTATGTGTTGGAAATATGTTATAAATGGACAACTTTGTGTAAAAAAAAAATGCATTTTCATTTTTTTCCACATTTTCCAAAAACTTCTGGAAAAAAATTAAACGTTCAAAAGACTCATTATGCCTCATAGATTATATTGGGGTGTTTGCTTTCCAAAATGATGTCATTTTGTGGGCGTCTCCATTGTCCTGGTGCTCCAGGGCCTTCAAAATTGTAATAGGTGGTTGAGAGATTAGATGTGTAATTTATGCTCCTAGAATGCTTGAAGTTGCTACTTCAGTGTTGGGCCTCTGTATGTGGTCAGGCTGTGTAAAAAGCTCACACATGTGGTATCGCCATACTCAGGAGGAGTAGCAGAATATATTTTGGGGGTCATTTTTGCTATGTACATTCTATGTGTTGGAAATATCTAATACATGGACAACTTTGTGTAAAAAAACAATGGGCCTGATTCTCAAAAGAGATACGCAGACTTAACTGCTGTTCAGCCTGCGTATCCCTGTGCCTAACTTTGGAAACGATTTTCAAAAGGCTTTTTCCAAAGTTAGGCAGAAAATCTGACATGTGTAAGACACTTACACGGTCAGATTTTAGGATGCAGTACCGCATCCGCCACTGGGGGCATTTCTCATTGAAATGCAGCTTTGCGTATGCAAATGAGGACTTAAGCAGATTTTCAAAGCATTTCATCACTGTGATTTCTGCCTAAGTTCCGAATTTGCCTGCGCAAAACTAGGGCTGGTTTTATAATGTGGAAAGTTAGTCACACATTGTAAAGGCCCATTCCAGCGACGGCATTTGGTATGCATTCCCGAGGGAGAACTCCACGGCAATTTTTTAATTCAAAACCGGCATGGGTTCCCCCCCAGGAGCATACCAGGCCCTTAGGTCTGGGATGGGTTGTAAGGAGACCCCCCTCCGCCGAAAAATCGACGTAGGGGGTCCCCCTACAATCCATACCAGACCCGTATCCAAAGCACGCTACCTGGCCGGCCAGGAATGGAGTGGGGACGAGCGAGCGTCCCCTCCCCTCCTGAGCCGTGCCAGGCCGCATGCCCTCAACATGGGGGGGTTGGGTGCTCTGGGGCAGGGGGGCGCACTGCGGGCCCCCCCACCCCAGAGCACACTGTCCCCATTTTGATGAGGACAGGACCTCTTCCCGACAACCCTTGCCGTTGGTTGTCGGGGTCTGCGGGCGGGGACTTATCGGAATCTGGGAGTCCCCTTTAATAAGGGGGCCCCCAGATACCGGCCCCCCACCCTAAATGAATGGATATGGGGTACATCGTACCCCTATCCATTCACCTGGAGGCAAAAAGTAAAAGTTAGTAAACACACAACACAAGGCTTTTTAAAATAATTTATTATTCTGCTCCGGATGCCCCCCCTGTCTTCTTTATTAGCTCTATTTCCAGGGGGGGCTTCTTCTTCCACTCTCCGGGGGTCTTCTTCCACTCTCCGGGGGGGGTTTCTTCTTCCGCTCTCCGGGGGGGGGCTTCTCCGCTCTCCGGGGGGCTTCTTCCATCTTCTCCCCTCTTCCGCTGTTGACTCGCCGAACCCCGGTTCTTCTGCAGCTGTCCGGTGCCTTCTTCTTCAGCGCTGGCTGCCTGCTATGTTTGTGTGTTAGCTCAATTAGTAACAGGCAGCCGGCGCGGTCTTCTGTGACGTCAGGGTCTTCTGTTCTTCTCCCCTCTTCCGATGTTGACTCGTCGCCTGTTGTCGCTGTAATGATGGAAGCGCGCCTTGCATCACATTTATATAGGCATCACCGTCCCATCATGCTCCGGCAGGTACCCACGTGGTGGGTGCACGTGGGTAGGCACCCACCACGTGGGTACCTACCGGAGCATGATGGGACGGTGATGCCTATATAAATGTGATGCAAGGCGCGCTTCCATCATTACAGCGACAACAGGCGACGAGTCAACATCGGAAGAGGGGAGAAGAACAGAAGACCCTGACGTCACAGAAGACCGCGCCGGCTGCCTGTTACTAATTGAGCTAACACACAAACATAGCAGGCAGCCAGCGCTGAAGAAGAAGGCACCGGACAGCTGCAGAAGAACCGGGGTTCGCCGAGTCAACAGCGGAAGAGGGGAGAAGATGGAAGAAGCCCCCCGGAGAGCGGAGAAGCCCCCCCCGGAGAGCGGAAGAAGAAACCCCCCCCGGAGAGTGGAAGAAGACCCCCGGAGAGTGGAAGAAGAAGCCCCCCCTGGAAATAGAGCTAATAAAGAAGACAGGGGGGGCATCCGGAGCAGAATAATAAATTATTTTAAAAAGCCTTGTGTTGTGTGTTTACTAACTTTTACTTTTTGCCTCCAGGTGAATGGATAGGGGTACGATGTACCCCATATCCATTCACTTAGGGTGGGGGGCCGGTATCTGGGGGCCCCCTTATTAAAGGGGACTCCCAGATTCTGATAAGCCCCCGCCCGCAGACCCCGACAACCAATGGCAAGGGTTGTCGGGAAGAGGTCCTGTCCTCATCAACATGGGGACAGGGTGCTCTGGGGTGGGGGGGCCCGCAGTGCGCCCCCCTGCCCCAGAGCACCCAACCCCCCCATGTTGAGGGCATGCGGCCTGGCACGGCTCAGGAGGGGGGGGCGCTCGCTCGTCCCCACTCCCTTCCTGACCGGCCGGGTAGCGTGCTTTGGATACGGGTCTGGTATGGATTGTAGGGGGACCCCCTACGTCAATTTTTCGGCGTGGGGGGGTCTCCTTACAACCCATACCAGACCTAAGGGCCTGGTATGCTCCTGGGGGGGGAACCCATGCCGTTTTTTTCTTTGAAAATTGGCATGGAGTTCTCCCTCTCAGGAATGCATGCTGAGCGACGCTGTCATTTTTTTTTATAATTATTTGTTTTCCCGGCGCGTCTTTTTTTTTTCACCCGTCGCAACTTTAGTGTCCCGTCGAAATTCTCAAAGCCGCCCGGCGTTAATTACGTTCGCGCGCTGCACGTCGGGAAAATTACGTCACACGCATGCGCAGTACGGCCGGCGCGGGAGCTCGCCTCATTTAAATTTTAAACGCCCCCAGGAGAGGAGGACCGCCTTACGACGGCGGCACTTAAGTTACACGGCCTGAAATTTCTACGTAAGTGCTTTGACGATCGGGCACTTAGGTAGAAATTTTAAGTCAGTGTAACTTAACTGCTGAAATTTAAGTTAGGCAGACTTTTTGAGAATTTGGCCCAATGTGTTTTCATTTTTTTCCACATTTTCCAAAAACTTCTGGAAAAAAATGAACCATTCAAAAGGCTCATTATGCCTCATAGATTATACATTGGGTGTTTGCTTTCCAAAATGGGGTCACTTTGTGGGCGTTTCCATTGTCCTGGTGCTCCAGGGCCTTCAAAAGTGAGGGACACAGCCGTGGCGTGAGCGAGGCACAGGGCAGCGGGCGGTGATAGTGGTGCCGCTACCCACGAGTGTCACCCCTCTGGTGGGTGTCACCCGGGTGTGGCCTGCACCCCCCGCAGCTGCCTTGCAACGCTTCTGGTAGATGGTTCTTATGAAGCACTAGCCCATCTAGTATACAAGAGGCTGAGGTCTCCACATACTCAGCCCTGCTCTGTAATAGTCGGTTGAGAGATTAGATGTGTAATTTATGCTCCTAGAACGCCTGAGGTTGCTACTTCAATGTTGGGCCTCTGTATGTGGCCAGGCTGTGTAAAAGTCTCACACATGTGGTATCGCCATACTCAGGAGGAGCAGCATAATATATTTTGGGGTGTCATTTGTGGAATGTACATGCCATGTGAGAGAAATAACCTGTTATAATGACAATTTGGTGTGAAAAAAAAATAGAAATAAAAAAATCTTAATTTTGCAAAGAATTGTGGGAAAAAATCACAACTTCAAAAAACTAACTATGCCTCTTACTAAATACCTTGGAATGTCTACTTTCCAAAAACTGGTCATTTGGAGGGTATTTGTACATTACTGGCTTGTTAGGGTGTCAAGAAATTAGATAGGCTGTCAGTACATCAGGTGTGATCAATTTTCAGTAATTGGCACCATAGCTTGTAGACCCTATAACTTTCACACAGACTAAATAATATCTACTAATTTCGGTTATTTTTACCAAAGATATGTAGCAGTATACATTTTTGGCCAAATTTATGAAGAAACATTACTTATTTGCAAAATTTTATAATAGAAATGAAGAAAAATGCATTTTTTTACAAAATTTTCGGTATTCTTTCCTTTATAGCACAAAAAATAAAAAACCCAAAGGTGATCAAATACCACCAAAAGAAAGCTCTATTTGTGTTAAAAAAAAAGCCAACAATTTCATATGGGTACAGTGTTGCATGAATGGGTAATTTTCTGCTTGTATTTGTTTGTATCAGGAATGGGTACTTTGTATAGGTAAAAAAAATAATAATAATACCAGCCTTGATAAATGTACATCTGTAATGTCTGCCCTAATGTTGTAAAGCTCTGCGCAAACGTGTGTCATTATAACATTTGCGGTAAGAGAAAATCTGATATGTTTGAGTCTATTACTACTAATCGTAGTTACCAGATAAAACATTTCACAACAACCTGTGCCACTCTGCACATAGTCTATCTACTCACTTGCCCTTGCAAGAAACAGTATGTCAGACGTACCATACGTCTGATTTCTGTGAGGGTGAATGAGCAGATACCGTATATACTCAAGTATAAGTCGACCCGAATATGAGCCGAGGCACCTCATTTTACCACAAAAAATTGGGAAAACTTATTGACTCTAGTATAAGCCTAGGGTGAGAATGCAGCAGCTACTGTAAGTGAAAAAAAAAGAGTCAACAATGCACATCTGCAGCCTCACTGTGCCCATTTGCTGCCTCACTGTGCCCATTGCAAGCCTCACTGTGCCCATAAGCAGCCTCACTGTGCCCATGTACCTTATCCACTGTGTCAGTATTGATCCGTAGGGAAGGAAAGCCATATTATGACGTACATTATTCCCTCCGATTCACAGCAGGGCTGTGTGTATAGGAAGTCTGAGCCGTCCACTGTAACAAAGCTCCGCCTCCTCCTTGTCACGGACGGACGAGGAGGAGGCGGGGCGGCGTGGACTTCCTATACACACAGTCCTGCTGTGAATCGGAGGGGACAATGTACAATGTAATATGGCTTTCCTTCCCTCCGCATCAATACTGACACAACGGCAGATAACCTGACTCGAGTATAAGCCGAGGGGGGCATTTTCAGCACAAATAATCCACGCCGAGGGAGATGTCATCTTTCCTCGGCGTGTCTTCCGGGTATCGCCGCTCCAGCGCTGTGATTGGCTGGATCGGCGATGTCGTCACTCCCACGCATGCGGGGAGCGGCGCATTGCGGGGGGAATATCTCCTAAGCCTTATTATAGGCTTACCTGTAGGTTAAAGTGGTAGTACAGAGTTTACTACCACTTTAATATTTTTACATTGCTCATATTTGTTTGTATACTTTTAAGTTATAATTATGTGTGGTTCCTATTGTGCGATTCCATGGCCTTGATTGGCTATACGAAAGGACCACGCTTGTTTCCTATTACGTTTTTTTTAGTGGCCGCAATTTACAATCAATGTATTACATCCACCCAAGCTATTCTCAAAATGAAAAAAGGTCACTTTAAGAGTGACCAGGCACCGGACACACACCGGTCTATGTGAAGCTTCCCAGCTTGCAATCAGCTGATTGCAAGCTGGGAAGCTGATTTGCCAGTGTTTAGGGAATGTTTGGGGCGCAAGCTGAGTTTGTTTGGCGGGGACCGGAAGATGGTGGGCGGTGCTTTTTGTGGCACTGCTCCATCACTCAGTGAGTCACAAATAAACAGTGCGTGCAGATTGAGGAAGACCCTGAGCAATGCCGACGTGCGGGAGTAACGGTAAGTACCGCTGGTGCAGGCCTCAGCCATCTCTTGTGCTGCATTCGATCTAGCCGCCAGCCCCTCTGTTCCTTTGCATACACTTCCCTGCACTTCTCTGCAGTCAATCATTCATGATATTAATCTCCACTCAGACAGACTGGGCCCAGTCCATGGCGGATGATCGCGTGGCTGGACTGGATCCATGGTCAGGGTGACATTTTAGGGAATAATTCTGTTCTACCTGGATGTCATGTGTGTGAGTTAGATGTATACACTACACAGATATTATACACAAATTGTGATTACACCTGTCCTATGTAGTGTATACAGATATATACACCCAGCTTCTTCCTTCCTGTATATAGAGAGTATATACAGGAAGGAAGAAGGTGGGTGAATATAGCTGTATACACTACACATATATACACAAATTGTAATTACATCTGTCCTGTGTAGTGTATACAGCTGGTGGGCACAGAAAAGATGGCACTGGTGGGCACAGATGAGACCACAGTGATGGGCACAGATGAGACTGCACTGGTGGGCACAGATGAGACACAGGCAGGCAGCACTTATGGGCACTGATAGGCTGCACTGATAAGCAATGGACATCATCCCCTGCCCTACTGACACTGTCCACTGCTTTACTGACACAGCCAAATATTAGTAGGAGAGGTTTCCACCATCCCTGCTAAGTTTGCAGTAATTTTAATGTCTTATTTTAGTCTGATGTGTATTATATGTGACGTTACATACCACAGAGACTGGTATTGTGATGAAATTGAAGTTTATTGAGATGCCCATACATTAGAGGGTTCCATCATTGTTGTGTTATTAGTAAGTTACAAGCAGTTTAAACAAGGGTGGCTCTGGTGGGCACAGATAAGACTGCACTGATGGGCCCTGTGTCCGCACTTATGGGCACTGATGAGGCTGCACTGATGAGGCTGAACTTATGGGCACTGATAGGCTGCACTGAGAAGCAATAGACACCGCCCACTGTCCTACTGACACTGTCCACTGCCAAATATCTGTAGGAGGGGTTTCCACCATCCCTGCTAAGTTTGCAGTCATTTTCATTGTGATGTGTATTACATGTGACGTTACATATAACAGAGATCAGTATTGTGGTAATATTGAAGTCTATTGAGATTTCCATACATTAGAGCATGGGTCTTCAAACTTCGGCCCTCCAGTTGTTCAGGAATTACAATTCCCATCATGCCTAGTCATGTCTGTGAATGTCAGAGTTTTACAATGCCTCATGGGATGTGTAGTTCCGCAACAGCTGGAGGGACGTAGTTTGAGGATCCCTGCATTAGAGGGTTCCGCCATTGTGTTATTGATTTAGTAGGGATGAGCCGAACACCCCCCTTTTCGGTTTGCAGCTGAACAGGCAAAAACATTTTTTGAACACGCAAACACCGTTAAAATCTATGGGACACGAACACGAAAATTAAAAAGTTCAAATTTTAAAGGTTAATATGCAAGTTACTGTCATAAAAAGTGTTTGGGGACCCGGGTCCTGCCCCAGGGGACATGTATTAATGCAAAAAAAAGTTTTAAAAACTGTAGTTTTTTCGGGAGCAGTGATTTTAATAATGCTTAAAGTCAGAACATACTTTTCCGGAGGATGACGTGGTGTACGTGTCACACGCACGTCTGAGGGAGGAGCCATCCGCGCCACGGATCCGACAGCGCATCGGGAGATGGGAGGACAGAGACCCGGAGGAGGCCCAGCGTCAGCGGATGTGCTGCACAGAGGGAGCCCGCCGAGCGGATAGTCCTCCATACCGCTGAGTCCACCTGCCGTCTCCGCCCCCCGGTGGAGACCCGCCTTCCGTCACCCCCCACTTACCCCCACGAGACTGCGGGCAAGGTAAGGTACGGGGAGGAGTAGGGAAGCCTCCCCTAAGGTGTGGGGGCAGCCCCCCTCTTCCCGCTGTACACACTGACTACAGCTGATCGGACCGGAGGTCGGAGGAGTGGATCTGCAGCGCAGCAAGTCTGGTAACATGAAATCCTCATTTGAATTGCTTTGGCTTTTGCTGGTTTGCTGTTTTTTTTTTTTCATGCTTTTGAGGTACCTGCTCTTAGCCTACCTGGGTCCCAGAGATATGATCTGTACTCGGAAAGGAGAATAACCCTGACCTGGTCATATAAATCACCGGCCCCAAATCTTTAAGGTTGATTAAATAAGCGTATGGGAGAACTATTTTAAGCCAGTCCAAGTGCAACGTGGTATTCCCATTTGTCTCGGAGGGACACTCATCATTAATGAATGATTTTGCTACTGATCGCACATGTACTGGCAGTGAAATTGGGGCTTCTTTGAGCCGATTGTTCCCTACACGGTGGGCATTTGCCCGGGCATTTGCCCTGGCGGACTAGTAGTGAAGCACTTGACTCTGCGTCTGACTTTTTGAATCTCCCGGCTTATGCGTGAATCCACTATATGTGCTTGGATCTGTATCGTTTTAAAGCATTCAGGGGTTGATTGTCTCACATACTGCGGTTACTTCCCAGGGCGGTCTTGTAAAAAAGAAAAAAAAAGAGAGCAGTAGACTCTACTCTTGTCTCTCCAATTCAACCAGTACGTGCTCTATCTAATTAGTTGCGCCCACGCCAGCGCAGAATTAACGCACCCACGAGCTGATTGTCTTACATTGGGCGGATACCTACCTCGGCGGACCAGCAGAAAGTATTAGACTCTGCGTCTGATCCTATTAACGAGCCCGCGCTCGCCTTATTTAAATTCCTTGGTCATCTATCTCTAGGGTAATTACTGCATCCATAAGGTGACTGACTTTCATATCGCGGACACTTAACTTGGAAGTGAACTGGAAAAGCTCTAGATCTTACGTCTGACCCTACATAGTCACCAGAGGGGACGTCTAGCAATATATCCCATATCATTGGGTAAGGGGGGGGTACCGGCCCAAATGGGATAAGAGCGCATTTTTACTAAATAACGACCTAACTTCATCAAGACCTTAGGTCCTCAGCTCACATATTGCGCAAACTTAGGAGGGGTGGTACCTGCAAAGTATATAGATTTGACGTCTAAAAAAAAAAAAAAAAAAAGGGGGCTCAATTATGACCCTCCCCACTGACCTTCTGCCTTCTGCCTAATGAAAGTCGCAAGGCTATCGGCTGGGGCAGGACTTTTAGCAAAGCCTTAATCGCATCAGGGGGAGTTGGGTTTATACCAGTGGGTGAGCATCCCACGGGGTGGAAATCAATTAGTGTACAAACGGAAGAACTTCCTGACCTTTCCTTAAACTTTTGATTACAGCAGGGGTTAATTAATACTTCCGAAACTTCCTCAAAGTGCCCCCCCCAGGGCGGCTTAAAAAAAAAAAAAAAACCCTTTAAAAAAAAAAAAAAAGGGGGGGGGAGCATAGCTCTCTGTCCCCCCTTCAAACTGGGAAAACGCATCAGAGCGATAAAGAAACACAACATGAACAGATCAACAAGGGACGCCGCCCCTAAAATCCCTAAAGACACTGCCACTACCAGCACGATCAGACATTATATGACGTCGGAAGGCAGCGCAAAGAGCCCTGGCTTGGTAAAAAAAACAGAAAAAACGGGGACCAATAAAAAGGGTACAGGGGGGGCGGAGACCCCGAGTGCGGATACGTCAGTTGAACTTGAACAAGAAACAGGCCAAATGGAAGACCTTTGCTCGGACTCTCACATCCCCTCTAAGGGAGAAATGGACACTATGCTCAGGAGATTGGAGAATGCAATAAGACAGGAAATTACCACTTTAAGAACGGATCTATTTCATACGTTGGAACGGGTGGAGGAAGCCGAGAAAAAGATAGGAAAACAGGATCTAGTAATCAAGGAATTAAATAACCAACATCTAATAATGAAACAAAACCAGAGGCTGTTGCAATACCGACTGGAAGATTACGAGAACCGTAATAGAAGGCAAAATTTAAGGATTAGGGCGGTTAGGGAAGAGAAAGGGGAAGACCTGAGGAAAATTCTTAATGACTTGTTCCTTCCCCTCCTAAACAATGGGAGGGAAGGCCCCTTAAAAATAGAACGAGCACACCGAGTGGGAAAGGCCAGGGAGGGAGGAAGCAAATGGGAAAGAGATATAATCGTCAGGTTCAGTCACTTCGAAGACAAAGAAGAAATATGGCAGAAACTGAGAAGAAAGCCCCCCTTATTATTTGAGGGGACTGAGATTCAGATCTACACAGACCTGGCCTGGGAAACCCTGGTTAGGAGAAGGCATTTAAAACCCTTACTGGAACAGATGCGTAAATCCAACATTACTTATCAATGGGGGTTCCCAGCCTGCCTGATTGGATACAAAGAGGGAGTGTCAGCTAAACTAACATTTCCGGAAGATCTGGGGGGGTTCTGTCATAAATTGGACATCCCGGTGATCGCATTACCTGGATGGGGGGAATAGCGATTAGAAAATAGCGACCCCCAGAGGGGGCTCTCAGAAAATGGGCAGGGAGAGACGGGAGGGGCGGGGGGGGGACGGAGGGAGGGGGACTAGACGGGGGAACGATGCGGTGCGGATCTGTACCCCCACACACATAAGATCGAGCCACCGGGAAATTCCGGGGGACAGTGTGTGAGGAAGGGCGCGGGAGGGTACACCTCATCCAAAAGAACCAACGGGTAGGGGTTACCGAGGATCCCTATGGTTCAGAGGCGATGTACTGGCCTAGGCAAGGGGAGGGGAGGAGGGGTTGGGGGGGCGGGTATGGAGGGGGAGAGAATACTCCCCCCCTCCAAAACAGGGAGGGAAACGGGAATATGGCTCCCTAGGGATCTCTTAAAAAGGTCAGCATGTATAAGGAAACGACCAAGCTATAGGAAATGACAGAAGTTAAATTTTTATCCTATAACGTAAAGGGTTTAAATTCAGCGGTCAAAAGACTAAAAGTGCTGGGTGAGATCGAACAAATTAGAGCGGATGTAGTATTCATTCAAGAATCCCACTTGACCATAGACGCTAATATTAAGCTATATTCCCCGGCGTACCCCACTTGGTTTTACGGCGACTCTATCTCTAAGCGAGCAAGAGGTGTGGCTATCGGGTTTTCAAGGGGTCTAGGATTCACGCTTGAGGCGAGGCTAACAGACCCAGAAGGGAGATTTTTATTTCTCAAAATTAAGCTAGATAACATTACTTATACGTTAGCAAATATATACGCTCCAAACATACACCCAACTCAATACTTAGGCAAGATCCTGGGAAAACTGATGAATTTTGCCGAAGGACATATAATCCTGATGGGGGATCTAAATTTTGTCCTCAATCCCATAGAAGACAGTACGTTCCGTGGGAAGGCGACAAAAACAGAGCAACTTCAGAGAATTAAACATAAGTTGCATGATTGTCAACTAGTAGACGTTTGGCGGAGCTTCCATCCAAACGAACATGACTATACATTTTTTCCCCCCCCCACGGAACGTACTCCAGAATAGACTACATCTTAGTGGATCATGGGTTGCTTGACGCTATTATAGACACAGAAATCGGAATCATAACGGTGTCAGACCACGCCCCAATAACAATGAAAATCATACTATCTGCTCAAAAGAAACAGCGGCCGATGTGGCGACTAGACGACAGCCTGATCCGAGATGAAGAAGGGGCAAGAAGGGTAGAGGCTGAACTGGAAAATTTTTTCCTCATTAATGACACAGTAGGGATTTCCAGTGCAATCTTGTGGGAGACGCATAAAGCATACATAAGGGGAATACTAATCGCGGAGGGGGCTAAAAAAAAAGCAGAAAGGAAAAGTAAAACCATTGCCCTTCGGAAAGAGATAGAGACCCTCGAACGCAAACATAAAGAGCATAGATTAAAAGAGACTTACCAGAATTTAACCCTGAAAAGAGAGGCACTTAAGGAAATTGCGGACCATGAAGCAAGGTATAAACTAAACTGCATCTCTAAGGAGAGGTACATATGGGGAAATAAACCAAGTAAGCTGCTAGCCAAAATGGCCCAAAAAAAGAAAACAAGGAACTACATTGAAAAAATTAAAGGGAGAAACGGAAACTTCGTGTACGCAACTAGTGAAATTGCGGATAGCTTTAAAAAATACTATGAGGACCTATATACAATAAAACAGTTTGGCTGGCAGAAAGGGGAAAGGGAGGAAGAGACTAGAGACTTCATTGCTAAGGCGTGTCTCCCCAGATTGGATGAGACGGCAAGTTTGAACATGGATTTCCCCATAACGGAGACAGAAATTAAAACAGCCTAAAACTCTATCGCGGGTGGTAAGAGCCCGGGCCCGGACGGATTCTCTACAATGTATTATAAAAAATTTAGTAATATATTGATTCCAAGGCTGTGCAAATATTTCAATGGGTTAGGATCGGAATATGAAACCAGCAGGGAAGCCACGGCGGCCGTGATTACTTTAATTTTAAAAGAGGGGAAAGACAGCTCTCTCTGTTCAGGGTACAGACCCATCTCTCTGTTAAATACAGACATCAAGCTGTTTGCCAAAATACTGGCGGGACGCTTGAAGGGGGTTTTGCACTCGTTGGTGCACCCTGACCAAGTGGGTTTTGTCCCCAACAGAGAGGGTAAAGATAATAGCCTTAGGGCAATCCTTTTGCTACAGACCATCAGGCAAAATGAGACCCCCGGTCTGCTCCTGTCAGTTGACGCTGAAAAAGCCTTTGACAGGGTAGACTGGGGGCTCATGATGGAGACCCTCACCGCCATGGGGATAGGAGGCAGGATGTCCCGGTGGATTAAAACACTGTACCTCCATCCCACCGCAAATATTAAAATAAATGGGACACTCTCGGAATCATTCGAGATGAAAAATGGGACTAGGCAGGGGTGTCCCCTGTCCCCTCTTCTATTTATTTTATCATTGGAGCCATTGTTGGCTACTATACGTAAGGATGCCGATATCAACGGAGTAAAAGTTGATGGGGAGGAACATAAATTATCGGCTTTTGCCGACGATATATTATTCTTCGTAACCAATCCGGTCAATACCATCCCAAAGCTCTCTAAAGTATTGAAATACTACGGGGACATTTCCAACTTTAAAATCAACGTCACCAAATCAGAAATTCTGAACATTAATCTAAATAAAAGAGAGAAAGGATCAGTAAAGGAAATATGCGCATACCCTTGGACTAAAGAACTAAAGTATTTGGGAATTAAACTTGCAAATACAGTACAGAAGATGTATAAAATAAACTACGTCCCCCTATTAAATGAGATTAAGAACGAATTAAAAAATACAGTAAATAAACCAATCTCTTGGATAGGTCGTATAAATATGTTGAAGATGGTGGTAGTCCCTAAAATTCTTTATAAATTTCTATTGGTTCCAATCGCCCTCCCACAGCAGTTCCTGAGCATCCTTAACACCCTGCTACTAAACTATGTATGGAAAAACAGGAAGCATAGAATATCCCTATCCATATTAAAACAGGGAAAGATGCAGGGCGGGCTAGCGGTTCCGGATATCAAAAGCTACTATAAAGCGGCGGTTCTATCCCGGGCGGTCGAATGGGCCCGGAATAGACCAGATAAAAGATGGGTACAAATTGAGAAAGCGTCAACTAGCAAATATTTGAAAGAAAATCCGTTTTTTGCACCAGGGGAAAATAAAATAGGAGGGAATTGGATTAGGGAGGACACTGTGCACCTAGGAGATATTATTAAAAATGGGGATATAATGACCTACGGAGATTTGAAGGCCAAAACGGATTATTGGAATCTTGATAGGTGGCATTATTCCCAATTACACCACTTTGTTCAGCACCTCCCCCGCCCATTACGGACGGAGGCGGAGCTGACCCCACTGGAGAGGATTTGTAAATCGATGAATTCAAAGGGCACAATCACTAAACTTTACGGGATATTGGTTAAGATAGGGTCTCGCGGAGAAGCACCTTTTATAGAGAAATGGGAAAGACAGTTAGGAAGCACTAGAGGGACAAATACTTTTCAGAGGATCATTCAACTAACCCACTTTTCCGCAATAGATGTTCGCACTGCAGAAGCAAATTATAAGTGCCTATCAGGGTGGTACATAACCCCAGACAAAGCCAATAAATTTAAAGCAAACCAGCCCACTGAGTGCTGGAGGGGCTGTTCAGAAACAGGCACGATGGCCCATTTATGGTGGCTATGCCCAAAAATTCAAAACTACTGGGACACAATACTGAGTCAAATCAAGGCCATAACGGGGGAGGAGATAAAGAAAGACCCCTGGGCCGTGCTCTTTCACGGCAGTACGGATGGGGTTAAAAAATATAAGCAGTCGTTACTTCCACATCTCTTAAATGCAGCCAAGAAACTTATTCCTAAAAAGTGGCAGGAGAAGGAATGCCCACATGTCTGGAACTGGATAGACGAAGTGGAGGAAACGTACAGGCTAGAAGAATTAAAAGATAGCTACCTGGAAAGGAACAGTGAATACAGAGAGAAATGGGCAAAATGGAAGGAATACAAAAAAACATGGAGCTACGCGGAGAGAGTTAGGGTTCGTTAGGAACCAGAAACGTAAAAGTGGGCGCAAATCCACTAGCACCTCCTCGCATGCACCTTTCCGAGGTTTTATGTGTATCTCTCTTAGAGCGTTGCGAAAATATTGTTTCCTTTGCTGAACTGATTAGGAGACATCTTAGAGGGGAACAGGACGAGATCCCTGGGAGCCAGCAGGGGTGGGGGGAGAGAAAAAAAAAAAAAAAACTCTTAAGAAGAACGGTTAATTTGCATTGGGTTCGACCAGCCTTAAAGGGGGATGTTGGGGAGGTAATTATGGTCATGGCATTGAGCCCCGATAGCTGGTTGACAGAGAAAACGAAACTCTAATGATTTAATTAAAAAAAAAAAAAAAAAAAAAAAGAAACTGCAGAATAAATACCACACATGATGCAAACCACAAATTGAGACATAAGAAGCATCAAACATGAGCTGGTCTCTAGAATTTGGTTAAAAAGCTGAGGTGGAAAAAAAAAAAAAAAAAAAAAATGCTTAAAGTGAAACAATAAAAGTGAAATATTCCTTTAAATTTTGTACCGGAGGGGGGGTGTCTATAGTATGCCTGTAAAGTAGCACATGATTCCCGTGTTTAGAACTGTCCCTGCACAAAATGTAATTTCTAAAGGAAAAAAAGCAATTTAAAACTACTTGTGGCTGTAATGAATTATTGGGTCTCGGCAATACAGATAAAAGTCATTGAAAAAAACGTCAGGGGTTCCCCCCCCAAGTCCATTACCAGGCTCTTTGGGTCTGGTATGAATATTAAGGGGAACCCCAAACCAAAATTTTAAAAAAAAGCGTGTTTTCCATTACCAGGCCCTTCAGGTCTGGTATGGATATTAATGGGAACCCTGCACCAAAGAAATGGCGTTGGGTTCCCCCCAAAAATCCATACCAGACCCTTATCCGAGCATGCAACCTGGCAGGCCACAGGAAAAGAGTGGGGGACGAGAGAGGGCCACCCTCCTGAACCGTACCAGGCCACATGCCCTCAAAATGGGGAGGATGTCCCCATGTTGATGGGAACAAGGGCCTCATCCCCACAACCCTTGTCCGGTGGTTGTGGGGGTCTGTGGATGGGGGGCTTATCAGATTTTGGAAGCCCCCTTTAACAAAGGGGACCCCCAGATTCCCCCCCCATGTGAATTGGTAACGGGTACATTGTACCACTACCATTTCACAAAAAAAATTGTCAAAAATTTTAAAAACCACAGTACACAGGTTGGGACAAGTCCGTTATTAAAAAAAATAAATCCAACAATGTAATCCTCTCTCGAGCAATACGGAGAAAAAAATATCTGACTCGACCCTGCCTCCATGGACGGTACCCACGGAATGACGCTCTCTCACCATGACAGCTCTTTTATAGCTGAGGGCCGCCCCCCCTCTGACTCGACGGGGGAAAGCCGGGGTGACCCCGCCCCCTCTGATGCAACGGGAACACCCCCCTGTTCGGTTTGCAGCTGAACAGGCAAAAAATGTGTTTGAACAAGCGAACACCGTTAAAGTCTATGGGACACGAACACGAAAAGTCAAAAGTTCAAATTTTAAAGGTTAATATGCAAGTTACTGTCATAAAAAGTGTTTGGGGACCCAGGTCCTGCCCCAGGGGACATGTATTAATGCAAAAAAAAGTTTTAAAAACACTAGTTTTTTTGGGAGCAGTGATTTTAATAATGCTTTAAGTGAAACAATAAAAGTGAAATATTCCTTTAAATTTTGTGCCGGAGGGGGGGGGGTGTCTATAGTATGCCTGTAAAGTAGCACATGTTTCCCGTGTTTAGAACTGTCCCTGCACAAAATGTAATTTCTAAAGGAAAAAAAGTAATTTAAAACTACTCGTGGCTGTAATGAATTATTGGGTCTCGGCAATACAGATAAAAGTCATTGAACAAAAACGTCAGGGGTTCCCCCCCCCCCCCCCCCAGTCCATTACCAGGCCCTTTGGGTCTGGTATGAATATTAAGGGGAACCCCAAACAAAACAAAAAAAGCGTGTTTTGCATTACCAGGCCCTTCAGGTCTGGTATGGATATTAAGGGGAACCCTGTGCCAATTAAAAAAAATGGCATAGGGGTCCCCCTCAAAATCCATACCAGACCCTTCAGGTCTCGTATGGATTTTAACGGGAACCCTGCACCAAAGAAATGGCGTTGGGTTCCCCCCAAAAATCCATACCAGACCCTTATCCGAGCACGCAACCTGGCAGGCCACAGGAAAAGAGGGGGGGGGGCGAGAGAGGACCACCCTCCTGAACCGTACCAGGCCACATGCCCTCAAAATGGGGAGGATGTCCCCATGTTGATGGGGACAAGGGCCTCATCCCTACAACCCTTGTCCGGTGGTTGTGGGGGTCTGCGGGCGGGGATCTTATCAGGCTCTGGAAGCCCCCTTTAACAAAGGGGATCCCCAGATTTCCCCCCCCCTATGTGAATTGGTAACGGGTACATTGTACCCCTACCATTTCACAAAAAAATTGTCAAAAATTTTAAAAACCACAGTACAAAGGTTGGGACAAGTCCTTTATTAAAAAAAAAAAATCCAACGATGTAATCCTCTCTCAAGCAATACGGAGAAAAAAATATCCGACTCGACCCTGCCTCCATGGGAGGTACCCACGGAATGACGCTCTCTCGCTATGACAGCTCTTTTATAGCTGAGGGCCGCCCCCTCTGACTCGACGGGGAAAACCGGGGTGACCCCGCCCCCTCTGATGCAACGCTGGTTTCCCATAACGTTTTTTTCAATTACTATTATCTGTATTGCCGGGACCCGACAATTCATTACAGCCACGAGTAGTTTCAAATTACTTTTTTTCCTTTAGAAATTACATTGTGCAGGGACAGTTCTAAACACGGGAAACATGTGCTACTTTACAGGCATACTATAGACACCCCCTAGGTACAAAATGTAAAGGAATATTTCACTTTTATTGTTTCACTTTAAGCATTATATAAATCACTGCTCCCAAAAAAACTTCAGTTTTAAAAAAAAAAATTTGCATTGATACACGTCCCCTGGGGCAGGACCAGGGTCTTCAAACACTTTTTATGACAATAACTTGCATATTAAGGGGGGAGTGAATATTGAGCTAACTGAAATAAAATTAAAACTAAAGCAGCTACACTACAATATGACAAATATTGAACAGTGATGTAGGTAGAAAGGTGCAGCGCTGTGATACCATAGGGACAATGATTCCTCTTGGTAGGTGCTAAATCAAAAGACACTGTACTGAAACAGTGATAAATGCCATAAACAGACATATAATAGTGAAACCATACAGGCTGTTTTTTAAAAAAAAACATACAGGCTAGTGTTAGAAAAAACACAAGCACAAAATAGTGATGTATAAATAGTCCATCAAAAAAATTGTGAAATAAATGGATGGAAAAAATGACCACCTGGATCCTCAGGACAAGATATCACCTTCTAGATAAAATTGGAAATACGCTTACGGTGTGGATCTGTGTGCCAGCGACAGCAGATCACAAAGGCATGGACATTCCCGGGGCAATCAGCTCGGCTTCCTCAGACTGGAATGAAGATGGAAGTTCAATGGAGGGCCATGGATTCACGATATCCCAGACGGATGTGGAGCGATGGAAATGAACCCCTTAGGGGTAGGATGACATAGAAACGAAGACTCCAAAGAGCATGTGGGGGAGAGAAAGAAAACGCAGCCCCAATGGTGCAGGTCAAAAAATATAGGTTTTATTGAATAAAACCAAAATACATATAAAAAGTGATCACATTATATAAAAGGGGGCAATATGGGAAATGGTAAAAACCAATCCCTACGCGTTTCATCCTAGAGGGACTTCAACTGGGGCATGCCCCGTGAATCCATGGCCCTCCATTGAAGTTAATCTTCATTCCAGTCTGAGGAAGCCGAGCTGATTGCCCCGGGAATGACCATGCCTTTGTGATCTGCTGTCGCTGGCACGCAGATCCACACCGTCTGGTAAGCGTATTTCCAATTGTATCTAGAAGGTGATATCTTGTCCTGAGGATCTACGTGGTCATTTTTTTCATCCATTTATTTCACACATTTTTTGATGGACTCTTTATACATCACTATTTTGTGTTTGTGTTTTTTCTAACACTAGCCTGTATGGTTTTTATAACACCAGCCTGTATGGTTTCACTATTATATGTCTGTTTATGGCATTTATCACTGTTTCAGTACAGTGTCTTTTGATTTAGCACCTACATCGCTACAACTTGCTTTAAAATTTGCATTTTTGATTTCTCCCATAGACTTTTAAAGGGTGTTCCGTGGCTTTCGAATTTGCCGCGAACACCCTAAATTGTTCGCTATTCGGCGAACAGCCAATGTTCGACCCTGTCAGGGAAGGTTCCCCCTGCTGGTGTTACTATTATGTGATCCTTGGGCTGCAGTACTGGCGTCCACCAGCGGGGCGTTCTTGACAGTATGGAGCATACAGCCCTTCCTGCGTTCAGGTGTGACCTGAATGCAATCAGCACGCCTCTATAAATACCCGGCGTGTGTAATCACTCCTCGCCCTGGTATCGTCATACCTCCTGGACCTGAGCTTGTATTTGACCCTGATTTCTGGACCTGATCCTGATCCTTGATCCCTGCCTGGACTTGTCCTCCCTGTGTCCTGATTCCTGTTCCCTCTTGGATTCCTGCCCTGCAGCCTGTCCATCCATCCCGCTCCCTGATCCGCTGTGTTCCCATCCTCACCCATCTGCTGACTTCCCCTGTGTATGACCTCGGCCTGGCTTCGTTTATGAATACGGTATTTCCCCTGATTGTATATGCTATTTTGTTACGCACTGGTTGTCTTCATTTATTTCTTAATAAACACCTTTTACTTCACTACTCACCTTGTTGGTTTCCTCTGTGCAGTCACACAGTTCTGATCTACCAGCATTCCTGACAGACCCAAACATAAAGCTCATCCCTATTGATTAGTAAGTTACAAGCAGTTTAAATAAGGGGTATCAAGCAGCACTCACAAATTGTGAGTACATCTGTCCTGTGTAGTGTATACAGCTATATACACCGACCTTCTTCCTTCCTGTATATAGAGACCTTCGACATTGACTGCAGATATACATCATCTGTCCTGTTACTATATATATATATATAGCTGTATACAGGACAGATGTATATCTGTAGTTAGTGATGATGGAGGAAGGTCTCTATATACAGGAAGGAAGGTTGGTGTATATAGCTAGCTGTATACCCTGATCTGTGAGGCTGAGCTGTATACTCCAGACACTATGGGTGGAAGCAAGAGGAATACAGGGGATGGATTTGGTGGATTCTTTAACCACTTAAGGACCGCCTCCTGCACATATACGTCGGCAGAATGGCACGGCTGGGCACATGTACGTACGGGTACGTCCTGTACTAGTACCCAGCTGTGGGTCGCGGGCGCGCACACGCGTCATGCTCCCGCGACCCGGTCCGAAGCACCGTGACCGCGGGACTCGCGGACCCGATCGCCACAGGAGTCCCGCGATCGGTCCCCGGAGCTGAAGAACGGAGAGAGCTGTGTGTAAACACGGCTTCCCCGTTCTTCACTGTGGCGGCAGCATCGATCGTGTGATCCCTTTTATAGGGGGACACAATCGATGATGTCACACCTACAGCCACCCCCCCGACAGTTGTAAACACACTTCAGGTCACACATAACCCCATCAGCGCCCCCTGTGGTTAACTTCCAAACTGCAATTGTAATTTTCACAATAAACAATGCATTTTAAATGCATTTTTTGCTGGGAAAATGACAATGGTCCCAAAAATGTGTCGAAATTGTCCAAACTGTCCGCCATAATGTCGCAGTCACGAAAAAAAAAATCGCTGATCACCGCCATTAGTAGTAAAAAAAAAAAATTAATAAAAATGCAATAAAACTATCCCCTATTTTGTAAACGCTATAAATTTTGCGCAAACCAACTGATAAACGCTTATTGATATTTTTTTACCAAAAATAGGTAGAAGAATACGTATCGGCCTAAACTGAGGAAAATTTTTTTTTTTTATATATTTTTGGGGGATATTTATTATAGCAAAAAGTAAAAAATTTCGCATTTTTTACAAAATTGTCGCTCTATTTTTGTTTATAGCGCAAAAAATAAAAACCGCAGAGGTGATCAAATACCACCAAAAGAAAGCTCTATTTGTAGGAAAAAAAGGACGCCAATTTTGTTTGGGAGCCACGTCGCACGACCACGCAATTGTCAGTTAAAGCAACGCAGTGCCGAATCGCAAAAATGGGCAAGGTCCTTTAGCTGCATTTTGGTCCGGGTCTTAAGTGGTTAAGGGGTGGGGCTTATGAAAAGTGTAAGGGGTCAAAAGGTAAGGGCGGGGCCTGGCGCCCCTGTCCTAAAACTTCACCAGCTGCCACTGTGTGGGATGCACGCCAGCTGCCATGATGGATGTGTACCGGTGTCACTAGCAGTCAGACACTGGACATTAAAAACGATTGGTTTATTGATGAATTTACATTTGTTATTTATATGCGCAATACATGGGGGCTAACTCATACCCCAGATGTCATTGTGGACAAAACACATCGGATTACATTGAACGAGCCCCATGTTTTGCGCTATTTGGATTTCCTATGTGATCACATATTTCTGTGCCTGTATACGTTAGCTTTGATGTAAGTGTTCTACTTTTTACAAATAAACCCATGGATTACAGTTTTACACTATGTACAGTGGAGCCTATGATTCAACTTGGTGATGAGATGTTGTGATACTCGGTGTTGAACCACTTAAGCCCCGGACCATTTGGCAACCTAAAGACCAGAGGACTTTTTACAATTTGGCAATGCGCTGCTTTAACTGGTAATTGCGCGGTCATGCAATGTTGTATCCAAACAAAATTTTGTGTCCTTTTTTTCCCTTAAATAGAGCTTTCTTTTGATCGTATTTGATTGCTTCTGAGATTTTTATTTTTTGCGATATAAATGGAAAAAGGCCGAAAATTTAGAAATAAAATTATATTTTCTACTTTTTTATAAGAAAATCCAATAAACTCAATTTTAGTCATCCGTTTAGGCCAAAATGTATTCAACCACATGACTTTGGTAAAAAAAAATTCAATAAGCATATATTTATTGGTTTGCGCAAAAGTTATAGCGTCTACAAACTAGGGTACATTTTCTGGAATTTACACAGCTTTTAGTTTATGACTGCCTATCTCATTTCTTGAGGTGATAAAATGGCAGGGCAGTACAAAACCCCCCCCAAATGACCCCATTTTGGAAAGTAGACACCCCAAGGAAATTGCTGAGAGGCATGTTGAGCCCATTGAATATTATTTTTTTTTGTCCCAAGTGATTAAATAATGACAAAAAATTTAAATAAAAAATAGTTTGAGGTGTCGTATTTCCAAAAGGGGGTCATTTGGGGGGGTTTTGTGCCGTCTGGGCATTCCATGGCCTCCGAAACTGTGATGGCCAGTAAGTAGTGAAATCAAAAATGTACACCCTTAGAAAGCCTGAAGGCGGTGCTTGGTTTTCAGAGTCTCACACGCGGCTAGGCTCCCAAAAAGTCTCACACATGTGGTATCCCCGTACTCAGGAGAAGCAACAGAATGTATTTTGGGGTGTAATTTCACATATACCCATGGCATGTTTGACCATATTGGTGGAGGGGCAAAATGCAGGTGCTAGCAGGTATCTGGGCTTATCCCACTAACACTGCGTTTTTGGGAACCCTAAACTGCTGGGGACGCTAGTATAGATCTGATCAGATCAGATATTAAACCATTCAGATACTATACCACTAAGGGATGTGTATGCTGCGTGCATGGGTGTTAGCGCTACTGGCACTAATCTGATGCTGCCTGGGGCGACGCAGAACCTATCTGACCCTAAAACCTAACCGATATCACCCGCTAGGCGATCAGGGGGTTAAACCTTTTTTGGGTAATAAACGGCGGGTGCCCTGACACTCTAAAAAACAAACTAACTAACCAGTGTCACCCTTAGCCCTCATTCAGACGAGGCAGATTCGTCTCTACGGAGTCCGCCAGCTCCTGCCAGCTCAGTGGGAGATCTCTCCGCTAATCTCAGCTGAGCCGATGGATGACAGGTCCCTCTCTGCTCACTGAGCGGGGAGGGGCTTTTCCAGCGCCGCTGTCTCCTATGGAGAGATCAGTCGTAAACGGACAACATGTCTGTTTTGATCAGATCTCAACCGGTCTGATCTGTCATGGATGGATGAGGATGTATAGCCATCCGTCTGATTTTTGCGGAATTGATCAGATTGGATGTCAGCAGACATGTCACCGCTGATATCCGATGCTCCATAGAGAAGCATGGAGCGGCCATTCAGGTCGGACCTGAATGGTTGGACCGTTGGAAAGGGGCCTTATACGGTGATCACTGGTGAAAGGGTTAACTAGCGGGCAATCAGGGGGTTAAAAGCTTTATTAGGTAATATATGGGGGTACCTGACGGTATAAAAAGCTGACGGTGAACCTAAATAACTAACTGGCTGCCTAGCATCACCCGTGACACTAATACGGCAATCAGTAAAAAGATTGCTTAGTGACACTGACGACAGGGAGAGAAAGGGTTAACTGGGGGCATACAAGGGGTTAAACCTTTATTAGGAGGGGTTAGGGGGTACTATAGACCTAAAGGGGCCTACCACTAACTGCCCTAACACTTTTTACAGTCACAAATGACACCAAATGCAGTGATCAGTAAATAAATGAACACTGCAATTGGTGACACTGTGACTAGGGGTGCAGGGGGTGATCTGGGGGGTGATTGGGGGTTGAAAAGTGTGCCTACGTGTACTGGTGTCGGTGTATTGTTGGTGCACTTACTGTGAGATGTCTTCTCTCCTCGGTGCTGGATGAAAAGACCGGCACGAGGAGAGTGACATCACTTCCTCTGGTTCTGTTTACAGTTACAAAAGCAGAGGAGGCTTTTCATTCGTCAGGAGCGATCGTGAGGGGGTGGCCATTAATTGGTGACCTCCCCCTCATCACAGATTGCTCCTGGAATGATGACGACCACCGCAGGCACCGTCTACGTATATCGTCATGCGGCGGTCTTCAAGTGGTTAATCTATCTTCAGTGATGGTTCCTCAGAACACCAACCTACAGTTCCATATACATGCTTGTTTGACTCTTTGCCGCTGGCAATAGGGTCCACACATTCTTGTAAGAGTATTTACTCTCCCCTCTGGGTGGCGGATGCACAGCCTTGGGTGACTTCTTTAGAGGACGAAGGTCAATCTTTATTCACAGTGAATAGATTGCCGTCTTCAGTTTTCCTCATTTTGAACTCTTTGAAGGTTGACGGTGGTTAACCTTTTTTAACATTGTATGAATTGACACCTTCAGCCTTCCTTACCTTAAACTATTTTTAATACAGTGGATGCTTGCATTTTCAGTTCTTATCAGCATAGGTGGACTGTTCAATCATTTAGTATTCAGCACTTTGCACTTTATATTGGTATATGTTATTACCTGATTTAACATAAATACCATTTACATTTATATTGTTCATGTTTATAATTGCACATTTGCACGTTATTGTTTTACATTTATAATAAAGTTTATGTTGAGTGCTGCACTTTTTTTAAATTGTAATTTTACCCAATTTGTCGGATTGCAGTGTCAGCAGCTATTCTATGAGTAGTTAGTAGCAAAGTAATTCTTCCATACAGCTATACATTTGCTTACTGCTGTGGCAACCTCCGTTTTAAAAGCTTCTCTTTTAATAATCTCCCAAGAGTTTTACATAGTTATCCATAAATGTTTTTTTTAGAAGGAAAAAATACACATTAACATGATATGTTTGGGTATATTAGAGCTTTGCCAGATACAAATGTTGTTTATCTGAAAATAAAAGTTCTTTAACTGCTATGCCTACAGGGGGAAAAAAACAGTCTCACCACACACAATCCATCACAAATCCCCATGTCTGAGAAGTGAAATTACACTGTCTAACTTGTGTGTTGTAACTTTTCCACACAGGCTAGCCACCAACCCACACACCTCATCAAGTACTTAAAATGTCTGACTTCACCTGATGTTTCATGCTGGTATTATCATAAACATTAAAGCACACCCATGTTTTGTTAATAAATATGCAGACAACACTTTAGAGAAACTGCTGTTAGCTGGAAAAAACTGAGTTCGGATCACCGCAGGAAAATATTCAAAACATGTTTGCTTCTAATGCCGCGTACACACGATAATTTTTGGGCATGAAAAAAAACGTTGTTTTTCGGCATGTAGAAAAAAACGAAGTTTTTCCAACTTCATCATTAAAACGACGTTGCCCACACACCATCGTTTTTAAAAAATGCTCTAGCAAAGCGCAGTGACGTACAAAACGTACAACGGCACTATAAAGGGGAAGTTCCATGCGGATGACGCCACCCTTTGGGCTGCTTTAGCTGATTCCGTGTTAGTAAAAGACGATTCGGGCTTTTCTGTCTGTTACAGCGTGATGAATGTGCTTACTCCATTATGAACGGTAGTTTTACCAGAACGAGCGCTCCTGTCTCATAACTTGCTTCTGAGCATGCGTGGGTTTTTAACGTCGTTTTAGCCCACACACGACCATTTTTTACTACCCGAAAAAACGACATTGTTTAAAACGTCGTTAAAAAATGCAGCATGCTCGAAAAAAAAAATATGTCGTTTTTCAGAACCCGGGTTTGTTTTTAGTTTGAATCCACAAGTACTAAAAGTAGACTGCCAGCCAAAACTAAAACTATTAATAGTCCTGTTTAATATTTATATATATATATATATATATATATATATATATATATATATATATATATATATATATATATATATATATATATATATATATATACAGTATATAAAAATATTAATCAGTATCTCACAAAAGTGAGAAACATTTTTGTTAATATTTTTGTATATCTTTTCATTTGACAACACTAAAGAAATAACACTTTGCTACAATGTAAAGTAGTGAGTGTAAAGCTTGCATAACAGTGTAAATTTGCTGTCCCCTCAAAATAACTCAACACACAGCCATTAATGTCTAAACCGCTGGCAACAAAATTGAGTACACTCCTAAGTGAAAATGTCCAAATTGGGCCCAAAGTGTTTATATTTTGTGTGGCCACCGTTATTTTCCAGCACTGCCTTTAACCCTCTTGGGCATGGAGTTCACCAGAGCTTCACAGGTTGCCACTGGAGTCCTCTTTCACTTCTCCATGATGACATCACAGAACTGGTGGATGTTAGAGACCTTGCGCTTCTCCACCTTCTGTTTTGAGGAAGCCCCACAGATGTTCAATAGGGTTTAGGTCTGGAGACATGCTTGGCCAGTCCATCACCTTTACCCTCAGCTTCTTTAGCAAGGAAGTGGTAGTTTTGGTGGTGTGCTTGGGGTCATTATCATGTTGGCATACTGTCCTGCCGGCCCAGTCTCCAAAGAACTGTAGCTCCCCAGTGCTGGCAGCACTCATGCAGCCCCAGACCATGACACTCCCACCACCATGCTTGACTGTAGACAAAACACACTTGTCTTTATACTCCTCACCTGGTTCCTGCCACACACGCTTGACACCATCTGAACCAAATAAGTGTATCTTGGTCTCATCAGACCACAGGACATGGTTCCTGTAATCCATGTTCTTAGTCTGCTTGTCTTCAGAAAACTGTTTGCAGGCTTTCTTTGTCTTTAGAAGAGGCTTCCTTCTGGGATGATAGCCATGCAGACCAATTTGATGCAGTGTGCAGAGTATGGTTTAAACACTGACAGGCTGACACCCCCCCCCCCTGTCAACCTCTACAGCAATGCTGGCAGCATACGTCTATTTCCCAAAGACAACCTCTGGATATGACGCTGAGCATGGGAAGAAGGGAATGTTTGACGGGGATATCATTCTACTACCGTCACAGGAAGTTTCGGGAAAAAAAACTTTACATAGCCCCCTGCATAGTACACACAGCCCCCTGCATAGTACACAGACCCCTTTCATTATAAAGCCCCCCTCTCCTCTTCTGCACACCTAGGAGACCCCCAGTCTCCTGGGGTAGCATTACCAGCCTACTCTAAAGTATAGAAAATATCACTGCCAGCCCCTTATCATACATCGCTCCTCTTGTGTCACTAATTGTAAATCAAAGCTTCAAAATACCTCCATTAATGCCATGGACCCGGTCATGTGACTGCTCTTCTCTCTTTCATTGACGGTCACATGCCCGCTCTCCTCCTCCAATCAAAAGTTACACTCGAGGAGGCGGAACAGGAGGAGGATAGCAGCCAGAATGGGTGGAGGTAATAGAAAGATTTAGAGGCTTATATTTACATTGATAGTGACATAGGAGAAACGGTATATGAGAAAGACTGACGGTAATGTTTTCTGAAGTTTAAAGTATGCTGGCAGCGCTGTCCCAGGGCCAGAGGAGCCATAGTGACCAGCCTGACACCCTCCCAATGGGTGGTACCCGGGGTGGACCACCTAATCCCTGCCCCTCTTTGGCAAAAAAAACAGATATCGGTGTATAGCGTTTACCCTCTGTTTTCAGGGTAAAAAAGTGTGTGTTATACGCCGTGTGATATTGGGGGATGTCTAGCTCAGTGGTGGATGCGTTTTTAGTGAGTTCACAGCCAACAGGAAATATGCTCTTACATTTAAAATTGAGTAAAGAGGCAGGTAAAGTGCAACAGAGCGCAATGAACGGCATTGTGGACGCCTCTTACGTCACTTCCAGTTCATTCGGTATATCCGGCCACTCCCTACGCGTTACGTTACATCACGTGACTTCATCTGGGTAACTGGATTGGATCTCCGATACCTATTTTTATATTGGAAAACAGGAAGTGGATAGGTGGCCATTTTATTGGAGAAAGTGTCTCCATCACCATAGCAGCCATCTTTTAGGTGGGATAAAGACAGACTACATATTGCAGAAGACTCAATTATGTCTTATCCTCGGAGGCGGCCATTTTCTTGGTGGATATTCATTGCATTGTGGTAAAATCAAACAATAAAATCAAACAATAGTTACAATCTATCCAGACGATGTAGGTGTACAATAAATATTGGACATAGTTTGGAGGCTTCCCTTTAAAAATGGTGTGCTATATCTGGAGTTATGTACCATCGTGCTAGACATTTTATAATTCATTTCTGTCAAGCTACAATCAGTTAATGTGACTATGGGGCTGATTTATCAAGCCTTTGCGTCATGATTCATGGTGCATCGGCGGGCGCAACGGCCGTTATTGAATTTACTAAAGGAATGCGCTGCCAAAGCAGCAAAATTCCTTATTTACTATAATGCCGAGTGTGCCCTATGGACCTGGTGCACGGCATCTAGAAATGTAAATAAAATTTGTTTGGTAGTGAGTTTATTAGGGGGGGGTGTGGGATGATGTGGGGAAGTGTAGTGACATGTGTTTGTTTAACATTTACGGGCCGAATTGAAAGTGACTTTTGTAAAAACGAGCCGCTGCGCATGTTTATTTGTGTACTGCGCATGCGTGAGCGGCAATTTCGGACAATCACACACGCCACTTCACTACGCCGGCAAAATATTGGTAAATATAAAGCGGCATAGCTGCCTTTGCGTGGCTTGAAGCGGCGCACGTGAAGGACCAAATCGTTTTTAGCTTACGTTGACCATGAAGGGGAACTCCGCGCCAAATAAAAAATAAAAAACGGCGTGGGTTCCCCTTCAGGAGCATACCAACCCTTTAGGTTTGGTATGGATTGTAAGGAGAAACACCTACACCAAAAAAAGGCGTGGGGGTTCCCCCAAGATCCATACCAAACCCTCATCCGAGCACGCAGCCTGGCCGGACAGGAATGGGGGTGGGGACGAGCGAGCGCCTGCGCCCCCTTCTGAGCCATACCAGACCGCATGCTCTCAACATGGGGCGGTGAGTGCTTTGGGGCAGGGGGGGCACTCCACCCCCCACCCCAAAGCACTCTTGTCCCCATGTCGATGGAGACAAGGGCCTCTTCCCGACAACCCTGGCCGTTGGTTGTCGGGGTCTGCGGGCGGGGGCTTATCGGAATCTGGAAGACCACTTTAACAAAGGGGACCCCCAGTTCCCGCCCCCCCCTGTGTGAAATGGTAATGGGGTACATTGTACCTCTACCATTTCACCAAAAAAAGTGTCAAAAATTTTAAAAAAGACAATAGCCGGTTTTTGACAATTCCTTTATTAATGTCTTCTTTCCACGCTTCTTCTTCTTCCATCTTCTTCTTTTCTGCATAGACTCGGGTTTCTTCCTCCATCTTCTTCCTCTGCTTCTTTCTTGGGTCTTCTCGTCCGCATCTTGCACCGGCTTCTTCCTCCATCTTCTTCTTCCTCTGCTCCTTCCTTCGGTCTTCTCGTCCGCATCTTGCACCGGCTTCTTCTTCCCCGGACGACCCGCTTGCAATTGAAGTTCCCACTGTGTGACGCTCCCGTTCTTATGCCAGTACTTTTATAACTGAGGATGCGGCATCATCCGGTGACCCCGGAAGAAGCGCGGAAAGAAGACATTAATAAAGGAATTGTCAAAAAACGGCCAGGGTTGTGGGGATGAGGCCCTTGTCCCCATCAACATGGGGACAAGGTGCTTTGGGGGGGACCCCAAAGCATCCTCCCCATGTTGAGGGCATGTGGCCTGGTACGGTTCAGGAGGGGGGGCGCACTCTCGTCCCCCCTCTTTTCTGCGGCCGACCAGGTTACGTGCTCGGATAAGGGGTCTGGTGTGGATTTTTGGGGGGAACTCCACGCCATTTTTTTTAAAATTTGAGGTGGAGTTCCCCTAAAACCCATACCAGATCTGAAGGGCCTGGTATGGATATTTGGGGGGAACCTTACGTAATTTTTTTTTTAATTTGACGGCGGGGTTCCCATTAATATCCATACCAGACCTGAAGGGCCTGGTAATTGAATTTGGGGGGACCCCACTCTTTTTTTTATTTATTTTTTAGGAATGAATTTTCTCTGAATTGCCAGGAGCCGACAATTCATTATAGCCGCAAGTCATTTTAAATTACTTTTTTTCCGTCAGAATGTCATTTTGTGCAGGAACAGTTCTAACCACGGGAAACACTCGCTCATTTACAGGCATATTATACATCCCCCCCAGGTACGAAATTAAAAGGAAAAGTTCACTTTTATTGTTTCACTTTAAGCATTATTAAATTCACTGCATTGATACATGTCCCCTGGGGCAGGCCCCAAACACTTTTTAGGACAAAAACTAGCATATTAACCATTAAAATTAACATTTTTGATTTCTCTGTATAGAGCCGACTAGCAGATCTGCATGTTTGGCTTCTTTCGGAAACGCTGTGACTCGGACGCGCCTATGCAATACGGGGGGCGGGGGGAGCTTTTGCTGAAAAGACGTCAATCATCTGGGCCACCTCCCAGATGACATGCCTCCTCAGCTTGGAAACGCCTACTCCCGCGGGTAGAAGTACCCCGGAAGCCGGAATGAAAACATAGATTATAAGGTATGTACAGCGTAAAAAAATAAAAATAAATGCGGACTGTACATATTAGAAGTCTAAAGAAGTTGTTCTGAGAAAAAATGTATTTGGGTGAACCTCCACTTTAATAAAGAAGTTATCTTAAGAGTTTGGTGTGCTCTTTAAACCTATTGCTTCCATAGAATGGCGCCAGAGGAACTATAGAGTAACAGATAGTCTTGTGTGTACTAAAAAATGCCACAGCGCATAAAGGCACTTCATAGTGCTGCCCCTGCCACACACCAACTGTTATACACTCCACACGACTCTCCTGTACATACTGCCCACTGTCATCCTCTCCTGTATATACCGCCCACTTTCAAACTCTCCACACTCCTCTCCTGTATATTTCTGCCCACTGTGATACCTTCCACACCCAACTCCTGTACATACCGCCCACTATCATACCCCCCACACTCGTCTCATGTACATACAGCCCACAATCATACCCTCCACATGCCTTCTCCACACTCCTCTCCTGTACATACAGCCCACAATCATACCCTCCACACGCCTTCTCCACACTCCTCTCCTGTACATACAGCCCACAATCATACCATCCACACGCCTTCTCCACACTCCTCTCCTGTACATACAGCCCACAATCATACCATCCACACGCCTTCTCCACACTCCTCTCCTGTACATACAGCCCACAATCATACCATCCACACGCCTTCTCCACACTCCTCTCCTGTACATACAGCCCACAATCATACCATCCACATGCCTTCTCCACACTCCTCTCCTGTACATACAGCCCACAATCATACCATCCACACGCCTTCTCCACACTCCTCTCCTGTACATACAGCCCACAATCATACCCTCCACATGCCTTCTCCACACTCCTCTCCTGTACATACAGCCCACAATCATACCCTCCACACGCCTTCTTCACACTTCTCTCCTGTACATACAGCCCACAATCATACCCTCCACATGCCTTCTCCACACTCCTCTCCTGTACATACAGCCCACAATCATACCATCCACACGCCTTCTCCACACTCCTCTCCTGTACATACAGCCCACAATCATACCATCCACACGCCTTCTCCACACTCCTCTCCTGTACATACAGCCCACAATCATACCCTCCACATGCCTTCTCCACACTCCTCTCCTGTACATACAGCCCACAATCATACCATCCACACGCCTTCTTCACACTTCTCTCCTGTACATACAGCCCACAATCATACCATCCACACGCCTTCTCCACACTCCTCTCCTGTACATACAGCCCACAATCATACCCTCCACACGCCTTCTTCACACTTCTCTCCTGTACATACAGCCCACAATCATACCCTCCACATGCCTTCTCCACACTCCTCTCCTGTACATACAGCCCACAATCATACCATCCACACGCCTTCTCCACACTCCTCTCCTGTACATACAGCCCACAATCATACCATCCACACGCCTTCTCCACACTCCTCTCCTGTACATACAGCCCACAATCATACCCTCCACATGCCTTCTCCACACTCCTCTCCTGTACATACAGCCCACAATCATACCATCCACACGCCTTCTTCACACTTCTCTCCTGTACATACAGCCCACAATCATACCATCCACACGCCTTCTCCACACTCCTCTCCTGTACATACAGCCCACAATCATACCCTCCACACGCCTTCTTCACACTTCTCTCCTGTACATACAGCCCACAATCATACCCTCCACATGCCTTCTCCACACTCCTCTCCTGTACATACAGCCCACAATCATACCCTCCACATGCCTTCTCCACACTCCTCTCCTGTACATACAGCCCACAATCATACCCTCCACACGCCTTCTCCACACTCCTCTCCTGCAGATTAAGATGTAAGGGAAATCTCTGTGGATTCAGATGTAAAGGGAAACTCTATTGACTCTGATGTAAAGGGGTACTCTTGTGATTAAATCCATATGATCAGAAATATTTTGGAACAAAGTCCCTCTGCCCCGCTTTCCTCCTCATTTGTCCCTCATTTTGGTCTGATCTATATAGTTGTATATAAAATGCACTTTTTATCTATCAAAAGGTGTTTCCAAGTGCTAAACCTTTCATCTGATTTCTAAATTGCTGCATTTTTTTATTCCAAACGCCAATTTAACCGCTTCAGCCCCGGGTCATTTTGCTGGTCAAAGACCAGGCCACTTTTTGTGATTCGGCACTGCGTCGCTTTAACTGACAATTGCGCGGTGGTGCAACTTGGCTCCCAAACAAAATTTATGTCCTTTTTTTCCCCACAAATAGAGCTTTCTTTTGATGGTATTTGATCACCTCTACGGTTTTTATTTTTTGCGCTATAAACAAAAGTAGAGCGTAGATTTTGAAAAAATAAATCTATATTTTTTACTTTTTGCCATAATAAATATCCCCCCCAAAAAATAAAAAAATAAATGTTTTCCTCAGTTTAGGCCAATACGTATTCTTCTACATATTTTTGGTAAAAAATTATTGATTTGTTTGCACAAAAGTTATAGCATCTACAAAATAGGGGATAGTTTTATGGCATTATTATTATTTTTTTTTACTAGTAATGGTGGCGATCAGATTTTTATTGTGACTTTTGTGATTTTTATTGTGACTGCGACTTTATGGCGGACACATCGGACACTTTTGACACATTTATGGAACCATTGTCATTTTTACAGCAATCAGTGCTATAAAAATGCACTGTTTACTGTAAAAATGACACTGGCGGTGAAGGGGTTAACCACTAGGTGGCGCTGCAGGGGTTAAGTCAGCACTAGGGAGTGATTCTTACTGTTAGGGGGTGTAGCTACACGTGACACGTCACTGATGACCGTTCCCGATCACGGGGAACAGCCATCAGTGACAGTGTCACTAGGCAGAATAGGGGAATGCCTTGTTTACAAAGGCATCCCCTTGTTCTGCCTTTGCGACCGCAATCGCGGGCCGTCCAGGAACATCGAGTTCCCGGGACCCGCGAGCACGCTCACGAGGCACGCGGCGCGCCCAGGTACGCCCATGTGCCTGCCCTTGCCATTGTGTCAAGGTACATCTGCGTGTGGCGGTCGGCAAGTGGTTAAAGGAATAGTAGTGGTAAAAAAGCACTTGTGGGTTTAACAAATAATTTTTTTTGTACAATTCTCTTTTAGGGCCTGTTCACACCAGATGCAGTTCCGGTTTTTCTGCATAAATACAGTCAGTTCCGGTCAGTTTCTGCACCGGAAACTGACTGGAACTGACTGGAACTGACTGCACTGGTGTGAACTAGAGCCATTGGAATACATGGAAAACACTGCATGCATTTTCAGTGCAGAAAAAAAGCACACGGAACTGCGTCTGGTGTGAACTAGGAGTGTGCACATAAGGAGTTTATCTTATGCCTACATCAGTGGCAGCTGGTGCGGAATATTTTGTGGGCTGGGGGTGCAGCAAACACACCTGCCCTCCTCACTTGCACTAACGCCACAGCCCCCCCATGGGGGACGGGCGGCAACCAGTGCCTCCCCCCATGGCTGTCTTAATGAGAGGGCACACATGGGCACTGCCCAGGGGCCCCAGATGCATGGGGGGCCCCTGCACTTTCTCCAAAGTAGCTGGTCCTTGAGCCCACGCTGCCCCGAAATTGGGGGCCCTATAATGGCACTGAGAGTGATAGATACACAGAGTAGGCAGTCTGCCTCTTACCTACTTGATGTCTGTTTACCTGCACTGTCATCATTGTAGGGGCCCCAGAGCATTACTTTGCCCAGGTGCCCATAATGCTATTAAGATGGCCCTGCCTCCCCCCCTGCAGGAGATGGACGGCGGCGATCAGTGGCCTTACCTTAGGAGGCTGATGCTGCTTCTTGCTCCAGCTTGTGGAGGGAAGAGCCGGGGCCATTGATTCTCCTCCCGGCCGCACAGGGAGTGGGTCCAATCGGGTCTCCATGACCTGCTTCCTGATTGGCTGGGAGAAGCAGGAAGACATTAGTGAATATTAATTTTCTAATGTCACACAACTGGGTGGTCTCAGGGTGCAGTGCTCTGAGCCCCGAGCCCACCCTTTTTTTAAAACCAATTAGAGCCTCAAGCTCTAATCGTGTTTTTTTAAAAAGAAAAAAATAATTGAAATCCATGCGTCCGGCGCAGTGCATGTAGATTAGAGGCCGGGCACATGGATTAGGGGGTTGGCGCCCCTAATAGACGGGCAGCAACTGTGCCCTACTTACTTTTGCTAAGCTTCATTCCCATCTCAGTTAGCTGGGATGTATGTCAATAACTTTTCCCACAGTCCCGACCAAAGTGTCAGTTCCTAGCCTGCTATGCAGAAGTAATCATACACATTGCCTGCCACTATACACGATGTCCAGCAGGGGCCGCTGAAGTGTAGACAGAAACCCAAGCATGCGCAGATGGAGTCTCCCGTTTTGCTTGGAGTGCTGTGTACGTAGGGAGGACGGCGACGTGTCTCCTTCCTATGACGTTCTATGTGTGAGGGAAGAGGGGTGGATCCAGGGCAACATGGCGGCGTGTATCAGGCTGGATCTCACCCAGCTCATGAGCTCGAGTGGCTCTCACAAGGATCTGGCTGGGAAGTGAGTGCTGGCTATGTTACCAGGGGGACAGTATGGGTGACCGGGGTGTGTTTCCCTGTGAATGTATATGGAGCCGCCGAACACACACTTCATAGGGACCCGATGGGAGATATATAATGTTAGGGCCGATCACTTCCAGGGAGGTGGGCAGGCTTACCTACTACACTGGGTCTCCGATACACATGGTCGTGCAGGGCCATACACACCCAGACTCTAAGTGATGGGGGAAATCATTATACAGTGTATGTATGGACAAACCTTTTATTTAACCCCTTCATGACCAGGCTGGTTTTAACTGGCAAATTGTGTGTTCGTGTAGCACTATAACCAAATAGAGCTTTCTTTTGCTGGTATTTGATCGCCATTAGGTTTTATTATTTTTTTGCGATTAAAAAAAAAAAAAAAACAACATTTTCTACCTTCTGTTATAAATTCTGCTACATGTCTTTGGTAAAAAAAAAAAAAAAAAAAAAGAAATCTCCCTAATAAGTGTATATTGATTTGTGTGAAAGGTATTAAGTCCACACACTCTGGGATATACCCTCACCGGCCACTTTATTAGGCACACCTTGCTAGTAACGGGTTGGACCCCTCTTTTACCTTCAGAACGGCCTTAATTATTTATGGCATAGACTCAACAAGGTGTTGGAAACATTCCTCAGAGATTTTGGTCCATATTGCCCTGATAGCATCACACAGTTGCTGCAGATTTGTCAGCTGCACATCTATGATGCGAATCTCCCATTCCACCACATCCCAAAGGTGCTCTATTGGATTGAGATCTGGTGACTGGAGGCCATTGGGGTACAGTGACCTCATTGTCATGTTCAAGAAACCAGTGGTGAGATGATTTGAGGTTGGTGACATGGTGCATTATGCTGCTGGAAGGAGCCATCAGAAGATACGTACACTGTAGTCATAAAAGGGATGGGCATGGTCAGCGACAATACTCGGGCTGTGGTGCTAAGGCTCAGTTCACATTGGTGCAATGCCGGAAATCCTGTGCGGGTTCCCGCATCGCACCAGACTGCCAGGCAGCTGACCCTGCCTTATGTGAACCACTGGGAGTGTCAATACAAAGTTAACCACTTAAGCCCCGGACCTTTAGGCAGCTGATTGACAGCTTGTGAAACGGGTGACCTGTCGCACAATGCGCGTCACCAGATGTCATGACATAGCCAAGCTGCAAGTCGGGACTATACGGCACCTGCGCAGTCAGCTCTGCACGGCGGGCGCAGGCGCCTTATAGTGCCGACTCGCAGCTCGTCTATTTCCGGAAATCTGGTGGCGCGTGTTGTGCAACAGGTCACCTGTTTCACAAGCCGTCAATCATCGAACCAAAGGATAGGAACGCCCAGTCCCGCAGGCATCGGAACCCTGAGGCAGGGATAGGAACGCCCAGTCCCGCAGGCATCGGAACCCTGAGGCAGGGATAGGAACGCCCAGTCCCAGGGTCATCAGAACGAGGATGCCCTGGACCAAATCAGAATATAAAGGTATGTACGGAGAAAAATAAAAAAAAGACCCGCCGAAAGTATATGCCCTTACTATGCTGGCTCGAATGTTAAAAATTCGTTTTTAGGGTGAACCTCCACTTTAATGACACCCCCAGATCAGTTTGCGTATCAAAGTGAAAACTTTCATTTCAGACAGGAATCGCATCGCATGGGTGTATACACTAATGCCATCCGATTCTGGTGCAGACCAAAAAAAGTGTGCTGCGCGACTTTGGTCCGAATGCGATGCAAATTCAGCCATACAATTTGTATGGCTGAATTCTCACCGTACAGACCTTGAATGCGATGTCTAACATCACACCTATGTGAACCAAGCCTTAAGGCTGCATTCACACCTTGGCGTCCAAAATCGCTGCGTTTTGTCCCGCGAATTGCGGCGACAAATAGCGTTTTGTACCGCGATTTGCGGCGACAAGACGCCGCGATTGTGAATGCAGCCTTCATGCCCTCTATGGAGATGGTTCACATCTCCTATGCCGAACGCCGAAAGCCGCCTGAAAAAAAGGTCCAGGACTTTTTTTCAGGCGGCAGGCGTACGGCGTGGAGATGTGAACCATCTCCATAGAGGTGCATGTTAAATCATCCCTCTGGCGTCTCGGGGCTGCAGCGTCGTCGCACTACAGGCGTATATACGCCTAGGTGTGAACGGGGGCTAAAGGATGATCAGTTCGTAGAGCTGCACGTTTCTGGCCAAAATGAGAATCACAATTTTTTTGCTTAGAATAAAGATCACGATTCTCGCGGCGTAAAATCTTTTACACTTTGGGCTAACTTTACTGGTTATTTTTTATTTATTTTTTTATTCATTAAAGTAATTTTTCCCAAAAAAATTGCATTTGAAAAACCGCTGCGCAAATGCAGTGCGACATAAAATATTGCAACAACCGCCATTTTATTCTCTAGGGGTCTCTACTAAAAAATATATATAATGTATGTATAATGTGTATGTGTGTTTGGGGGTTCCAAGTAATTTTCTAGCAAAATAAATAAATAATTATTTTAACTTGAAAAGAGCTGTCAGAAAAAAGGTTTGGTGTTTAAGTGGTTAAACGTTCCTAATTTACATACAGAAGTCTATTCCTTTGATGTAAAAGTCAAATTGATACAATGTTTAGACTTGACATTCCACTGATAGAATGTTTTCAAAAGTTGTCAGACTGCCCAGACTTTTGACTGAGAGCAGAGAGGAAATTCTTTGCATACCAAAGATGGTGAAACCCAATGACAAGATCGCAACGGCTCGCGATAACGGTTCTTGACGATTAATCGTGCAGCTCTGCTGTATGGCTGAATGCTCATCGCACAGACATTGCATGCAATGTCTAACATCGCACCTATGTGAACCGAGCCTTAAACGATGCTCAGTTGGTACCAAGGGGCCCAAAGTGTGCCAAGAAAATATCCCCCACACCGTTTGATACAAGGCAGGATGGACCCATGCTTTCATATTGTTTACACCAAATTCTGACCCTACCATCCTAATGTCGCAGCTGATATCGAGACTTGTCAGACCAGACAACGCTTTTCCAATCTTCTAATGTCCATTTTTGGTGAGCCTGTGTGAATTGTAGCATTAGTTTCCTGTTCTTAGCGGACAGGAGTGGCACTGGTGTGGTCTTCTGCTGCTGTAGCCCATCGGCTTCAAGGTTCATTGTGTTGTGAGTTCAGAGATGGTATTCTACATAAATAGGTTATAACGAGTAGTTATTTGAGTTACTGTTGCCTTTCTATCATCTTAAACCTGCCCATTCTCCTCTCACAACAAGGCATTTTCTTCCACACAACTGCTGCTTACTAGATAATTACTCCTTTTTCGGATCATTCTCTGTAAACCGTAGAGATTGTGCGTGAAAATCCCAGGAGATCTGCAGTTTTTGAAATACTCAGACCAGCCCATCTGACACCAACAACCATGCCACGTTTAAACCCCCTAAATCCCCTTTCTTCCCCATTCTGATGCTCGGTTTGAATTTGAGCAAGTCATCTTCACCATGTCTAGATGCCCAAATACATTGAGTTGCTGTCATGTAATTGGCTGATTAGCAATTGGTGGTACCAAGCAATAGAACAGGTGTGCCTAATAAAGTGGTCGGTGAGTGTATATTTGAACATTGATAAACTCTGATGTACTGATGGCCTATCTAATTTCTTGATGACCTCTTTTTGGAAGGTAGATCGTCTGAGGTATTTAGTAAGAAGCATGGCAAGTTTTTGGAAGTTGTAATTTTTTGTCACCATTTTTTTGTAAAATGAAGTTAAAGCGGGGGTTCACCCTAAAAACAAATTTCTAACAGAGCCAGCATACTAAGGACATTTACTGTATGCAGGTCTTTTTTTTTTTTTCTCCTTACATATCGTTATATTCTGATTTTGTCCAGGGCTTCCGGGTTCTGATGACTGCGGGACTGGGCGTTCCTATCCCTGAGTTAGATGATTGACGGCTTGTGAAACAGTTCCCCTGTCGCACAACGCGCGTCACCAGATTTCCGGAAATAGCCGAGCTGCGAGTCGGCACTATACGGCGCCTGCGCAGTCAGCTCTACACGGCAGGCGCCGTTTAGTGCCGACTCGCAGCTCGGCTATTTCCGGAAATCTGGTGACGCCCGTTGTGCGACAGGGGAACTGTTTCACAAGCCGTCAATCATGTAATCCAAGTATAGGAACGCCCAGTCCCGCAGTCAACAGAACGCGGAAGCCCTGGACAAAATGACAATATAACGGTATGTACAGAGAAAAAAAAAAAATGACCTGCATACAGTAAATATCCTTAGTATGCTGGATGTAATGTTAAACATTTTTTTTTGGGTGAACCCCCGCTTTAAAGAAACTTTTTTTTTTTTTTTTTTTACCTTTATTCTTTCCCATACTGTTACCAGTGCAGTACAGTGTCGTCATATGGCTGGTGTGGTGGTGATCTGGGCCACGGGTGACAATGTTTTTTTTAATTTTTACTATTTTATTTTATTTATTTTTACATACTTTCATCAAAGTAATTCAGTGTCGCCTGAACATAATCGCGGCTAAATCAAAGTAAAAAAACGCGCGACTTTGAAACGCTCGGGCTCTGTTCACACCTAGGCGTTTTGTTTTCAGGCAGAAAGTTGCACGTATTTTGCCGCGATTTTGTACAGGTCAAAAGGTCACCAATGTAAAAAGTGGAAAACGCCTGTAATCTGCCGAAAAAAAAGCTCCTGTACTTTTTTGAGCTTCAGGCGTTTTGCTTCAAATGACAAAACGCTCAGATGTGAACAGGGGCCATTGAAATGAATGGGATTTGTCTTGTTGGGCGTTTTTAGAGCTGAAAATTTTACAGCAGAAAGTGGGTTACATTCATAACAGCTGTGATTACTAGTGGTCTTTGATTGGCTACAGCTAATCACATGGTACAGAGTGCCTCGATAGCACCAGGTACCACGTAATAGCTGTGGAACAATCGCACAATAAGAAACACAGCTGTAATGTATGCGTGACAGCTTTGTTGACAATGCGATTGCGTGATCACCGGGCTGCGGCTACCAGGATCCGCAATCCGCTGTGCCCAGCGAATGCACTGCGCACCCCTAACCCGGAGCAAGCTGGATGAGGTACATGTATGTCATCCAGCCTTCATCTGCTGGCTGCCTGCAGTAGAAGTACTGTGTAGGCGGTCGGTAAGTGGTTAATTATTATTTTGCTGTATTTCGCTTCCTTTCCCAGAGATCCAACAGGAAGTTGGATGAACCCTCCCAAAATGAGCGGAAGTCTGCTGTTAGGGCCCATTTACTCTTTAGCATTTTAACGTGCTGAAGCACATGTCAACTGTCCCATAATAAAAATAGCGGGTGAAACTTATGGGGGTTTTTAGGCCTGGTTCACACTAGTGCAAGTTGGATGTGGGTTACTCGCATCTAATTCGCAATAGCAGGAGATTGTGACTGGCTCTCTATGGAGCCGGTGCGAATTTGCACAGGAGTCCTGTGTGACTTGGTCTGTTTCAGGTCTGAATTCAGCTAAAAAAAAAACGCACCAGGCCCCTGCTGTGAGCCGCATGTGGCTTAGATGAAAATTCAAAAGCAAACATCTATTTTATTGCAGCTTACCAATTCTTAGATATGATGGTTGCATTATTTTTTATTTTTCAGGCTTGCTTTCTTCTATTTTTATCTGGTGATCCAGCCAGTAAGTCTGTTATTTTTCAAAAGAACAAGCTCTCTAGCACAGTGGTTCTCAACCTGGGGGTCGGGATCCCCTGGGGGGTCGATTAATGATTTGCAAGGGGTCACCGAATCCTGGGCTGTTCCTGAAGCCAACAGCACTCTCCCAGCCGCTACCCAGCAGGGCTATCCCTGGAGCCCGCGGCCACCCACTCAGCCTCTTCACAGGTGCTCATTGGGTTCACGGCATGGCTGGGGGGGCAGAGACTAGATGTCAGCTGACTGGTGAGAAATGAGAAGTGGAAGGGGCTGGAGGAGACCCTATCTCCTGATTTCGGCATAGGTGTCACTGCTACGAGACACTACAAAGTAAGAGACACAGTGAAGCCGGAGATACAGTGAGTAACACTACCTGTGATTACAGTTGCCAATAAAAGGGACTCGGGTAGCGATAAATGTGTGTGGGTTAGGGGCGCAAATTACTTGTCTTGCCTTGGGTGCTGACAATCCATGCTACAAAAATTATTTTACCATTAGGGGTCCCCACAACTTGGGAAATGTTATCAAGGGGTCACAGCACTCTAGAAGGTTGAGAATCACTGCTCTAGCAGAATGTGTCAGTTAGAGACACTCCGTTTAACACTGGCAATGGTGCTTACAATGATCAGCTTTGATGGAAAGCCTTTATCCCAAAAGGAAAAACTGTTGTGGCTGATTATAAGGTATTAGCTGGAGTTTGGCTTTAATTTGTTGGTGTATTTAAATCTGCTAGTACATGTAACATTTCCCTTCCCTCACACTGACAATGCAGCTATATGCTGTGCCTCCTGTTTTTCTTCATCCAGAGTTGTGTCTCACTAATACAAGAGGCTTGTTACTGGCCAGATCACCAGGTGGAAAAAGCCTAAGAAAAGAAAATATTGGCCTTCAATCCTAAAGCCCCTCATGTGTAGGTGAAAAAACTAGGTGACACATTTACACCGCCCACATCCTGCCAGCCAGTGCTTCACAACGCATATATCATTTTATAAAGTAACCTTATCTACATTCCAGATGTCATATTAGTAATGTGCATCTAGCAATATGTATTTTATTAAAAGGTATGCAATATCTAAATTTAGCTGCAGTGTGTTTTTAATTTTAGTAATGGGGTTAAACTTTTTTTTTTTTCTTTTTATTTAAGGTACCGCCAGATATTGGAGAAGGCCCTTCAGCTTCCTGGACCAGAACAGCTTGAGTCACTTAAAGCATTTGTTGAAGCAAGTAAGTTTTCTAGTGTCTCTTTACATATCTGCCTATTTCCTATCCATCTATCTATTTATTGCAGGTTCAGATCATTTAATACTGTTAGACCTTGAAATATTGACTCGGTTATGTTATTTTATTTGCATGTGTTCATATTTTTCCATCTCCAGTGGTGAATGAGAATGTCAGCTTGGTGATTTCCCGACAGCTGCTCACTGACTTTTGTACACATCTTCCAAGTCTACCCGATGGTAATGCCAAGGAGGTCTATCACTTCACCCTGGAAAAGATCCAGCCACGTGTCATCTCTTTTGAAGAACAGGTACAAAAATACAATTGCTATATACAGCCCTATTTTTTTCCACATGCACACAATTTTGTTTAGTCTGTTTTCTAGATTGAATTGTCACTCTACACAAAGTCCTGGTTATTTATTTCAATTGAAGCAATAAAGTTTGGTCAGTACTATGATTGGATAGTGAAGAAATGGCACATTGTAATTTAACTGTCTCCTGCCCGCTGTATAGACGAATGACTGTGCGGAGATGTTCTCTTGTTCTGGGCCGATGTCATATATCGCCCAGTCGATCGTGGGCATGCTGTATCCCTGGTGAAGAGCCATGGCTCTTTACCCATGTGATCAGCTGTGTCCAATCACAGCTGATCACAAGCAAGGAGATGCCGCTTATCAGGCCTTACACTGACAGTGTGAGAAGAGCCAATCAGTGGCATCGCCTCACAGGGGAGGCCTGTACAGGTAATCGGGCACTAACAGTGCCCTGATTACAATGCAGCCCCATCAGTGACGCCGGTCTTTGCCAATCAGTGCCACCCATCAGTGCTGCATTTTAGTGCTTTCTCATCAGTGCCCATCAGTGAAGGAGAATAATTACTTATTTCCAAAATGTTCTTAAAAAATCTAAAACTTTTTTTTTAATCTCTGTCTAGGTCAAAATGCTTTGGTATCCTGGATCTAAATGTATGTTGTAATAGAAAATGTAATTGTGATTTTTATTTTTTTATTCTTAATTGGTCATCACATTTTTTGCCTGCAGGTTGCATCAATTAGACAGCACTTGGCAACCATTTATGAGAAAGAAGAAGACTGGAGGAATGCAGCTCTGGTGCTGGTTGGCATACCTTTGGAAACAGGACAGAAGTAAGAATTGAAGACTATTTCAATGGGGGGGGGGGGGTTGTTTAAAACAAAAACAATATAAAAACAAAACTGTTAGAGCCGGTTCACACTGGGGCGACCTGGGATCCCACTTCAAGTCACCCCAAGTCGTGGTGCAGTTGAGAAAATGAATGGGAGCCATCTTAATGTACACTACTGCAGTCGCTCCGACTTCAGAAAAGGTTCCTGTACTACTTCAATCCGACTCCTAGGCGACTTGTACCCATTGATTTCAATGGAAGTTGCCTCAGAAGTCGGATCACTGTCTTAACTGAAGCAACAATACAGGAAGAGAACATACATTTCTCAGGGAAACCCCTCCCTCCCACAGAGCTGATTGTTTGATTGGCCACTGGAAAATCTCCTGTCCTGGAGGCGACTTGAAGTTGCCTTGTACTGTCCTGGAGGCAACTTTAAGTTGCCTGATGATTCATACTCAAGTCGTGTCCAAGTTGCCTCCCAAAGTAGTGCTAGAAGTCGTGTTGCCCCTGTGTGAATGGGCTCTTATTGGTGATCAATTGGTGTTATTGTTTTGTTTGTCCAGACAACATAAGGATGAAACATACAACACTTGGTCACTATGGTCATGTTTATCCTCTTATTAAAATTATGACTGAATTTGTTTAGTTTCAGCTGAATGTATTCCGTAGTTTTATTTCAGGTTACATGAAGCGGTATTGACTGTGTTTTCTTGCTGCCCAACAGACAGTATAATGTAGACTATAAACTGGAAACCTATCTGAAAATTGCTCGGCTCTACCTGGAAGATGATGATCCTGTGCAGGCAGAAGCATACATAAACAGAGCCTCTCTATTACAAAACGAGTCCACCAATGAGCAGCTACAAATCCACTACAAGGTGATCATTCCTTTCAAATTCCTTTCTTTCTTAAAAAAAAAAAAAAAAACAATATTCAAAATGTATCTAATCCAAAAACAAAAATATAATGTATTGCAGTTTACCAATCCTTCAATATGGTATCTACATTAGTTTTTTTTCCCTTTATTTTCCCCTGTTAATCTGGCTAGTAACACACTTCTTATGGTGTTTTTACTCTGGATGGAGGAGCAACGGGGACACTGCTACACAGCAGCATTACCAGCCTGAGGAGAGTGTGTTAGAGACGGCAGCAAATTTAGATGTTTACGAAACCCAACCCTCTAATTGACACTTTTGCTGGACAGCTTGATCTGTTACAGGAATTTGAAAAAAGTATATACTGGCAGGATCAACATGTAACAAAGGGGGCATAAAAGAAAACTAATGCAGATATCACATGTAAGAATTGGTAAGCTGCAGTGCAATACATTTTTTGTTTTTGGGTTTATTACCACGTAGCTAATAGCCTTGAGTAATGTAAATCTGGGCATCTCGGAGAGGAGCGAATACTCTGTTAATCATGCCAATTGTTTTTTTTTCACCCGGTCTGGTAGATTAGCTTTATTCACAGTATGACTACTTAGGGCCCATTCACACTACCTGCACGCCAAGATGCTCAGTTTTGACTTGCAGGTTAATGTTCATTTTGCTGGGTGGTCAGGGGGCAATGTAATGTGTAATGTGTAATGTTACTTTTTTCCCCCCCCAAGTCCTCCTCCAGGCCTGTCACATGAGATAGGCTCCTCCTCCTACAGGAAACACAGGCACAGAGAGAAGTTAAAAGCTCCCCACCCACTCCAGCCCTTCAGTTCTTGTGTTTCCTGCATGCACAGCAACTCCTGTTTGTCGTTTTTACCATTTCATTCCAAGGAGCTGCATGGGAATGCCCCTCCAGACTCTCTGACTTTAGCAGGTGAGGTGGTCCTGCACCAAGAGTGGAGGAGAGGGTAAGGGAGGATGTTTGCAAGTCGCTTTAGGCTACATCCTCCTTCCCTGATTTGCAACCTTTGGTTCTCCTTCCCGCCTACCTTTACCGCTAAGGTTTCCTGTATGACAAGAGCTTGCTCAGGGCTGAGCACATTGGAGGGGCTCCTTAGTAAACAATGGGTACAGGTGAAGGCGTGCACACTTGATGTGGTCCCTCCCAGTTTGTGGGTGGAATGGGATGGAGGTCACTTCCATTCAGATTCGGTGGTGCACAGGTGGTGTCATCGCTGGGAGCTGCCTGCCACTTCCTGGGGAGAGGATGTTGTGTGGCAGCCATTTTCCTGTGACCCTACCTTTTCAGCATGGGAGAACCCAGCTGAGGTGGCAAGTTCTCTGAAGCCCCCTATGGTAAGACTGGTACAGGTTAGGGGGTTTGGTGGAAGGCCCTATAGGTCCAGCCCTTTGAGGGTGCTTACCTCTGCTTATTGGAACACATACTGGACAGACATGTAAGTGTCCAGTAAGGAGGCCCAGGCATTGTGCATGGTGAGAGGGATAACCATGTGCTCAAGCAAGGCTGCTGCCTGGGGTTCTGGTGGCATGCATTGCTTGGCTAGCACTAGCCTTTCCTTCAGGTGCAGGGTGACTCCCATTTCTTTCTTTTTGGACCTCTACCCTATTCAGTTTCCCTCACCAGGTTAGGGAGGAAGCAGTCAAATCTACAATGTCAGGCTGCTGTGCCTGGTAGGGAAAAGGTGTGTGTGTGTGTGCCCCTCCCTGTTGGAGGTCCTGCACTCTATTTATTACCTATTATGTGTACTAGAGGCCTTCCTATATGTAGTAGGTCTGACCTGGAAGTTTGCAAATACTAATGCTAATAAACTTTACTAATGGAGCCCACGTGATGCGTGCTGACTGCCCTCCTGAGTAGTGAGCATTTTAGTCAGTGCTCTAATCTTGCAGTGGATTCTCCAATGACCGTGCTCACAGGTGAACTACCAGCAGGTAGAAGGAATGATGATCCCATTTTCTGCTGGCAAGCTGCTCGCATTTTAGTTTCAAGTAGATGGTCAGGTTAGCATCTTTTTGTCCCACTATTGTAGTCTCCTTGGTTGTTCAGACCAAGGCAGTATTGGATCCTTTTACATATGATTTATTTCATATAGATATATTGTATAGATGTGATGTTATAGCTGTAATTAAGCTGAACTAGTAACAGTTTGCTGATTTTGCAGCACGTTATTGATAGACTCCTGGGTAAACCTCTGTTGAATGGCTGTCTTAACAAACATGTTTGCTCATTACTGCCTGCAGGTGTTTGACTCTGGGCTGATATGTTGGACACCTCATCTATGGGTATTGGCAGCTTCAATTTACCTTTCAGTCATGGGTGCTCAACCTGTGGTCCTCCAGCTGTTGTAGAACTACAAGTCTCATAAGGCATTTCAAGGCTAACCGTTACAAGCATGATTACCAAAGGCAGAGGCATGATGGGACTTGTAGTTCTGCAACAGCTGGAGGGCCACAGGTTAGGCACCCATGCTCTAGGTCAGGGATCCTCAAACTACGGCGCTCCAGCTGTTGTAGAATTACACATCCTATGAGGCACTGTAACACACTGACATTCAGACATGACTAGGCATGATGGGAATTGTAGTTCCTGAACAACTGGAGGGCCGTAGTTTGAAGACCCATGCTCTAGGTCTTTGCTCATTAAAGAGGTTGTAAACCCTATTTAAAAAAAATAAAATAAACCTGTAAGACAAAGGCATAATGAGCTAGTAAGCATTACATACTAGCTTATTATGAAAAACAGGGATGTCCCGATACGATACTAGTATCGGTACCGATACCGAGCATTTCCCCCGGGTACTTGTACTCAGGAAAATGCTCCGATGCTTCAACCGATACCTGGGCATTCAGGGTGATCGGTGCGGCATGGAAGTTGCAAGCACTAATCTGCCCCCTTTTTCAGCTGCTTTAGTTAGTTATACAGCGGTGATCAGTGCTTGTAACCCCCCCCCCCCCCAAAGCCGCACCGATCACCGATGACTGTCCCTGTATCCTCCTCCTTGCTGCTCTCCCCCTCCGTGCTGTGTGTCAGGATGGAGAGCTAAATCCGGCTCCTACCTTTTCCGAATGAACTGAGTCCGTAATCACTGACTCTATCCATTCACATAACTGAGCATCGTAACCTGTGTTTACGATGCTTCAGCTTACGAATGAAGAGGAGCTTCTCTCCATTCATTTTAGCTGAGGCTGCAGAGAAAGGGACTGGGGAATCTGTGTCCTTAGTCCCCTTCTCTGTCTCAAAGGGGAGATGTCAGGGGTCTGTCAAGACCCCTGATATTTCATCAAAGACCCCCCAACAGGACTGATAACAAAGAAAAAAAAAATTGCAATAAATAAAAAATGAATAAAATAAATAAATAATAAAAATGTAAATAAACACACTGACAACCCCACCACCCCTAAAAAAAAAAAAAGTAAAAAGAAAGCACTGTAAAAAAATGTAAAAATACTGTCACATGACATTAAGATGTGTCTGCGAGTACTTGGAAAGAAGTATCGGTACTTGTCTCAAAGTGGTATCGGGACAACCCTAATGAAAAACTTACCTTAAAAAAAAACGTGCCTTAGAAAGGAGGATGGTGATAGATGGGGTGTACTCGGAATGGTCAGGGGTGGGTAGTGGGGTCCCCCAAGGGTTCTGTGCTGGGACCAATCCTATTTAATTTGTTCATAATTGTCCTGAAGGAGGGGTAAACAGTTAAATCTCTATTTGCGGAGGATACTAAGCTAAGCAGGTCAATACTTCTCCACAGGATGTGGAAACCTTGCAAAAAGATCCTAACAAATTAATGGGGTGAGCAACTACATGGCATGAGGTTTAATGTAGAAAAATGTAAAATGATGCATTTGGGTGGAAAAAATATGAATGCAATCTATACACTAGGGGGAGAACCTCTGGGGGAATCTAGGAGGGAAAAGGACCTGGTGGTCCTAGTGGTAGATCAGTAATGCCAAGCTGCTGCTAACAAAGCAAACAGAATATTGGCATGCATTAAAAATGGGTATCAACTCCCAGAGATGAAACAATAATTCTCCCCCTCTACAAGACTCGGGGCCGGCCGCACCTAGATTATGCTGTCCAGTTCTGGCACCAGTCCTCAGGAAGGATGAACTGGAGCAAGTACAAAGAAGGGCTACAAAGCTAATAAAGGCTCTGGAGGACATTGGTTATGAGGAAAGGGATAATGGGGATAAAACTTTTTTTGCAGAAGGGAGTTTAACAAGACACGTGGCCACTTTTTAAAATTAGAAAAGAGGTTTAACCTTAAACTACGTAGAGGGTTCTTTACTGTAAAGGCCCGTACACACGATTGGATATTCCGACATTTGTCCGATGGACGTGTTTTGTCGGATAATCCGACCATCTGTATGCTCTATCGGACAATTGTCTGAATTTTCGACAGTAAATGTTGGCTGTGCAGGCGCTCAAATTATCTGACAACAAATGTGTTCCGTCGTATTATCTGATCGCATGTACACAAATCCGTCGGACTAAAATCCAAAGTACAAACGCACATGCTAAACATCAGACAACAATAGCAGAAGTTGCCCAAACGATGGCGGTAAAGAGCTGAAAAACCACGTAGTTTGGTGTATGTTGGCTGAAAATGTTCTGCTGTCTGTATGCAGAACAAGTTCACAGGCAACGCCCTTCAGAAAAAAATCCATGGATTTATCCGATGAAAGTCCGATTGTGTGTACAAGGCTTTTGAGCGACAAGGACGTCGAATTCCCTTCCACATGTTTACTTTCCAAAATTGGGTAATTTTGTAGATGTTTCCACTCTTCTGGTGCTTCCATATACCATCTGTGTACAGAACTCCTCCAGGTAGCCTTATTGCGTTGCATTTTACAGGATATTGCAGCACTACAGATTGGAAAGGTAATTTTTAACCACTTGACGTCCGGAAGATTTAACCTCCTTCGTGACCAGGCCATTTTTTGCTATACTGCACTGTTACTTTAACTGACAATTGCGTTGTCGTGCGACGCTGTCCTCCCCCCCCCCCCCCCCTCAAAATAGGGCTTTCTTTTGGTGGTAGCTGAATCACCTGCGGTTTTATTTTTTGCGCTATAAACAAAAAAAAGACTGACAACTTTGAAAAATTAAAAAAAAAAGTATTTTCTGCTATAAAACATATTTTTGGTAAAAAAAAAGCTTATATTGATTAGTTTGCGCAAAAGTCCGTTTTTTTTTTTTTAAACTAGTAATTACAGCGATCAGCGACTTATAGCGGGACTGCGATATTGCAGCGGTCAGTCAGACACTCACTTTTTGGGGACCAGTGACATTAATAGTTATCAGTGCTAAAAATATGCACCGTTACTGTACTACTACTAATGGCTGGGAAGTTAAACATCAGGGGCGATTAAAGGGTTAACACTGTGCCTTCCTAGTGTGTGTGTGTGTGTACTGTGGGAGGTGCTTTTACTAAAAGGCATGGATCCATGTCATCCCTTCTGACAAAACGGTCATATGCCTTGTTTACATAGGTAGATCGCCGTTCTGCCTCTGTGCTAGATAATCGGCAGGTGCCGGCGGACTACAAGTTTGTGGTACCCGCAGATCATCTCCTGCTGTGTATAAGCACACATGCGTGCCCCAGACCCGTAAGTGATCCAGCACAGCAGTGCCAACGTGCTGCGCATATAAGCAAGTTATACGGGCGGCAAGTGGTTAACCACTTCCGGACCGCCGCACAACTATATACGTAGGCACTATCTCGGTTATGTCACCAGCTGCTGCCATAACCCAGGTATCTATCTCTTCAGGCGGCGGTCAAGTTTACGATAATGGTGTTCCCTGCGGTGGATTCGCTGCGAGATCACCGTTATTAGCGGCGGGAGAGGGACCCTATTCTCTATGGTGTTGGGGGAAAAAAAATGTGTAATGTTTGAGGGTACCAAGTAATTTTTTAGCAAAAAAAAATGTTTTTAACTTGTAAACACAGAGTCTGAAAAAGAGGCTCGGTCCGTAAGTGGTTAACGTTCCATTACAATCTGACCTTGGTCACAATTTTATATGCTATTTTTTTTTTCTTTGCTCATTTTTTTTTTCTTTGCTCATTTTTTTTTACCACAAAAGTTTTGAAGCGTTACCCTTTAAGTCTAAAGATGAATATTGAATTTGTTCTTTTACCAGGTTTGCTATGCGCGTGTTTTAGACTACAGGCGGAAGTTCATTGAAGCTGCTCAGAGGTACAATGAGCTTTCTTACAAAACCATAGTACACGAAACTGAAAGAATGGAAGCACTTAAACATGCACTTCACTGCACCATCCTGGCTTCTGCAGGTATGCTACGTGCGTTATCTATGTAATACCATTTATGTATATAAAAAGACAAGCTTACTTGTTTTCCTGTTTAGAAGTATACATATTCACTAGATATTCTGTGAAGGGTGCCTTTAAATATGCCCACCTAACTAAAACCACCGCTCAGGAATGAAACAATACAGGTGTAAAAGTAATATATGATCCAAACAGTAATTACCATATATACTCCGAGTCTAAGCCGAGTTTTTCAGCACATAAAAATGCTCTCCTCGGCTTATACTCTAGTCACCTTTTTGCACCTGATCTCTCTGACTTTGGGAACCGTAGGTCACCTGCTTGGCACACATGTAGCCCCACTCTTCCTCTACAAGTGTGCAACGTTTGTTGTCCAGGGGATCTACAGCCGGGGAGTACCGATTTTGTCAAAACAGGGCATCCCTTCCATAGACTCCCATGTTAAATGGTAATTTTTCCGGTGACTTTAGGAACCCAGTACCGACCAGTTGTAGGTCCCCTGGACCCGGAACTTGGCACACATGTAGCCCCATTTCTCCTCTATAAGTGTGCAAAGTTTGTTGTCTGGGCGACCTACGGCTGGGGAGCATCGATTTTTCAAACCCGGGCATCCCTTCCATAGACTCCCATGTTAAATGTCAGTCTAGTCATGGGCACAGTGAGGCATGCAGATTGACACCCTAGGCTTATACTTGATTCAATGTTTTCCTATTTTTTTGTGGTAAAATTAGGTACCTCTGCTTATATTCGGGTCGGCTTATACTTGCGTATATACGGTAGTGTGTGATATTCGCACACAAGCAGCCGCTAAAAAAGTAAAACACAGTATAAAAGACAATATAATATAAGCAAATTCATGTGCAATATAGTTAAACAATTAAACGGACATGGTGTAATTTGTATATGCAAGTACAATCATTATGCACATTAATAGAGGTGGGTGAGTGAGACCTCCCTTCTTCATTTCCATGTGCATCAATAGGGGATGCTGACACTAGAAAAAATTTCCATGGAGCATACTAATATACCTAATATGATTGGACAAACTTTATAAATCGTCTGGAACCGATATGTGTATATAGGAAAATATTCACTAGATATGTACAATATGAGTATTTGTAGTGTATATACTTGCTGACTGAGCTTACGGTTTGTTCTCTGTAGGACAGCAACGTTCCCGTATGTTGGCTACATTATTTAAGGATGAACGGTGCCAGCAGCTTTCCGCCTATGGTATTCTGGAAAAGATGTACCTAGACAGAATCATCAGAGGAAATCAGCTGCAGGAGTTTGCTGCTATGCTCATGCCTCATCAGAAAGCAACTACTGGAGATGGTAAGCCAATAATAAAGTTGTGTTATAGGGGAAACAATCTTTTAAATGTTTGTTTAAAATGATCCTCCTCATCGGTGTGATCTTCTTTTATGTACTTGAAGGGGGCCTTGCACCAGATATATTTTATGTTAACTGAATGCATGTTAAAATTATAGGTATTTATTATCTTCCTTTTAGGCCTGGTTCACACCTGTGCATTTTTAGTGCTTTTTGCATTTTGCAGATTTGCCCTACAGAACGTGTTCCATAGGAAACCATGTAAAATGGACTGTAGTCCAAATCTGCAAAATGCAAAAAAAAACACTAAAAAATGCACAGGTGTGAATCCAGCCTTAGAGACGAGACAACAATGCTCCCTATGGCAATGCTTGCATCTGCTTTTCTCTCTAAAAGAACACCTTCTTTGTTCAGACACCATCCAAGGACAGAATGTATCTTATGGACTAAGACAGTCATATAAATTCTGGTGCCTTTGCAGTTCTTGGCTGTGTTCATGAACTTTGAATTTGAACAAGAATTTTGTTCCCCTAGGACAGGACGTATGGGGGGGGGGGGCCTGAAAGAAGGAAACAAATGGAGTGACCGCAACTAAGAACTGATCAGATTCATTTTATTCTAAAATAAATGCAATATATCCTTTTAGGTTCCAGTATTTTGGACAGAGCTGTAATAGAGCACAACCTACTGTCAGCAAGCAAACTTTACAACAATATTACTTTTGAGGAACTCGGCGCTTTGCTGGAAATCCCCGCTGCCAAGGTACCAATTCATCCTTTGGCTCTGTTTCTTTGCGTCAGGTTTATTTTTTACTTCTGTATTTAACATTCCATGATATGATGTGTAAATCTATTTCTCTTCTCTTTTTTTCATGTACAGGCTGAGAAGATAGCTTCTCAGATGATTACAGAGGGCCGTATGAATGGTTTCATCGACCAGATTGATGGCATTGTTCATTTTGAAAGTGAGTTAAATATGATAATTATGATGGCTGTTCCTTACTACAGGTTTAAAAAATAAAATAAAAATCGGAGTGCCTATCTCTTCTGTAACCTTTGCTGGGCTTAAGTGCATTAAGGGGGAGGAGTGTCTGCCAGTGTTCAGATTTTAGCATGGCTTTGGTGCGCTTGGGCTTATATATTTGTGCTAATTGGAGAGATCAGCAAATGCTTTCAGCTGATGTCAGCTGAGGTTAATATATATCCTTTTCCATCTTCATCATCCTAGTATGGAATCCTATGCTACATGGCTTTGAGCATTTGGGCTTTTGCAATGCTGATGCCTGCTCTCAGAGTAACTGTTAGAGGATGTAGAAAAAAAAACCAATTAGACCAGCGTTGGCCTGCGATAGATGGTTTATACTTAGCTGGATGGTGTGCTAAAACTTTGCCCATGTGAAAATCTCCCAGCATTAGTACTATGGCACCTCTGGTTTATCTAATAGTAGGGATGAGCTCCGGCGTGTTCGCACAATCCACGTGCAGATCCTGCCAGGAAGTTTGCACGCCGCTGCGCTAATCTTAGGCAGGGAAACATATTCCCGATGCTCGGCTGCAGAGATGGTTAGCGCAGCGCCGTGCAGACTTCCTTTCGGGCTCTGCACGTGGACTGTGTGAACACGCCGGAGCTCATCCCTATCTAATAGTATGTCCTCTGCTGGCCTGTGAGGTTCCCTTCATTGTCCTATACCTCACTGCAGAATGCAGTAGTGATGGTCATCAGCAGGATAACGATATGTGGCCAGCGCGTGATAGTAACGGCGCACAGACCAAAGTTTTAACCCATTGTCCACTGCACGGGTAAGGATAACACTTTTCACAGGCTATTGCTGGTCTAATTGTATTCATCCCCAGACAGGAGGGTCACTTTAAGCACTTGATGGTTGCTTCAGTAAGGGAAGCCCAAAAAAGAGATCCTCTCCAGACACCCGGTCCCACATCAGCTTTTTAGCACTACTGTTGCGGAGTTATACTTGCCAATTTTGTGAAAAATTATTAATCTGGTAAGTCTACAAATTTCCTTCATATCACGGACCTCTACAGCTGTAGACATTATGGAGCAGTTCATCTTCAAATATCAGTAGAAGCACTGAAGTCTCTCCCAGCAGTGACCCAATTTTCTAATGTAAACACAGAGCTGATGCTCTAGAAATGGGGCTGGGCTGATAAAAAGACTCCAATGCTTCTCCTGTGAACTTTGGGTGAGCTTGTGTATTTAATACTTGGGAATCTGTAAATAACTAAATGTTTATAGCCACAGATACATTTTTACCCTTTCGCTGCCAGAGCCATTTTTGCGCATCTTACAAACGTTAAAACATTTTAGGCTTGAAGGTTAGTTAAAGTGGAGTTCCACCCATAAATATAACATTACATCAGTAGTTTTAAAAAAATGTCATTAGTCCTTTAAGAATTTTTTTTTTTTTTTAGATGCCTTCAAAGTGTTGTTGCTAGGCAGAATAGTTAATCTTCCCACTTCCTGCACCTAGGTGCTTAAGCTTCACCGCACAGACTCCTGGGAATGTAGTGGGTGTAACTTTCCAGGAGTCTGTGCACTCCCCAGTCTCGAAGAATCATGTGACTTGGACAGTACAGGTGCTGAAACCTGATCTGAAAACTATTACATTGCTTGTGCAGCACTGAGCATGTGCGAGGTCTGCAAGGCTGAAATCCAGGAAGTCATACAGTCTGGCTTCATGATTCCCACACTTAAGATGGCCCCAGTCAATTTCTATTTTATAAAGTATCTAAATTCTGTAACAACCTAACAAAACGGACCTTAGTTTACAGACTAACTTTACTAGAATACATTAAGCTTGTGTATTACAGGGGTATTTATATTTAAAAAGTGAAATTGTGGCCGCTATAAGTTAAAAGTATTTTCTGAAAGCGGAGATCCTGGAGGATAAAATGGTGGTAGTTCCAATTTTTGTCACACAATATTAGCACAATTGTTTATCAAGATATCAGGTTTTCAGTGAAAAAATAAATATACATTTTAATGAACACAAATGCAATAATATTACCCAATTTGTTATTAAGATATAAAAGATTAGGTTGTGCCGGGTAAATGGACAGCCAACATTTCAAAATCTTCAATAGCTGGTGCTTTAAAAACCCCTACAGGTCATCAGTTTAACGTCAACTGAAACGTGGCCCTAGAATTATTTCTCTCATTCTGGCATGCACAGCGATCTGCAGTGTGTAGCACAATCAATGAGTTCATATTTATAGGCCCTCCTGGCTGTTGGTAAAGTGTTAATCCGTGTGTATATGCAGTAAAGCATGTTTGTTATACTCAATGTGGAACCTAAGGGGTTAATCTGCATTGTGTAAAAAGGCTGTTTGATCCTGTCTTTTCTGATCCTGCCCCCGTTTTCACTGTCCCCAATCCATCTCCTGATAGTACAGAGCCTTGGAGCTCACTTTTCACATGCTCAGTTTGGTGTGTGTTGCTAGTAAGTTTTTTTTTTTTTTTCTTGCAAGGGTGCATGGGATGAGCACAGGGCCAATTGGCACTGTCCAGACAGAGGGTCAAGGGTCATGCAGCCTTAAAGGACAATCAGAGTAGAATAATTCCTCCTAAGCAGACACTGATAGAAGTCACAAGACTGCTATATACTGCTGATGAGAAAAAATATTTAGCAGTTTATATTTACTAAAATATTTGCATTTCCATGTTCTGTGTACTGTGGGGAGACCAAATCTAGTAAATGCAGGGTCCTGGGTTTAGTAACACCTTAACCACTTAAGGACCGCCTCCTGCAGATATACGTTGGCATAATGGCACGGCTGGACACAAGCACTTACCTGTACGTCCTCCTTTAAATGGGCAGTCGCAGGGTGCGTGCCTGAGACCCGGTCCGAAGCTCCGCGGCTGCGGGGCCCGCGGACCTGATCGCCGCCAGAGTCCCACGATCGGCCCCTGGAGCTGAAGAACGGAGAGAGCCGTGTGTAAACACAGCTTCCCCGTTCTTCACAGTGGCAGCTTCATTGATCGTGCGTTCCCTAATATAGGCAAACACAAAAAAAGATGTCACACGTCCAGCCCCGCCCCCTACAGTTAGAAAAACATATGAGGTCACACATAACACCTTCAGCGCCCCCTAGTGGTTAACTCCCTAACTGCAATTGTCATTTTCACAGTAAACAATGCATTTTTATAGCATTTTTTGCTGTGAAAATGACAATGGTCCCAAAAATTTGTCAAAATTGTCCGATGTGTCTGCCATAATGTCGCAGTCACGAAAAAAATCGCTGATCGCCGCCATTAGTAGTAAAAAAAAATAAAAAATTTATAAAAATGCAATAAAACTATCTCCTATTTTGTAAACGCTATAAATTTTGCGCAAACCAATCGATAAACGCTTATTGTAAATTTTTTTATTTTTTTTTACCAAAAATATGTACAAGAATACGTATCGGCCTAAACCGAGGAAAAGTTTTTTTTTTATATATCTTTTTGGGGTAATTATTATAGCAAAATAAAAAATATTGCATTATTTTCAAAATTGTCGCTCTATTTTTTGTTTATAGCGCAAAAAATAAAAACCGCAGAGGTGATCAAATACCACCAAAAGAAAGCTCTATTTGTGGGAAAAAAGGACGCCAATTTTGTTTGGGAGCTACATCGCATGACCGCGCAATTGTCAGTTAAAGCGACGCAGTGCCGAATTGCAAAAACTGGCCAGGTCCTTTACCTGCATAAAGGTCCGGGTCTTAAGTGGTTAAAGGAAGATTTGAGAACATATATACTGTACATTAAATCGTTTTTTTATTATTTGACACTTACAAACTATTGTCCACGTATTGCAGTTTGAGTCTTAAAACACCAACATTGTACTCTGTTGAGAATGCAGGTATGAACTAGTGGTGCTTTAGCAACCGAAGTGGTAAATTACATATTCAGTGATAAGTGTACATGTGTGTTTGATCAAATGAGTGACCATTGAACAAGGTTTATGAGTATATTTTAGAGTAAATTACATATTATGTTAAAGTGAGACCACTTTGTAAAAGAAGACTTTTTCAAATTGTTTTCTTTTAGCCCGGGAAGCATTACCTACGTGGGATAAACAGATTCAGTCTTTGTGCTTCCAAGTCAACAACCTCCTGGAGAAGATCAGTCAGACTGCACCAGAATGGACAGCACAGGCCATGGAGGCTCAGATGGCTCAGTAACATGCCTGCTACTGTTACACAATTTTTCTTAATGCTTCAATTTTTTTTGGACAGTTTATTGCACTCTCCACATGTCTGTGAACATTGCTGTGTACATATGATGTAGTGCTTGTACAAAACACAACTAAAATATGTTTTTTAGTTCCAGCCATGCTTAGTTTGCAGTGGGATTTATAGCTTTGTGCTATTGAAAGTAATTCCTGTACTAAACTGCAGTCCACTCCATCTTGCTTTGCCCTTGAAATACTTGCGGTAGGCACATGTGTGGTTGCAGCTCCATCTTTTCTTCTTCCTGTTGTGTTTTTTTTATTCTAACGGCCCTTTCAGCTCATGGAGACTTAGCAATGCCTACATGTTTATTTTTTTTCATGACATGGATCTCTGAAAGTGTACAGAAATATAATTAAGAGCCCCCAATACACGCCAAGCCATGTACAGCATATATAAGTATGCTTAATGGAGATAAATAAAAGAATAGCTCTTAATGCTACTGTGTGCTGGTTATGTCTTCCACCATTGTCTGGATGAATCATCCTCATTAATCATGGGATTAATACTACTATGTATCAATTTTGGTCAACCATGGAGCTTAACACGGTTTTCCTTTTTTAATGTAAATCCATTGTTTTATGCAGTTTTTTTTTTAAGTGTTTTATCTTATTAAAAAAAAATGAGAACAAATCAAAGAGAACTGTATAAGGCACACTTGTCATCACAGTCAGTAGTAACAGCAGTAGGTAGTCTATTCAAGCACTGAAACTTGTCACTGCGTGGGGGAAGTGGTGGAATTATGAGAACTCGAACAGGAAATATTTGGAGGTCTCAATGCCTTCCAAAGTAATAGGTCTGAAGTGGGTCACTACATTCAGTTGCAAGTGGTCGATGATTTATATTTAAGTGTGCTCGAGTTAAGTGTCAAATGACTAACCAGATAGGGTAGTGGTAGAGGAATAAAAAAGAAGGAAGTAGGATCATGCCCAGGGATTGGGGGGGGGGGGTTGTTACATCGTGAAGGTGAAGGGAAAGGTATGGGGAATGTGCCAGGTTTGGTGTGGGGGGTCTCCATGTCACACAATGAGCTAGTCGGGCTTTTCGTAAGCCCAATGTTCTCTACTCGCAAAATCCATTGCTGTAAAGTCAAAGGTGAAGAGGATTTTTACAAAGCTGGGATGCATGTGCTGGCAACAGCTGCTAAATGTCTGACTGCAGAGTTTGTGTAATCTCTTATGGGTACTGGATTTTAGTAAAAGGGATCGCTAGTGCTTTCGGTACCTTCAGGTCTGTAAATGTCTTAAACATACGACTAAGACTCATGCCTCAAGGCCGCACAGGACCAGAAAATATGTAACCTATCACTTGGCCTTTGCCTGCATCTCTCGGAAATTGTGGGATAGATAGTGCGGAGAGTTGTCAGGGTGCAGCACCAGCAGGCAACAGTTTTGTAGACAGATTCCCAGTGTCTGTTATTTATGTAAGATTTTAAAGACTGAGTAAATCTTTTCATTTGGTCTGTGGATGAGAGGGTAATATGGGAGGTCCTTCCATTGTTCCAGAAAGCAAGAAGAGGTTTGTGAAATCTCCGTAAAAGCTGGTTGTAGAAGATGTATGCTCTACTGGCATGGAATTCACTCTAAAACTGGGTCAGAGTGTGTAACAATCTTTGCTAATAGCAACATTGTTTTAAAAGTGGACAACCTGCAAGATTTGTAAAGGTCTGATCTTGTGATAACGGAGTAGATGACAAACGGGATGAATGAGAAAATGTCATGCACAACGTTTTTTCCCATAATGAAGTGGGAAGATTGCTTTGTGTTGGAGGCTGGGAAATTGGGCTCCTTCAGAGTGGGTTAAATGGAAGGAAACTGGGCAAGACCAAAGGACTTAGATGCTAATTGGTGATTCTGCAAGATGTCAAAGATAAGCTGCTTATTCAAGTTAGGAGTAGGTAGTGTTAGATGAGAACATGGGAGTATCTTTAAAGCATAGTGTGATTCAGGCATACCAGCTTAGAGGACCTAATGAATTTGTTCAAAAGTGATAGGATGGATTTGAAATAAATACAGGAATGTGAATCAAAATTATATGACGAAAGTAAAGTATATGGGGCAAGATTTTCTATTAACATTGTATCTCCTCCATCCAGGAGAAACTCTTGACTATCCAGGTTGAAATGAGTGGGACTCGGTTAAGAGAAAGTCTTAAATGATTGGACCGTAGTATTCAATAAGAGGAGGTCCAATTAAATGCAAAATTGATCTTCAGCTTAAGTAGTGTGGCCTGTGACTGCGTCCAGGTCTAGTGCTGCTTTTTTCTGATGTGAATATTTGGATAACTCCTCGTACCGTGGTAGCTATGTTAGGGAGCGTTATCTCCAGGTTTCTCTGGAAGTACGTCTGCATATGTGGAAACTTTGCATTTCCTGATTTGTACCCTGGATCTATTTGGATTCTCTTGGATGTGGCACGTGAAATTAAAATCGGAGAGTTGGCACCCCTGGTAAGTTCTGTTTCTGATGGAGAAGGGAGACGAAAAGAACCCCTTGACCCTGACTTGTGCTGAATTGGACAATTAAACTCTAAAGGTGAGGCAGAGGAAGGTCCAGTCAACCTTGTAAAAGACCACTTCTGCATCTGTAAAAACTGTTCTGATTAGTTTGTTCTGCATTCAACTGGTCTAAGTGGATGATATTGATCGCCCAGAGTTCTAATCTGTGCTTGGCAGGTGGGCATAAAACGTACCTGATCTAACTGAATTATTTGCTGGAGATGGGAGAACAGTCTTTTTTGCAAGAGTTTTAGTGAACAGCTTTAAATCCATGAGTGAAACTAGTCTGTAGTTGGGGCAATGTTGTGGGGCCTTCCCCGCTTTAGGAATGACAAAGATATGTGCTGCAAGAGCCGTTGGGTGCAGGATGGGTGTTTGTGTGAGATAAAGACTGATATAGAGTTTGGCAATAGGGATTGGAATGACTTATAATGGGGTTGGGGAGAACCCAACAGTCTACCTGTTGTCTTTTGACAGGCCTGATTTCATTGTACAGTAGTTTATCTGGCATAGGACTGGCTAGCTGTGTGTTGTGGGGTTGCTCATGCAGCTGTGCTCCCGAGCCAAGCTGTGTCTATAGACACACAGTATGGCTCAGCCCCACCTCACAGGGACAGCTCTTTAATTTTGAATGTGCCTCCAACCTGATGCAATCCACCTTGCTATTACATGGCACTCTTGATATGTTGAGGCCCTCTATAATTTTCAAGTTGACTACTGTGAGTATAGACAGTTCAATATTTTAGGAGGGAGGAGTGCTGACATTGCTTACAAATGTGCTTACATTGAAAGCGGAATAAATGAAAAATACATTGTGATGTTGGACTTTTACATGATGGCTGCTGCATTGGAAGGCTTCAGTAGTTAATGGAGTCAGTAGGTCAGTTTATAATATCCCAGTGTTGGGCTTCCCTCTTCCTCTCGGCACAAAAGTGTGCACCTAGAAACTCCTAATGTGCACATCTCTCCAGAGGCTGGAGGACTGACTGCATGACCATATAGCATGGGTCTTCAAACTACCGCCCTCCAGTTGTTCAGGAACTACCATTCCCATCATGCCTAGTCATGTCTGTGAATGTCAGTGTGTTACAATGCCTCATGGGATGTGTAGTTCTACAACAGCTTGAGGGCCGTAGTTTGAGGATCCCTGCCATATAGCATAGATGCCAAACGTACAGCTGTCATTTCACACCACGAACTTGGGAGAAGCCAACTTTTAAAGGTCCTCTCGGAGGCCTTCCAGTGGTTAAAGCAAAACTTTCCAGTGTCTGGAGGATGGTCTGCATCTACAGGCTGCACTGGGGAGAAGATTATGGCCCCTAAAGAAGGAGAAAGTGAGCATGAGCCCAGAAATCCTAGATTCAGCCTTACCTCTGCTCTGCCTGCAAGGTTAAGGGGAACAGTGGTGGAGTGGAGTGTGGAGTATGCAGTGGAGGTAATACTGGGAGGCGGTAGGTTCAGGAGTGCAGTGGCCACAGTGCTCGGTGACAGGGAGATACAACAGGGTGCCAAGTGTCATTGGTACTGGGTTTTTCATAAGCCAGAATGTAAAAACATGTCATTCTCCAAATGAGTGCCTTCGGTTATAGGCTCCTGGACCACATTGCCCTCATTTAAAATACAAGTGCAAAAGGGGGTCTACTGCTCAGGTAGTGGGACCCAGCATTTAATGACAATGCTGCTGATGTCTATCCTGCAATGATCCCTGCTTATACCAGCAATCGGCTCCCACGGGCACATAAAGTGTACTGTCACTAATAATCTATTGGTAGCGCTTTCCAGTAGATTTAGTGGCATGCAGAAGCTTTGAATAGGATAGTGATGGAAGACTTCCTGTGCCTGGAGCTGATTGCTGGTATATTACATAGTTAGTCAGGTTGAAAAAAGACACAAGTCCATCCAGTTCAACCACAAAAAATAAAAAACACAATACAATCCCATACACCCAACTCCATACCCACAGTTGATCCAGAGGAAGGCAAAAAACCCCAGCAGAGCATGATCCAATTTGCTACAGCAGGGGAAAAAATTCCTTCCTTATCACCCGAGAGGCAATCGGATTTACCCTGGATCAACTTTACCTACAAATCTTAGTACTCGGTTATATTCTGTACATTTAGGAAAGAATCCAGGCCTTTCTTAAAGCAATCTACTGAGCCGGCCAGAACCACCTCTGGAGGGAGTCTGTTCCACATTTTCACAGCTCTTACTGTGAAAAAACCTTTCACAGTAACCTTTCAAGGATCATTGTGGGTTTAAAGAGGTCAACAGCACTGTTACTAAATGTCAAGTCAACTTTAGGAATAGTGTGGAATTGTTAACATTTTGTTGCTACCATACACGTGCCAGGTATTGGTTTATTCTTCACTTATCCCAAAAACACTGCTGCACATTGGCATCAACCTTTAAATGTAAACGCTACAAAATCGATATAGAAGCACCAGAAAGGGTTACTATGGTAACAGATGGATCATTAGGGAAAGGAAGCTAACCGCTCCAGGTGGTGGATGTGCTTTGATAATCAACCTCCTCTCAGAGACAAACGGTGCTGGCAAAGAACAGAAAAAGGGTGTTTTGACAAAATTCCTTTTGTTGACTTTATTAGTAAAATAGGATAAAAAGCACTACAAGAAAATAGGACACACAGCTGACGCGTTTCGCACTAGTACTTAGTCATAGCTTGATCATAACAGATTCTTATTCAGGATCTATATAGCGCCAACAGTTTGCACAGCGCTTTACAACATGGGGGCAAGACAGTAGTTTCAATACAGGAGGAATCGGAGGGGCCTGCTTGTTTAGAGTTTACAATCTAGAAATATAAACAAAGGCTGTTGCAACATACAGTGACACATGTTGATTACCAAAAAACATTAGACGCGACATATAACCTAAAACATTCCCTTTTCCTCCCCAACGCCCCTTCTCCCAGGGCCACACACGAAGGTATGCCCTTTTATATGCTGTGATTTAATTAATCCACAATTTTAATTACATGGCGTGATTAGAACGGACATCACTCCTGTGTGTTGTTACATGGCGTCTGGATGATTTTATATCGTGTCTAATGTTTTTTGGTAATCAACGCATGTATCGCCATATGTTGCAGTAACGGCCTTTGTTCATGTGAAGCGGTTATTAATATTTTTGGCCGATACTCTACTTTTAGCCAACCTTGTTACAGTGAATTCATGTTTTAAGAAGTACTCTATTATGATCTATTTGTTACCATAATAACCCTTTCTGGTGCTCTATACCAGGTTTTGTAGTGTTTATATGTATTTTGGTTACGGTAACTACACCCTACATGGTGAGTGAACTATATGTGACCACTCTGCTTTTGAGTGAGTGAATCATTTCTAATACCCCCCCCCCTTTTTTTTTTTTTTGGTTTAACCTTTATAGTCCAGTGTCCCCCACAACAGCCATACCAAGCAACAATCGCCCAAAGTGCTGCCTCCAGCTAGTACGTTTATTCCAATTTTAACTCAATTATTAAACCTTGTCTCCATCTATCCCCACTTCACTCATATAATCTACGTCTGCACTTGAAAGCATGGTACCACAATGCTCACCACAACTGCAGTGACGCGCCCATCCATATTTAGCCTATTCAACAAACCGGTACAATTTTGCCAGTTGAAATTCATTTTAATCCGACAAAACGAACACAGCCCGTTACTCATTGCATCAGGTGTGCTGGACCAGGAAGTCAAGAACTGAGGTCTCATCAAAAGGGTCTTCAAGAGATTGTAAAGGCTTGTTTAAACAAATAAAATAAAGATGTTCTACTTACCTCCTCTGTGCAGTTGGTTTTGCATAGCGCAGCCCTGATCCTCCTCTTCTTGGGCCCCTTTTTGCTGGTCCTGGCCCCTCCCTCCTATAGAGTGCCGACAGTATGCAGCTTCCTATGGGGCACTGGAGCCGAGTCAAAGCTCTGTGTGCCCAATCAGACACAGAGTCCTGACCCGGCCCCCTCTCTCCCCTGATTGGCTGACTGACTTTGATTGAAAGCCACAGGAGCCAATCGTGCTTTTGCTGTGTCTCAGACAATCAGGAGGAGTGTACCAAGTGGCTTAGACATTTGTGGAAATCGCTGGAGCTCAGGTAAGTAATTAGGGGGTGCTGGGGAGGCTGCTACACATACGTTATTTTTATCTTAATGCATAGAATGTATTAAGATAAAAACTCTGACTTTTACAACCCTTTTAAGGCTAATATCTGGGAATAAGCAAGGGTTTAACCACTTGCCGCCCGCCAATGACAGATTGACGTCGGCAAAGTGGTTGTAGAATCCTGACTGGACGTCTTATGACGCCCCCGGGGGCGCGCATCGTGACGATCGTTGTTGCAGGGTGTCAGTCTGACACCCCACAACACCGATCTCGGTAAAGAGTCTCTCACGGAGACTCTTTACCATGTGATCAGCCGTGTCCAACCACGGCTGATCACGATGTAAACAGGAAGAACCGTTGATGGCTCTTCCTCACTCGCGTCTGACAGACGCGAGTAGAGGAGAGCCGATCTGCGGCTCCCCTGACAGGGGGGGGGTTTGCGCTGATTGTTTATTAGCGCAGCCCCCCTCGGATCGCCACACTGGACCACCAGGGAAGCCCACCCTGGACCACCAGGGAAGGGCAAACCCAAAAAAAAAAAAAGTCTGGGAAAAAAAAGATGCCAAAAAAAAAAGATGCCAATCGGTGCCCACAAATGGGCACTGACTGGCAACATAAGTAAATCGGTGCCGCCCCACAGTGTCCATCGGTGCCACTCCACAGTGCCCATCTGTGCCACCCCACAGTGCCCATCTGTGCCACCCATAAGTGCTGCCCATGAGTGCCCATCTGTGCCGCCCATGAGTGCCCAGTGCCGCCTATGTGTGCCCATCAGTGCCGCCTATGAGTGCCCATCAGTGCCGCATACCAGCGCCGCCAATCAGTGCCACCTCATCTGTGCCCGTCAGTACTACCTCATCGATGTCCATCAGTGCCATCTCATCTGTGCCCATCAGTGCCACCATATCAGTGCCCATAATTGAAAGAGAAAACTTACTTATTTACAAAAAAAATTACAGAAAAAAATTAAAACATATTTTTTTTAAAAAAATTTCAGTCTTATTTTAGTTGTTGCGCAAAAAAAAAAATCGCAGACGTGATCAAATACCACCAAAAGAAAGCTCTATTTGTGGGGAAAAAAGGACGCCAATTTTGTTTGGGTACAGTGTAGCATGACCGCGCAATTGCCATTCAAAGTGCGACAGTGCTGAAAGCTGAAAATTGGCTTGGGCGGGAAGGTGCGTAAGTGCCCTGTATGGAAGTGGTTAAATACTTATGAAAGCAGAGGGCAAATTTGAGGCGATTTGGTATTCCTGGTTGAGAGACGCACCACCAAAACTGGTGTTGGATAGACTATCTATGTGGAGTGCAGAGGACAGAGGGGGTGGGATATAGAAATATAGTGACGTACATTGGATTCTCATAGGAATATAAAAATGTATAATGTATGTCATCTGAACTGTAATGGATGCCGAATAGGCATATTTATGTATGAAATTAAAAAAGATAAAAATAAAGTGGATTTATAAAAAAAAAAATACTTATGTCTAGGGGGGTAGAGGCTGTATTACTTACCCTAAACCCACTCCAGCAAGCTTCAATGCTCTTTTTACCGAAGCCTTGCTCTTGTGCATTGCAGGGCTATTGCAATTGAAGGAGGCTGGAATGAAACTGTGTCCAGAACACCTTAGAGAAAAGACAGTGCTGGACTGGTAGCACTGCTCTAAGGAGCCTGCCAGAGTGCAGGAAAAGGCATTACTCCTTATTCCTGCACTCCTAGATCTAACAAGTAGTTAATTCTTGAAGTGTGGGTGAGCTCACTGCAAGAGTAGGTTTTTCTGGAGTTCAGCTGTAACTAAATCAAAAACTGAAATGTCAATCTTAGGTGAACTGGTCTTCAGATGGGAGTCACCATACAGAAAACACCAGGCCAAAAATGTGTCCAAGCACATTTATGTTTATGCTAGGTCAAGTACAGGGTTTGGACAACATTTTTAAACCAAGTATGGTAAAATAATTAAATCATTACCTAATATGGTGTTGGACCACATTTGGCATCCAAGACGGCCTAAATTCTCCTGGGTTTTAAAATATATTAGTCTTGGATGGTGGATAATGGAATCTGCTACTACTCTTCATGCAAAAATCCGGGTCACAATCCTGCGCAATGTCCTTTTGTCTCTTTCGGTCAGTTGACAACGTTTTCAGACAAAGTTTTCCTTGAAACTGTATATGCTGTCATAGTCTTTGATACTGTACCTTTCCACACCACAAATAAATTCAGTCCCCAAGCTAAACGAACACCAACAATTTGCCCTCTCTGAAACCCTGTAAGCTCTTACATGACTGTATTATTAGCAGCAATGCAGCGAATTACAAAAGTGAGGCTTCCTACCTATTAGCTAGTTGTCTCATCACACAGTGGAAGCGAAATAATGTTACATCACTTCCGTTTCAATGCGAAACATGTCACTTTAACACCTGCAAATCATGTAGTGTTTCCATATTTTTGTCCAACCCCTGTCATTATTTGCATATTTCTCTGGTTTCTTAATTTTTATAGTCAACAATATACAGTAACATCTTGGTTTGAGAGCATTTTGCAAGAGGTGCAACATTTTTTAATAAATTTTGATGTACAAGTAGCGTCACGTCACAACTTAGTATAAGAGAGAAGAGATGAGCCTCTTAGTAAAGCTATATGGTTACATTTAATGAAGGTACAACATTTAGCAACTTATTGCTACACCTTTGCTTCTTTTTTTTTTTTACCACTTCAGACTCCACCAAAAAAGGACAGCGAGACTTGCTCACGGTTCATTTGCCCATTACGTCTCTTCTATGGTTTTGCATCATATGTGGTTTATCCCTTCATTATTTTAATTTTTTTTGCATCATATGTGGTTTATCCCTTCATTATCTTTTTTTTTTTTCTTCCCCTTTTCTTTTCTTTTTTTTTTTTCTCCTTTTTTTACTTGGATATTCTTTTAGAAGAAAAAAAATCGTTCATGGATAACAAGCAAAATTAATTATTAATATTGTTCCCTCACCACAAGACATGTCAACTAATCCCATGCTTCTTTTTTTTATTCCCCCCTAATCCTAATTCCCCCTCCCCCTATCCCCCCTCAGGATCTGTCAATCTCCATTTGCATTCCAATTATTTATTTATTTCTTCACCTGTCTGTTTCTATCATTGCCTGTGCAAATTTTTCTGATGTTTTAAAAGCTCACCATTTTTCCTATACTGTTCTATATCTGTCCTCACCTCCCAGTTCTCTTCGCCCCAGATATTCAATTTCTGCTATATAATCTACTCGTTGTATCCACTCTTTTATGGTTGGCCTCTTTGGATGTAACCAATTCCTTGGGATTAGGCCATTTGCTGCATTTAGCAACCTTGGAACTAAAGTTATTCCGTACTGTTTTTTTGGCCTGTCTGTTCCATGAAACAAACAAGTCAAAGGATTCTGCAAAATCTTCTCCCCTGATATTTCTTCTATGTATTCTAGAACTTCTTCCCAGTACTCTTGTATTCTCGGGCAGTCCCACCAGATATGCATTGTCGTTCCTATTTGTTTACACTCCCTCCAACACAACGCAGAATTATTTGGATGTATTTTACTCCTTCTCTCAAGGGTCAAATGCCCACTTTTCTACACATGTCAGTGTTCCCTGCGTCTCTAAGTCCGTTAGTATACCGTATAATAACGCTATTCCATGCTTTAATGGTTTTCCAATGGAACATAGCTTCTCTATTGGGTTTAGTGTTTTATCATCTCTAATCGACTGTGGTAAAGTGCTCACGAAGTGCTTTAACTGAAAATACTCCCATTCACTCAAGTGTTGGATCCCTTCTAATGTTCTTAAATCATATCTTGACTTCATTTTACCTTGTGTGACAATATCACCTAATTTTTTTAACTCCCAATTGCTTTCCCATCCGTGTCTTATTTATTCCCTGGTGGAAAAAAGTTAGTACCGGCTAGTGAAATTAGTGGGTAGTTGTATTTTTCCCGCCCATATAATGTGTCCCATATTTTAAATACATGCTTCGTTATACTGTGAGTGTCTGTGTCCAAATTTCTAAATTTAGGTGGTATCCAAACGTTCTTCTTTAATTGTGTCCTACTTATTGTGTCTTCCATCTGTACCCACTTCTTTTTAGTGTATAAATTTGTCCATTCTGCTATTCATGCTAATATTACTGCGTAATAGTATCTTTTTATATCGAGTGCCAACCCCCAGTTTTTTTTTTCCCGACTTAGAAGTGTATAGTTTACTCTGACCTTTTTGCCCTGCCAAATATATTTAGAAATTACTGTTTTGATTGTCTTGAAGAAACTTTGTGGTATTCTTATAGGGAGCATTTGAAATGTATAAATTATTTTCGGTAGTATCATTTTAAATGCATTGATCCTACCTATCCAAGAGATAGGTTTCCTTGCTAAATTTTTCAAATCTTCTTTTATTTCATTAACCAAGGGGATATAGTTGGCCAGATATAATTTTTCTACTCTAGATGTAATCTTTATTTCTAAGTATGTTAATGTTTTTTTTTCCCCAAGTAAATGGGAATTCTTTCTGTAAGTCTTTTTCTTCCTTTTTATCTATACCGTTTTTATGGGATTTATTTTAAAATTTGGAAAGTTCCCCATATTTTTTTATTTCTTTCATTACATTGGGAAGTGAAAGTCTGGGTTTGGTCACATATAGGAGTATGTCGTCTGCGTACACGCCGCCACCTTATGTTCGTCCTCCCCCACTCTCACCCCTCCTATATCCGGATTATTTTAAATTTTAGCCAATAATGGTTCCAGCGATATTGACACTCCCATTGACCTTAACCCTAGCCATCGGGTGGTTGTATACGTTTTTCACCCATTTCCTGTATCTGGGTCCCAGACCTATGCTTTGCAAAGTATCCATTATAAACCCCCAGTCGACTCTATCAAATGCTTTTTTTGCATCTATTGACATGAGTACGACTGGGGGTTTCTTCTTATCTTCCTGTAATAACAATATAGTTCTTAAGCTATTGTCCCTCCCTTCTCTCTCTTTTACAAATCCCGCCTGGTCTATGTTTATTAAATCGGACATTAATGATTTTATCCTCGTTGACAATATCTTTGCATATATGTTTATGTCAGCATTCAACAATGCTATTGGACGGTAATTGGAGCAGAGAGTTCCATCTTTTCCAGTTTTAGGAATAATAGAAATGTTGACAAGGAGAGGTTCTTTTCTTATTTCTTCCTCTTTTCCCAGTCTATTAAAATAATTACACAGCTCTGGGACCAAAAGTTCTTTAAATTTTTTATAATACTTAATCGGTAATCCATCCGGACCTGGGCTCTTGCCTCCAGATGTTTCCTAAAAAGGCTTTATAGATTTCCTCCTGAGTTATTGGATCCTCTAGAGATTCCACATTCTCTTGAGATATCTTTGGTAAATTAGCTTCCTCTAAATATTCTTTGATTCTTAATCTTCTATTTTCTTCCTGCTTTTGGGTTTCCCTCTTTCTGATAGAATATAATGTACTATAAAAAGTCTGAAAGGCCTCTGCAATTTCAGAAGTTTTATACTTCATCTGTCCTACCTGATTTTATTTTTTCAATATAGTTTTATATATTTTTTTTTCTTTAGATATTCTGGTATTTCCCTGGTTTGTTCCCCCAGTTTTCCCTTTCTTTTACAACATTCTTAAATATATTTCTGGTTTCAAGTTCCATTAAGTCTCTAAGTTGGGCCCTCTTTATCACTATTTTCTGATTTGTTTCACTTTCTCCTTGATCTTTATGTTTTTGTTCGAGTTCCTGTAACTCCCTTATTATATTTTTCATATTTGCTTCTCTTGCTTTCTTTTTCCCTGCCCCTATGGAGATTAATTTGCCCCTGATGTAGGCCTTGTGCGCTTCCCATATTGTTGCAGTGCTAACGTCAGGTGTTTTGTTTGTCAGGAAGTATTGCTCCATCTCCTTTTCTACTACCCTACTCACTTTCATATCGTCTATTAGTTCTTCATTCAGTTTCCACGTCCCTTTTCTTTGTTCTATCTCGTTGAACCGTATTTTCACTATGACAATCGTGTGGTCAGATATTGATATTATTCCTATTGAGGTTTTAATTACATATTCCAATACCCCATAGTCTACCATCATATAGTCCAGTCTTGAGTACGTACCGTGCACTGATGAGTGATATGTATAATCTTTTTTATTTGGATGTGTAATTCTCAATGGGTCTATTAATTGCTGGTTAAACTTTTTTTTTTTTTTTTTAATAATCAAAGTTGTTTGGAATCTCGCATCTGTGCACCGGACGTACTGTCAAGATGATGTTCCATTGAAAAAGTAAAATCTCCTGCTAGGATTACATATCCTTGTTTAAAGTCCATTAGGGCATTTAGGATCCCCTAAGATATTTTTGGGGGTTTCTGTTGGGGCAATATATGTTTGCAAGCGTGTATTTTTTCCCCTTGAAGGGCCCCTCTTAAAAACAGATAGCGACCCTCTGGGTCTACTTTCCTTTCTTCTACCTTAAAGCAGATGTTTTTTCCTATCCCTATGGCGACCCCCTTTGCTCTTTTCTGTGGGGAGTCTCCATAATACCAGGTTGGGACTGCCCGAGAATGGAGTCTAACATTAGAGTCCAGTGTTATATGTGTCTCCTGTAGGAAGACTATTTCTGCAGAATACCTTTCAATCTCTTTTAAAACCATGTGTCTTTTTTCTGGGGAACTGAGGCCTCTCACATTATATGTAATAAAATTTATGTTCGACATATCTTTCTCTCTCTTTTTTTTTTTTAACAGGCATTTGCCTTTTGTTATGCAATATACAGATCCTGATACCTTACCCACCCCTCCCTCCTCCCTCGTGACCTCCCCACCCCCCCTTCCATGGTTAAACCTTAATCCTATGCTCTTAATATAGGGCATTTTTTCTTGCGCCTCTCTTGGCGCCCTTATGTTCTAAGGTGGAATTCTAAATGACACTCTCCCTTCTCCCCTATTACTAGGGCGTTAGCGACAGAACACTCCCCGGGTCCCCTGTCTCCATATCCCACTCCTCCGTTTTGATCCCCCATAAACCCTCCCAACCTCCCCCCTCCATCCCCTCCCCCACCGGACCAAAATCTCTTGACTATTTGGTATTGAAATGTCAAATTTTTGGCAGAATTCTGGTATTTCCTCCATAAATCTTAATCTTGCCGTGACCCCATTTTTCCTCCCAATCAAACACGCTGGGAAACCCCAGTTGTACTGGATTTCTTGCTCCTGCAAAACTCTTAATAATGGTTTTAAATGTCTTCTTCTCAACGTCTCTTGAGACAGATCTTGGTATATTTGAATATTATGCTCTTCGAATTTTATTGGCGACTTTCCTCTCAGATTTTGCATAATTGATTTTTCTCCTCCCAACATTTAAATCGCACAATAATGTCTCTGGGGTTATCTTGTGATATTTCTCTTGGTCTTCTTATCCTGTGTGCCTGTTCTATTCTTAGTGGGGAGGTTATCTCTCTATCTAGTAATGGGTTGCAGATTTTCCTTATTATTTCTGGTAGATTTTCAGATTGCGATGAATCTGGCACTCCGCGTATTCTGATATTTTTCCTTCTGTCTCCGTTTTCTTGATCTTCTAATTTATACGCTTGTTCCTGTTGGTCCCTTTTTAGAGATTTAATCTCTGCCTCTAATTTTCTGATGGTGATTGCATTGCAGTCTGTTTTTTTTTTCTACTTCTTCCAGTATATGCCCCATGTTTCTCTCCATTTGTGATTTAAGTGATTTTTCTAGCACGGCAAACATGCCTTGTATTTCAATTTTTGTTGGTAGTAGCGTCATGTCTTGCTGTTCCTTCTCCATTATTGGTTCAGGATCTATTTCAACCTCCTGGTCTAATCTAGACTCAGAGGGCCAGATTCATGAACAATGGTGCAGATTTGCACCGGCGTGGCGCATCATTTTTAGACTACACCGGTCCAGCGTGGAGAGGCAGTTAGGTGATTCAAGAAACTTTTTTTGTCTACGATGCCCCAGCGGGGCGGATTTTAGACGGCGTAAGTCGGGGTAAGGCCAACTGGGAGTCACCCTATGCTAATGAAGTGCCGACCGTGGCGCATCTTAGATCGCACATGCTCAGTGACATCCAGGGGTAAATGCCCCAATCTGCACATGCTCAGAACTGCGCCCCGGCGTGATCCCTGAGCTACGCAGACCCACTACCAAAGCCCAGTCCATGAATCAGCCCAGACTTCTGCCCTGCAGGTGCAAATGTACTGAAGCTTTTTTTTTTCCAAGCTAGGTCGTTTGCATTGTGGTGGGGCAGTTATGGCTGATGAGGAATCCTCAGGTGGGCGGATGACCAATTTCAGCCCAGAGGAGAGGGCTGTAATTATTGAGGGCCTCTCCCAACATGGGGACCGCCTCTATGTGTTGTCGTTCAGTTCGTTTGTAACGCTGCTGCTTTAGCTGCTCTCCAGCTGACCTCTGCAAGTTTGGTGCAGTTACCCCTGCTTTTATGAGGTGTAACTTTGCACCGGAAATTTCAGCTCCGCTCACCGGGAGTAGCCTGCGCCGGTCAAGCTTAAGTTGATGAATCGGCCCAAAAACCTCATTTGCATATTTAAAACACAAAAACCATGGCCGCGCCAGATCCGACCAGCGTAAATCTGCGCCAACGCCGCGCCGGCGTGGAAAGGTTACACCGAGGCGATGAAGTCTATTTGGAGGCGTAATCTGGTTCTCTGGGTACGGCGCAGCGATCCGCCGGCGCAAATCTGCACTTACGCCGCGCATCTCCCAAAAAAACGGTGTAAGTGCTACATGAATCTGCCCCAGAGAGTGTATCCTGTTCTGCAGGGTTTTTAGGAGCAGTTTTTTTTTCTTTTTCTTATTCTTTTTCTGTCTAAATGCCTTTAACCCCTTGCAGTTTTACTGCTGCCAGTTTGTCCCCGTTTCCCTTATAGATCACAAATTTATTCAGCGGGCCTGGGCTTAATTATTATTATTTTTTTTTTTGCAATTGAACCCCCCCCATTTCTCTTGTAGTCATTTTTGGGGCTTATAACTCACTCGCCTTTACACTGCTAAATTACTCTATAGTCAGGGTATCGGGAAACTCCTGCTTCTAAGGACCTTGAGTGAGGGGGTATAGATACGGATATCAAAGATAGCTGTACTGGAGGGGCTGATCTTGCAAAACCCCCCCCCCCCCCCTTAAGCATCACGTTTGCCGTATTTTACTTTCAATCTACATTTCTCCTGCTGGATAAAGAAATGCTGGGTCTCTGAGGGGAAAAAGGAAAAGAGCACCCCGGTAACTTCAATAAGAACAACCAGGATCCATAGGAGGGCACAGTCACCAGAAAACTATTTATGCTGTTCATGAAGACCTAATTTCCCGTGTTGTCTCCCCTGCTCTGGCGGAACCATTTATCTAGTCTGTAATGTTTTATATTATATTATAAGATCACAACCAGTTCGCAATTCATGACTCATCATCATACCCTTTTATTTCTATTAATCACATAGGCCATAACATATCCTGGAAACATCTCTTTCTTCAAGTTTAACCTTTAGTTTGTTGTCCATTGGCACATTATCCCCTCCCCATATAGTATTGAAATTGCTTTACAGGAAAAAGAAAGACTGCTATTTAAACTGCTTTAGTAGTAGGCTCACACACTAATATCCTTCTCTAATGCCAAGTTCAGTACTAAATTCCTGTTTGCAAAAGCTCCCAGAGAAAAAAAAGGGCAGTCGAAAAAAAAAAAAAAAAGGCTAAGTTCCACATTTCAGTTCAATTTGTTTTTGCTGTATTAAAGAAGCAAAAAGAGAGCGTCCCTGATAGTTTAAGCTAAGATGTTTGTGATCATCCAGACAGTTTTCCGTTCAACTAGTATGGTACAACCGCTTTGTTGACTCTACGGAGGGAAATTCATTCTGACAAGCTGGAAAAAGGACTGAAATTGTATGTGCTTGTGAGAGGGGGGGGTGCGAGGAGTGAGGGATACTACCAGTTACAGACAGCTACCACTCACACATCCCTTGCAGGTCTCACCGCTGCTGTACCGTCTTCCCAGCGGGCGCTCCGTACACAGAGCTACGGTCTCTATTCTGAGACTCCCCGCTCTCGTCGCCCGCGCCTCCACTAACACCTCACCTCCAACGCCAGCTGCGCTGATGTGCGTCATATTCTCGGGTTGCCCGGGACCCCCCACTCGCCTTCCGTGTGAAATAAATCATCCGTTTGTAGCACTGTGAAACCTGAGAGCCGGGGAGCCGCTCGTTTCTCCCATCCAGGTATGCTGCTTCTCCGGGACTTGAATCTGCAGGATCCGCGGGTTCAGACCGGAGGAAGAAAAGAGGACAGCGGGGGATGAGGGAGGGGGCTCAGGTGCAGGGCAGGCAGGCCGAGGAGATCATTCCCTGGAGCTAGGGTGGAGACCAAGAGCTCCCATCTAGCTGTTCCGGCGCACAGACCGCGCCATTACCAGACTCCTCCCTCCCCTGTAGTGGTGTACACCTTTGCATCTAATCCCCTTGGGGAGGCTTTTCTATGTGTGGATGGATATTTTATGGTTACACAACCTGGTCACATTGCTATAATATTTTTATATAGACTATCAACCGAAGGACCTATGAATAAATGGTTGCGGAACAAATCATTTGAGTTTCCATTATTTATTATGGGGAAATTCGCTTTGATATACAAAGTGCTTCGGATTACAAGCATGTTTCTGGAACAAATTATGCTCGCAATCCAAGGTTTTACTGTAAATGTTTTATTATCTGATTTTTTTTTTTTCAATAACCATAAACCACAAATCCTTTATTCAAATTAAACATGGCGTATTCACATTTATTTTTGTTATGATTTTGTATTAACATTATCAAGAAAAATAGTAAACTTAGCAATGTTAAAGCTGTCACATAAAGAGGATATTTAAAAAAATATATGCTTATGCTGAAAGCAGACAGTTTGTGTACACAGATTATACTTTTTTGAAGGGCAATGAAACCTCATGAAATGTGAATTTACTATGCACTACTGTACAGTGTCAATATTTTGGTAAAAATTTCGAATTTTATTTTTCAGTCAAGTTTAAAAAAAAATGTCCCTCACACTCTATAATGTAATATGAACATCGATTTGTAGTATTAAAACATGTAGCAGCAATGTAATTTGGACCCATTAATATATAGTACCACACTTTGGAACAAAAGTCAGCCAGTACCAAGGCATTGGTAATCTGCATGAATTAAAAAGGTTGGGAAAGGCTGTGTGAACATGAAGGAACCCTTGCAGTAACTTTCCGGTCTCAAGGGACCCCTGCTAATAATTATCTACAGTTTATTGTAAAATTATTGTCATGGTCACTCAGAAACCTGCCCATTACCCTTGTGGTCATTGGGAAGAATCCCCCTCAGTGGTGTCAATGGGAACTTATATGAGAGGTAGAAATTGCTCAGGGAAACCCTAGGGTTCCACAAAACCCTGAACTTGAAAGGGATTCTACACCTCAGCGAGACATAAGCCCATGTCCACCCTAACCTAGAACCCTCGTCCCTGCTGAATAATAGCAATACCAAGACCCCGCAAAAAGAAGTTACCGCTCCAGGTGGGTATGCTGGACAATTAGTAGCTTCTCAGGAGACCAGGAGTCCCGGCAATGCACAAGGCAAATAGTAAAGGCTAGAAGAATGGACAGCCGCACTTCCACTTACTACTCGTTTCACACTGGTCAGTGCTTAATCATGATTAAGCACTGACCGCAGTGTGAAACGCGTAGGATGCTATCTCCACTGTTTTTCTGTACTTTGTAGTGCATTTGCCATTTTTTTAAAATAAAGACAACCCAAGGGTTTTTTGGAAGTGTGGCTGTCCATTCTTCTAGCCTTTACTAATACCAAGACCCTATTTGCTTTGCTTAGTGTACAGAGATGTCCACATTGCTTTAAAAATTTGTATGGTGGCTGTCAACTTTGACTGATGCTCTTGGGTGAAATTTCTAATCAAATAATCTGTACCTGGTAAAGCCAAACTGCTGATGACTCATGTCAATTGTAAAATAGATGAGCCACAAGCAAGAAAAGACATTTCCATTTTTAACTAGAAATCGAATTTAAAGTACACCTGTCAGAGATTTACAGGAGCTAATCAGCTGTCTTTCTGATCCACTGGCGGCAACACTTTCAGTGTCGCTGTCATACTGTTGTTCACTGACCCAGAACAATGTGGCAGAAGTCAAAGTCTTGAAATATTTAAACTGGGGGGGGTAAATATGTCAGCTGGCAATTATCGTTTTTAGGCGCTCAGCTCTTGCAACAGACAAGTTTCCTTTAAACGTAAGGCCTTTTAGTATGTTAGTTCTAGCTAATCAGGACCATGACTAACATTTTTATTACGATTACAGATTTTCAGTCCTCTATGTGTATCTGAAAAAGGGTCATATTATTATGTACAAGTATTTAACCACTTCCGTCCCAGAAGGATTTACCCACTTCCTGATCAGGCCATTTTTTGCGATACGGCACTGCTTTGCTTTAACCGACAATTGCGCAGTTGTGCGACACTGTACCCAAACAAAATTGATGTCGTCCCCCCCGAGCTGTCTTTTGGGGGTATTTGATCACCTCTGCTTTTTTTATTTTTTGTGCTTTAAACAAAACAAAAAAAGACCGACAATTTTGAAAAAAAATAAAATAAAACACACCCAAAAAAAAAAAAAAAAGGATCAAATTTCTTCATCAATTTAGGCCAATTTGTATTCTGCTACATATTTTTGGTACAAAAAAAAAAAAGAGAAACAATAAGCGTATATTGATTGCTTTGCACAAAAGTTATAGCGTCTACAAAATAGGGGATATATTTATGGCATTTTTATTATTATTTTTTTATTAGTAATGGCGGGACTGTGACATTAGCGGGACTGTGACATTGCGGCAGGCAGATCGGACACCTGACATTTTTTTTACCCCTTTTTGGGAACCGGTGACATTATTACAGTGATCACTGCTAAAGATATGCACTGACATTATACCAATGGCACTGGCAGGGAAGCTGTTATCAGGGGCAATCAAGGGGTTAAATGTGTTTCCTCTGTGTGTTCCCACAGATCGGCGTGTACGAGCGCGACATACACCTACAGCGATTTGCGCAGCCGAGCCAACCTGCCACAGTATAACTGCGGCGGCTGGTCATCAAGTGGTTAATGTACCATTTTCATTCACTATGAAAGTAACTGTTTGGGAGTCATTTATTGAAATCGCAAGGGGCAAATTACAAATCTATGTGTACCAAATAGGTGAACCAACAGTTATACAGTTACAGAGAATTTCATACTCTGTTGTATTAACAGGATGTGTACTACGAAACTCATTTATAAAAAGGAAGATAAAGTGCAAAGTAAACTAAACGTTCTACACCCAGTCATGTATTTTTTTTATCATGCAATATAAAAATGACAGTCAACATATGATTGGCTTTTAAGGTAGGGTGACCAGACAGCCCTGGTTTCCAGGGATAGTCCCCGGATTGAGGACACTGGACCAAGTCTGTCCCTGGTTTTGTCCCCGGATTGGATCTGAACAGGGGCTGGGGAAATGTCAGACAGTGCAGAATAATAATAATAAAAAAAAAAAAAAAATCAGAATTGCACACCCCCTGCTCCGCCACTTTTACTAGCTTGGGTACATAAATATGTCCCCGGATTTCATTTTAAAAATACGGTCACCTTATTCTAAGGGTGAAACCTCTGTTGTAATCTATTGATTTGTAAGTGAGTCTTTATGCAGGCATTGGCCATTTAGCCGTTCTATACAGTACATAGGGCAACAGTCACAAGGTAAGCATCATAAATGGAAATCCTCCATGTGGCTGTAGCCTGGTGTCTGAGCCCCTGAATTTTTTTACCTAGCGATTCAATTACAGCCTTTACCCACAGTGCCACCTGTTGTAGAAATCCGATATTGCAAAGCAACAATGCAAAGGAGATGCTGATAAATGAGCCTCAATCTACATACTAAAACCAGTTCAACCAGTCATGCCTTCCCTGGGGGACTGGGCTGTGGAAGTGGACCGCATAAGGGACCTTGAGCGTCTGTTGGCGGAGGAGGGTGGTAGGAGTGAGCAGTTTTCTCTCACCTGGACTTCGTGGTCCATGTTCCGATACTCTTCTGAGTTTATATCTTGGGCCGAGCGTGGCATGGACGATGTGACCCTGAAGCCATGATGGAGTGACCCTTATCTCTTGATTCCTGTCCCCGATTTCTTTGCCACCCCTTTTTATCTGCCCCTGCCTCTTGTCCTTTTCTTGATCTCCAAATACTTCCCTAAGACCTCATAGAGCTAACGTATCGTGGCCCCGACCCGCCCATGGCTATCTACCCGTTGTAAGATCCCATGGGTCTTATTTTACTTCCAGATCCGTGTATAATCTCTCCCAATATACCGCGTGAGATGCAACGTTGAACCCCTCACTAAAGTGAGGTTGGTAGACACAACTACTTATTACTCCATATACCGGGAGAATGCTTAATCATGCGGTCATATAATAGTCTACACACACATGCTCCTATTCCCTTTTTTTTTTTTTCTCTTTCCCCTTTTATCACATAACTTAGACATGTTTTCACTACGTCAAACACGATGCTTACGGTTGATGTATTTGTTTTTACTGTATGTAACGTTTGAGACGATATTTGTCTTTCTTTTTTTCTTTTTTCTGAATAAAATAAGATTGAATTAAAACCAGTTCAACCAGCAATAAAAATAAATGGTAGAATAGTTGTACTGGTGTTGCATAATGGTAGGTCTGGGGGAACGATAGCCCCTTAGTATTGTTATGGTAAAGACAAGGAACTTAGGAAGTTGAAAAATTACATTAAAAAGTAGATCTGAACCCATTTTGGATAACCTTTAATATATCAACATGCTTTGTGTCAAACAATTGCTATTTAACTTTTTTCATTAAACATATTATCTTGCGTCAGCATCTGCTGAAGGCCACTGCTCTACAATGGTTTACTATGTGACAACAGTAGATCATGCCTGTATAATGTGTGTTGCCAGGGATGCTTGTAATCTTTGGGAGGATCGAATGTGACAATATGGACAATGCCTAGAGCACAAGTGAGAGACAGTTGTCACTCAATTCCATACGCCTTGACACGGACCTTCGTAGGATTACAGAGTATGGCTTTAAAGGGGTTGTAAAGGTTCATTTTTTATTTTATAAATAGGTTCCTTTAAGCTAGTGCATTGTTGGTTCACTTACCTTTTCCTTCGATTTCCCTTCAAATTTTTTTTTTTCTTTGTCTGAATTTCTCACTTCATGTTCCTCCTCAGTAAGCTGTTCTGGCTGACTAACCCCCAGCCAGAACGGCTCGGGTGATGGTGGAAAGCTTACTGAGGAGGAACAGGAAGTGAGAAATTCAGACAAAGAAAAAAAACATTTAGAAGGGAAATGGAAGGAAAAGGTAAGTGAACCAACAATGCACTAGTGACTAGCTTAAAGGGTCACTAAAGGAAAAAAAATTTTTTGCTGAAATGACTGTTTATTGGGTATAGAGACATACAAGTTAACTGATTCCTTTTAAAAAGGATTACAAATTGAATTTAATCTATCATATAATGTGCTTCTAGTTTCACTTTCGGTTTTAAAGGTACATACATGAAGTTCCGGGTGAGAGGTGAGTCGGGAAGACACACAGAACAAAAACAAACAAATCCAGGGCAGTGTTTTGTTTTTAAAATGAATCTGATTGGTTCTGAGGAGTTTTAGACACACAGTAATGACAGCTTAGACCCCCGTGAGAAAGCTCCCAGTACGATGATTATAAGGAAACAGGCAACCAGGAAGTGTGGAGATCACAGCAGAATTACAGCTACTTCAAAGCAAAAACGAACAATGAGGACATGAAACCAGGACTGCAGTAAGGTAAAGGAAGCTATTTAGCTAAAAAAAAAAATTCCTTTAGCGACCCTTTAAAGGAACCTATTTAGAAAATAAACGAACCTTTACAACCCCTTTAATAAACGCTGCCCATTTACCACAATTGAAAAAAGATTTTAACTTGCATAAACAAGTTGTTAGTGTTTAGATCTGAGAACCCCATTTAAAATGTCATTACTGCACCGAGGTATCCTAACATTTCTACCTACAGATGGCCTTTTATGTAAGAAACTGCTACGATGCTGCAACCCTTCAAGAGCTCATTAGTACCACCTGCAAATTAAAAAAAAAAAGTTGCTATGGTAATTTTTCCAGAACACATAGCTGACAGTTGAAACGTGCCAAGGGGAGCAGCATCAGCTCAAGTGAAAAGCTACATCACCTGCTTACATATATAAAACTCTCCTATGTATCCCACAATCTACCCGGTGCACCAAAAGATCAAAAACAATGGGCTGGATTCAAGTAGATTTGCGCTTTTTTTACGGAGGCGCAGGGCAAAGTTTTTGCCCTGCGCCCCCGCAAATTTACTGCGCTGCCCTTGATTCACGGAGCAGTAGCTCCGTAAATTGCGTGGGCGCGCCGGCAAAATGCCCGGCGTAAGCGCGCGCAATTTAAATGATCCCGTAGGGGGCGGGAATCATTTAAGTTAGGCGTGTTCCCACGCCGATCGTAGAGCGCATGCTCCGTTGGGAAACTTTCCCGACGTGCATTGCGGCAAATGACATCGCAAGGACGTCATTTGCTTTAAAGTGAACATGAATGGCGTCCAGCGCCATTCACGAATCACTTACGCAAACTACGTAAAATTCAAATTTCGCGACGCGGGAACGACGTGTATACGTAACATTGGCTGCCCCTGCTAATAGCAGGGGCAGCCTTACGCAAAAACCGCCGTACGGAAACGACGAAAATTGCGTACGCAGGGCTCGCACAATGTTGTGAATCGGTGTTGGCATGCAATTTGCATACTATACGCTGAGCACAACGGGAACGCCACCTAGCGGCCATCGCAAGAATGCAGTCTAAGATATGCGGGCATAAGAGCCTTATGCCACGCATATCTTAGGCTGCAGTCGGCGTAACGAGGTTCCTGAATCAGGAGCATTCGTTACGCCGGGGCAAGTAAGCAATTGCGCTGTGTAACTATGGTTACACAGGCGCAATTTGCTTCTTGAATCCAGCCCAATGTGCTTATGGGAGTAACAAGTGCTAACTGACAAGTGTTAAAGGTCTTGCCTTATACATCTGAAGACCAAAGATCAATATCATTTCACAATTTACCAGAAAAGATGAATAGAACATAATTAGACTATTTTGATAAGGCAATGCAAAGTGCAGAGAAGTTATATAAAGGACACTAACCCACAAAAACACAAGATTTCATTTTACTGTAGTTCTAATAAAAAAATTTTTTTTTTTTTTGATTGGCTATAATGAATTAAATTAGACACACTCATCGCTCATATCGTATTAGTCTCTTGGAAATACCACTACAGCAAAACCTTGGTTTGAGAGCGTTTTGCAAGACTAGCAAAATGTTCTAATAAATGTTGCCTTGATATACAAGCGATGTCTTGATATAAGAGTAGCGTCATGTCACAACCAAGTATAAAAAAAGAAGAGAGGAGCCTCTAAGTGTACAATATGGTTACATTTAATGAAGGTACAACATTTAGCAACGTATTGCTACACTTAGAGGTTCCTCTCTTCTCTTTTATACCCTGTAAAAAATGCTTTGATATACAAGTGCTTTGGATTACAAGCATGTTTCTGGAACGAATTATGTTCACAAACCAAGGTTTTACTGTATTAACTGCATCAGTAATGTCATTACACTAATTGGACATAAACATTAGCAAATTAAATAGTCCATAATGGCAAACCACAGAGCTGAATTAAGTAAAATGTGCTTGTTATTTCACCTTAATGGTAAAACAATATCATCGTAACGGTGCTGGTTCATGTCTACCGCACAGCATATTCTGGCTCGTCTTTGCTCTGCTCCTTTCAAAATGTCTCCAATTCACAATCTGAGCAATCCGTAACCATTTTGCATAGTTTCTTTTTTGTATATGAAAAACCTTCTTGAATTAGGTTCTGATAAGATTTGCCGTTTCCTCTTCTGTCCCCTAAGCAAACAAAGGCAGATATGTTAAAACAAATCCATTACATTACAGCAATTTGGGGATATATGGTGATCAAATGTGTGTGTGTTAGAAAATGTTTATAATCAGATGTTATCTTTACAGAAACGATAGATAGGGAGAATGACATTATAAAGAATTTAAAAAGAGACCCCCCCCCAAATAATTTAGCTGCTGCCTTTTAATATAAGGACGCTTATCTGTCCAGGGATCCAGCAATGTCCTCACCCGAGCCAATTCTTCAATCGGCTTTGGGTGCAGATGCTAGCATTTTAGGCAAGAAAACCTGGCCGTGAAGGCTTCCAGCTTCACATCCGATCTCCTACTTCGCATGCTCAAGCCCCGCTGCACTTTGTGAATGGGGGTGGGGGTGCGCATAAGCAGAACTTCCCCTATTGGGGAAAGTTCCGCTTTAAAGCTGAACTCCAGTAGAAGCAAGCATCGTATAAATACAAAAGGCATGTGTATTACTTTAATCCTGGTGTGGTTCATGTATTTCTTCCAGATATGTGCACTAATACAATGTGAAACTTTACCTCTGTGCAGGAGCTTTCAACTGTATTAAAAGGAGTACTGCCAAAGCTATTTTTTGTTCATACTGCTCATGTGGGTCACAGACGTGCACTTATTTCTGCAATCCTGTGACCCAGATTTAACAACAGCTCACTGTTGGCTGACGTCACAGAGCCATACTGACCACGTTTTCAGGATTTATCCAGATGCCTGACCGGCATCTAGCTCAGCCTCTCAGCACGCCACTGAGAGCGTGATCCAGCCACTTCCATTCTCTCCACAGTCCGGTGATCTCTGCTCAGTGATGAACAAGAATTAGAGCTGGTGGGGGACAGCTACAGCATCGGACCAATGTTGCAGCCATATAGGTGAGGATGTAGGTTTTTTATTTTTTTTATCCCTGCACTTCTCAAGGAGAGAGCAGCTGTAACTTTAAAGAGAAGGATAACTAGTCTTGTATCCACCCTCCTGGAGTTGGTTGACCTGATGTGCCCCTCCCACATCGCAAACAAAGTGCATTAACGTTTTGGTTATTAAAGTGTTACTAAACCCACAACAGTAAAATCAGTCTGTATATGCAGTAAAACATGTGGTTATATTCACTGTGGAACCTAAGGGGTTAATCCCCTGATTTGTGTATAAAGGCTGTGTGATCCTGTCTCTGATCCTCCTCTTCCTCCACTGTTCCCTAATTATTTCCTGATAATACAGAGCCCAGGCACATGCTCAGTTTGGTGTGTATTGCTAGAGAGTTTTCTTTTTTTTTTTTTTTTCTTGGGAGAGTTCATGTGATCAGCACAGGGCCAATGAGCACTGCCCACTGACAGAGGGCCAGAGGAAAATGAAAACTCCTCCTACAAGCTTTACTAGGAACTGATACAAGACTGCTATATACTGCTGATGAGAAAAGGTATTTAGCAGTTTATTTTTAATAAAACAATTGCATTTCCATGTTCTGTGTACTGTGGGAGACCAGATATAGTGAATGCAGGGTCCTGGGTTTAGTAACACTATTTTTCACAACCTTGTTTTTGACAATTGTTTTGACATGTTTTAAATAAAACAACTGCAACGGGAAAATTTCAATCAGCATTATGTAGAAAAGTGATATGACAAACTGGGCATTTATAATGCAATAAGCCAAGCCAGGATGGCAAATCAATCAATCAATTTTTTTTGTAGTGGCTCAGGCTTTAGATTTTCATTGATTTCCTATCTGGTAAATCTGTTATCACTGTTACAGTAACTTGACAGGCACTTTTCCCTCCTTCCTGCCCAGGACAATTTTTAGCTTTCAGCGCTGTAGCATTTTGAAAGACAATTGCGCGGTCATGCAACACTGTACCCAAACTACTGACAGGCGTTACTGAGTGGCACTTTGATAGGGCACTGACAGGTATTACTGATGGGGCGCTGATTGGCATTTTTTTGGGCACTGATATCCATTATGGGGACAGGCTGGCAGGTGTTGCTCACAGATTGGCAGCTGATGGGCACCTTTTGATGGGGGCTGTGCCGATTATCAGCACAGACCCCCCCCCCGATTGTCTCCCGAGGAGATACGTTTACCGGCACTTCCTGGTTCACGCAATGATCAGCTGCGATTGGTCACAGCTGATCACGTAGTAAAAAGCCTCTGTCAGAGGCTCCATACCACGATCGGAGTTGCGGTGTGTGTCAGGCTGACACACAGCACCTCCGATCGCTGCGCTGCGGCACTGTTATCCCGATCATGCAATATGATGTCCGATCAGGGATAACACAACCACTTTGCCGCCGTCATTCTGCTATATGGCGGGTGGCAAGTGGTTAAAGTGTTTGTTACCCCAACATTTTATATTCCTGTTATGTGCCTGCTGTACCATGTACTTGTATTGTGTCCTCTTTATATTGCTTCCCTTGTGTGAAATCCCTGGTGTTTGTCAGTCCCTCTGCTTTCCTATTAAAAACTGACCACACTAGGCAGAAGAGCACATCTATGGTCAGTCCAATGAGGAGACTCGTCCTGACCCGCCCCTCCTGCACAGCCTTTTACTGGGAAGCTCAGTGTTCTGTTGCTTCCCCTCCCCCAGCCCTTATGCAGCGAAGAACAGAGGAAACAGAGAGAAGGTTATCACTTTTTTTTTTTTATATATCTAAACACAAATGTTTTGGCTTTCATTTCTATTTTAAACTGAATAGGTATGTTGTACAAGGTGATCTTTACCATTTTTAATTCCATAACATTTGTATTAAAAAATGGGTAATAAAATGGAATTCATAAGAATGAAATGTAAAAATACACAGTATACTTCCCACTTTACATACCTGTTCCCTTGTTCTATGTGGACGGCATACCAGAATAACGAATATTATACCAAAAAAAATGCCTAGACCCATAATGATGAAGGGAACATTGGCTACCACTCTGGCCTTCCACAGTATGGTCTTCAGTTTTGCAGAAGAGTCGTCATCAATGATAACCGCCTGTAACAGAATTACACACAGATGTAATTACAGCAAAAATAAATTAAAATGTAATTTTTGAAGGCCAACACCGAATTGCAAAAGACGGGAACTATAGAAATATATGTACACCAATGGGGGTTCATGTAAAGGAGTAAAAAAAAAAATTGTGCAAATCTACATGGCCTTTGATATTATTAGTGAACAGCCTGTTGGAAAAAGCTTCTTTGTTACAGCTACATGGGAGATTTTCAATCATACTACCAAATTGAATAGCATGTAATTTATAAGAGTAGCATAACTTGTTACTTTTTCCATCTAGCTAATAAGCAATTATTGGTGAAAAACATAATTTGAACACACAGTGCATCAATTGTGTGTGCCACTATAGAATACACGTGAAGCTTACACCATTGGCTGCAATCTGTTCCATTAATGATGGCTGCTGGTGGCAACTACCGTATTTATCGGCGTATAACGTGCGCCGGCGTATAACGCGTGCCCCAATTTCAGAGGGAAGTTTCAGGAATTTTTTTTTAATTTTGTGGTCAGTGTCCATCTGCAGCCTCAATGCAGCCTATGTGCCCCATCTCCAGCCTAAATGCAGCCTATGTGCCCCATCTCCAGCCTAAATGCAGCCTATGTGCCCCATCTCCAGCCTAAATGCAGCCTATGTGCCCCATCTCCAGCTTAAATGCAGCCTATGTGCCCCATCTCCAGCCTAAATGCAGCCTATGTGCCCCATCTCCAGCCTAAATGCAGCCTATGTGCCCCATCTCCAGCTTAAATGCCTCTCCATTCCTGTCACACAATTCAGCTCCCCTGTGTCATCCAGTGGCGACTGCAGGGGAAAGGAGGGAGAGGCGACAACAGGCCATAGGAGCCTATGGGTTATGTGACTGCTCAGGCATTGTCGGCCATTGTCGAGTACTCTCGACATCCTATGCCCTAGTACGGAACTTCCTTCATATGTATGTAAATGAGAACCTTGATGTGATAATTGGGGTATCAAAAAACTGCGCCCGACTGATAACCCACTACTGCGCCAGATGGAAAGAAGTTGAAGCGCCTAGCTGCTGCTTAAATAAATAGTATGTGAAATAAGGGAATATATTTTGTACATAAAGTGTCAATATAAAACCACAGCGCTATGAGAATAAATTAATATTCAAATCTAAATATGCAAACACAAGTGTACAATGTGATATCACAATGTTAAGTAAATAACTTATAAACTTGTAAACATGCAAAGTAAGTGAAAAAAAGTGAGAAAAAGTTCGTGACGCTACAGAATACGTAACGTATTCAAAAAAGAAGAAAATTCATGTGACTTCAAGAGTAGTTGATCCACTTTCCAGGACTTCCACCACACCTCAGTGTTCAGTGCTCCAATCCCCCTCACAGTGGACACTCACCACAATCATATGCCTCCCACTCTCGTGTTTGGCTAACGAGCTTGTAATAAGAGTATCTCCAGGGTATCACCAATATACATCCAAATGTTAATTCCGAGAAGTTTCCAAAGTGATAATGCAAAACAAGAGAAAAAATGCACAATAGTGTAAAAACGTAAGACCAGTTTATTAAAACACTCAAATGAACCTTCAAAAGTTGCACTCACAAATCAGAATCACAAAAACAGCTTTGTGTGATAGCAGATCACTGCACACTTCAAACTCCTTAACTGTAGATAATAGTGGTCACGGCGGACCCTCGATTAACCGAATGATCTCACCGCAATCCTTGGCACAGCACACCACCTCAAATGATAACTCCTTCACTCGATAACACAAAAACAGCTGAAAGATGGCTGCAAACACTCCTAGATGTAACTTGGAACTTCTTTTCTCTCTTTCCTTTCAAACATGGATTAGGCCACGCCCCGACATGTTTCGACTTCCTGTCTTATTCATGGGTATGGCCAAATCCCCACTTCCCTCTTTTATATATACCTGGGGTTATATAGCAGCGAATCAGAGCAGAGAGTGACGGAACGCCATCCTCTGCTTGTGTGTATCGCTCTATCTGGCAGCGAATACATCACCGGATCACGTGCAATGGCGCGTCCAATAGGGTGAAAGCATCGCCGTATCTATGGGCGGGAGCTGTGTATGACGTCTCACTCGTCAGTCCAGCAGCACTGAGCGCAGCCAATCATGCTGCGTATCTCTTGTGACACGTTGCCTTGCCGGAAATGACGAGTGAGTGTTGTCTATCGTCAAGGTGCCGCGTTGTCCTAGCAACGGGGGACGCGACCAACTGGTCACATGCACGTCGCAGCCAATAAACAATTGATCGCAGCAAAAACCCAGACGGAAGTGCAATGTACATATGGCACATTGACATATCACACAGCGGTTTACTAATTGTTAAAGAAGGACCATACTAGCAGATCAGTATTAGAATTATTAATTAATTTTTTGTGTGAGTGTAACAGTAATTTTTCAAAAACTGGGGGAATTTGATCATAAATCAGGGGACGGTCTCTCGAGAGTCCCCATGACCACCAATCCCCAGTTATTACACACTAAATAAAAAATATAAAATACAATCAATATTTAAAATCAAATATAAAATTAGCACTATAACTTCGATCTGATATACAAATACTACTACTAGCATTATCTTTAATGAACTAATCTAGACTAAATCAATTCATCAAACACAATGTATACATATACTCACTATTATAAGAGTATTGGGCATCATGCATATGCATAAGTACACAAACTAACTGCATACAAATTAAAAATACTACTTAATTTGATCAAGGAATGAATGGTTAATGGTGACTATTGATCACAAATGATCCAATAATTTATGGGTGGAACATTTCTGACATCACAATAGTAAGACCAATTAAATAAACATTTGAATAAACGTACAAAATGTATGAAAATATAAACTAGATGTCTGACCACATACTGACAATTGCAGAGACAAGGGTTTAACTGGTATCACCCATGCTACTTAGCTGATAGTCCTGCATACCAGTAATCTGGTACAGTCCAGATACGAACTATACGACACATTGTATATTGAGGTCAGTGTTCACCTATAGCATATATCAATAACACAGTTATACAATAAGAACAAAAAAGGAAAAGAAAAAATTGGAGAAATTAAATCTGTCAAGAGTTGTTAATAAAACAATTGAGGTCAACCTCTATGTTTAAACCCCTAGGCTGAAGACATCTAAGCAGGTATATCCACTGGGTTTCGCGTTGTGAGAGGTCCCTAATCCTATTTGAACCCCTCCACCCGAAATATACCACATCAATACCACAGAATTGAATCAGAGATGGATCCTGCTTGTGTCTTCTCTTAAAATGCATTGAGACGCTATGATATTCAAAGCCCTTTTTAATGTTCGCCAAGTGTTCCGCGATTCGCACCCTAAGCAATCTCTTTGTCCTCCCCACATAAAGTAGACCACATGGACACCATAATAGATACACCACGTAAGAGGAGTTACATGTGCTAAATTCTTTGATCTCAAACGGACTACCATCGCTTCCTCTTACTTGACATATCCCCCTGTTGTGTATTTTGACTGTTCGACAACATATACATCTTTCACAGGGAAAAAAACCTTTCAAGTCAATTTTAATGGAGGGAGTTGGGGGGTCCAGAATTTTCCGGACAACTTTATCTCCGAAATTTGGTGCCTTTCGGTAGATAAACCGAGGATGATCCGGTATTATAGTACCCAAATGTGTGTCTCTGGCTAGGATGTGCCAATGTTTACGAAAAATCGTTTCAACATCCTTGTATTGGGAATGAAAGCCTGTTAAAAAACCCCATTGATGCTGGCTGTTAGACTCAACAGATGCCCTCTTCCTCAAACATTGTTCCCTCGGTACTTCTGCTACATCTCTTATGATGTTATTCAATTTCGCTTCATTGTACCCCTTCTGTACAAATCTCTGTTTCAACATAGTTGCTTGTTCTAAATAGTCTGATTCCTCAGTACAGTTTCTCCTTACTCTTAGGAACTGTCCTTTCGGGATATTGCTTATCCACGCCGGATGATGTCCACTCCGGATCGACAAGTAGCTGTTACGATCGGTTGTTTTGAAATGTACTTTCGTCTTCAATTTCCCATTTAGATGTTCAATGTTGACATCAAGAAAATCTACTGAATTCATACTAATATTATATTCAAGCTTGATGTTGTTCTTGTTGTTGTTGAGATCTGTCAGGAACAATCTGAGATCCACCTCCGATCCCTCCCAGATTAGTAAGAGATCGTCGATGAATCTGCGATAGAAGATGAGCTGTTGTCTCTGATTGCAGAAGATGTATCTATCCTCCCACTCCGCCATAAACAGGTTGGCGAGGCTGGGGGCAAACTTAGCCCCCATAGCCACGCCAACCTGTTGCGAGAAGAAAAAGCCATTGAACCAAAAATAGTTGTGCGCCATGCAGAACTCCAGAGCTTGGCCCAAAAATTTCTTTTGGACATGAGGGATGTCATCCCTCCTACTCAGTGCCCAGTTTAATGCCAGCGCAGCGTCCTCATGCTGGATTATAGTATAGAGGGACGCTACGTCCGCTGTTACCAATATGATGTTGGACCCAGGGTTGATATTTAATAACTCTAAAGATGTTAATAAATCCGTGGTATCTTTCAGGAACGCCCTAGTATTACGAACACTCGGCTGGAGAAACTTATCTAAGTACTCTCCCAACCTAGCAGTCACAGATCCAATCCCATTTACAATGGGTCGGGCTGGTGGGACTGTTGGGTGTTTATGAATCTTAGGTAACGTGTATATCACTGGAGTCCTGCATACAGAGGGGGCTAAATAAGCCTTTTCTTTGGCATTAAGAGCCTGCGTGCGGAATCCCCAACAAACTAGAGCATCCAATTGCGATTTGTAGTCCTCAGTAGGGTCTGAACCCAATCTTCTGTAGGTCACAGGGTCGCTTAACAGTGTAGTCAATTGATTCAGATAAAACTCTTTATCCATAACGACCACTCCGCCTCCCTTATCTGCAGGGCGGATGATAATCTCCTTGTTGCTTTCAAGGCTTTTTATTCCTTCTTTTATAAATTCAGGGTTCACCTTCTTCTTTTGCGGTAGTTCATCAATATCCTTCAACACCAAATGCTTGAAGACCTCGATGTAATGATTATTCGGGTTCTGGGGATTAAATAGGGATCTATTTTTTAGGCCGCTATCTATATGTGCTGGGGCGGCAGTACTCTTAAAAGATGATTCTGCCGGATGACTCAAGAAGTATTTTTTCATATTAAGAGTCCTTATAAATTTATGAGTGTCAATGTACAAATTGAACTTGTTCATGACTCTCCTTGGTGCACATTTTAGACCAGTATTAAGTATGTTCAATTCTTTCAAATTCAACTCTACTTTGCTTAAATTAAAGATCCCTGTACTTAGGTTTTCCTCGGTCTTTTCTTTGGATTGCTTTCTCCGTCCGGCCCTACAGCCCCTTCTTCTCTTTGGGGGTAGTCTCCATTCTTGGGGTGAGGATATGGATGACCATTCCTGTCCCCCCCCTTGTTGTGACCATTGTGAGGGGGTCTCTTCGGGGTTGCTCCTCTCCCCCTCCCCCTCTGCCCTAAAAAAGGCTGCGGTGGATGATGATAATAATTGGGTGCTGGGTGTGCATACCATTGTTGATATTCTTGTTGAGGATAATACTGACAATGGTTCTGTTCACCCTGTGTGTAATAAGGGCGAGGTGATTGATGACCATGACCATATTGATAATCATCTCTCTCTCGTCTAGGTGCTGCAGGTGATTCGAATTGTGGGCCATACTGTCCACTCCCAGAAGCCTGTGAGTCAGAATTCCGTCTCTGATTAGGCAGTAGATGTTCATTTTTCCTCAGTATGGCTTTACTGGTAGTATGTTTAATCGATTCCTTTTTCTGGCTAACGGTATTTAGTTTTTGTGTAGGCTTCACTTCCTCATTACCGTTTTCAGCTCTGGCAGCAATTTGCCAAGCATAAATCTTGTCATTTTTAAAATCCTCGGAGTCTCGGTTATATTTCTTAACCTTTCTCTTCTGTGTCTCCCTATCAGTCTTCTCCAATTTTTTCTTCATGTTCGTATTGAATTCTTTAATCATAGCAGAGTCATTAATTGGTGCTAATTTATCTTGTATGATTTTAATTTTTTCATTGATCAAACTTAATTTTATCTGTTTCCTTTTCAGGACCAGCACCTGTAATTCCATCCCCACTTTGTTAAAGAATTTCTTCCATTCATCCATATATTTAGTCTCATAGAGACCATCCTGGGGAGTCACCTCCCACCTTAAACTCCTAAAAATAAGTCCCTCCTTATTATAGTGCTCGAATGTAAACACATCCCACCAGGCTTTAATTTGTTTTTCTAATAAAATTTCCAGGGTATATATAAAAGAGGGAAGTGGGGATTTGGCCATACCCATGAATAAGACAGGAAGTCGAAACATGTCGGGGCGTGGCCTAATCCATGTTTGAAAGGAAAGAGAGAAAAGAAGTTCCAAGTTACATCTAGGAGTGTTTGCAGCCATCTTTCAGCTGTTTTTGTGTTATCGAGTGAAGGAGTTATCATTTGAGGTGGTGTGCTGTGCCAAGGATTGCGGTGAGATCATTCGGTTAATCGAGGGTCCGCCGTGACCACTATTATCTACAGTTAAGGAGTTTGAAGTGTGCAGTGATCTGCTATCACACAAAGCTGTTTTTGTGATTCTGATTTGTGAGTGCAACTTTTGAAGGTTCATTTGAGTGTTTTAATAAACTGGTCTTACGTTTTTACACTATTGTGCATTTTTTCTCTTGTTTTGCATTATCACTTTGGAAACTTCTCGGAATTAACATTTGGATGTATATTGGTGATACCCTGGAGATACTCTTATTACAAGCTCGTTAGCCAAACACGAGAGTGGGAGGCATATGATTGTGGTGAGTGTCCACTGTGAGGGGGATTGGAGCACTGAACACTGAGGTGTGGTGGAAGTCCTGGAAAGTGGATCAACTACTCTTGAAGTCACATGAATTTTCTTCTTTTTTGAATACGTTACGTATTCTGTAGCGTCACGAACTTTTTCTCACTTTTTTTCACTTACTTTGCATGTTTACAAGTTTATAAGTTATTTACTTAACATTGTGATATCACATTGTACACTTGTGTTTGCATATTTAGATTTGAATATTAATTTATTCTCATAGCGCTGTGGTTTTATATTGACACTTTATGTACAAAATATATTCCCTTATTTCACATACTATTTATTTAAGCAGCAGCTAGGCGCTTCAACTTCTTTCCATCTGGCGCAGTAGTGGGTTATCAGTCGGGCGCAGTTTTTTGATACCCCAATTATCACATTTCTATACTTTTTAACTATTAGCAGCCATGGAATCTATCAATTTTTTGATGAATAGGCAATTGAGTGCTGACACGATCTTCTCCACCAGTCAGGAAATGACAGACTGTGAGGAGGATTATCCAGGGATTTTAAAAACCCTGGAAATTTTATTAGAAAAACAAATTAAAGCCTGGTGGGATGTGTTTACATTCGAGCACTATAATAAGGAGGGACTTATTTTTAGGAGTTTAAGGTGGGAGGTGACTCCCCAGGATGGTCTCTATGAGACTAAATATATGGATGAATGGAAGAAATTCTTTAACAAAGTGGGGATGGAATTACAGGTGCTGGTCCTGAAAAGGAAACAGATAAAATTAAGTTTGATCAATGAAAAAATTAAAATCATACAAGATAAATTAGCACCAATTAATGACTCTGCTATGATTAAAGAATTCAATACGAACATGAAGAAAAAATTGGAGAAGACTGATAGGGAGACACAGAAGAGAAAGGTTAAGAAATATAACCGAGACTCCGAGGATTTTAAAAATGACAAGATTTATGCTTGGCAAATTGCTGCCAGAGCTGAAAACGGTAATGAGGAAGTGAAGCCTACACAAAAACTAAATACCGTTAGCCAGAAAAAGGAATCGATTAAACATACTACCAGTAAAGCCATACTGAGGAAAAATGAACATCTACTGCCTAATCAGAGACGGAATTCTGACTCACAGGCTTCTGGGAGTGGACAGTATGGCCCACAATTCGAATCACCTGCAGCACCTAGACGAGAGAGAGATGATTATCAATATGGTCATGGTCATCAATCACCTCGCCCTTATTACACACAGGGTGAACAGAACCATTGTCAGTATTATCCTCAACAAGAATATCAACAATGGTATGCACACCCAGCACCCAATTATTATCATCATCCACCGCAGCCTTTTTTAGGGCAGAGGGGGAGGGGGAGAGGAGCAACCCCGAAGAGACCCCCTCACAATGGTCACAACAAGGGGGGGGACAGGAATGGTCATCCATATCCTCACCCCAAGAATGGAGACTACCCCCAAAGAGAAGAAGGGGCTGTAGGGCCGGACGGAGAAAGCAATCCAAAGAAAAGACCGAGGAAAACCTAAGTACAGGGATCTTTAATTTAAGCAAAGTAGAGTTGAATTTGAAAGAATTGAACATACTTAATACTGGTCTAAAATGTGCACCAAGGAGAGTCATGAACAAGTTCAATTTGTACATTGACACTCATAAATTTATAAGGACTCTTAATATGAAAAAATACTTCTTGAGTCATCCGGCAGAATCATCTTTTAAGAGTACTGCCGCCCCAGCACATATAGATAGCGGCCTAAAAAATAGATCCCTATTTAATCCCCAGAACCCGAATAATCATTACATCGAGGTCTTCAAGCATTTGGTGTTGAAGGATATTGATGAACTACCGCAAAAGAAGAAGGTGAACCCTGAATTTATAAAAGAAGGAATAAAAAGCCTTGAAAGCAACAAGGAGATTATCATCCGCCCTGCAGATAAGGGAGGCGGAGTGGTCGTTATGGATAAAGAGTTTTATCTGAATCAATTGACTACACTGTTAAGCGACCCTGTGACCTACAGAAGATTGGGTTCAGACCCTACTGAGGACTACAAATCGCAATTGGATGCTCTAGTTTGTTGGGGATTCCGCACGCAGGCTCTTAATGCCAAAGAAAAGGCTTATTTAGCCCCCTCTGTATGCAGGACTCCAGTGATATACACGTTACCTAAGATTCATAAACACCCAACAGTCCCACCAGCCCGACCCATTGTAAATGGGATTGGATCTGTGACTGCTAGGTTGGGAGAGTACTTAGATAAGTTTCTCCAGCCGAGTGTTCGTAATACTAGGGCGTTCCTGAAAGATACCACGGATTTATTAACATCTTTAGAGTTATTAAATATCAACCCTGGGTCCAACATCATATTGGTAACAGCGGACGTAGCGTCCCTCTATACTATAATCCAGCATGAGGACGCTGCGCTGGCATTAAACTGGGCACTGAGTAGGAGGGATGACATCCCTCATGTCCAAAAGAAATTTTTGGGCCAAGCTCTGGAGTTCTGCATGGCGCACAACTATTTTTGGTTCAATGGCTTTTTCTTCTCGCAACAGGTTGGCGTGGCTATGGGGGCTAAGTTTGCCCCCAGCCTCGCCAACCTGTTTATGGCGGAGTGGGAGGATAGATACATCTTCTGCAATCAGAGACAACAGCTCATCTTCTATCGCAGATTCATCGACGATCTCTTACTAATCTGGGAGGGATCGGAGGTGGATCTCAGATTGTTCCTGACAGATCTCAACAACAACAAGAACAACATCAAGCTTGAATATAATATTAGTATGAATTCAGTAGATTTTCTTGATGTCAACATTGAACATCTAAATGGGAAATTGAAGACGAAAGTACATTTCAAAACAACCGATCGTAACAGCTACTTGTCGATCCGGAGTGGACATCATCCGGCGTGGATAAGCAATATCCCGAAAGGACAGTTCCTAAGAGTAAGGAGAAACTGTACTGAGGAATCAGACTATTTAGAACAAGCAACTATGTTGAAACAGAGATTTGTACAGAAGGGGTACAATGAAGCGAAATTGAATAACATCATAAGAGATGTAGCAGAAGTACCGAGGGAACAATGTTTGAGGAAGAGGGCATCTGTTGAGTCTAACAGCCAGCATCAATGGGGTTTTTTAACAGGCTTTCATTCCCAATACAAGGATGTTGAAACGATTTTTCGTAAACATTGGCACATCCTAGCCAGAGACACACATTTGGGTACTATAATACCGGATCATCCTCGGTTTATCTACCGAAAGGCACCAAATTTCGGAGATAAAGTTGTCCGGAAAATTCTGGACCCCCCAACTCCCTCCATTAAAATTGACTTGAAAGGTTTTTTTCCCTGTGGAAGATGTATATGTTGTCGAACAGTCAAAATACACAACAGGGGGATATGTCAAGTAAGAGGAAGCGATGGTAGTCCGTTTGAGATCAAAGAATTTAGCACATGTAACTCCTCTTACGTGGTGTATCTATTATGGTGTCCATGTGGTCTACTTTATGTGGGGAGGACAAAGAGATTGCTTAGGGTGCGAATCGCGGAACACTTGGCGAACATTAAAAAGGGCTTTGAATATCATAGCGTCTCAATGCATTTTAAGAGAAGACACAAGCAGGATCCATCTCTGATTCAATTCTGTGGTATTGATGTGGTATATTTCGGGTGGAGGGGTTCAAATAGGATTAGGGACCTCTCACAACGCGAAACCCAGTGGATATACCTGCTTAGATGTCTTCAGCCTAGGGGTTTAAACATAGAGGTTGACCTCAATTGTTTTATTAACAACTCTTGACAGATTTAATTTCTCCAATTTTTTCTTTTCCTTTTTTGTTCTTATTGTATAACTGTGTTATTGATATATGCTATAGGTGAACACTGACCTCAATATACAATGTGTCGTATAGTTCGTATCTGGACTGTACCAGATTACTGGTATGCAGGACTATCAGCTAAGTAGCATGGGTGATACCAGTTAAACCCTTGTCTCTGCAATTGTCAGTATGTGGTCAGACATCTAGTTTATATTTTCATACATTTTGTACGTTTATTCAAATGTTTATTTAATTGGTCTTACTATTGTGATGTCAGAAATGTTCCACCCATAAATTATTGGATCATTTGTGATCAATAGTCACCATTAACCATTCATTCCTTGATCAAATTAAGTAGTATTTTTAATTTGTATGCAGTTAGTTTGTGTACTTATGCATATGCATGATGCCCAATACTCTTATAATAGTGAGTATATGTATACATTGTGTTTGATGAATTGATTTAGTCTAGATTAGTTCATTAAAGATAATGCTAGTAGTAGTATTTGTATATCAGATCGAAGTTATAGTGCTAATTTTATATTTGATTTTAAATATTGATTGTATTTTATATTTTTTATTTAGTGTGTAATAACTGGGGATTGGTGGTCATGGGGACTCTCGAGAGACCGTCCCCTGATTTATGATCAAATTCCCCCAGTTTTTGAAAAATTACTGTTACACTCACACAAAAAATTAATTAATAATTCTAATACTGATCTGCTAGTATGGTCCTTCTTTAACAATTAGTAAACCGCTGTGTGATATGTCAATGTGCCATATGTACATTGCACTTCCGTCTGGGTTTTTGCTGCGATCAATTGTTTATTGGCTGCGACGTGCATGTGACCAGTTGGTCGCGTCCCCCGTTGCTAGGACAACGCGGCACCTTGACGATAGACAACACTCACTCGTCATTTCCGGCAAGGCAACGTGTCACAAGAGATACGCAGCATGATTGGCTGCGCTCAGTGCTGCTGGACTGACGAGTGAGACGTCATACACAGCTCCCGCCCATAGATACGGCGATGCTTTCACCCTATTGGACGCGCCATTGCACGTGATCCGGTGATGTATTCGCTGCCAGATAGAGCGATACACACAAGCAGAGGATGGCGTTCCGTCACTCTCTGCTCTGATTCGCTGCTATATAACCCCAGGTATATATAAAAGAGGGAAGTGGGGATTTGGCCATACCCATGAATAAGACAGGAAGTCGAAACATGTCGGGGCGTGGCCTAATCCATGTTTGAAAGGAAAGAGAGAAAAGAAGTTCCAAGTTACATCTAGGAGTGTTTGCAGCCATCTTTCAGCTGTTTTTGTGTTATCGAGTGAAGGAGTTATCATTTGAGGTGGTGTGCTGTGCCAAGGAGTGCGGTGAGATCATTCGGTTAATCGAGGGTCCGCCGTGACCACTATTATCTACAGTTAAGGAGTTTGAAGTGTGCAGTGATCTGCTATCACACAAAGCTGTTTTTGTGATTCTGATTTGTGAGTGCAACTTTTGAAGGTTCATTTGAGTGTTTTAATAAACTGGTCTTACGTTTTTACACTATTGTGCATTTTTTCTCTTGTTTTGCATTATCACTTTGGAAACTTCTCGGAATTAACATTTGGATGTATATTGGTGATACCCTGGAGATACTCTTATTACAAGCTCGTTAGCCAAACACGAGAGTGGGAGGCATATGATTGTGGTGAGTGTCCACTGTGAGGGGGATTGGAGCACTGAACACTGAGGTGTGGTGGAAGTCCTGGAAAGTGGATCAACTACTCTTGAAGTCACATGAATTTTCTTCTTTTTTGAATACGTTACGTATTCTGTAGCGTCACGAACTTTTTCTCACTTTTTTTCACTTACTTTGCATGTTTACAAGTTTATAAGTTATTTACTTAACATTGTGATATCACATTGTACACTTGTGTTTGCATATTTAGATTTGAATATTAATTTATTCTCATAGCGCTGTGGTTTTATATTGACACTTTATGTACAAAATATATTCCCTTATTTCACAAATGAGAACCTTGTCAAGAAGAATGTACAAAATACAGCAAAGGGAAACACCGAGTCGTCGGGAATCACCGAGCCGTCGTCTCCTGTCCATTCGGCGGCAGTCACATACACAGTCCCGCCTCCGCCATCAGCATTGGACCAGCACCTGTGATTGATAGAACTCTGGTCCAATGCCGATGGCGGAAGCGGGACTGTGTGTGTGACGTTAGAGCTGAGTAAACAGGAGAGACGGCTCGTGAATTCTGGCGGCGCTCGGCAGCGCTCGTCCCCCTCCTTCCACTCCGAGCTCAAGGTACACGATCAGCATATAGCGCGCACCCGTGATTTTCCCCCTATTTTCAGGGGAAAAAAGTGCGCAGTATACGCCGATAAATACGGTAATCATTGTAATTGTAAAGTGAAAATACCTGTTGATCTGTCCAGAATTGCAGTCAGTGTCTAACTTTCTGCAGTGGACCGACAGCTCTGTGCCTGCTACACTGAAATTTCAAGCAGTGTTGTCTGCTAGACTACATCACATTGCTTTCTCCTCCTCTCCACTTTGCCCAACATTTGCTCCCTTTCCGTACCACCTACATGCTTCTCCCCCCTCTTTCCACTTCAGTGCAGCGGAGCAGAATGATGTTAACTCAAACAGGAAGTTAGACGTAGACTACATTTCTGGTAGGGTCAATAGTTATTTTTTAGTACTTGCAGTTTTTTTAAAGTGACATGGGAAACTGTGCATATATTTGGAGAACATACACTTTTAGTTAGTGGTACAGCCTGCTGGAGTTCAGTGTACTACCTGCTGTGCTTGAAACACTGTACTCCCTTCAATGTCTGATATACTGTACTCCAAAGAATTTTGGTCTTGGGAGCCTGGCAGTGATATTAGTAAAGAGGTGTCGCTACCCTGGCATATAGGGTAGGTGTAATCACAGAAAACAATTACACCAAAAAAAAAAAAAAAAAAAAGTGTGTAAACACCCAAGAGCAACCTCCTCATAAGTTTATTATAAACAAATAAAAAATAACAGCATCCCAAAACCCAAGCACACACACACACACACACACACACACACACACCAAGCAACCCCTACCCACAAAAAAAAAACAAAAAAAAAACTCCCTCCCTCTAAAAAAATGCTGCGGTCCTCCTAAAGGGTCTGGGCATGAGTACCCCTAAAAAAAAAAAAAAAAATACCCCTGTCACATTGCACCTTCTGTATTCCAATGAGGATCAGATAAATAACCTAATATTATTACTAATTAATACTATTAACCTGATATACTCTACTTTTACTGTGCTAAATTATCTTTCTTCCTGACGTGGCTTGGTGGATTCGGCCCAGGGACTTTAGCACAGGGCCTACCCATGCACGTAGTGAGTGGAAGATATGGGGGGGGGAAACAAAACACGAGCAGGAGGTGAAGGCAAGATTGTTTCAGTAACTAAAAAAGAAGAATCAACCAGTGCAGATAAACCTAAAGATCAGCAGCTAGAACACTGAAGGTCAAATGATCAAATCCCCAATAACAAAATCTAAAAACAGCAGTGCAGCTCAATAACATATAAAAACAAATATAAAATTAATATAAAATATAAAAATGTAAAATAATGAGGATAAGAAATAAAAAAAAAAAATTTTTCAGAAAAATTGATGAGAAAACACCAGCGAGTGTCCAAAGTGCAGTAGAAATCTTTCAAGTGACTACATGACAACCTCCACCAGTGGTAGCAATGGCAGCTCACCTCAATAGACAGACCCCTGAGTGAATCAGTCAGGTCAACCAGGCAGTTCCCTCTATGGGATAATCAAAAACTAGGCGCTTCTGGATCAGAAAGGTAATTGGCCAATGACTTGCTCGATCAGATGGGGTTTCGTCAATCAACTGTCACAACTGGTGATATTCAAATCCTTCACATTGGCTACTTCCAGATTGCTTCCCAAGAGCTGATTGTTTACAATAGTTTATGCAATTGCCTTTCCAGACTCGTTCCTGATCATGTCCGTCTGTGTCACTCTCTGCTTGTCATTGCTCTTTCCAGGATGAGGATCACACTTTAGACAGCTTACCATTCACTGTCATTGCTGCTTCCCAGTCCGCCGTGCACAGAGATCTGGTTCAAGGGCTCCACCCTTGAGGTGAGCTGCCATTGCTACCACTGGTGGAGGTATTCACTTGAAAGATTTCTACTGCACTTTGGACACTCGCTGGCGTTTGCTCGTCATTTTTTTCTGAAGATTATTTTGATATATATGCACTGTCTTCTTATCCTCATGATTTTATATTTTATATACATTTTATATTTGTTTTATATGTAATTGCGCTGCACTGCTGTTTTTAGACGATTGTTTCAGTGGATGTGTGCTCGGCTCTGTTACTCTGGAGGGCACACTGCTCAGTTCAGTTTCAGGTTGGGAGTGAGCCACAATCCATCAGGCGAAGAACAGTTTAGGGCTGCCTCAAAGAGAAGTGGTTAAAGTCCTGGATGGGGAGCTGACAGAGGACACATTATCCCCCTGCTGGCAGACACCTATCCACCTCAATTCCTCACCCTCACATCGACCGGCGTTCCCAACTAGCCACCTCAACCCCTCTAGTTGGTTTACCAACACAACCCCCCTCAGCTGACAAATATTCCTCACTGGCCACCTCACCCTCAAGCCACCTTATTCCATGTATTGATATCCCTATCAAGATACATCATCCCCTGCTGATAGACATTTCTCTCTGCCTGCTTCATAATTAAGTTGGGGCGTATTGGTTATCATTATCAATGTTGGCAGAAATAACACCAAAAAAAAAGGGATATTTTTTTTTAAATATCTTACCTCACTTAGGTGCATCACTGGAAAGTAGAGAGTCTGTATATTTTTTGTGGCACTACTGTAACAATTAAGAAAAAAAAAATCTATTAGTGTGATTCATGCCTATGATATATCAACACACATTAATGGCTAGAGAGAGAGAAGCACCTAGGCTAATGACCAGACAAGAAACAGTAAGTGGACTGTGTAAGGTATTTTTTGGCAGGAAAAAAATGTTTTACTATCCAAAGTTAAAACAACAAGGGCAGAAGATTTAATAGATGGAAAGTTGAAAAAATGACCAAAAGGTCCACTTTAAAGCTGGAGTGTTGGTAGGCGTTATTTTGCATAGTTACATTGATCCAGCTTGGCAATGCAAGTATGCCAATCTCATACTGAGCCGAACCCGGTGTCACCTGCAAGTCACTGTAGTAGTTGCCCATACGACCATGATTGCAGCAGCCTTCTGAGTCCAATACCAAGCTGCTGCAATAACCAACAGGGGGGTCGTTCACTCGCCACTACCGCCATTCAGAAGGTGTTCTTTCATTAGATGAGGTAGAGAGGAAATGTCACGATCTACAAGGCATTTTCTGAATGGTGGCGGTGTCTGTATTTGGGGCCACTAACCTGCTTTGGTACACCTGTCAAGTTTTGTGACTGTGATCATGTCACCGTCTTCAGAAACTTACCTAAATTTAGGATTTTGTCTTATGTAGACGTTCACTTGCATTCTCTTGGCAGCCCTCAGTAATATTCCAGTAAGCTGAAAGATAAGGGGGCACATCATTAGGTACGATGTTAAAAAATACTATCTCTGCAATGCATACATTTCCCCTTAAACATGCTGCACATAGAACTGTTCACACACACGCAAAGCAGCAGTAAAAAGTCGGTTGATCCACATTTTTATCATCTCCCCAATTGTCCTCCTACAAAAAAACATGGTGGTCACTGAGGTCTGTTCACATTGTCCATGATGCTTCACGGTGCAACAAATTAACTCAGCGTGCCATGTTTGGCAGCTGGTGAAGCTTCCCAAAAGCTCCCATTGAAGTGTTTTTGACTGCGCGCCAAACTGTGGCAGGGTCTTGCAATGCAAAATCCCCCTTGGGATCTGAAAAAAGCAAAACAAACAGGCATTCAGGAGCTGGCAGTATCTCCTGAAAACCTGCTGATGGATGGTAAACTTGCCACCAGTGTGACCGCAGCCATAGTGTGCTTCTACCTTCTTCTTTGACGCAACGCAGCGTATATTTGGCTCTAAATTTCAAAGAACGTTGTCAGCGGCTCTTACTCCATTGCTGATGCAATACAAAGAACACAGAGCTATCTTTATCTTTATAACCACTCCATGTACCCAGGCAGAGCACAGAATGTTAGCAGCTCAAAAGATTCTTAAGAGAACCAACAGGTTTTGCACCTTTTGAACAGAAAGCAAGCAAAGCAGAAAGCAAAATACTTTCAATGGTATATTTTTACATGACCAAAATAGATCATATAAAAGAAGTCCATTGTTAGGTTTCACATACACTTTAAAAACGTTGCTTGCTATGTGCATAGTTCATCGTTATCAAAGTTATTAAGCCGACCACATTCATGGATTGAAATTCGGTAGGTTTAGCAGCGACCAATCTATCTATGGGCAGGCATATTGTACTCAAGTTGATTGATGGATCAGCTTGGGTACAACCAGCCTGTTCGACTTTATTACATGTAGTTACTGCAGGTGGCTATGGCCGCTAGCAGTAATTGTTGTGGTCTGCCGGCCAAGAAGGCTCTGCGCTCGCCTGCTGGCAGAACGCAATAGCACTGTAGGAGGCATTCCCCCATCAACACTGACCATATTGATGGGGGAAAGCAAGCAATTTTATTTCCTTCCACCCATGGTAAAAGGGGAAAAAAACTATTTTTCTATGGGCTGCTTTAGCCTTACCAAGCACACATGTCCTCAGAATAGACAATGGGTGTCTCATTACTCAGTGTCAAATCGTCTAGCATGGATATGCTACGAGTAAAGATACACTAAGTGGTAAAATTAGTAACAGCAAGAAGAAAAATGCTTTTGCATGTTGACCAGTAGAAAAAAAAAATTATTAGGCAAATTACTGATTACATTATGAAACTCACTTTTTTGTAGAGTAAGCCATTTGTATAAACCATTTTGTTCCCTGTGTCCCTTGTGATGAGATTCCTTCTCACTTCCTGTTCTCTCTCATAATAGGAATAGGAAAACATCAGGGAGGACAGACCCCCTCCCAATGAGGCACAGACAAAGATTAAACCTAGTATAGATGTTCTAAAAACTTTCTGTACATTTAAAAAAAAAAAAATCTTTGGACTCCTCACCTGGTTGCCACCACACACTCTTGACACCATCTGAACCAAATATGTTTATCTTTGTCCCATCAGACCACAGAACATCGTTCCAGTAATCCATTTTATATAGATATACAGTGATGAAAATAAGTATTTGAACACCCTGCTATTTTGCAAGTTCTCCCACTTGGAAATCATGGAGGGGTCTGAAATTGTTATCGTAGGTGCATGTCCACTGTGAGAGACATAATCAAAAAAAGAAATCCAGAAATCACAATGTATGATTTTTTTAACTATTTATTTGTATGATACAGCTGCAAATAAGTATTTGAACACCTGAGAAAATCAATGTTAATATTTGGTATAGTAGCCTTTGTTTGCAATTACAGAGGTCAAACGTTTCTTGTAGTTTTTCGCCAGCTTTGCACACACTGGAGGAGGGATTTTGGCCCACTCCTCCACACAGATCTTCTCTAGATCAGTCAGGTTTCTGGGCTGTCGCTGAGAAACACGGAGTTTGAGCTCCCTCCAAAGATTCTCTATTGGGTTTAGGTCTGGAGACTGGCTAGGCCACGCCAGAACCTTGATATGCTTCTTACAGAGCCACTCCTTGGTTATCCTGGCTGTGTGCTTCGGGTCATTGTCATGTTGGAAGACCCAGCCTCCACCCATCTTCAAAGCTCTAACTGAGGGAAGGAGGTTGTTGCCCAAAATCTCGCAATACATGGCCCCGGTCATCCTCTCCTTAATACAGTGCAGTCGCCCTGTCCCATGTGCAGAAAAAGACCCCCAAAGCATGATGCTACCACCCCCATGCTTCACAGTAGGGATGGTGTTCTTGGGATGGTACTCATCATTCTTCTTCCTCCAAACACGGTTAGTGGAATTATGACCAAAAAGTTCTATTTTGGTCTCATCTGACCACATGACTTTCTCCCATGACTCCTCTGGATCATCCAAATGGTCATTGGCAAACTTAAGACGGGCCTTGATATGTGCTGGTTTAAGCAGGGGAACCTTCCGTGCCATGCATGATTTCAAACCATGACGTCTTAGTGTATTACCAACAGTAACCTTGGAAACGGTGGTCCCAGCTCTTTTCAGGTCATTGACCAGCTCCTCCCGTGTAGTCCTGGGCTGATTTCTCACCTTTCTTAGGATCATTGAGATCCCACGAGGTGAGATTTTGCATGGAGCCCCAGTCCGAGGGAGATTGACAGTCATGTTTAGCTTCTTCCATTTTCTAATGATTGCTCCAACAGTGGACCTTTTTTCACCAAGCTGCTTGGCAATTTCCCCGTAGCCCTTTCCAGCCTTGTGAAGGTGTACAATTTTGTCTCTAGTGTCTTTGGACAGCTCTTTGGTCTTGGCCATGTTAGTAGTTGGATTCTTACTGATTGTATGGGGTGGACAGGTGTCTTTATGCAGCTAATTACCTCAAACAGGTGCATCTAATTTAGGATAATAAATGGAGTGGAGGTGGACATTTTAAAGGCAGACTAACAGGTCTTTGAGGGTCAGAATTCTAGCTGATAGACAGGTGTTCAAATACTTATTTGCAGCTGTATCATACAAATAAATAGTTAAAAAATCATAAATTGTGATTTCTGGAAAAAAAATTTTTGATTATGTCTCTCACAGTGGACATGCACCTACGATGACAATTTCAGACCCCTCCATGATTTCCAAGTGGGAGAACTTGCAAAATAGTAGGGTGTTCAAATACTTATTTTCCTCACTGTATATATATATATATATATATATATATATATATATATATATATATATATATATATATATATATATATATATATATATATATATATATATATATATACACACACATACATACACATACATACACACACACACACACACACACACACATACATACATACACACACACACACACACACACACACAGTTGTACTCATAAGTTTACATACCCTGGCAGAATTTATGATTTCTTGGTCATTTTTCAGAGAATGAATGATGACAAAAACTTTTCTTTCACTCACGGTTATTGTTTGGCTGAAGCCATTTATTATCAATCAACTGTGTTTACTCTTTTTTTAAAATCACAATGACAACAGAAACGACTGTATTTTCCGGCGTATTAGACGACTTTTTACACCGGAATTATACAGCCAAAATCCGGGGGTCGTCTTATACGCCGGGTATAGCAGCTGTTCGATCGATATCAGCTGCCGGGTGCTCTGTACGGCTGCATGTATTCTGTATATGCGCCGCTTAGCCAATCCGGATGCACTCTGTTGATGACAGAGCATGCTGGAGTAATAACCTCTGCCAATGGCAGAGGTGGTTATCCAATCCGAGCAGGCTTAGCATGCTCTGTCATCAACACAGTGCATCGGGATTGGCTGAGCGGCGCATATACAAACTATATACAGCCGTACAGAGCACCCTGCGGGCTGCGGCTTCTTCATTTAATTACTGGGGGGTCGTCTAAAGTTTACATACCCTGGTGATTTTGGCCTGATAACATGCACACAAGTTAACACAAAGGGGTTTGAATGGCTAATAAAAGGTAACCATCCTCACTTGTAATCTGTTTGACCTTTTATATACACAAACGCACACTAATTGCAAGCAATGAGTTTCTGGACTCCTGACAGAACCTTGCATCGTAAATCCAGTGCTGCACTGACGTTTTTGGATTCCGAGTCATGGGGAAAGCAAAAGAATAAAAGTATAAAACAGGAAAGGGATATCCAAAGAATTGAGAATGCCAATCAGCAGTGTTAAAACGCTAATCAAGAAGTGGAAAATGAGGGGTTCTGTTGAAACCAAACTACAGTCTGGTAGACCAATTAAAATTTCAGCCACAACTGCCAGGAAAATTGTTTGGGATGCAAAGAAAAACCCACAAATAACTTCAGGTGAAATACAGGACTCTCTGACAATATGTGGTGTGGCTGTTTCAAGATGCACAACAAGGGGGCACTTGAAGAAAGATGGGCTGCATGGTCGAGTCGCCAGAAGAAAGCCATTACTATGCAAATGTCACAAAGTATCCCACTTACGATACACCAAACAGCACAGAGACAAGCCTCAAACCTTCTGGCACAAAGTCATTTGGAGTGATCAGACCAAAATTTAGCTTTTTGGCCATAACCATTAATACTACATTTGAAGAGGTGTCAGCAAGGCCTATGATGAAAGGTACACCATTTCTACTGTGAAACATGGAGGTGGATCACTGATGTTTTGGGGATGTGTGAGCTAATAAAAGGCATAAGAAATTTGCTCAAAATTGATGGCAAGATGAATGCAGTATGTTATCAAAAAATACCGGAGGAACTTTTGCATTTATCTGCCAGGAAGCTGCACATGGGACGTACTTGGACATTCCAACATGACAAGGATCCAAAACACGAGGCCAAGTCAACCGTTCATTGGCTACAGAAGAATAAAGTGAAGGTTCTGGAGTGGCCATCTCCTGACCTCAATATCATTGAGCCACTCTGGGAAGATCTCACACGTGCAGTTCATGCAAGACAGCCCAAGAATTTACAGGAACTGGAGGCTTTTTGCCAAGAGCAATGGGCAGCTTTACCATCTGAGAAGATAAAGAGCATCATCCACAAATACCACAAAAGACTTCAAGCTGTCATTGATGTTAAAGGGGGCAATACATGTTATTATGAACTGGGGTATGTAAACTTTTGATCAGGGTCATTTGGGTAGTTTCTGTTATTATGATTTAAAGAGAGTAAAAACAGTTGATTGATAATAAATGGCTTCAGCCAAATACCAACCATGAGTAAAAGAAAAGTTTTTGTTTTATCATTCATATTCTCTGAAAAATGGTTAAGAAATCAAATTCTGCCAGGGTATGTAAACTTATGAGCACAACTGTACAGTGAGGGAAGAACGTATTTGATCCCCTGCTGATTTTGTACCGATTTTGCCTCATGGGGTAAGGATAATCATGAGAAAAGTGAGGGATCAGTCCAGAACTACACGGGAGGCGCTTGTGAATGATCTCAAGGCAGTTGGGACCACAGTCACCAAACTTACTGTCCTTATCATATGCCTAAATAGGAAACAATATTTCACATGTTTAATACTCATTATATTTAGCCATAATTAGAAAATAAATTGTGGGGAGAGAGGTTGTCATGCTTTTTGTTTTTTTTTTATTAAAAAACAGAGAACAATGTTAACTCTGCTGAATCACAAACTTCATGTGATCATCAGTGATATGTGGTGACAAACTGATTCATGATTGTGAAAAGGAAAAATTATTACTGTAATCTAGGAAAAAGGTCACAGTTGTGGAAGCACTTGCCTTGCAGATTTGGATTAACCCTTACAGCAACTGTATAGAGAGAATAAAGGAAGTCCTGACATAAGCTGAATAAAGAGCACAGTTTAGGTGCCCTCTGTCCCAGTGTGCGCTCTTTATGATTAGAGCAAGATGGCAATTACTGGACAAAAGCTAGAGAAAAGGAAGTGGTTATTGCTAAAGTCATCCCAAAGTGATTCAAGCACATTACTGCACACTGTGTCACAAGGAGACAATGTAAAATAAAGCAATCTGCTATGCCCTTTACACACACACACACACAGAGGCAGAGATTTTTTTCCGTTTGCTCTACTGGGTGCATGAAACGCCTTCTGTCGTGTTTTGCTATGTAAGGGATTTAGGGCGTTTGACCCATAGAAAAGGGAAGGCGTACCTCCCCAGCATGCAGAAGTAAGCTCACCAGAATGCTGTGCTTGACAGTAGTGTCAAAAATGTATACCACAGGTTGTGTTTGGTGGGCAACTATAAAACGCAAGCAAAAGAGGGCACACCAGCCTACTGCATCATCACATTTATTATAAATTCACATTAATATATACCCACAAGTGATGTGAATAAAACAGCATAGCAAGTTACACATAGTAGCACCATTTTATACAAGACTCAGTGTACTCCAAAGCTCAGGAGAATTTCACCGGGGTCCTTGCTAGCTTACACATTTTGAGGGCTATACCCCAAAGCTGGCTCTGACGAAAAGAGTATAGCCCTCGAAACATATGTTTTATATGCTTATGTTTTATAGTTGGTTTTAGGCAGGGCTTTTTTTCAGGGGGAACTTGGGGGAACTCAGTTCCACCACCTCTGGCTCAGACCCTTTGGTGCCTGCTCACCACAATCACTTGTAAAACACAGAAGTCGGATTTCTGTGTTTACAAGTGACAGCTCTGCACTCTGTGTGTAAGCCCCTGAACTCTGCAGTCTGTATGTAATGCAATCCTGGTATTTATTGCCCCTTTAAGACCCTTGTACGGTTTTTGAAATCTGAACGGGGTCGTGGTTGAGTTCCTGCACCTATTTTCTAAGAAAAAAAGCTCTGGTTTTAGGACTCCCCCAGTCCTCAGAGGGCAGCAAGGCTTGAAGGAGTTGTCCTGTGTTAAGAAGCCATTACTGTTGAAGAACGGTTATCCGCTCTCACACTCATGCGCAGAAGGTGGTTTGTTTGGTATATGTGTTTGGTGGGTAGTAATGCTGCAAAACATGACCTATTCAAGTGAGCGGGACTGTGCCGTATCATATGCTAGTGTAAACAGGCCAATACAGTAAAAGGTTTCTTCCTGGGTGTCAGCAGTTTTTCTTTCCAAGTGTACACTAAGCCATGCATGTACAGTCTTGGCATGATTCTGCCAGGGTAAAGTATGGTAATTCCCAAGCTCATGTGCAGGAGTTACGTCATCTTGGCCCAGCCAACCAAGATAGCTGAACACCCTGAATTTGGGAGACGACTAGGTGAGGATGAAAGTACCAACAATGGTGGAGAGTGTGTACATTGCAGCGTTGGAAGAGATAACTTTGTTCGGTAAGTGAGCCATAATATGCAAATAATGCTGTGCATGCTTGCACATTATGGCAAACAGCACCTTAGGGGTCCAACATTATGGAATTTGTTGAGGCGGTTTTCTTCTAATTTAGGTTTGCTCTCTCAAGTTACATACTTTTTATTGCACTCATAACTCAGAGTATATGTCTTTCCACCCACCGCTGAAGAAGTCCATATTGGACGTAACGGGCGTATGGGGGAGGAGTTACCTTACGTGACGTCCCCCGCCTCCCATCTGCTGTTACTCGCGGTCACCATACCGCTAATACACTGTTGTTTTATGCCATTTTTTTTTTTATCAGGCCGTTGTACCTACTTTGGATTGTTAACCCCCCCCCCCTGGAATAAAACCAGTCTACACTTATATTGCGTTTCGATTTTTTCATTCCATTCTTGATTGATGCCTGTTTGCCACCTCGTTGGACTCAATTCCTCAACATCATCTCCCCTGTTGTGGGAACAAGCGCATTTGACCATTTGTTTACTCAATGGTCCACCTCATCCGGTAAGGGTGTTCATTTCTAATGGTGGAGGATTTGTCACTTTGAACAACCATTTTCGCGTGAAGATTTCTACTACACAGGGTGTTTCTTCATTGTTTCACTATTTACTTGTAGTATATGGACTTTATGTATCACATATTTTGCGCTGCACTATTTTTTCATATTTCCACACATATTATTTGTAAATGTTTGGAACCAAGAATTCTGTCCTGTGAGCACAGGCTGTCACGTATACACTTTGATAGTTTTTGACGTCCCTGACCATGGCTCATAGAACTTGTGCACAGAATGGTACCAACACTTCATTACATGCATTTCTGTACAGGAGTAAAGCCATTCCTGAAGGAGAAGAAAAACAGCTGGATTTAAGAGGACATTTAAAAAAATGAATGTGTGTGGAGGGCACAAAGGAATGGAAAATGTGGAGCTGGGCATTCAACTAGAAACAGATTGATAGCCTCAGCTCTGTTCCTGTGTGAAGGGGCGGGTCCCTTCCCTCCCCTCCAATCATCTCTCAGAGCTCTCCTCACTGAGCTCTGCAGAGTGCAACTTCAGCTCTACGCCCTCTGCTTTCTGATAGCTCAGTCAAGCTTTATAAAATTCTGGACTTTGAATGGATGTGAAGAGAAGACTGATAGGATCCTGACAACTACAGCGTCCTCCATCAGTTGGCTTCCCCAGAGCTCTCCCTGGGACAAGTTGGCTGTTTCTTCAGTCAGTGAGTGGCTCACTTGCGGCCTGTCGGCAGCTGCTTGATGTGCCTGTGTCTGTGGAGCCAGCCCATCCAGCAATCTTCTCATCCACTCTGAAGCATGGACGTGTCCCTTGCTAGGGCTCTCTATTGGGAGGAACTGTTTGATGCGGTTTATTCACCTTCTTGTGAGTGTATTGATTTTATTATTTTATATCCAATAAAAGACGTTACTGCACCATGAGCCTGTGCCCTCGTATTCCCTTTTGTTTTCACAGCTATCAATTTCCCGTTGATCACTGAGCTGCAAGGAGTATGGTGCTGGCCAGATTGTTTCACATTAATCACTTAAGCCCCGGACCATTTTGTTGCTAAATGCCCAGGCCAGGTTTTGCGATTCGGCACTGCGTCGCTTTAACAGACAATTGCGCGGTCGTGCGACGTGGCTCCCAAACAAAATTGGCGTCCTTTTTTCCCCACAAATAGAGCTTTCTTTTGGTGGTATTTGATCACCTCTGCGGTTTTTATTTTTTGCAACAAAAATAGAGCGACAATTTTGAAAAAAATGCAATATTTTTTACTTTTTGCTATAATAAATATCCCCCAAAAACATAAATCAAATTTTTTTTTCCTCAGTTTAGGCCGATACGTATTCTTCTACCTATTTTTGGTAAAAAAAAAAATCGCAATAAGTGTTTATCGATTGGTTTGCGCAAAATTTATAGCGTTTACAAAATAGGGGATAGTTTTATTGCATTTTTATTATTTTTTTTTTTTTTACTACTATTGGCGGCAATCAGCGATTTTTTTCGTGACTGCAACATTATGACGGACACTTCGGACAATTTTGACAAATTTTTGGGACCATTGTCATTTTCACAGCAAAAAATGCATTTAAATTGCATTGTTTATTGTGAAAATGACAGTTGCAGTTTGGGAGTTAACCACAGGGGGCGCTGTAGAAGTTAGAGTTCACCAAGTGTGTGTTTACAACTGTAGGGGGGTGTGGCTGTAGGACTGACGTCATCGATCGAGTCTTCCTATAAAAGGGATCACTCGATCGATGCAGCCGCCACAGTGAAGCACGGGGAAGCCGTGTTTACATACGGCTCTCCCAGTTCTTCAGCTCCGGGGCGGCTATAAACAAATAGCCACGCCGTCGTCCCGGATCGTTTCCCGCGGCAATCCGCACGCAGCGGAGGGGGTCCCGATCGGACCCCCGACCCGCTAGAAGGCGGGGACGTATATTTACGCCCATCTGCCTGTACGTGCCATTCTGTGGACGTAAATAGGCGTGCAGCGGGCGTTAAGTGGTTAAGCATTCTCATTAAAGGATTCCTTGGTCAGTGTGTTATCACTTTGGATTGGACATTTCTAGCGCAAAGACTATTTTTGTTGTATTTTTTGTTCCTTTTATAGACTGTACTTTTGCAAAGTAAAAGCTCACCTAATCTAACCAATAAGGTTACATTGTGTTCAGCTGAATACCCAGTCATATGTATGGGGAAATGAAAGAAATTGGATTTTTTATTTGCAGTTAATTTGTCCACCACATGACCAGTCACATTATATATAGCTTACAATTCCTCTGCTTCTCGAAGTTAGAACAAATGTCAAGGTTTAAGGAAGATGAGCATGTGATAACACAAGAAAGGTGACATATCTGCCTTGTGCCCTTGTGGTTAGCCCTATTGCTCAAACTAGGACAAAGTACAACCTCGTAGTTGTCAAGATAACTCCTGCATGAAGTACCATGCAAAAAGCCAGTTTTACAGTGTGTGTGCGTGCATGTTTACACACACACACACACACACACACACACACACACAATGTGCCCATTTTATACCCCATGATCACCAAATCCACAGCCTGTAAGTGTCGATATCAATTCACTTGATTGCAATAAATCATTGGCATTTTATTACAAAAAATTCTTCTCAAGCACAACAAAGGAAAAAGATACAAACACACAGCTAGAAGCCATCAGGCTGCCAGCTGGTGCGTGGTAACGTCACAAGATTCTCTCCAACCGACGCGTTTCCCTGTAACAAACATCAACTGTGAACGTTCCTCTTCTTTATTTTTAAAAACATCTTAATATCTGCTGGTGCAATATTTGAGCGGAACATTTGGAAGGTGTGGTTTCCATTCGGCTAACTTTCACAGAGGTGACTGACCAGTGGCTAGGAAGCGGACCGTGTGGAAGTCCCCAGCTGATTACTATCGACACAAGGGAGTTTGACTCCTATAATTTGGAGTCCATCTTATTCAGTAAGAGGCCATCCGCCTGTTGTATTTGTAGCGCTGGGCTCCCAATGACAGGGGCACTACTTTAAATTTAGGGGGCGTCTGAGCCATATTTGGGCTCAGACTCTTTTAATTCTTTTTAAATTCGCCTCTGTTCTGGCTGTGGTTGTGCTCGGTAGAAGTTTTCCCTTGTTACCTGTAGGTGGCGTTACCACTTCAGGTCCATGTTGGAACTCGGGCAAACCATAATGTGTTAAGTGACCCTTCTCGGCAGCTGCCCAGTGGGAGTGGTGCCCCGCTGTGCATGCTGGGAAGGGATACTTAAGGGGCTGACGCCATTTTTCAGGGTCCTTCGCCTCGTGGCCCTCCTGGCGTGAGGTTGGTACGTGAGATTTCAGTCTTGTTACCACGTTGGTCTGAGGCTGTGTTCCTATCAAGTAGGCCCAGCTATGCTGGCTGGGGCCTATGGTTCTACAAGGGATCCCAAGTTGTCCATCCAAGTGGAGGAAGCTTCATAGTGAAGGACCTGCCCTGGAGGAGACAAGCAAGGCAAGCTGATGTCTCAGGATAGGCCTGGTAACCTCGTTAAGGAAAGGGATCCACTACGCCATGGGTGCTCAACCTGTGGCTCTCCAGCTGTTGCAAAACTACAATTCCCATAATGCCTCAGCCTTTGGGAGACATGCTTGTACCTGTCAGCGGCTTGCAATGCCTCATGGGAATTGTAGTTCCGCAACAGCTGGAGAGCCACAGGTTGAGCACCCATGCACTACGCAAATTGTCTTACAGTCCGCCGGATTGGCTTAAAGGCTCTTTTGCTGTAAGGCAGGAAGTTCGGGACTTTAAATCCTGTGCAGAGGATTCCTGACTATCCATTCTGTGTTCTCAGACGGTCTGTGGCAGAGACTGTTTCTATACTGTCCGCGCATCATTCCGGCTGCTAGGCCATGTGAGAGGGGTCTATACGGGTGAGCAATACCCACTCAAGAGTGAGTGGTGAATACTGGAATTTAATACTGTTTGTGCATTCTGTACCGCGTACCTGAACCTTCCCCTTCTCTCTATACTCTCTACTTCCTTCACAAGTTTTATGCAGCAAAAATAAAACCGGTTGAAGGTTTTACATCTTGTGTGGACATTCCAATTCCTACAGACTTTCTTCCCTAGACAACGAACTTAGAGGTAACGTGCAAAACCCAAAATCTAAACCAGCAGCTCCTACGGGGGTAGTGCTACATATTTATTTCCTTGCCTGGATTTTAAAAAGCTGAATTCGCCACCATCGCAGAGTGTTGTAAACTACAATAATGCCCCATACAGACGGTCGTTTTTTGTGATGAAAAAAAAATGACGTTTGAAGTGATGAAAAAAAACGACATTTTTGAAACTTCATTTTCAAAAACGATGGAGCATACACACCATCATTTTGAAAAATGATGAACAAAGTGACGGCACTCTAAAGGGGAAGTTCTATTCGCCTTGAGGCTGCTTTTAGCTGGTTACTTGTTAGTAAAAGATGATTCGTGCTTTTTTGTCTGTTAAAGCGTGATGAATGTGCTTAATCCATTATGAATGGTAGTTTTACCTCCCGTCTCAAAACTTGCTTCTGGGCATGTGCGGGTTCAAAAACGTCGTTTTGCCCACACACTATCATTTTCATTGACACAAAAAATGACATTTTGAAAAACGACACAAAAAATTCGAGCATGTTCGAATTTTTTTTTGGTCGTTTTTCTGAAGACATAAAATGACATTTTCCCCACACACTATCATTTTAAATGACGTTTTCAAAAACGTCATTTTTTTTCATCACAAAAAACGACCGTCTGTATGGGGCATAAGAAGCGGCTTTTGGAAATACCTGTTTTTTCAAACTCAGTTTTGTTCCTTTAGGACTTTATTTCATCCATTTGCCCAAGTCACCCCTTTTTTTACCTTTTGGTTTTATGCTGTTGGGGAGTTTATCTTAATAACACGATTAATTGGTTTAACCAGATATCCAGTTGGTGTATTTAATTTGCACGTTTAATAATTTAGCTTTTTTTGATTATTTATTCACTTATTATTCATGTTTGTACGATCATTTTTTCATGTTAAGGTAATTCTGGGGGGTTTTACGCAATGTCTTTTTTTTATATATTATACATGCATAGTATAACATTTTGTCTGTGCATTTTTAAAGTGTAAGCTAGAAAGTCTGTTTGTTTTGAGAAGGAGTCACTGTGCTAAAATCAAACACCAGTTGTTTACATAAGTCTGTGAAGCCACAGAAAGCTATTCACTAAAAGTTACCAAGTCTAAATTTAACACATTATCATTCAAGTATTGAATATGGTATTTTGTAATAAAAGCTTGCGTAGAAATGTGATTATCGTCATCTGTATCTTAATTCTTTGATATTTAAAAGTATATATTTTTTGTATCATCACAAAATATACCCGATATTATTTTACACTGTATTTTTTCTAGTTAATAATTATATATTTTTTTGAGCATATCATTTGTGTCACTTTACTTCAAAAAAGCACGGATAAACAAACGTGAATTACTTGGTTGTAATTGTGGAACAATTTTAAATCTCCCAAAACAAAGATTTGCATAATTCAATAAATATTATACTGTTTTATTATTTCAGTATACACATTTTAACAATATATTTACCAGCAAGCTTCAGCTGCAGTAAATGTTTAGGTCATATCACATTCATACTTTTCCCACATGAGATGCTGGGGATTCTGTACAAAGTAGGAAGAGCGCTACACATCAAGTCGTTGCACATCTTGCTCGTTCCATCCAAAACTAAAATTCAATTTTTTTGTAAGAAGCAGCAGGTTGAATCATCTGCTGCGTTATCTTAAAGCAGATTTCCACCAAAAAAAAATATATATTAAAAGTCAGCAGCTACAAATACTGCAGCTGCTGACTTAATATATGGACACGTACCTGTCCAGGGCGCCTGCGATGTCGGGTCCCGAAATCGATTTGTCCCTCGGCTCTCAGGTGCTGCTGCCACCATCTTTGGTAAGGGAATCAGGGAGTCAAGCCTTGCGGCTTCACTTCCTGGTTCTCTACTGCGCAATCCCACTGGTCCCTGCTGTCTTCTGGGACCTGTGTGTCTCCCAGAAGACAGCGGGGGCGGGAACAGAGTAGGCGGCGGACGTGGCCGCACGCACGCGACCCCCTGTGCAAGTTGAAGGACTTCCCTTACCCGCGCAAATGGCCATTTATATTAGGAGCTGCTCATTATAAAGGCAAAAAACCTTAAATGTGTGAAAAATAATTAAATAGTTAAACTACGCTCTCTAGTGCATGTGTCACACTCTTAGGCTGTAGTGGAGATTTGAGGATAGCTGTGAGAGTTACTGTGAGGCCCCGTACACACGACAGAGTTTCTCGGCAGAATTCAGCCAGAAACTCGGTCGGAGCTGGATTCTGCCGAGAAACCCGGTCGTGTGTACACTTTTCAGCGAGGAACTCGTCGAGGAACTCGTCGGGCCAAAAAGAGAACATGTTCTCTATTTTCTCGTTAGTCAATGGGAAAAGTCGGCCCGCCGAGTTCCTCGGCGGCTTCCACACTGAACTCGACGAGGAACTCGATGTGTTTGGCACGTCGAGTTCCTCGGTCGTGTGTACGGGGCCTCAGAGGGGGGATGTGAAGCTGGGTTTGATCGTGCATGAGATGTCGCTCACAGCACAGAGAAGAAACTGGCACACATTTATCTGTGTGTAGTTTTTTTTTCTTACTGAAAAAAGACAAGAGGATTGCTCAGAGCTGGATGAACACTTCGTGGCAAGACTGGCCACGAATGACATGACATCCTCTTTTGTACCAGCTAGAAGTCTTCATTAAAAAAAGAATTTTGGGTTTAAATCCACTTTAAGTAATTTTTCAGCGTATTTCTACTGTTTACAGACCATAGTTTCTGCTTATTTGCTAGGCATTTTGCTTGTTATAGGTATGTCTGTCAGTCTTGTATTGGATTCCTATAATTGTAATAGTTTAGTATGTACAGAACTTTTAACCTCCCTGGCGGTATGATTCTGTCTGGAATTACGTACCAAAAGCGGTACAATTATTTTGCATGGAAATTCTGCGTTTTATATTGTAGGCCTGCAATTCTTAGGAATAACTCACTTAAATCTGTCCAAACCAGAGTCTAATGGGCATCCCGGGTATGATAAAGTTTGAAACACAAAATCATAAAATTATAATATAATAAACTATAAATAAATATAACAAATGATAATGTAATTATAATAAAAATGATTCAATAATGTAATCAAAGCAAAATCACTGAAATTTGCTCAGTTGCAGAATTGTCGCTGTCATTACTTTTATTTATGACGGATTTCCCCACAAATCGCTATCGCTCAATTCTGCAAGTGATTATAATTTATTATCGCTGTTTTCTAGTTGCTCTAAAATCACTTTTGACATAAAGGGACACTTTTGGTTGCTATGGACAATCTCCAGTTTGCAGGCACAAAAAAAATGTTTTTATTATATAAAAGTACATGCAGGACACAGGGCAGACCACTAGGGTCAAGGGGGTGTGTGTATTTTTTACATACAGTACTGTAATCTATAAGATTACAGTATACTGTATGTAATGTGTTTGTTTACTTTTTTTTATTTGGCGCCGGTCTCCGCCCCCGTGCGTCGTAACGTCGCAGGGAACGGAGATCGGCGGCAAGCAGGCACTGTGTGAATCGAATGGAAGACGCCGCTCGCTCACACAACGGGGATGCATCGCTGGATCCAGGGACAAGGTAAGTACAGTTACCTGCCTGGAAAAGGTAAGCCAGCGTGCGCTGCAGGCTCTGCACAGCTACTCCGAGCGTGACTCGGGGTTACCGATAATTGCATAGAAAATCCACCCCGAGTCACGCTCGGGAATACCGCTAAGGGGGTTAATTTAGTAAAAGCACATTAATACACTGCAGAGTTCTAAGTTTCCTTGCTTATAATTTAAAGTAACCTCAATAGATGAAAGCAAAACACCAGCTTAATGCACACGATCGGAAAAACCATTCAACTTTTTTCAGACGGAATTCCTCTCAAGCCTGCCTTGCATACACACGGTCACACAAAAGTTCGGTGAACTTTTGACTGCCATGAAGGTGACGTAAAAGACAACAACGAGCCAAGAAAATTAAGTTCAATGCTTCTGAGCATATGTCGAATTGTTTCTGAGCATGCGTAGGAATTTTGTGCGTTGGGATTTGTACACATGATCGGAAATTCTGAACAGTTTTTTTCCTGACAGGAAAAAAGGAGATCCCACTCTCTATTATTTTCCAGCAGTTTTCCAGTTGGAAAAAGTCTGATCGAGCATAAACATGGTCAGGATTCCCGTCCAAAAAGCTTTGAGGCCCCGTACACACGTCCGAGGAACTCGACGTGCCAAACACATCGAGTTCCTCGTCGAGTTCAGTGTTGAAGCCGCCGAGGATCTCGGCGGGCCGACTTTCCTCATTGAACAACAAGGAAATAAGAGAACATGTTCTCTATTTGGCCCGACGAGTTCCTCGTCGGCTTCCTCGCTGAAAAGTGTACACACGACCGAGTTTCTCGGCAGAATCCAGCTCCGATCGAGTTACTGGCTGAATTCTGCCGAGAAACTCGGTCGTGTGTACGGGGCCTCAGACTTTTTCCAACAGGAAAACCGATCGTGTGTACAGGGCATTAAAGTGCGTGTGGTTGATGGCAGCTTCCATTTTATGAAGTGCTACTGCCAAAAATAAGTTTGGAAAATCCAAAGCTTAAAACCTATTTAACTCAGTAGTAACTAGTTGCTCACATAAACTATCCAAAACGTACACAGAATTATTTTATATCTGTATATTAAGCAGGCCCGTCGGAAACCCGACAGGCAAAGCAAGCAATTGCCTGGGGCCCCCGAGCTGGCCAGGGGCCCCAGCAGGGAGGGCCCTTGCCGCACCGCTGCGTCCTTCTGCAGTCCGGTCGGCCGTGTACCATAACCGCGCAGTACAGGAGATTCAGGTTCCTGTTCCCGGCCGGACTGACAGGAAGTGCACACACTGAGTGTTCACTTCCTTTCAGTCCGGCCCCGGGAACAGCAAACTGAATCCCCTGTACCCCGCGGTTATGGTACACGGCCGACCGGACTGCAGGAGGACGCAGCGATGCGGCAAGGGCCCTCCCTGCTGGGGCCCCTGTGCAGACACCAACATATGCCGACGTGTGCGTGTGAGGTGGAGGATAGAGGTAAGCCTCCACTCCAACCCCCCCCCCCCGCTTCTCAACTACTTGAAAAGTAACTTTTTTTTTTGCTTGGGGCCCCCAAATGTCTTCAAACGGCCCTGATATTAAGCCATACTAAGAGGAAAACGTAAACTTCATATTACTTCCTGTATTTGTTTTTCACAATAAACTATAGGAATCAGGCTGTACAAGCAAGAAAATACAGGGATTAAAAGGGCAATATATCATAGCAGCCCAGGGCCGCTGATAGGGGGGGACCACCAGTCCTCCTGTAGGGGGCCCAGGCTCACAGGGGGGCCCATACAGCAGAGGGAATCAGTGTGGTCGGGGGCAAATACAGGATGCCCAATGTGAACCCGGTTTCTCTCCCTCCCACAACTTTCAGCTGCTGCAAGGGAGAGACACGGACACAGCTGCCAGCTTCCCTGTCTCATTAAAAAAATAAAATTGTTACCCTGTATTGTTTTAAACCCTTGTAAAATGTAATAAAATTCTTGGGAAAAAAATGTTTTTTTTTTATAAAAATTGTCAAATATTTTTTTTCAAAACATTTAAATGTTTTTGTTAAAAGAAAAAAAAACTATTTAAAAAAGGGCTAATTCACACAGCTTCTCTGTTATCTTTGTGTCCGCTAAGAATAATTTTAGTATATTTTAATTGAAAATCTTGGTTTGATATATTTGAGGGGGGCCCTGCCAGGTAGGCTGTACGGGGCCCCATGATTTCTAACAGCAGCCCTGTAGCAGCCTATAAGATTTTAGTTTACTAGAGTAAATCACATGAATGATTAATACTGATTGGCTGTTGTGGGTTACTGAACTCTGCACTTCAGGTATGCTGTGCTCCGATTTCACAATAAAGCCTAACAAATAGGTCAGTTTATCTCTTATAACCAGCATGCTTTGCAATTTATTACAGGTACTTACTGGGACTGGGGGCTGCAAGCTTCTTATAGTGTATGCATTAATTAACAATGGGCATGAACGAACTCACTCACCCTTAGTGAGTAACTCTTTTTTGGCCCTTCTCACACTCCCCAGGAGAGAGTTTGTGACCCTTCTCTGTACTCTTGCTCATTTCTTCCTTCCTCACCTCACTATACTTTTTCTCCATCTCACCCCTTTCCTTCCCCTCCATCTTTCACCCCTTGGCATTTTAGAATTCCACGATAGAATAAAAAGACCCTCAAGATGCTACCTTTAGTAGTATTGCAAAAAATATATATACATCCCTTTGAGAACTGCTTAGGGTAAACCTAAATGAGATGGGAGCTATGAAGTAACACAACACAATAACTGAGAATAAAAGCCTGAGATTCCCTTAAAGTGGAGTTCCACCCATTTTTTTATGTTTGTCTGTGCTGCATGCTCTAATCTCATAGTGTTCAGAATGGACAATTTTTATTTAATTTGTTGCTTGTAAATACCTTTATTTTGTAGTCCTTCATTACTTCCTCCTCCTTATTTGCCTAGGCTATTTGCAAGGGTTTCTGGGATAGGCATCATGTTTCCCAGTAGTCCTTGCAAACCTGACTGAAACCTATTACATTGCTTGTGCACTGAGCATGTGCGAGATATGCAAAGCTGAAATCCAGAAAGTCATACAGTCTGGCTTCATGATGCCCACACTTAAGATGGCCACGGTCTATTTCTAGATTATAAACTATCTAAATGCTGTAACAACCTAACAAAACGGACCTTAGTTTACAGACTAACTTTACTAGAATACATTAAGCTTGTGTATTACAGGGGTATTTATATTTAAAAAGTGAAATTGTGGGTGGAACTCCCCTTTAAGCCTCTGAAGCAGCCAGCTGAGACTGGCGAAACCGGTCAGGCATATGCCACTGTCCACCTTACCATGACAATGGCAATGGATGTCTTTTCTACTGGCCATAGGAGATCTATCAATACAGGATTTGGTAAGTATACTTTATCATTTAGGGCACTTTCACTCTAGGGCATTGGAGGTGTCCAGTAAAAGAAATAAAGGAATTACAAAACACAAAAAGAACAAAGAAACGCACAAATGGGCCTTTTTTCATACTTATTTGATACACATTTCTCTTACCGGATTGATATCCAGGAAGGTTTCATGGTCATTCTGGTTAGGACTCAGTCCCTCTATGCTATTAATTACCGATTTATCCGCTTGGTAAAAATGGGGAGATGAGAGAATGATGGGAGCACCTGTAAATAGGATTAAAAAAATAAAATATAAAAAAAAAATAATAATAATAAGAAGAAGAATAAAAAAACATTATGCATTAATATACAAGAGTGCAACAACTCATAGGTGCTTTTTATTTTTTATTTTTTAAAGTGAACTTGTAAAATGTTCCCCGAAGGCAAGTCCTTGCATTAGAAAAGCTATTCTACTTGCCTCTCCAGCAGCCTAAAGCCTCAGTAATCCTATTTGGCATTTGATATTTCCATGGTGTCCCCTGCTGCACAGCATGGTTCCGCTCTCCGACTGCCAGGTCCTTTAGTGACATAAAATAGAAAGTAGAGCCACAGCATGCAGCAGGGGTCATAGGCAGAGCTTTTTTTCTCAGAAAATAGGTGCAGGAACTCAACCACGACCCCGTTCAGATTTCACAAACAGTAGAAGGGTCTTAAAGGGGCACTAAATACCAGGATTGCATTACATACAGAGTGCAGAGTTCAGGGGGGGTTACATACAGAGTTCAGAGCTGTCACTTGTAAACACAGAAACCAGAATTCTGCGTTTACAAGTGATTGTGGTGAGCAGGCACCAAAGGGTCTGAGCCAGAGGTGGTGGAACTGAGTTCCCCCAAGTTCCCCCTGAAAAAAAGCCCTGGATAGGCATCCAACAATTTTGTCCAAGAGCTTTTTGGAGGTTGCAGGGCTGCAACGGAGAGAGAAGGAAGGAGACACGGACTGTCAGAAACCAGGTCCAGCCCTTGGGATTTAAAAAAAACAAACACACACACACAAAAGGTTACTTTAATTGCTTCAATACAGGGCACTTTTACCCCCTTTTCCTGCCCAAGACAATTTTCAGCTTTCAGTGCTCTTACACTTTGAATGACAATTGCGCGGCCATTCAATGCTGTACCAAAATTACATTTTTATTATTTTCTTCCTACAAATAGATTCTTTTGGTGGCATTTACCGTATTTATCGGCGTAGAACGTGCACTTTTTTCCCCTTAAAATCAGGGGGAAGTTGTGGGTGCGCGTTATACGCCGATCCCCGCTTTCTGAGTGCCGCCGCCGACATATACCGAGTGCAGTACACTCGGGTACACTCGGCTGGGCTCGGCCACGCTCGGCTCCTCTCGCGGTCACGCCCTGTGCCGCCTCCTAGCCTTTATGCGAGAGGAGCTGAGCGTGGCCGAGCCTAGCCGAGTGTACCCGAGTGTACTGCGCTCGTTATATGTCGGCGGCGACATTCAAAAACAGTGCGGGAGAAGCGGGGAGGACACCACGAATGCCACAGACGGACACCGGACCGGACAAGGCCACCGATGGACGCCGGGCAACTGTAAGCAACTGTAAACTGTCAGTATTTCTTTTTTTTTCCTTAGGATTCCCTTCTAGGTTTGGGATGCGCGCTATAGGGTGATAAATACGGTAATCACCGCTGTTTTTTTTTTTGTTTTTAAGCAAAAAAAAAAAACACAAGACCAAAAGGTTTAAAAACAAATAATTTGTCTTAGTTCCTGTCAGTAAATTTTGTAAATAAGTATTTTTTCTCCTTCACTGATATGCGCTGACGGGCACTGATGAGGCAGAACTTATGGACACTGATAAGGAGGCACCAATATACCGAACTGAAAAGCACTGATATACGGCACCGATAGGTGGCACTGATGGACACCACTGAAGGGGACTGATTGGCATCACCGATTGGCACTGCTAGGGCTGCACTCATGATCAGTGCCCGATTACCTGTACAGGCTCCCCTGCAAGGAGATGCTGCTGATCGGTTCTCCAAGCCTCACACTCTGTCAGTGATTGGACACAGCCAATCACATGGGTAAAAAGCACAACCACGATCGCTGCGCTGTGAGCAGTGACACTAGGGCAACGTCATATGAAGGGGCCTCAGAATGAGAGGGGATCCCACCTGCCGTCATTTTATATGGTGGGCGGGGGGGGGGGGTAGTTAACCATTTTCCGACCAGCCACTGTACTTATACTGGGGCAGGTCGGCTCTTCTGCATGAACCAACGTACATGTATGTCAGTCTGTGCATGTGAAATTGCACGCAAGCGACAAGGGAGCGTGCCCGCGGGTCCAGTGGACTCTGTGTCCGCCGGCTGCCCGCGATCGATGTATAGAGAGGCAGAACAGGGATCTGCCATTGTAAACCAGGCGGATCTCTGTTCTGACAGGGGACAGCTCAGAGATCTGCTGTTCCCAATGATCGGGAACAGCCATTGCTGTCATGTCCCAGGCAGCCCATCCCCCTTACAGTTAAAACATGTAGAGGGAACACATTTAACCCCTTATTGCCTAGTGTTAACCCCTTCCCTGCCAGTGTCATTTATACATTAATCAGTGTATTTTTATAGCACTGATCAACGTAATGATGTCACCGGTTCCCAAAAAGTGTAATTTGGGGTCAGATTTGTCCTCCGCAATGTCGCAGTCCCGCTAAAAATTGCAGATCACCACCATTACCAGTAAAAACAATAAAAGTCCTTAAATCTATCCCATAGTTTGTAGATGTGATAACTTTTGCGCAAACCAATCAATATACGCCCATTGCAATTTTTGCTTACCAAAAATATGTAGAAGAATATATATTGGCCTAAACTGATGAATAAATTTGTTTTTTTATATATATTTTTTGAGTGATATGTATTATAGTAGAAAGTTTTTTTTTTTTTTTCCAAAATGTACACTCTTTTTTGTTTATAGCGAATAAAAACGGCAGAGGTGATCCAATACCACAAAAAAAGCTCCATTTGTGAAAAAAATAAATAAAAACACAACAGCAATTATGTTTGAGTACAATGTCGCACAACCGCGTAATTGTCAGTTAAAGCGACGCAGTCGGGCAAATGCTTCCTGGGCCGAAGTGGTTAAATGAAATGGTCATGGAGGGAAATATAGAGGTTGTCATTTTTGACATCTCATTCTGGGAATGCTAGCTTCCTGGCTGTCATCCTGAACCTCTTGCCTAAATACTTTCAGTCACTGACTTAAAACAAGTATGAACATAAGTGATGTGTCACGCAGGGCTTGAGTCCTGGAATGGCGTTCCTGTACTTTCACAGCAGGGACGACTTTCCTGTTAGCAGCCGTGTCCTGCAGGACTGCAAGCTGTGGCAGGCAGTGTGGGTGTGCGGGAGATACACAGAATCTCACAAAAAAGTGAGTACACCCCTCACATTTTTGTAAAGATTTTATTATATTTTTTCATGTGACAACACTGAAGAAATTACTCTTTGCTACAATTTAAAGTAGTGAGTGTACAGCTTGTATAACAGTGTAACCAAGCAACTAGCATTTATTTTACAGACATCAGCAAAGGAAGTTGCTCTATCTTTGTCATGATAGGTTTACTTGAAGTTAGGCGAAAGTGGGTGCCAAGCAGGTGTGTTTCCCTATGTGGTTGTGTCCACAAATTCCTATTGAAATCCCAACATAGAGCAGCTGACAGCAGTTGCCCTGTCGCCCATATACTTGTTTACATTGTTATCTGTTTCCTGGCAGATAGCAGAATTCATTCTTCCTGTGACTAGGAATTTCCCTCTTTTCGCAATGTTACATTAATGTAGACCTCTTTACTGTACTGCATTATCTTTATTGATCTGGTTTAATAACAGTCTGTAAAAATGGAATGCACAATGCATTATTGTTTATACATGTTAGTCGAGCTGACTGCATTCACACTAACTGGAGGCAGAAGTTTTGAATATCATGAGCTGGTAACTCACTTGGTGGGCGGGCATGAAGACCCAGCATTCTGCACCTGAGTATTAGGTGTTGTATTCTAAACAGTTGAGCTTGTATATGACTCAGACATTCCGGCTAAATTTTTCTTTTAGTTTTGGATAGAGTTTGTAGGAGTTCCAACTCCTGTTATTGCTGTCTGTGCCCCCATTTGGGAGATTTCTCAGGTTACTGTCAGAACAGGAGAAAAATATCCCCACTTCTTGCCCTTTTAATTGGTGTTAGGAAAAAAAACAGGTGGGGAGGAATCCTTCCAGCTGAGGAAACAGACAGCAAAAAAAAACACATACAAAAACATTTAGAACCTCTGTCAGGATTACCAGACTTGCAGGTGCCAAAATAAGAACCAAGGGTAAAATCTCCCCAACAGGGTTACATGTTGCATGCAAGTCCTGTTTCACACAGGCTTTGGCTTGTATAAAAGAAGTGTGAACAGCAAGTTTTTTTACAAAGCATTTGCAGTTTTTTAGCAAGTTTTGTTGAAGCTCCAGCTCCAGCTCCAGTTTGTAAATGTTGAACACAGATCCTAAATGGAGTGCGGATTGCCATTTTAACTACTTGCCTACCGCCTGCCGTCATATGATGGCGGGACGATGAGGCTTTTGTTCTGGGAAGATGTCATATGACTTCTTCTCCTTCCCAGGCCACTAGGAGGCTCACGCGCCCGCCGCGTCACTGGGGACCCGATGCACATGCCCGGCTGCCGCGATGTCCGTGGGGCACCCGTGATTGCCCAGTAACTAAGCAGGACAGTGGATCTGTGTGTGTAAACACACAGATCCACGTCCTGTCAGGGAGAGGAGACTGATGGTGTGTCCCTTGTACATAGGGACACCAATCAGTCAGTCCCCTCCCTCTACAGTAAGAATCACTCCCAGGGAACACATTAACCCCTTGATCGCCCCCTAGTGTTAACCCCTTCCCTGACAGTCATATTTATACAGTAATCAATGCATTTTTATAGCATAAATATGAATGGTCTGAAAAATGTGTCAAAAAAGTTTACGATGTGTCTGCCGCAATATCGCAGTCACAATAAATCGCAGATTGCCACCATTACTAGTAAAAAAAAAAAAAAAATGCTATAAATCTATCCCATATTTTGTAGACGCTATAACTTTTGCCCAAACAAATCAATATACGCTTATTGCGATTTTTTTTTACCAAAAATATGTAGAATACGTATCGGCCTAAACTGAGGAAAAACCTTTTTTTTTTATATATTTTTTGGGGGATATTTATTATAGCAAAAAGTAAAAAGTATTGAATTGTTTTAAAAACTGTCATTTTATTTTTGTTTATAGCGCAAAAAATAAATACCGCAGAGGTGATCAAATACCACCAAAGGAAAGCTCTATTTGTGGGAAAAAAATTATAAAAATTTAATATGGGTACAGTGTTGCATGACAGCGCAATTGTCATTCGAAATCTGACAGCACTAAAAGCTGAAAAATGGCTTGGGCAGGAAGGGGGTGAAAGTGCCCTGTATTGAGGTGGTTAAACAAGCTGCTAGCAGGCTTTAGCACTTCTAGAAGCTTGTTGAAGGGGCAAACACGCATTAGGATCGGTGTTCAACATTTACAAACTGGAGTTGAATAGTACTTCAAACAAAGCTTGCTGAAAGCTCTGCAAATACTTTGTCAAAGTTTGCTGTTCACACTGCTCTTTTATAAGCTGATGCCTATGTGAAACAGGCCTAAAGCCTGACTAAAAAAATCTCAGAGAGACACAAAATGGCATTTAAGACTTACCTAAAGGTTCTAATTTTTCCCAATTTTATAGAAAACTGGAGACAAAAAGATTTGACTGGAGCTGGTCTTTACCCATGCCATGCCATGCCATGCCATGCCATAGGGACCAAGAGAGACTCTAGTGTCACGATCAGTTGATTACATACAATTCATCTGTGTTCCTCTGACAGCTGCTATACCAGCTCTGTCCTATTCATCCCAATGATACTGGAACGTTTTTTTTAAATCATATCAGTCATATTGATAATGATCAAATGGGCATCTGTAATATATTGCTGGGCATTCATTCCATTTTTACAAATTATTAAACAGATTTAATGTGCAAGTTAAAACAAATCAGGACACATATACCGTACTCTAAGGAATAATAATAAACTTTATTTTATATAGTGCCTTCAGTTTCTCAAAGTGTTTTACAAAAAAAAACACAAGAAATACACAAGGTAAAATAAAGGAAAAAAGGACAATTACCTGAAAGCTTGTATAAAGAACAAAGTTTTAAGATTTGATTTTGAATGAGTTTAGACAAGATGATCTTTGGAAGTGAATTTCAGAGTTTTGGAGTATAACAGGAGAAGGCTCTGTCTCCCATTGAGTGTAGGTGAGTAGGGGGGACACACACAAGACCAGAATTTAAGGGAGCATAGGTTACGGTGGGGGGGAGGGGGAGTAAATTAATAAAAGTTGAGAGATAATGTGGTGCAAAGTCATTAAAGAGACTTATAGGTGAGCAAGATTATCTTAAAGTCTATGTGAAACCCGACAGGCAGAGCCAATCCACCCTATACGCCGCAAATTACTCGAGGCCCCCGATTTTTTGCTGCCGCTAGAGGACCGTGACCGGGCAGAGACAATGTTTCCGCTGGCCGCCATTTTCTTGAAGACCGCCACCGCTAGAGGTCCGCGGCCGAGCGGAGACAATATCTCTGCCGACCGCCATTTTCTTGAAGACCAAACAAGAAGAGGCCGGGTGGCTGCCAATAGCAATTGAGCTGCGGCACCACCCCCTCCCGCTGCTGTCTGTCTGTGGAATGATGTGGGAAGGGGCAGGGTGGGCGGTGCCGCAGCTCAATACCTATTGGCAGCCACCCGGCGGGCTCCTCCACTGTCCACTCTGTACTGGAATGCCTGGTGTAAGGGGGGACGCCTCTGGGAAAGCCTGGTGTACGGAGGGGCTCCACTGGGGACACCTGATGTACATCCATATTTTCATATCACAAATACAGTTCGATAGGATAGAAGCAACCAAGATAGAATCCGGTTTAGTGTTGATGTATATCTGAGTGTCATCAGCATAGAAGTGATAATTGAGCCCATGTGATCTAAACAGTTGGCCAAGTGGAAACATGTAAATGCTAAAAAGTAAGGGTCCCAAGCTTGATCCGGGAGAAACACCGTACTTGACTGAACCAACATCAAACTGGAATCCGCCAAGAGAAACAAAAAAGGGACAGCGTTCAGTAAGATATGAACAAGTACAGACATTTGGAAAAGGTCATAATAGGTAGCGTGTAAAAAATTAATCGGCGGAATCTTCTTTAGTAAATCAAAAATTGGTGCTCAGTGAATTGCTAGCCAACACCTAGAAGCTATTCAAAACTTATTATATAAACGAATATCCAAAATGGTGCAACGCAACTCTCCTTAAAAAATCTAGAGTTGCCAACATATGTGCCAACATATGTGCCAATTGACAGTATTAAGAAAAACAATGTGCATATATGACATCATATTAAATGTGCATAACAAGAATATGGTATTTGTTCTCTGTATCATACACTTCCAAACTTATAATACAGTCCATCAAAATGTCCAAATGTGCAGCCAAAATTGTGATAAGTCGATGAATATAGTTGAACTTCAAATCAACAAAAATCACCACGGTGCCAAAACTGAAGTGAATCCACCACCCATGCAAAATGGCCTCTCACCTCACCGACATGACCCTGCATTAACAGTAGGTCACACCTCACAGTTTTCCCTCTCTAGGGATAGAGTAAATTACTACTTCCAAATCTTCACTGCTTCCTACTCAGATGAGTGGATGCAGGAGTACCGAGGAAGTCCCAACTATTGGACGTAATGTATGTATAGGACGAGGAACCTAGTACATGACGTCACCCCACGGCTATCTGGGATATATGGGATATATGGTCAGCACTGCTTATAGTGCCATTTCTTATAAGTGCAGTATTTTATCCTATACATTAAATGAGAGTTTTAAACTGAGAACAGTAGGGTTGTGTGCTTTGTTTCCCTGCATGTATATTGCTCTTATCCAAGATCCAGCCATACATGTATCTGAGTAGAAGGCAGTAAAGATTCAGAAGTGGTGAAACTGTTTAACTGTATAATAGGAAGTACCGTATACTCGAGTGAGTATAAGCCAACCAGAGTATAATGCGAGGACCAAATTTTACCACAAAAAAAAAAAATGGGAAAACTTAGGCCTTGTACACACGATCAGTCTAAACCGATGAGAACGGACTGAAGTTCAGTTTCATCAGTCCAAACCGACCGTGTGTGGGCCCCATCAGTCAGTTATCCTTCGGTCCAATAGAACTTGCTTTAAAATTGAACTGATGGACTGATAACCGATAGGTCAAAACCGATGGTTAGTACGTAAAAGCATCGGTTCAAAACCCGCGCATGCTCAGAATCAAGTCGACGCATGCTTGGAAGCATCGAACTTCTTTTTTTTCAGCACGTTGTTTTTTTTTTTACGTCACCGCGTTGGACTCGATCGGTTTTTGAACTGATGGTGTGTAGGCACATCAGATCATCAGTCAGCTTCATCGGTTAACTGATGAAACTGAACTTCAGTCCGTTCTCATCGGTTTAGACTGATCGTGTGTACAAGGCCTCATTGACTAAAGTATAAGCCGAGGGTGAGAATGCAGCAGCCACTGTAAGCAGAAAAGAGGGTCAACAACGTCCATTTGCACGCCTCACTGTGCCCATTGAAAACTCACTGTGCCATACCTCACTGTGCCCATTACAGTCTCACTATGCCCGAGTACCTGCATTCTTGACAGGCGTCCATTTTTTTAAAGTCGCGGCTTCCTCCTGGTGTTCCATTCCTCGATAAGCATTTGACACTGTGTTCCGCCTATCACGGAGGTCTGCTTATCCTCGGACTCAGTTTCCCAGCAGACACTGTGTTCAGTGTTCCGCCAATCACAGACATTCTTTCATCCTCGAACAAGAGGACGTCCACGATTGGCGGAACACTGAACACAGTGTCTGCTGGGAAACTGTCCGAGTATGAGAGGCCCTCTGTGATAGGCGGAACACAGTGTCAAATGCCTATCGCAAAACACCAGGAGGAAACCGCTACTTTAAAAAAAATGGACGCCTGTCAAGAATTCAGGTACTGACTCGAATATAAGCCGAGGGGGGTTATTTCAGCCCTAAAAAAAGGGCCGAAAACCTTGGCTTATACGCGAGTATATACAGTGTTTGTAGATAAAATATTCAAACATCCTGTGAAACATTTGAATGATCTGGTCACAAAGTCGCACTCATTTAGGTTGTGAGCTGTTAGAATATCAATTTGAATGTACATTTTCTAACCATAGTATGAATGTGTAACTTCCAGATCTTTTGTGGCAGATGGCCATTTAGTTGCCAGAACATGATCAGTGTTTCTGTGGAATACATACGGCATTGCATGCAATGGAAGAACATACCTTGTTTGCATTCGCTGACATTCAGCAGTCCAGATGGCAGGCAGTTTCCAGCGGGAACACAGAAACCAGCATTGTCAGGATTGATAGTTACATTAGCAAAAATCTTTGCAGGTGGGACAAAACGGAAGGCTAAAATATCGTTTACACTTTTTGTGGAGTCATAAAGTGCGTACAAAGATCTGGGGGGAAAAAATCATCATAGAATATCAAACATAACTAAAGAACAGTCTGTGTTTAAAGCTGTACTTCATATAGATAGATATCAGAAACAAAATTCTAATCAAAGCTATGCATTAAAAATGACAAAATTACTTTAATTCCACTAATAATAGTAACTGGAACCTGACAGAGAGGGCTGGTAGTATGAGGGTTCATGTCAATGACCTAAAATGCCATGTGGCCATTCCCAAAAACACAGCATGTCTTCTTCACTTTTTGAGTCAAGTTCCATTTTAAAGTACTACTGTCATAAAGATTCCTGTATGGTAGTCCAAGTACCAAATCTAGTTACTACATGATGCACAAGTCTCATACTTAACAAAAAAAAAATTCCTTTACCTTCCCTGGCCAAACCAAATCCTCCTACATTTAGGTCTCTTAGGCCTCGTACACACGACCGAACAGGTCTGCTGAAACTGGTCCGCGGACCAGTTTCAGCAGACATGTTCGGTCGTGTGTACAGCCGACCGGACAAATGTCCGGCGGATCGGACAGGTTTCCAGCGGACAAATGTTTCTTAGCATGCTAAGAAACATGTCCGCTGGAAGCCAGTCCGTCAGACATGTTCGGTCGTCTGTCTGACTTACCGGACATGTCTGCTCGGCCGAAAGCCCTTGCATGCGAAGTGATTCGACGCATGCGTGGAAGCATTGACCTTCCAGGGTCGCGCACGTCGCCACGTCATCGTCGCGGCCACGTCACCGCGTATCCTGTCCACGCGGATTTCGGTTTGATGGTGTGTACAACCATCAGACCGAAATCTCCGAGCGGACATGTCCAATGAAAACGGACCGTTTTCATCGGACATGTCCCCTCGTGTGTACGAGGCCGTACACTTCCACTCCCAGACACTGCAGATCACAGTGGGAGTCTTTCAGCAACATATGCTGTGCTAGTAATGAGACATGTGCACACTGAAATATTTCATTTCGAAATTTTGGTTTAGTCTGAAAAAATAAATTTATTTAATTACTCCCGAAATTCGTTTTTATTTATTTTGTTTCGTTAAAAAAAGCATTTGTATGAAAATCCGAATTAAGGTCGATTATGTCAATTGAAGGCTTATGGTGTCTGTCGGATGTACTAAGAAGATTCCACAAAGCAGCTAAACTGTACGATGCTGCGATCGTACATTTCCGACCGAATGCTCCGCCCACAAGCTATAGTAGAATTCTAATGTTGTATGACTAGCAATAATATTTATTATTATTACTAGTCAACCAACATTAGAATTCTTCTATAGCTTATGGGTTGAGCATTTGACCGTAAAAGTCCGCTCGCAACGATCGTATGTTTCATCGAATCTTCATGTCTCTATAATGTCGAATCTTTTCTCTCTATGTCGAGTTAAGGTTAGGCACATTCAACCGCAGGTTTGATAGACACAGATCGCTATTGTCACTGTCATGTCGAATCTTCTATCTATATCGAACGGTTGTCACAACCAAATAAAAATAAAGCATTTTTTTCTATTTTGGATCTTTAGGATCCTGCACGTTCGTTATCGTTTGTTAAAACGAACACAAAAATTCCGAAATTCGAACAAAAGCAAATGCAAATGTCTACTAGTAATACAGAAATCAGTGGGCAGGACTAGGTGTGTCAACGTGCTGATTGACAAGCTACAGGCTTGTGAAGCAACAGTTAAGCCCTGTACACACGGCCAGGAATCCCGTCAGGAAAAAAAACTTTGGTTTTCCTGACGGGATTCCTGGCAAGCTTGCCGTGCATACAGATGGCCATTCAAAAGAACAGCGAGAACGCAGTGACGTCATCGACTACGACGAGCCGGCGCTCGACACATTAAATGCCGTCGCCGCCATATTGCTACACCCTACACTACCCTTGTATGCTACCGCTAATGCGTCGAAATCTCATTGAGCATCCGCGGGTTTACCTGGGGACAGGTAAGCATACTGATGAATGGTTTTCTTGGCAGGAAACACTCTGCCAAGAATCCCGACGAGAAAATAGAAAGCAGGTTCTCCATTTTTCTCGTCGGGATTCCCGGCAGTTTTCTCGACGAGAAAGCATACACATGCAGTTTTCACGGCAAAAAGCTCTCCCAGCAGCGTTCTTGCCGAGAAAACCGGTCGTGTGTACGAGGCTTGACAATGATACTAGTCATGCCCTCACAACATTTAAATGACTGTAGTACAAGTAAGCAAAGCTTACATGAAAGTGGCAACTATACTCTAAATTCAGGAGCAGTGCAGCATCATTGCATTACATTAAACTGCATTAGGTGGATTTCCCTGGCAGGATTAACAGGTATTTGTGAACCTTGCCTGGGGAACCAAGAAAAAAAAAAAAAAAACAGACATTACAGATTCACCCATAATTCAGCAATTACGGCCATTGGCTATAATAGCCACTAGCAATAACTGTATGTAAAATCCGACAGGCCGATTCAATCAACTTGGGTACAATCAACCTGCCCATATATGGTTTGAATCTCATTCCCCACTGAACCAGCTAAGATTCGAATCGTTTATGTTCGTGGTTAGAATGGCTGCTATTGTTGGGCTTTGTGATCAACTAGTTTATCAACAATTTATGACTTAAAGCAGAACAAAACCCACCTAACCTTTAGCTAAAGAATCTGCCACCTTAGTCTCTTTGATCTGGAGTTTCCATTGTGCTGCACATGTTATCAGTTTTGGGAAACCGTTAAAGCAATATGTTTAGTTCCATTTTAAGTATCACACTATTTTGCACTAGAGTCAATGGGGGAAATGAACAATGATTGGTGCAAGCATAATTCTTACACCACTCTCCTAAACAGAAAATAGAGCAGATGCTGCTCCTAACAAAAAGGCAAGCCCATTTGTTAGTTAGGAGCACTCTGTACCCTGTTCTATGCAGTCACAGATACAGTACAGAACAGTACAGCTGGAGCTGCATGCTCTGGATTCCTCTGCTCTCCCAGAGAAATACCTGTACCATCCCTTTAGAGCTCCGTGCTACGGTACGGACCGCCCGCGCAGGAGTGATGTCATCGCGGCGTGGCCAATCAGATGGCCGGAGCACACGAACTCTGAAGGAAGGCCAGATGAAAATGGAAACCCTGCTAGCGGTGACAGTGCGGCGCTGGAGGGCTTCGTTCTAAGGCAAGTATTTCAGAATGTGCCCATTGTGAATAGCACATTATGCCATTGTCTGGCAGGGTTTTTATTTTCTGTTCTTTTTAAAAAGGTGCAGTTTTTCTATGGCTTTAAGGTGTGATCACGATCTTTGTACTTTCAGGGCTAGATCCACAGCCAGCGGGCTTAACTTAAATGTTCCTATTTAAGTTACACCGCCGCAAAATTTCTACCTAAGTGCCCGATCCACAAAGCACTTACCTAGAAATTTGCAGCGGTGTAACTCAAATCTGTCCGGCGCAAGGCGTGCCCAATCTAATGGGGCGAGTCCCATTTAAATTAGGCGCGCTCCCGCGCCGGACGTACTGCGCATGCTCCCGACGCGATTTTCCCGAAGTGCTTTGCGCGAAGTTACGTTGCGCCAAGTTTTGATAATCGCGACGGGTGTAAAAGAAAAAAAAAAAGTTGCGGCGGGAAAAAAAAATGTTAAAAAAAATTTGACAGCGACGCGGGAAAGAAGGGTACACTTTTACATGGTGTACTAAGTTTACACTTTGTAAAAGCAGCCCTAATTTTGCGACGGCAAACTAACACTTACGGGAAAAAAACGAAGGGAAAAAGCTTTGTGGATCTCCGTAAGTGATAATTTGCATACCCGACGTGGAATTTCGACGAGAAATGCCCCCAGCGGCGGCCGACGTACTGCATCCTAAGAGCCGACAGTGTAAAACTATTACACCTGCCGGATCTTAGGAAAATCTATGCGTAACTGATTCTATGAATCAGCCGCATAGATAGAAACAGGGATACGACGGCGTATCAGCAGATACGCCTGCGTATCCCTTTTGTGGATCTGGCCCTCAGTTCATAACATCCTCTCAACTGTTATGTTAGGTTCTTCAAGGTAGAGCCAGAAGTGTTGTGGTAAAGTAGCTCATAGGACAACAGGGAACACAACAGGTTAAATAATAGATTACAGCATCTTGCAAGATTAATTTTAACAAAGGTTTCCTTCTTACCTGCACAGGTCTGATGAAAACATGTAAAGAATGTCCTTTTTATCTATCAATGGGTGAAAAGAGGTCCCATCTGTGCCATTAATCATATTGCATGTATCTGAAGACCACCATGATAGATTTCTGAGAGGGAGGAAAAGAAAAAAAAAAATGTTCAATTAAATTGTTCTAGTGTTTTGTAAGCAAAGATTGTCAAACCAATGTGTGGGATCAGGGCTGGTGCCAGCATAAGGCTTAGGATGCCAGGATGGGGGGGGGGGGGGGGGGGGTGAGTAGTACAATTCAAATCCCCAGCCACTTGCTGGGGATTTAGATTTTGAAAAAAAACATCTTCCTTCCCAAAAGTGGCGCCCTTTCTCCTAACCAGGCATGGCGTGGAAGTTTTACATAGTTAGTCAGGTTTAAATTAAAAACCAAAAAAAAAACACAAGTCCATCCAGTTCAACCCTTAAAATAGATAAATAGTAATATCATACAGTCCCATATACACAATCCCATATACCAGGGATATGCAATTAGCGGACCTCCAGCTGTTGCAAAACTACAAGTCCCATCATGCTCTACCTCTAGGTGTCATGCTTGTGGCTGTCAGAGTCTTGCTATGCCTCATGGAACTTGAAGTTCTGCAACAGCTGGAGGTCCGCTAATTGCATATCCCTGCCATATACCCACAGTTGAGCCAGAGGAAGGTGAAAAACCCCAGCAAAGCATTATCCAATTTGCTACAGCAGGAGAAAATATATTACTTTTTGATCCCCCGAGAGGCAATGTGATTTTCCTTGGATCAACTTTACCTAGAAATGTCAGTATCCAATTATATTATGTACATTTAGGAAAGTATCCAGGCCTTTCTTAAAACAATCTACTGAGCTGGCCAGAACCACCTCTGGAGGGAGTCTATTTCACATTTTCACAGCTCTTACTGTGAAGAAACCTTTCTGTATTTGGAGATAAAAAAATATTTTCTTCTAGGCGTAAAGAGTTCCCCCTTGTCCTTTGTGATGACCGTAAAATTAATAACTCAACACCAAGTTCACTATATGGACCCCTTATATATTTGTACTGGTTGATCATATCCCCCCTTAATCTCCCCTCAAGAGAGAATAAATTCAGTTCCTCTAATCTTTCCTCATAGCTGAGCTCCTCCATGCCTCTTATTTTGGTTAGCCTTCTCTGCACTTTCTCCAGTTCCCCAATATTCTTTTTGAGAACTGGTGCCCAAAACTGAACTGCATATTCCAGAAGAGGTCTTACTAATGATTTGAACAGGGGCACAATTATATCTCTGTCTCTGGAGTCCATACCTCTCTTAATACAAGAATTGCATGCTATTGTAGAGCTTGTGATCCCCCAGATCCTTCTCCACTATGAATTCCCCCAGTTGTACTCCCACCTAGAAGGTATGATGCATGCATATTCTTAGCCCCCAAGTGCATAACTTTACATTTATCTACATTAAACCTTAAACCCCATCTGCCAGATAGTCGCCCAATTTAACAGAGCATTGAGGTCGGCTTGTAAATTGGCGACATCCTGTAAGGACGTTATTCCACTGCATAGCTTGGTGTCATCTGCAAAGACTGAAATGTTACTTTTAATCCCAGACCCAATATCATTTATAAAGATATTTAAAAAAGTAAGGGTCCCAGCACTGAACCTTGGGGTATACCACTGATAACCTTAGACCATTCAGAGTAAGAATCATTAACCACTACTCTCTGAATTTGGTCTTTTAGCCAGTTATCCATTTACAAACTCATCTTTCCAAGCCTGTAGACTTTACCTTACACATTAACCATGCGCAGGGAACTGTATCGAATGCTTTTTCAAAAGCCAAGTATACCACGTATACAGCCACGCCTCTGTCCAAGGTTTTACTTACCTCTTCATACAAAGAAATCAGGTTTCTCTGACAACTTCTGTCTTTTATGAATCCATGCTGTCTGTTGCTCAAAATATTTTTTCTGGCAAGAACTTATCTATGTGGTCTTTTATTAAACTCTCCAGTATCTTCCCAACTATAGAAGTTAAACTAACAGGCCTATAGTTACTCATTAAAGACTTTGCTCCCTTTTTAATTAGATGCACCACATTGGCCCTGCACCAATCCATTGGCCCTAGTTTGCCTTACCTGCCACATGCCCGAAAACAGTAAGGGAATGCATAACTCTGCCCCCTCACTACACACTCCTGTCAGTGAGCGGGGGGGGGGGGGGGGAGGGTTTCAGGAGGATGGATATTCACCCGAGTAGACAAAAATCTTGCTCTGGCTCTGTATGGCAGGCCTCGACAAAATCCGGGTGCCAGGTCGCAATTGCGACAAGAAAGCTTAGGGCTGCAGAAGGCCGCAAAGCTGTGGCCTCATTTACCGGCCGGCGCAGGGCGCGATCATGGCGGGCCCGCGTCCGCCGGTAATTGAGGCCGCGGCTTTGCGGCCTTCACAGAAGGAAGCCGAGGCCTGCAGAAGGAATCTAGGAGTGGCCATCTTGTGGTGGCCATTGGCATTACATGTAGCAAAAAACAGCAGTTCTAATGTGTTTTTTTTTACTGCCATCTCCTTCCCTCTAATAATAACCCCCAAACATTATATATATTTTTTATTCTAACACACTAGAGAATAAAATGGCAGTCGTTGCAATACTTTCTGTCACACCGTATTCGCACTTTTTTTGGGAAAAAATACACTTTTTTAAATGAAAAAATAAGACAACAGTAAAGTTAGCCCAATTTTTTTATTGTGAAAGATAATGTTACGCCAAGTAAATTGATACCCAACATGTCACGCTTCAAAATTACGTCCGCTCGTGGAATGGCGACAAACTTTTACCCTTTAAAATCTCCATAGGTGACGTTAAAAAAACCTCTCTCTATTCTCTCTACCAATCATAACTCACATGTGTGGTTTGAATACTGTTTACATATGCGAGCGCTACTCATGTATAAAAAAAACGGTCAATAAATAAAAAGGGGGTCATACTGTGCCAGCCAAACTCAACTCTTTCTGATGTCTCTGGGTACCTTTACAGTGCCGCTTGTCAGGTCCAGTTACTAATTATCAATTTAATGTATAGAGATATAGAGATTCGGACAGGTTACCCGTTATTTTGTGTGATATTTTAATGATTTAAAAGTGTATTGTTACAGTAACAGAAGTTTATTAGTACAGTGATTAACACCACATTCACACTTGTGGCCCACGTTTTCTAATGATACCCATTCATATGTGCAACTTAAAGTCGCAGTGACTTCAAAAGTTCATGCAAAACGTTTCTCCAACTTACATGCAACTTGAGGGCCATAGAGTTCAATGAAATATGTGGGTCTGACTTTGCAGAGGGACGAGACACATCCAAGTCGCACTCAAAGTTCCATTTCAAATTCACAGGACTTTGAAGTCCTATAAGTGTGATTATTCGAGAATGAGTCTGCCCACTGCTGATAAGGTCAAGAAGGATTATTTATTGTGTAAACTGGCAGCTGCCTCACTTGTATTTTGAGTTTTTTGTTAGCTTTGGAACAGACTGAACTTTGACCTTTTTTGATTAATCAGTGATTTAATCAATGGAGACTAGTTATTCTAGCCAAGTGCAATAGATAGTTCTATTTTTAAACGCATAAATTCATTTTATGGTGTTAGTCATCCCTGTAAAATGTATTTTATCTTTATTTACAACTATATGACAGTGTGACAAATAAGTACAAGTGAGGCCCGGAAGTAAAAAGGAGAGAAAAAACATGGAAGGAGGGCCGGCATGACAGGGGTTAAAGGGGTTTGGGTCTAAGAGGGGGTTGAGCCTAGTCCGATAGGAAATATAAAGTTGTGGGACTTGAGGCTTGGTTCACACTGGATGGCGATGCGGCTCCCAGCAGGGGTCCTGTGCGTCCTGGTTCACCGTTTCAGGTCCGATTTCAGCCCAAAAGACACACAGGGCTCCTGTGCAAATTCACACCGGAGCCACATCAAAGATATGTGAAGCGGCTCCATAGAGAGCAGGTCACATTCTCCTGCTATTGCAAATTGGATGCAGGGATCCAATTCACAATAGTGTGAACCAGGCCTTAAGTGGATATAAATCCTTTCCCATACTCAGTGAAATGAACAGCCTCAAATGATACACAGAGTTGAAACAAATCTCCCCACATAAGTTTTACATGTATATCTGCTGTCTTTCCCTTTCTACACACTTTGGAAAGTGCAACTCATGTTAGAAATCTTTGTATTCCAATTCAGCAATGGGTGTAGGCTTACACTGTGTGAGAGCTGATTGGAGGAAACAAAGGAACATGCAGAGCTTTAGTCTAAATAGACAAGCTCTCTGCTCATCTACCCCTTAGCTCCCTCCCAAACACAACATTTTCAGCCGCTGTTATGTCCTGTGTCAGAGAACTTGTCAGAAGTACCTGTTTTTAACAGTCGCCGCGGTGATCCGAGTGGAAGTCCGGCTCCCCCTCCTTCTCCCGCAGCCTTCTGAGACAGATCACATATGACTGCTGCACTATTGACAAAGTGCAGCGCGGCTTCACTGCTGGTTTCCCTTAGCTAACCAGTTCCCACCCAGCCTATAGTCAAATAATGGCCAGGCAGGAGTGCTCTCATTCTGGGTGGACATGATGAGTGCCCCATGGGCCATACGGCGGTGCAATCTGACAGATCAGTGTGCCAGCCCACTGCCGGTACCATGTGATCACTGTGACCAATCATTACCTTTTATCTTTCCATTCCACGATCCGAGTAAAATCCATGTATCCCTTTGATCCACTGAGAACTACATATGTCCCATCATTTGTTGCATTCATCTGCAAAGAAACATAAAAATGCAATAATGTTAACAGCTGGCGATCTCACAGAGCATACACAATGGGGGTTATTTACGAAAGGCAAATCCACTTTGCACTTCAAGTGCACTAAAAGAGCAGGTGCTGTAGATCTAAGGGGGACATGCAAGGAAAATAAAAAACAGCATTTTAGCTTGCACATGATTAGATGATAAAATCTGCAGAGCTTCCCCTCATTTCAGAGCTTCCCCTCAGATCTACAGGGGTTTACAGATACTGCACTTTCAAGTGCACTTGTAGTGCAAAGTGGATTTGCCTTTCGTAAATAACCCCCAATGTGTTAAAATAAAATACTCCTAAAATTCCCAACAAGTGATACAGGTTCGCCCTCCTATTTTTAGCTCAATGAATGCAAAATAACACACTATTAAATAAGATGCCAATTTTTAACTCATACGCATTCACCACTTCCAATAAATATGGATGTTGACTACAATTTAAATGTATTAACTAAATACCTATAACAATGCAAGTCAAGTCGATTCAATTGAAGGGCCCTGTGAAATTCTCTAAAAAGCCACACCTTCTGGAAGACACCTGAACCGCCTAGGATTTTTACATGGACAACAATGGCGAATGCTACTCTTCCACTGTATAAGCTCACATATATGGGCCACAACTGCCCCAAAAAGTTTCAGAAAATATGGTCGGCATGGGTAGAGGCCAGACACCTTTACGGTATAGTCTGTATAGAGGCCCCTGCTTCTCCCCCCTCCTTTTATCCCTCCTCGGATCCTCTTTAGTGCACTGAAATTAACCTCACTGTATGCACCCTGTGCCCATGACATGTTACAACCCTGGCCAAAAGTTTTGCGCAATTGCACAAATATTAATTTTAACACAAAGTCTGTTTAGGATGGCAATTTGCATATACTCCAGACAGGGGCGTAACTAGAAATCACAGGGCCCCATAGCAAAATGTTGTATGGGGCCCCCCAGAGCCGCCCTAGTGTCAATGCAGCGTGACCTGTGCCCCATACAGCGTGACCTGTGCCCTATACAGCGTGACCTGTGCCCCATACAGCGTGACCTGTGCCCCATACAGCGTGACCTGTGCCCCATATAGCGTGACCTGTGCCCCATATAGCCTGGCCTGCCTGTGCCCAATACAGTCTGAACTGCCTGTGCCCCATATAGCGTGACCTGTGCCCAATACAGCATTGCCTGTGCCCAATACAGCCTCACCTGTGCAGAGGAAGAGGCAAGCCGGCCGGATCAGCAGAGAGCGGGATTGCCCGCTGTAATAGCTTTCATTTGAATTTCCCGACTTCACGGGGCTCATCGTCACATAGCCCCACCTCTTAGCCCAACGCCTTTGATGACGTCACATGTCCGACACTGGACCGGCGTTCTGTCGATCAAAGGTGCCGGACCAAGAGGTGGAGCTATGTGACATGAGCCCCAGGAACACTGGAAGTTCTAATGAAAGCTATTACAGCGGGCAATTCCGCTCTCTGCTGATACGGACAGCCAGGGGCGGACTGACAACTCATGGGGCCCCCGGGCAATAGGAGATTATGGGGCCCCCAGGCTTAGAGATGGCCACCATCTTTTTTTTTTATGCAACATGAATGTGGGCAAACCCATGCGGAGAGGCACCAAGCTCCGTGACATGCTGAGTGGCTTAGAGTTGGTGACCCACTAAATTCACCAGAAGCCTCTCATGGGCAAACAATTGCAGCCTCACTGTGCCCCATTAAATGCAGCCACTGTGCCCCATCAAATGCAGCCACAGTGCCCCATCAAATGCAGCCAACTGTGCCCCATCAAATGCAGCCAACTGTGCCCCATCAAATGCAGCCAACTGTGCCCCATCAAATGCAGCCAACTGTGCCCCATCAAATGCAGCCAACTGTGCCCCATCAAATGCAGCCAACTGTGCCCCATCAAATGCAGCCAACTGTGCTCCATCAAATGCAGCCAACTGTGTTCCATCAAATGCAGCCAACTGTGCCCCATCAAATGCAGCCAACTGTGCTCCATCAAATGCAGCCAACTGTGCCCCATCAAATGCAGCCAACTGTGCCCCATCAAATGCAGCCAACTGTGTTCCATCAAATGCAGCCAACTGTGCCCCATCAAATGCAGCCAACTGTGCTCCATCAAATGCAGCCAACTGTGTTCCATCAAATGCAGCCAACTGTGCCCCATCAAATGCAGCCAACTGTGCCCCATCAAATGCAGCCAACTGTGCTCCATCAAATGCAGCCAACTGTGCTCCATCAAATGCAGCCAACTGTGCCCCATCAAATGCAGCCAACTGTGCTCCATCAAATGCAGCCAACTGTGTCCCATCAAAATGCCGCCAACTGTGCCCCATCAAATGCCGCCAACTGTGCCCCATCAAATGCCGCCAACTGTGCCCCATCAAATGCCGCCAACTGTGCCCCATCAAATGCAGCCATTGTGACCCTCAGCCCCCCACATGGGGCACAGTTGGCTGCATTTGATGGGGCACAGATGCAGCCACCGTGCCATTAAATGCAGCCAACTGTGACCCTCAGCACCCCCCACCCCTGTTGTCTGACCAACACTTGCCCCATCTTGGTGGCAGGTCAGGCAGTGGGTGACGGCGGTGAGATGTGGGACGGGCAGCGGCGAGCTGCTTACTCCCTGCACCTCTTCTTTTCTCCTGCTAGGCGTCCAATAGGAGCGCCTGTCCTTTCAGCCAATCACATGATGGGTATCAGACCCGCACTTCCTGATTGGCGGAGAGCCGGTTCATTGTTAGAAAAGCAAACATCAATTTGCTTTTCTAAACCCACCTGGATGGGCTCTGAGTGCTCTGCGCTCCAAGCCCACCCTAATGTGAAGCCTATTAGAGCCTAGGGCTCTAATCAGATGCTTCAAACCCCCCCCCCCCCCCCCCCGCAATTTAGGCACCCAGCGTCCTAAAAGGGGATGGACACCTGAATTGGGGGTGGCCATGGATAGATTCATGCAATGCATGAATCTATACATTCTACATAGAGGGGGTGGTGCCCTTAATGGATGGACCGCATATATATATATAGTGAGAAGTGCCATGCTTCTGGGAGAAGGATGTGCTGAACTTCTCCAATCTCTGCTACATCTCCCTACTCATCACCTGCCCACCAATACACAGGCACAGCCTCCTCTCCTGTATTACCACACGTGAGCTGCTGGGGCACTACAAGTACCAGCATGGCAGAAGGGGCAGGAGCAGTGTGTTCTATCAGGATGATTTTTGGAAAAAAAGTGCTGGTGTGTGTATATATAGATATATATTTATCGATATATACACACATCAGCACTTTTTTTCCACAAATCATCCTGATAGAACACACTGCTCCTGCCCCTTCTGCCATGCTGGTACTTGTAGTGCCCCAGCAGCTCACATGTGGTAATACAGGAGAGGAGGAGGCTGTGCCTGTGTACTGGTGGGCAGGTGATGAGTAGGGAGATGTAGCAGAGATTGGAGAAGTTCAGCACATCCTTCTCCCAGAAGCATGACACTTCTCACACACAGAAAAACGATCTAACAGCAAGTGGAGCCCTGCTGCTACACAGCCTCCCCCCTCCCCCCCAGGATAGGTAAGCACTGATAATACAGCTCAGCCAGCTTACCTTTTTCAGGCAGCAATCCACCCCACACTGCAGGCTGTCCCCTCCTCCCTCTCATCTCTCCAGCAGTCGGCATCTCCTGCTCGTATGTCAAAAAAGCCGCGCTGGAGAAGGGGGAGTGTACACTGTGCTCCCATTGGCTGAGAAGGCAGTGAAGAGGCGGGGCAGCTACAATCTCGAGATTTGTACATCAAAATGATGTCGGTAGTGGCCAATTCAGTGATAGAGGTCATAAAAACACTGATACCAACAAACTGTCCCTGCTTTTACCAAGGCTGGCAACCCTGATGGGGCCCCCTAGTGGCCATGGGGCCCTCAGCTCGCCTCTTCTTCTCCTCTCTCTTCACTTCACCGGGCCCCCCTGATCCTCACTCGGCTGCGGGCCCCATAGCGCCCGCATGGGTTGCTATGGCGGTAGTTCCGCCACTGACTCCAGAATGTTATGAAGAGTGATCAGATCAATTGCAACTAATTGCAAAGTCCATCTTTGCCATGAAAATTTACTTAAACAGGATCGCCACCCAAAAGGGGAAGCTCTGCTTGTTTTCTTTCTCAACCCCCCTCCGCTGACACCTTTCTGGGGGGAGTGGGTATCTGTTTTTGACAGGTACCCATCCCCACTTCTGGGAGACTCCAGAAGTTTGGCTCCCCTCTTCCTTCCCCCGCAGCCAGGCCATTCACAAAGCACAGCGTGCTTTGCACAGTAAGGAACTGGCTCTGAAGCTGCAAGGCTTCATTGCCTGTTTCCCTTACAAGGAATGGTGGCGGCAGCACCCGAGAGCCAATTGAAACATCGGCTGGAGTGCAAAGATCGCAGGATCCCTGGACAGGTAAGTGTTCTAATTTTAAAAATCAGCAGCTACAGTATTTGTAGCTGCCAACATCATTTTTTTGGTGGGGGGGGGGGGGACTAAAGCGCCGCTTTAATCCCCCCCCCCCAAAAAAAAAAACAATTTCCACTGCATATCAGCCCTGCCACAAAAGGACCAGCTGACATCATGTCAGGGATTCTCTTGTTAACACAGGTGTCAGTGTTGAGGAGCACATGGCTGGAAATCACTTTGTAATGCTAATCAAGTTAGAATAACAGACTGGAAGCTTTAAATGGAGGGTGGTGCTCAAAATCATTGTTCTTCCATGGTTACCTGCAACACATGCAGTCATCATTGCTTTGCACAAAACAGGATTCACAGGCAAAGATATTGCTGCTACTAAGATTGCACCTAAATCAACAATTTATAGGAGCATCAAGAACTTCATAGAGAGAAGAAGTTCAAATTGTTGTATAGAAGGCTTCAGGGCACCCAAGAAAGTCCAGCAAGCACCAGGACAGTTTCCTACAGTTGATTCAGCTGCGGGATCGGGGCACCACCAGTGCAGAGCGTGTTCAGGAATGGCAGCATGCAGATGTGAGTACATCTGCATGCACAGTGAGGCGAAGAATTGGAGGCCTGGTGTCAAGAAGGGCAGCAAAGAAGCCACTTCTCTCCAGGAAAAACATCAGGGGCAGACTGATATTCAGCAAAAGGTACAGACATTGGACTGCTGAAAACTTGGGGAAAGTAATTTTCCCTGAAGAAACCCCTTTCCAATTGTTTGGGGGCATTCAGAAAAAATCTCAGAAGAAAAGGCGAGCGCTACCATCAGTCCTGTGTCATGACAACAGTAAAGCATCCTGAGACCATTCAAGTGTGGGGTTGCTTCTCAGCCATGGGAGGGGGCTCACTTAAAATTTTGCCTAAGAACACAGCCATGAATAAAGAGCAGCTTCTCCCAACCATCCAAGAACAGTTTGGTGACAAAAAATGCCTTTTCCAGCATGATGGAGCACCTTGCCATATAGCAAAAGTAATAACTATAGCTTGGGTAAAACATCGAAACTTTGCGTCTATAGTCAGGAAACTTCCCAAACCTTAATCCCATTGAGAATCCTCAAGAGGCGGGTAAAAAAAAAAAAACCCAGCAGACTTTGTGAAAACTTATATTTGTGTCATTCTCAAAACTTGTGGCCAGGGCTGTAGGACTATATGTGATTTTACTGCCATACTTTAGCCCCGGTTCACACTGATGCAATGCGGAAAACACAGGGATTCCTGTGTCTCCTGCACCACAAAGCAATTGCATGGTGTTCAATTAAAAGTTAACGACACACCAAAAAGAAGCACTCAAAACCCAGTGTGTTTGCCTGAACCAGATCACATGGGTATGAACACCCATGCGATCTGGTTTTAGTACAAAGAAAAGAAGAAAAAAAAAAGCTGCCTGCCCCCTTTTAATGCAGATGCAATGCGATTTGAGCCATTTAAAATGAATGGGCTCAAATCATACTGCACAGAATCGCATGCGATTTGTACAGGAATGCGGTGTGATTCCTGTGTGAATCACATGCGATGCAACAGTGTGAACTGGGGCTTAGGTAATAGATTTGTCGTTTCATGTGTGAACTGGGCCAATATTGGATGCTGTTGATCCTTATTGATCAATTTGATGTATTTTTGTGTATTAAGGAACAATATGATGGCACATTAACAAAAAATACAGTATTTTTATGAAAAACGCAAACTAGTCATGTCCAGAGAATTTTGTATGATGATGTACACTGGTTACATAAACGTTTCATGATTTTATTTGACCAAGGATGACCATGCTAAAGAAAGTCTATTTAAAGTGTTACTAAACCCACAACAGTAAAATCATTCTGCATATGCAGTAAAGCATGCTTGTTATACTCACTATGGAACCTATGGGGTTAATCCTCTGCATTGTGTAAAAAAGCTGTTTGATCCTGTCTCCTCTGATCCTCCCCTTCTTCCAGAGCCCCCAAACCATCTCCTGATAGTACAGAGGCTAGAGGAAATTTCTCGAGAAGAACCCATAACAACTGTGAAGCATGTTGGTAAAATGTTTATGGTTTAGGGTTGTTTTGCTGCTTCAAGGCTTGGCAACTTGCAGTCAACTATACATTTTGCATCATATCAAAGTATGCTTGATAAGAGTGTAAAGCCTATTCTCTAAAAGCTAAAAGTTCTACTGGATGAGTCTTGCTATATTATAAATGATCGTCATATTGAACAATGGCACTTTTTCAAATATATAATTCAACTACCAAATGGTAAGATTGGACAGTTGAGCTTCAGATACAAGCAGGCTATAATAAATCCCATTGATCTTCCATAGCAGAAGATTGTAAAAATCCTAGCAGCATCATAAATTACATTGAGACAGCTAGAACCAGACCAGGGGACCATCTAAATCCAGTTACCAGGTTTGTACATAGTTTAGAAGCCCTGTCAAAAATGGCAAATGACTATAAATCAGCCACCCTTAACAGAAGTCTGGCAAAGCCAGAGCACTGATAAGCAAAGTATTTATTTTAAAGGGTCACTAAAGGAAAAAAAATGTTTGCCTAAAATTAATGTCTGCAAGGTAGACAGACAGAATAGTGTAATGATTCTGTTAAAAAACGAGTAAATACCCATCATATTCCTTCATCTATATCACCTCCGGCATTCTAGTTTCTGTTCTCTCATTCACTTCCTGGTTTGCATCGTTTGTTCATGTAAGAACTACATTTCCCAGTATGAATTGCGGCACGCCCAGTAATTCACACCTACTTGAAGTCTCTAACACGTAGAGAGCGTCCTGCCGCACAGATGTAGTTCCCAGGAGGGGGCGAGCACGTTACTCACCACCGCAGTAAAGCCTCCCTTCACGGTGGTGAGTAACAATCAGACAAGCAGGAAGTGAACAGAACAGAGAAGAAATAGAGCAACTTCTGAGCTAAAACGAACAATGAGGAAGTGAAAAGGGGAATGTCTGCAGGTAAAGGATGCTTATTATGAAAAAAAAAAAAAAATCCTTTACAACCCCTTTAACCGCTTCCCGACCGCCGCATGTAGATATACGTCGGCAGAATGGCACGTACAGGCACATTGGCGTACCTGTACGTCCCTGCCTTTCCGCGGGTCGGGGGTCCGATCGGGACCCCCCCCCGCTACATGCGGCGGTCGGATTCCCTCGGGGAGCGATCCGGGACGACGGCGCGGCTATTTGTTTATAGCCGCTCCGTCGCGATTGCTCCCCCGGAGCTGAAGAACGGGGAGAGCCGTATGTAAAACACGGCTTCCCCGTGCTTCACTATGGCGCTGCATCGATCGAGTGATCCCTTATATAGGGAGACTCGATCGATGACGTCATTCCTACAGCCACACCCCCCTACAGTTGTAAACACACACTAGGTGAACACTAAATCCTACAGCGCCCCCTGTGGTTAACTCCCAAACTGCAACTGTCATTTTCACAATAAACAATGCAATTTAAATGCATTTTTTGCTGTGAAAATGACAATGGTCCCAAAAATGTGTCAAAATTGTCCGAAGTGTCCGCCATAATGTCGCAGTCACGGAAAAAAAATCGCTGATCACCGCCATTAGTAGTAAAACATTTTTTTTTTATAAAAATGCAATAAAACTATCCCCTATTTTGTAAACGCTATAAATTTTGCGCAAACCAATCGATAAACTCTTATTGCGATTTTTTTTTACCAAAAATAGGTAGAAGAATACGTATCGCACTATACTGAGGAAAATTGTTTTTTTTTTATATATATATATATATATATGTTTTTGGGGGATATTTATTATAGCAAAAAGTAAAAAATATTGTATTTTTTTCAAAATTGTCGCTCTATTTTTGTTTATAGCGCAAAAAATAAAAACCACACAGGTGATCAAATACCACCAAAAGAAAGCTCTATTTGTGGGGAAAAAAGGACGCCAATTTTGTTTGGGAGCCACGTCGCATGACCGCGCAATTGTCTGTTAAAGCGACGCAGTGCCGAATTGTAAAAACCCCTTGGGTCATGTAGCAGCATATTGGTCCGGTCCTTAAGTGGTTAAGCTTGTTGTAAAATTGCTGGGTCATAATAGAGCCTTAAGAGGTCCCAACATGGGTTTTAAAGTGATATTAAAAACTGAAACTCTCAGCGTGTAAACTCTTACTGACTATGCAAATGGAGCCAGTGATTCTTAGTCCCATAGTCTGAAGAAATAATAAATAAAAATATATTGCTGTGCATGGTGACGCTAGGGATGCAATCTAGAATGTACATTGTTTTCTTACTGTCAAATACATAAAATGTTTTTCAATACTAAAAAAAATTAAGATAAATACAAAAAAAAAAATACAAAAAAAATAAACTTACATTGTTGAACAACCCAAACGTCTCACTGATGTTGGTATCCACTTTATGAGCCAAGGAAAGAAGTGGGTCATTGTAGCCCCATAGCATTTCATGAACAGATCGAGTGGTGAATATTCCTTCCTTGTAAGTCTTCAGTGCTCCTTCAATTATAGGTCTTAATAAGTCAACGTATTTGTTCTTTAAGATCATCTCCAGCAGTGTCTGAAGTAATAATGATCAATGCAATTAGAAAATGTTTGCACAGTTATCTTTTTTATACATTGAAAACCTCTAAAAAAAAAAAAAGAAGAAGAAGAGGGAAGTCTTTTGATATACAGATATATTGTTTTAATCTAGAATTCATAAATACTGTTATTCAAACTTTTTCTCAAGTTGTTCTGTTAAAGCATCCCCCCCTCTTATCCATGCTGATCAATAACTGCCCACGCATAGGTGAGGCTGGCCAAATCTGATAGATATGGGCATTCAGAATTCATGCAGAATGCTATAGCTTGCAGTGAGCAACAGTCCATGTTCAAGTTGCTGTGAAAAAACATGTTACGTGCTCCAATTCAGGCTTCATACCACTGCATTTTCACACTGGCCGTTTGATAAATCAAATGAATATCTGTCAGCCTCAAAAAGACCATACACAAATGGATTATTTGCATATAATCGTTTTATAACCTTACATGTCTAAAGCAAACATTTCAGCAAAATAGGAGGATTCGCACAAAGCTGGGAAGGGTTAGACCAGTGTTTTTCAAACTGTGTGCCACAGGAGAATTGCAGGTGTGCCGTGGGATGTTTCATGTTGTTCGCATGGCCTGGCGGTGGCCATGCACCGGCGCCACACTGCGAGACTCCACAGTTCTGCCAGCATAGTGCTGACTGTCTGTCACTAACTGAGCAAGTGTGCAGGCCTCACGCGGTCATCTGTGCTGCCTGGCCTGTGCGCAAATTGGATTGGTTGATGTTCGTCGCCACCAGACGCCGCCAATCCGGATTGCAAATATGATTAGGCTGCGGCCTGGCTGTCAGCAGTCTGCCAGGACAAGTGTCATGCCAAGCACTTCTAGCCAATGAGGTGCTGAGCACCGCTCTCCTCAACGTGACGTCATTCCCTCCTCCAGTCCCACCCACAACAGAGCAGAGAAGCCCGCAGTTCCTGGCTGTCCCACACGGTGTGGAGCTGAGAAGGTAAGATGAGAGAAAAGATGGGGACGGATGGACCAGTGTGTGATTATATCAGCATTAAATATAAGTAGCAGTCTTTTGTGATCTCCATTCCCCAATATTATATCAGCAGGAAAATATAATATATACAAAAGCAGCATTCTTGTGTGATCCCAAATATTATATTTCAGTGATGTATAACATTGGGGAATCACACAAGACTGCTGCTTTTGTATATATTAGATGTACTGCTGACCACAAAAATTGTTAAATCTTTTCAGGTGTGCCACAAATTTTTTTAAGATCTTTTTGGTGCGCCGCAAGACAAAAGAGTCTGAGAAGCACTGGGTTTTATGGGTTTCTCTTGAGTTTTATTGCTCTGCTTCCATTTAGGAGGTAATTAAAAAAAGGGACAGAATCACTAACATGACATGGACCCAAAGAAAATCTAAAAAAAATCCAAAAAAATCTAACAGGTTCAAACCTTTTCACCCAACACTATCTAAAGCAGGCATGTCCAAAGTCAGGCCCGCGGCCCGGTTTTAAATGGCTCGCTGATTATCTAAACATATATATATATATATATATCTTTTGTGGCTCCTGACAATCTCCCAGCGCGGGGGCCACAAAAGATGTATAGGCAGTCAGCCTACAGTGCCTTGCGAAAGTATTCGGCCCCCTTGAACTTTGCGACCTTTTGCCACATTTCAGGCTTCAAACATAAATATATAAAACTGTATTTTTTTTTGAAGAATCAACAACAAGTGGGACACAATCATGAAGTGGAATGAAATTTATTGGATATTTCAAACTTTTTTAACAAATAAAAAACTGAAATTATTCAGTCCCTTTACTTTCAGTGCAGCAAACTCTCTCCAGATGTTCAGTGAGGATCTCTGAATGATCCAATGTTGACCTAAATGACTAATGATGATAAATAGAATCCACCTGTGTGTAATCAAGTCTTCGTATAAATGCACCTGCACTGTGATAGTCTCAGAGGTCTGTTTAAAGCGCAGAGAGCATCATGAAGAACAAGGAACACACCAGGCAGGTCAGAGATACTGTTGTGGAGAAGTTTAAAGCCGGAATTGGATACAAAAAGATTTCCTAAGCTTTAAACATCCCAAGGAGCACTGTGCAAGCGATATTATTGAAATGGAAGGAGTATCAGACCACTGCAAATCTACGAAGACCTGGCCGTCCCTCTAAACTTTCAGCTCATACAAGGAGAAGACTGATCAGAGATGCAGCCAAGAGGCCCATGATCACTCTGGATGAACTGCAGAGATCTACAGCTGAGGTGGGAGACTCTGTCCATAGGACAACAATCAGTCGTATATTGCACAAATCTGGCCTTTATGGAAGAGCGGCAAGAAGAAAGCCATTTCTTAAAGATATCTATAAAAAGTGTTGTTTAAAGTTTGCCACAATCCACCTGGGAGACACACCAAACATGTGGAAGAATGAAACCAAAAATCGAACTTTTTGGCAACAATGCAAAACGTTATGTTTGGCGTAAAAGCAACACAGCTCATCACCCTGAACACACCATCCCCACTGTCAAACATGGTGGTGGCAGCATCATGGTTTGGGCCTGCTTTTCTTCTGCAGGGACAGGGAAGATGGTTAAAATTGATGGGAAGATGGATGGAGCCAAATACAGGACCATTCTGGAAGAAAACCTGATGGAGTCTGCCAAAGACCTGAGACTGGGACGGAGATTTGTCTTCCAACAAGACAATGATCCCAAACATAAAGCAAAATCTATAATGGAATGGTTCACAAATAAACATATCCAGGTGTTAGAATGGCCAAGTCAAAGTCCAGACCTGAATCCAATCGAGAATCTGTGGAAAGAACTGAAACCTGCTGTTCACAAATGCTCTCCATTCAACCTCACTGAGCTTGAGCTGTTTTGCAAGGAGGAATGGGCAAAAATTTCAGTCTCTCGATGTGCAAAACTGATAGAGACATATCCCAAGCGACTTACAGCTGTAATCGCAGCAAAAGGTGGCGCTACAAAGTATTAACTTAAGGGGGTTGAATAATTTTGCACGCCCAATTTTTCAGTTTTTTATTTGTTAAAAAAGTTTGAAATATCCAATAAATTTCGTTCCACTTCATGATTGTGTCCCACTTGTTGTTAAGTCTTCGAAAAAAATTACAGTTTTATATCTTTATGTTTAAAGCCTGAAATGTGGCAAAAGGTCGCAAAGTTCAAGGGGGCCGAATACTTTCGCAAGGCACTGTATATAGGGAGGAGGCGAGACGAGTGCAGTGCATACAGGAGGAGAATTTCCTGGTGGCCTCTGTAATAGGAAGTCCCGTCTCCAGCGCTGCCATTGGACGACTGTTCTGTCCATCAAAGGAGGCTGCTGTGTAAACAGGAGATTCTCCTGTAGGTAATCTTTGGCGCTTGTCATGCCCCCTCCCTATCCCTTCCAATGCTGCACTGATGGCAATGGTCAGTGCTGCATTCCCGGCAATGGTGGGGGGTGCTGCATTCCCGGCAATGGTGGGTCTGCAGATGGGCACTGACCCTTATTTTGCTTCACGGTTCTTCATTTAACGTTTTTTCCTGAAACTTCCCTCTTAAAGTGAAGGTGCGTGTTATACGCCAATAAATATGGTATATCTAAATAACGCGCCTGAGCTCATCTCTTTACTCACCCACAGGGGCAAGAGAATTCTTGTTGGGCAGTGCATTAGTGCTCGAACGAACACACTTAGACCGAATTTTAATGATTCAAAGAATGTCAGGCAAAATGGTCGGCCCTCACGCATGTTCACTTCATCAAATCTGGCCCTCTTTGAAAAAAAAGTTTGGACACCCCTGATCTAGAGTGTTTATATTGCTCTTTGTTTTAGTGTTGAAAACAACCTTGTCAGAATTATTGGGGTTAAAAGAATATAGGAGGCCTTTATATGATATATTTTTCATATATGTTGTTATCAGCAAACCCAAAGCCATCTTGTAAAAAGGAGATTTTTTTTTATTTTTATTTAAAAGGTCAACTTCAGTTCAATGTCTTCTAAATTTAGGAACTCTCAATATAAGGTTTTAATTGTATTATGTTATGTTCTCTTAAGATCGTAATTTTTCTTTCTGGCGGCCTTTAAGATAAGAAAATGGTAGGAGACTCATATTTCACATGAGCTCACATAACTACTGTATTTATCGGCGTATAACACGCACAGGCATATAACACGCACCCTAACTTTAAGAGGGAAGTTTCAGAAAAAAAACCATTCCACAGCCCTCTGCGTATAACACGCAGGCACAGTTTACCCTCTATTTTCAGGGTTAAAAAGTGAGTGTTATACGCCAATAAATACAGTAAATTGTCTTTGCATGAAGGAGGTATATATATATATATATATATATTTTAATAATAATATTATTATTATTATTATTATTATTATTATTAATAGTTACAAATAGGAGATCCTATGAAAAGTTTGAAAGTATTAGAAGTTGTATTGGTGAAATAATACACAGGGTTAAATTCCAATGATCTGAGTTTCAAGGAATTTAACTGCCCCAGTTAATTGTGTGGGGTATATTTTCTCACACATATATTTTAAGAAGAGACGAGATAGCTAGAGTGGTTTGGCAGACTTTGACAGTTTGAGAGTTTCTAGTGTTTTACTAAACTAAAGTCAAGGGTCAGTCATAAATTGGCTTCAACATAAACGAAAACAACATTAAAGGTCAATTCTTATACAACATTGTCCCCTGGTAGTGAAAATATTAAGAATTCAAGATGGCCGCACATACTTGGTTGTCATGGTAACATAGGAAAAGTCATTTTACACTATCAATTATGTAGTAGTGGCACACACCCACTTTTTGGGTGGGATAAAAGTAGGCACACATCACAGAAAAAGGATATCTAGAAGGGAAGGAAAGGGGCATTGAAAGAATTCTAAAATGCGAGGATGTGAGGCTAAAGGAAGCCAATCGGCGAAATCTGGAGAGAGACTGGGAGATCGTGAAAAGACATAGGAGATGTAGGAGGTTGATAGAAGTCCTGTGGGACTCATAACCCGATACTTCTCAAAACCAAAGTTTCATAGACCATCGGTAAAGTATTAATCTTCTATATTAATCTTTTCATGTGTACCTTTTTGGTAATTGAATTGTTTTTGCATATACATTACTAAAACCATTTAAATATACGGCAGAGCAAATTGGAGTTGTATTATTTTTAACTGCAGTATGAAATAATTATATTCCAAATGTTAAGAGACATACACAGATTTTTCTGTCTCTAAAAAGCTAAGTCCAACATCTGTACAATGGTTTTATTATCATAAGTGTTTAAGAATAGATTCATTCTAAAATTTAAAATACGTCTTGATTAAATTATCAAGCTACATGCAAAATATAAAATTTTGTCTGTGCATTTTTAAAGTGTAAGTTAGAAGGTCTGTTTGTTTTGAGAAGTAATCACTGTGCTAAAATCAACACCAGTTGTGTACACAAGCTATTCACAAAGTTACCAAGTTATCATTCAAGTATTGAAATATGGTATTTTGTAATAAGAGCTTGCGTAGAAATATGAATATCATCTGTATCATCATTTATCTTTGAGATTTAAAAGTGTCTCAATTTTTTTTGTATTATCACAAAATGTACTTGATTATTTTACACTGTATTCTTATTAATAAATATATATATTTTAAGTATATCATTTGTGTCACTTGTCCTCAAACTAGCACGGATAAACTGGGAGAACACAATGGCTCTGTGGGAGGGATTCCCCATCCAACCAGACTGTGTTGATGGGGAAATCTGCAATTTTCTTTCCTGCAACCCGTGGTTGCAGGAATGAAAATCACTCAATCTATGGCTGGCTTAAGCCACATTCAAGCTTTTGAAGTCTGAATTTTGGGTTGGCAGCATCTACACACTATAGAGCATGGGTGCTCAACCTGTGGCTCTCCAGCTGTTGCGGAACTACAATTCCCATGAGGCATTGCAAGCCGCTGACAGGTACAAGCATGTCTCCCAAAGGCTGAGGCATTATGGGAATTGTAGTTTTGCAACAGCTGGAGAGCCACAGGTTGAGCACCCATGCTATAGAGCTTTCACAATTACCTTGGGTTGTGGCAAGGATGAGTAATTAAGAGTGGCAGAGTCGCATTGTAATATTCAAGTCCAAGCACAAGTCCATTCCAGTTTTATTAATGGAATAAACTTGTGTCTGGACGTGAATATTACAGTGCTTTGATTCTTAATAACTCATCCGCTGACTTGTGTATGACTGTTAAGAGCCATAAACATGAAGTGCTTTTTGACAGAAATTGCCGGTGTGCTTAAATTGTTGTTGATTTAATTTCGTCTATTATAATGCTGGCCCTTTGTTTCAAAAATTTGGAGACCCCTTATTTATACGATAATATATTACTTCATTTTAGATTGAGATCTTACCACAACAGGAATATTGACAGTTCGGATTAAGTCAGTACTTGGGTTCCCCTTAGACAGAATAGAATCAAAAACATATGTTTTTGGGTTGACAGCTGACACCTCTGTTCCATTTTCAAGAAACACAATATTCTCTTTAGGTCTATACTCACTAAAATAAAAAGAGATGGAAGAAAACACATTTCTTTATTACAAAGTCAAACTGTGCAAATCTATACATATTTTCAAGGGACAGCAAGTGAATATACAGCCTCGTCTATAAATGCCTTTAGACACATGCTTCTGAAAAAGATAGTCTTGCGGTAAAATGAGTGTTCCAATTACAGTTGGAAGCCCTTCTCTGCCATGATGGATTTTAGGGCCAGATTCTGAAGGAATTACGTTGATCCACGGCAGCGTAACGTATCTGATTTACGTTACACCACCACAGGTTTACAGTGTAAGTGCCTGATTCACAAAGCTCTTACCTGTAAACTTGCGGCGGTGTAACGTAAATCCGCTCGGCGCAAACCCGTCTAATTTAAATGGGGCAGGCACCATTTAAATTAGGCGCGTTCCCGCGCCGAACGTACTGCACATGCTCCGTCGGGAAAATTACCAGACGTGCATTGCGCTAAATGACGTCGCACGGACGTCATTTGTTTAGACGTTAACGTAAATGGCGTCCAGCGCCATTCACGGACGACTTACGCAAACGACGTGATTTTTTAAATTTCGACACAGGAACGACGCCCATATACTTAACATGGCTTAGAACAACTAGGGCTCAGCCCTAATTTTACGACGCGTATCTCGACGGAAACGACATAAAGTTAGAGCGACGGGTAACGCGGACGTTCGTGGATCGCCGTAACTAGTCATTTGCATATTCTACGCCGACCGCAATGGCCTCGCCACCTAGCGGCCGGCATAGAATTGCATCCTTAAGATCCGACAGTGTAAGTCAATTACACCTGTCGGATCTTAGGGCTAGCTATGCGTAACTGATTCTATGAATCAGCCGCATAGTTAGGACGGGCGGATCACAGAGATACGACGGCATATCAGGAGATACGCCGTCGTATCTCTTTTGTGAATCTGGCCCTTAATGCCTAGTCAGTTGACTTATAGACTTTAGACGGTAAGACCATTAGGGGAGTCTATTGACTTGCACTCAGTGCTTTGTATATGGATGTGCAATTCAGGTTAATGACTGTAGTTGTCATGGCTTTTTTCCCCCCAAACTGCTTCAGGAGAGTGAGCACATAGCATTTAGGCTCTGCAAAGTCTGTTTGTACTTTATTTGGGAAAGACCACCCTAGCTTGCATATGAATGAACCACTGCATTGAACACAAAATTGGTATATTCATCATATTATGCAAGCTGTTTAAGGAGGCATTTAAACCTATGTACAGCAAAGGGCACTCTGGGATAAGTGTGCCAATCCACATATATCGTATACTGTATGTAAGTATTTTGATGTCGTACATCTCTTCCAATTTGACCGTGTGGGAAAAGCAACAAATCCTGTGCGTTTTCTCGCACCGTTTTGAAATGGCACAGTGTACAGAGGGACCGCATCGGGTATCAAGATTAAGTTAGCGACACCCCAAAATGATTAACAAATTGCAGTGCGATTGAGAGAATTGGATCGCATAGGTGTAAACACCCATGCGATCCGATTCCAGTGTGGGGAAAAAAAAAGGGTCCTGCACCCTTTTTTGTGGATGCGGTGCATTTTGAGCCATACAAATGGATGGCTCAAATCGCACCTCAGACATTGCATGTGAGTTGCACAGGAATGCAGTGCAATTCCTGTGCGAATCACATGCGATGTGCCACAACACACATATGTAAACTCTGCTTTAATATTTATTAGTCATGTGATTCCTCTGAAAAAGAAAGTTCTGGGGAAATCTTAAATTTTCTGTAAGGCTCCATTCAAACTTGTGTGATTTTGGACACAGTATTTAATCCCAAATGTCATCTGTTGGAGGACCAAGATGCATTTCCCTTTTTTATTTGCAGTGTAGAGTATTGGAAATGTAAGCAGAAATTTAGCAAGCAGCTGAGCAAAGGATAGAGAATTGAGACCTTTGGAGTTGTTTGCTTGGACAAGAGACTATCAAAAGAGTTGCAGCAATGATTAAATGATGTAACCCTGGAATGCGTGACGAAGCAGTAAATATTGATAGCTGAGTTTCCGGTCTCAAATCTGACTGCAGCTGTTGAAAAGACTTAAAATACTGTTCTGTATTTTGCTGGAAGATAGTAAGGACAGTGTTCCACCTCAAAAGTCCCTGGAATTTGAAAATTTAAGGGTATAAATCTGACCATACACCGTTATTTATTTTTTTTGACTGATGGCTGATTGAAAAAAGAAAAAAAAAATTACTTGAGGAATCACCCACTGGACCATATAGGGTTATACTCAGTAAAAAAAAAACACTAGGATACCCAGTTGTACTAATGTCTCTCACATTTTCCCCCATCAGAATGTGAGTGGGCATCTTTGAGCATTTTTAAATATTTGGCAGTACAGCGTCTAGAGCAGGGCTTCTCAACCATGGTTCCATAGAGTCCTAGGGTTCCTCTACAGGTTTCCAGGAGTCCCTTAAGCAATGATCTACCTTTTAGATAGGTTCCCATCATTAATCGTTTTAGCCATTTGTAGGGTGATAATTCTTTCCAATGTCGACAAATATAAGGAGCATTTTTTCCCATTGACCATCACACTAATGTATTATAAATAGACATCATCATTTTTAGCAGGGGTTCTCTGAGAGCGGAAAGTTATTTAAAAGGGTTCCTCTGTATTGAAAAGGTTGAGAAAGGCTGGTCTAGAGAGAGTGCAATGGATTATTCCCCTGAAACACATACTGTGCAAAGGGGATCTTGAAGGAAGACACGTGCGGAATGTTCAATTACCAGCATGTTATGTGCTGGAGATGCGAGTCAAAAAAATAAGCAATTGTAGGCAGAACTTCCCTCTCTCCTGTTCCTTGGGGTACTGTAGCACAAAAGGATTCTGGGTTACTTTTTTCCTCCAAAGATGATCTTTAACTACACCATTTTGTAAAGTATCTAAGCAGGATCCAGCATGGTGAGCTGTAAAAAGGTGCAACTGTGGAATACAAATAATTTTAAAAAGAGGAGATTGATGTGATCTACAACTGAGATAGCTAATCTGCACCAGGAATTACATTTAGCTTTAAATATAGATAGTAGAGGGACAATGTTAAGTGTTATATTGTTATTAATATTAGTGGAGATACAATTTGATGTACCACCTCAATATAGGATATCTGCCAGAGGGTTCAGAAGCAGAGCCAGCAGCAAAGCATAGCATTGTCTATGTTCATTTTCAATCCAGCAAATTTATAAGGGTCATTAGTTGACGTCAGAGAGGTGCGTGTCTGTGTGAAATTTTCGAGGCCACGCAGGATATCACCTGCCTGGTTCTGGAATCCTATGTGGTTTCAAAATGTGGCACGTTTACTGCTGTGATGTGGTCGCTTTAATAAAGGTTTGGTAATACATACTCCCGAGTGGTGGGGTTACATTTCTTCTTCGAATAAAGACATTTTGTCACTTCACATATTGCTCAGTAGCCATTTTTCAGCAAATTCTGGGAGTCTTGTACCCTCAAGCTCATTCTTGTATGCCTCCAAGCCTAATTTTGTTGTACATGTAGCACCCTCCTAGTTATGCAGCTAGGCAAATTTAGCTTTTGGCTTCAGCTGTAAATCACAGGAACAATTATGGTTTGATTTGGTCTGCTAAGAGCTTCACAGACTTAAGCCGCATACACACAACTGTTTTTCATGACGAGAAAATACAATTTGTTTAATTGGTCGTGAAAAACAGTCGTGTAGTCTCCAGAGCATTTTTCTCTACGTGAAAAATGGGCGTTAAAAAATTTAGAACCTGCTCTATTTTTTCTCGTTGTTTTTCACGTCGTAAAAAACGGTTGTGTGTACGCGTTAACGAGGGGGGAAAAAAAACGTGCATGCTCAGAAGTTATGAGACGGGGAAATTAGCATAAGCAGCCCAAAGGGTGGTGCCATTCGAATGGAACTTCCCCTTTATAGTGCCGTCGTACGTGGTGTACATCAACGAGCTTTGCTCAAGCATTTTTTTTCCACGAACGTGTGTATGCAAGGCAGGCTTGAGAGGAATCACGTTGAGAAAAATTTTGTTTTTTTCCCATGACATGAATAAAGGTCGAGTTTTACCTCCCCTCTGCCTCTAGAAGAAGTTTCTAGAGCTTAGGGCAGGCGGATTCAAATGCCCAGTTTGAATATTCAGAAAGGCCTAGCCAACCCCTGAGGAATTGTACCCAAATGGAGCTATGATACTGTTAAATAGTCTGGAGCCCTGAGGAGTTTCCTGTTTGGATGGATTTGTGAGCTGAACGGAGAGGGTCAGCCCATATATATGGAGCCCTATATATAAGAGGTCGCATCTATAGACTGTCTATGTACCAGGATCCAGTGCAGACATGGGTGAATTGTGGCCCCAGAGCCACATCTGGCCCGATGGCTGTCTGTGTCTGGCCTGCAATGTCTCCAATGTCAGCATGCCTCTCTAAGCTCGTCAGCTTCCCCACAGAAAAAGCTGACAGGCCCAGAGAAGCATGCTGACAGATGTCTGTGTGGAGAGCTGCAAGAAATGGAAGCAGAAAGCCTAAGCAGTTGATCAGTGCAGCAGGGAGAGTCAGTTCTGGCAAGAGAGCATTGCTAGGAGATGTCCCAATGCTCTTTTGCTACTCTGCTTCCTGGCCATTTTTTCCTGTGTACGCATCTTCACGATGCAAACTCAAGGAGCCGTGCATCTATTTTTCACTCCAGGATAGAATTAGCAAAAATGCTTAGTGTCCTTCTCGGGCTCTTTACTTCCGGTATAAGTGCTTTTCAGTGTGTATTTGGCTCCTCACTACCTGTTTTAACCCTATAATACCACACCACCGTGCTGCAATCCTGGCCACGGTAAACAGTCCAGCTGTTATTTTACAGTTTGGGTGGACAGCCAGGGAGTGCTCGGCTACTCGTTTTTTCCCCCTCCAACCACTTATCTCAAAGAGACATATTTCATGAGCAGTTGTACCTATTATTCCTAGCGAAAGGTGTTTGTTTTCTATATGTTTATATACTGACAGACCTTCCCAGGTTTAAAATTGAGATTGAGCAGAATTAAGTTTGGCCCGCCACAACAGTCCCAGATTTTCATATGGCCCTTGGGAAAAATGTATTTGGCCATCCCTGATCCAGTGAGTAAAGCCTTCATTTGTTCTCATACTACTTCATGGTCCCCAGTTGTGAACAGTGGACTGTTCCAGTCTGCCTATAATAGTGCCATTGCTACTGTGAGGGAAGTGTTCTCTGCCAATAACACATGAGGTTTAGGAGAATCATGCATCACCACACTCCCCTCCCAAGTACCATTATCAAATACATTTTAAAATGACAACCCCCTACACTTATCAATGAGCCAGAGTGAATGGACTGTTGTTGTTGTGTGCCTGGTGGCCTCTGCACTGCTTCGGGAACAAACCTGTCTAAAATAAGCGGCTCCTACGTACCTCAGTCTACTCGAAATGGCCTAAGACTTAAAGGAAAGAAAGTAAGACCTAGAGTTTAAGGCACCAGCTTAATACAATAAAAAATAATATCTGCAATCAGCGCAAAGTTAAAAAAATTGTTGATGTCCATACAACAGGCCATTCCCAGTAAAACTGAGCTGACTTAGTAGGTCTGCTGCCATGAATTGGCACCAGGAAGAGAAAATTACAAGGCAAGTATGATACAACATGGAAGCATACATGTGATAGACCAATAACTAGCTACCATGGTAGGAAGCTTAGGCAAATACTATTTTATAAAATAATTGAGGAAGCTACAGCCTTCCGGTCACAATTAGGTTTAGTGAGGTTTGCTGAGCCTATTACCAGTGTTGAAGGAATGTGCCATAAGAGTCGGTTGTCCTGCTTATTGTCTTTGTTGATACCCTTGTGCAAGGTTCCTGCAATGCCGAGATACTTCTGGTCAAATGTGCAATTACTCATGGTGGCTCCAGCCTGCCATATAGTAGGCTTTATGAATCAACATTAGTATCCACAAGGTGATTGTGCACCAATGCCTTCTACCATGTTGGCTAGGTATAGCTGTTCTGGCTACCTAAATGATTCTGTTTGCAAGTTTGCTCCCCTAGGTATAGGCACATTAAAGCTGAATTCCAGGAATTCAGCCACTTTAAAACTGTGCATACTATGATTTAAGTCCAATGACGAGCAAACCACCTTCTGGACTTATAACCATCATTTACATCTCACAGGCTTATGGCGCTCCCAGAGAAATGTTGTGGCCGTTGTGGAAATTTTATGAAGATATATTTTAATATGTATTGTCATAGTGTCTCCCAGTGTTCGTTCTCCCGCAACCCGTTCTAAAGAGCTGACTGGGGGAGACTGACGCTGGTTGAGATCCGTTAGGTAGTGTAAAACTTCCTGAAGTTGGAGAGAGGATATGTCTGCCGGTGAAAGGGCCCCTGTATGATGCACAGGTTCGTCTGGAGGGATGGGTCCGCTCCGCAAACACATTATCGGTTTAGCGGATGTTCGCTCGTGTCACCCCTATATGCCTGATCAAGAGGATATTTGTGGTGCCATGGGCATACACATGCAGATAAGCTCTCATCGACAAGAACTGTGTTCATTGGTTGTTGTTTGTATTAACTAATGTTGGAAGGATTTCCTGTGTTGGCACATCCTTATTTGGTATGAATGAAAAAAATGTAAATGTAAAACAGAAGGAAAATAGATGTAAATAGAACAGAACTAAACTTAAGATGGAAGTTAACTGATGTAAACTGAACCCGTGTGAAAGGGACCCAAGGGTGTTGTCCCGGCCTCTCTCCCAGCAGTAAACACTTGGTAAGCATGGCCTAAGTGCCCATTCACACAGAATGCGGCTTTAAAATAGTGCAATTTCAAATGTCAGTGCAACTTTAGGCGAGACTTGCCTGACATCTGTGCGACTTCATTCACAGATGTCTATGCAAGTCACAAAAGAATTGTGCAGGAATCTTTTTTCCCCCCAAATCGGTGCAGCACCACAAAGTCGTCTGAACTGATTTGAACAGTTCCATTGCCGACAATAGGGTGTGACTTGTCATGCAATTTGGATCTGTCAAATCACATGACAAGTCACACCAGTGTGAATGGGGGCTAAAAGATCAGGTCTGGAATCAAAAGGTGTAAAGAGGTTGGCGATTTGTTTGGCATAGAGACACACATCCATGTTGGTAAGGAAGATGGGGCAATAACTACTGCACAGAGGGATCTTTGCTTGGTTTAGGTAGCACTCGATGTCCGCCGGTGTCCTGCAATCGGGTCACAGAGCTGCAGAACGGGGAGAGGCAAGTGTAAACAAGCATCTCCCATTTCTGCCTAGTGACACTGTCAGTGACGTGTCACTCATATCCACGCCCCCTAACAGTTAGAATCACTCCCTAGGACACACTTAACCTCTTCCTATCCCCCTAGTGGTTAACCCCTTCACTGCAGGTCACATTTATACAGTAATCAGTGCATTTTTATAGCACTGATCATGGTAAATGGTCCCAAAATAGCGTCAAAGTGTCCGATATGTCTGCCATAATGTCACAATCACGATAAAAAATAAAAATAAGCTGATCGCCGCCATTACTAGTAAAAAAAAAAAATATTAATAAAAATGCCATACAACTATCCCCTATTTTGTAGACGCTATACCTTTTGCCCAAACCAATAAACGCTTATTGCGATTTTTTTACGGCCTAAACTGAGGAAAAAATTTTTTTTAGATATTTTTGGGGGATATTTAATATACAAAATAGTCTTTTTTTCCGAAATGTTTAACTTTTTGTTAATAGCGCAAAAAATAAAAACCGCAGAGGTGATCAAATACCACCAAAAGAAAGCTCCATTTGTGAAAAAAAACAAAACGTAAATTTTGTCCTGCAATTGTCAGTTTAAGCGACGCAGTGCCGAATCGCAAAAAGTGGCCCGGTCATTTGGCAGACAAATGGTCTGGGGCTGAAGTGGTTAATATCTACCTAGGTATACATTACATATACAGACCTGCCTAGAGCAACGAACATGTAAAAACCTGCATTTTATTTTACAAACCCCCATACATTTTTATTATTTTTTTATTTTAGCAGAGGATGTTTAAAAGAAGACATGCGCTATGAGCAATTTCAATAACCAGACTAAATAATAACTATTATATAATTTTTAATTATATATCATATATTTTAATTTTCTGTATGTATAGTTTAAAATTGTTTGCTTTGCGCTGCACTATTATTATTTTATGTCAATGTGAGGTGTTTTATTTGAATTTACCTTAGTGCTGGCTCGCATTTTTTAGTTTATATTTACATTCCAGCGCTGAATAGTTTTTCTTTATTAAATAATAACATGCACAAGAAGAATTATTAATTGAAAGTCTTAATATGCCCCAAGCTAGTCTCAGAAACCTTTGGGATTTGGTGTCCAGAGATGCCGTTTCACCAGAGGAAGCTTTTATACATCTAAAATGTCATCTACTATACTTACTGTAATGTTACACAATACCTCAGGACTAGGCTCAGAGTTTAAAATTAGTAACAAGCTACGCCTAATGCAAAGGCATCAATCTATTATTGATCTAACCAACACAAAATGTTATCCAACATGTTAAACTGGCCCATTCATTAAAATCCTGAAACAATGCATATCCTTGTTTCCCAAAAACATTATTGCTAGAAAAAACGGCAGCAGTGAAGAAAGCACTTGGGGTAATTTTTTGCACATTCCTTTTTCATAGGCCACGCAACTGGGAGCGTTTCCCTTGCCTACATAGTTGGGATGTAGGACACGGTCTTTGGCTACCATGGGCACTAGAGAGTCTGCAAGAAATCAGACTTGAAATAACAGTTCCAGCAGGTACAAACAGGAAGCAGGATCTGTATACAGAAAATAAAGATGCCTCTATGAACATATAAAAGTGGGAGTAAACTCCCCTGGTTGATTTTGACCTATAGATAAGCCTATAATATGGCTTACCTATAGTTACAGTAAATAGCTCCTAAACATGCACTGTTTAGGAGCCATTTACGTGCAAAGCCGCCAGTGATGGCATAACCATGCCGAGTCCTGTGCCGTGAACAGCATAGTGACGTCGTCACGGCTCATCCAAGCAAAAGGACCGGAGCCCAATAAGGAGGAAGACCAGGTGTAGAGGGAAGCCCTGTCAGCACACCGCTGGAGGGCTTTATTTCAGGTACGTTTCACATAATGTGCTAGTATGCAATGCATACTAGCACAGTACAACTTTGCCTTGCATGTTTTTTTTTTTTTTAAACTACCACTTTAAAGGACTTTACCTAGAAATAAAGCTACCAAAAACATTAAGGCTGAGCTTCAGGCGCCTTCAGAAAAAAATATAAGTCAGCAGCAACAAATACTGTAGCTGCTGATTTTTAACCACTTCCATACAGGGCACTTACGCACCTTCCCGCCCAAGCCAATTTTCAGCTTTCAGCACTGTCGCACTTTGAATGGCAATTGCGCGGTCATGCTACACTGTACCCAAACAAAATTGGCGTCCTTTTTTCCCCACAAATAGAGCTTTCTTTTGGTGGTATTTGATCACCTCTGCGATTTTTTTTTTTTTGCGCAACAACTAAAAAAAGACTGAAAATTTGGAAAAAAAATTACGTTTTTATTTTTTTCTGTTAATTTTTTTGTAAATAAGTAAGTTTTCTCTTTCAATTACGGGCACTGATATGGCGGCACTGATGGACATCGATGAGGTAGTACTGACGGGCACAGATAAGGTGGCACTGATTGGCGGCGCTGGTATGCGGCACTGATGGGCACACATGGGCGGCACTGATGGGCACACATGGGCGGCACTGATGGGCACACATGGGCGGCACTCATGGGCAGCACTGATGGATACTTATGGGTGGCACAGATGGGCACTGATAGATGGGCACTGGGCATGGATGGGCACTGTGGGGTGGCACTGATGGACACTGTGGGGTGGCACTGATGGACACTGTGGGGTGGCACTTATTTTTCCTATGTTGCCAGTCAGTGCCCATTTGTGGGCACTGATTGGCATCTTTTTTTTATTTTTTAATGGTTGGGTTTTTTTTTACTTTTTTTTTTTACTTTTTTTGTTGTTGTTGCCCTTCCCTGGTGGTCCAGGGTGGGCTTCCCTGGTGGTCCAGTGTGGCGATCCGAGGAGGGGCTGCGCTGATAAACAATCAGCGCGAACCCCCCCCTGTGAGGAGCCGCCGTTCGGCTCTCCTCTACTCGCGTCTGTCAGACGCGAGAGTGAGGAAGAGTCGTCAATGGCTCTTCCTGTTTACATCGTGATCAGCCGTAGTTGGACACGGCTGATCACGTGGTAAAGAGTCTCCGTGAGAGACTGTTTACCGAGATCGGTGTTGCGGGGTGTCAGACTGACACCCTGCAACAACGATCGCAGCGGCTCAGAATCCTGAGGACGTCATATGACGTCCGGTCAGGATTCTACAACCACTTTGCCGACGTCAATTTGTCATTGGCGGGCGGCAAGTGGTTAATATTAGGACACTTACCTGTCCTGGAATCCAGTGGTGTCATTACCCTAGCCGAATATTAAAAAAACGTAGTCCCAAACAAAAAATGTTTTGCAAAAATAAATGTCCAGTGACAGAATATTGATTGCAAGGTGTTGTGATTCAAACAAATGGTGAGATTAGTCCTTCACCAGATATATGACACCCAAAGTGAACGATGATAAGATCTGCTTACCAGATGTATTTGACTTCTTTGGTTAGAAAGAAAGTCAAATGTCACCTTGACAGGATAGTGCCTGCTCACATAAATGTATGGCTTGGAGATATGTACCGTACCCTCCTCCTCAGAGTTGCAGATGGGAAATATGCAAAAAATATAGGACATCCATAGCATTATACTGTTTATTAACTACTTCCCACCTGGTCACTGCACATATACGGCCAGGTGGGTGCTCTCTCCTTCTGAGTGGATGTTCAGGAACGTCCCTCAGAAAGAGGGGGATCGCGCACAGGTTCCAGTGCAGCAGCGCGATTCCGATGCACTTGTGTCACCCGGACACGGCGCATCATAGATCGGCAGGAGGGCTCTGTGATTGGCCCTCCTGATCACATGATGGCCGTGTCCAATCACAGCCGTCATGTGATGTAAACAAAGAGCCAGTTGCTAGGTGATCGTCTCTCCTCTAGCAATTGGAGGAGAGTAGGGTGAGGAGGGTAGGGTGGGTCGCTGCAGCTGGCTGGTGATCAGTGAGTATGAGCTGTTTTTATCAGCTTTTTACTTACTGATTACCAGTCTAGTGTCACACACAGTGTAAAACACAGAAAGTAAAAACATGTCCCCAAAACACATGTCACCACACATGTATTGATGTGGTTAAAATACGTGTTTGAAAAGATTTAGCCAAATGGCTCCTTACATTTGTGGGTGCCTACCCGGCACTGGGGCTGCTGGCTTGTCACAATGGATCAGGTTTACGTCCACCTCGGTGGATGGCGTGCGCTCCACCGTCCACAGGGGACAACCAGAGGGCCGGATATGGCATAAGACAGCGTGACCAGGTACCGAATTTTGCATTCCACATTGAATTTAAAATATTTTTTAGCCTACTCCAATTAAATCTTATCGATATTGAAGGTTTGTAAGATTACTTTGTGAAGAATCCCACACTTTTACTTCCTTGAATTCTGTGACACAATTCACCATGCCTTGTGAGTAAGCATTGCTGTGTCACACATTTCACAGAGCCTGCCTTCTGAACTACAGAGGAGGAGTTTCAGGAGGCAGAGTCGATATAGGAATAAAACCATTCAGGCAGCAAGGTGCCATGGGACATGTAGTCCTTAAATTCAAAGTAAACAGCAGAGGAGAAGCTGCAAAGCATGCAGGGAATCCAGGAAGGTGTGTAAAGAGATGACCAGCAGACAGACAGCACTCAACATGAAAGGACATTTTTAATGTAAGCTTAAAGCGGAGTTCCAACCACAATTAGCATTTTTTAAATGTATGTCCTTTCATCCTGCGTTTTTATAATATAAATCTGGTCACTTACTATTTTACAATCCGCCGCCGATCCGCATAGATATTCAAAAAAGATAGTTTATAAAACTATATCTACACCGTTGTCATTTTGCTTGTGGGCATTGTGAAGCCTACAGGCACTTACTTCCTGGAAGTCTTGGATGGGGAGTGATAATTGGACAGCGCACTGCATCCTGGGAAATGTGTGTCATCATTTCCCAGGATGCAGTGCGCTGTCCAATTATCACTCCCCATCCAAGACTTCCAGGAAGTAAGTGCCTGTAGGCTTCACAATGCATTAGAGGGAGATGATGTCAGAATCCTAGGTGGTTTCAAAGGCAGATTTCGTGGGACTGCATAGCAACAGGCATTTCCAGATGAGTAAAAAAAAAAAATTCTCATTTTTTTTCTTTTTTAGTCGTAAGCTACAGTTTAAAGCAAAATTTAAACTGGATCATGTAATATAAGATAACCCCGACATTTGTAATACTGTATGACATTTTGCCTGAAATGCACTGGCTGTATCTAATATTCCTAACTAACAAATTTCAAGCAAAATGGAAATTTGCACTAGGCACTTCTAGCCACACATTCAGAAAAGAAAAAAGGCATGTCTTTGGGCAATCTAAGGTGAAGCATAGCAGCTTCACCTCAGCACTCAACACAAGGGAATATTAGGTCATAGGTGGACCAGTGGCACAACGGTGTTCCATTTCCTCTGCTGGATACTTCATAGTAATAAAAAGGGAAAATCCCACTAGCATCTGTATACATTTTGTTTTGACCAGCTTTTTGGTCCATTTTGATTTCAGTGGCACTTGTTTGCAGATAATGCTCCGATGCATCTCTTGGCTCCTAATCTTCGTTTATGCTATGTGAATGGGGACATGTAGCATATAAAGTAGGTGTTGTCCCAATCTGGCTGCAAAAGTGGAAATACGCGGTAATGTAAGCAGTAAATATAAATATAAATAAAAATAAAATTTGCTCAGTGTGTGTTCAGGTTAAAGAGGAACTCCAGGCTCCATCAGAAAATATTCAACCACACACTAGTCCACAAATCCAGCGATGTCTTCACCCGAGCTGTTTTTTTTTTTTCAAATCGGGTCTTGGGTGCTACTACCGCCATTTCGGGTAAGGGAAATCAGCGGTAAAGCCTTGCAGCTTCACAGCTGGTTACCCACTGCCCATGCGCGAACCGCACTACGCTTTGTGAACGGCCTAGCCCCGGGGGGCTGAAATTCCGGATGACTTCGCTATTGCAAAGTCATCCGGAAGTGGGAGCAAGTACCTGTCAAAGCCAGGTACCTGCTTCCCCCTCCCCCCAAAAAGGTGCCAAATGTGGCAGTGGAGGGGGGGGGGGGGGTTTGAGGAGGCAAATAAGCAGGGCTTCCCCTTTTGGGTGGAGCTCCGCTTTAACTCCAGATCCCTTAAGCACAACATTTGATTTGCATCTCTGAAGTAAACCAAATAATCACACGTTAACCATCTAATAAGTCAATATAAATTTTGTGTAAGTGTGTTGCATCATGCTTACACTTTAATTTGCAGGACCTTACATTCAAAATGTTCAGGTCAGCAATGTGTGTGCAAGATACAACACTATTGACAAAGTTGCCTAAAAAAACAATCTGCTTTAAGACAGTATTTTTATGTATAATATAAACTAAAACACAATGCATTCCATTTTTGTAGACAAAAACATTAGGAGTATATATCTGAATTTCATACCGGTAAACATAAGGTCCAATTTCATCAACAACAGGCTTCTCCCCATCCAAGACCTCCAGTGGGTTAGTAACATTAAAAAAGTAGAACTTCATGTAGATGGGAGGAGGAGGATCAGCCCACGCACTATAGGCTTCTGTTCCATTTTTCAGTACTGTGGCCTGAAAGAAGAGATGGACATAAAAACTGGTGAATGTAGTACTTTGGATTGGATAAATATAAACACTATTGATAACTGTCAGCATTTCCTTTGACTGACATATTTTGTTAAAGAATTTAGCTCAAGATCATTTAACTTTTACCAAATTGCAAAGAAAACCAGAGGTGTCAGAGGGTAGGAGGGAGGAGAGGACAGGGAGCTGAATTCTAGAGAGCAGGGGTCTCCAAACTCTCCAAACAAAAGGGTAGAAAATGTACTGGTGTCAGTGGGAGGAAAAGCTTCCCGTCATTGGTGTCGGTGGAAGGAAAAGTTTCCCGTCATTGGTGTCAGTGGGAGGAAAAGGTTCCCGTCATTGGTGTCAGTGGGAGGAAAAGGTTCCCGTCATTGGTGTCAGTGGGAGGAAAAGGTTCCCGTCATTGGTGTCAGTGGGAGGAAAAGGTTCCCGTCATTGGTGTCAGTGGGAGGAAAAGGTTCCCGTCATTGGTGTCAGTGGGAGGAAAAGGTTCCCGTCATTGGGGTCAGTGGGAGGAAAAGGTTCCCGTCATTGGTGTCGGTGGAAGGAAAAGTTTCCCGTCATTGGTGTCGGTGGAAGGAAAAGTTTCCCGTCATTGGTGTTGGTGGGAGGAAAAGTTTCCCGTCATTGGTGTCAGTGGGAGGAAAAGTTTCCCGTCATTGGTGTCAGTGGGAGGAAAAGCTTCCCGTCATTGGTGTCAGTGGGAGGAAAAGCTTCCCGTCATTGGGGTCAGTGGGAGGAAAAGCTTCCCGTCATTGGGGTCAGTGGGAGGAAAAGCTTCCCGTCATTGGGGTCAGTGGGAGGAAAAGCTTCCCGTCATTGGGGTCAGTGGGAGGAAAAGCTTCCCGTCATTGGGGTCAGTGGGAGGAAAAGCTTCCCGTCATTGGTGTCAGTGGGAGGAAAAGCTTCCCGTCATTGGTGTCAGTGGGAGGAAAAGCTTCCCGTCATTGGTGTCAGTGGGAGGAAAAGCTTCCCGTCATTGGTGTCAGTGGGAGGAAAAGCTTCCCGTCATTGGTGTCAGTGGGAGGAAAAGCTTCCCGTCATTGGTGTCAGTGGGAGGAAAAGCTTCCCGTCATTGGTGTCAGTGGGAGGAAAAGCTTCCCGTCATTGGGGTCAGTGGGAGGAAAAGGTTCCCGTCATTGGGGTCAGTGGGAGGAAAAGGTTCCCGTCATTGGGGTCAGTGGGAGGAAAAGGTTCCCGTCATTGGTGTCAGTGGGAGGAAAAGGTTCCCGTCATTGGTGTCAGTGGGAGGAAAAGGTTCCCGTCATTGGTGTCAGTGGGAGGAAAAGGTTCCCGTCATTGGTGTCAGTGGGAGGAAAAGGTTCCCGTCATTGGTGTCAGTGGGAGGAAAAGGTTCCCGTCATTGGTGTCAGTGGGAGGAAAAGGTTCCCGTCATTGGTGTCAGTGGGAGGAAAAGGTTCCCGTCATTGGTGTCAGTGGGAGGAAAAGGTTCCCGTCATTGGTGTCAGTGGGAGGAAAAGGTTCCCGTCATTGGTGTCAGTGGGAGGAAAAGGTTCCCGTCATTGGTGTCAGTGGGAGGAAAAGGTTCCCGTCATTGGTGTCAGTGGGAGGAAAAGGTTCCCGTCATTGGTGTCAGTGGGAGGAAAAGGTTCCCGTCATTGGTGTCAGTGGGAGGAAAAGCTTCCCGTCATTGGTGTCAGTGAGAGGAAAAGTTTCCCGTCATTGGTGTCAGCGAGAGGAAAAGCTTCCCGTCATTGGGGTCAGTGGGAGGAAAAGGTTCCCGTCATTGGGGTCAGTGGGAGGAAAAGGTTCCCGTCATTGGTGTCAGTGGAAGGAAAAGGTTCCCGTCATTGGTGTCGGTGGAAGGAAAAGTTTCCCGTCATTGGTGTCGGTGGGAGGAAAAGTTTCCCGTCATTGGTGTCGGTGGGAGGAAAAGTTTCCCGTCATTGGTGTCGGTGGGAGGAAAAGTTTCCCGTCATTGGTGTCAGTGGGAGGAAAAGTTTCCCGTCATTGGTGTCAGTGGGAGGAAAAGTTTCCCGTCATTGGTGTCAGTGGGAGGAAAAGTTTCCCGTCATTGGTGTCAGTGGGAGGAAAAGTTTCCCGTCATTGGTGTCAGTGGGAGGAAAAGTTTCCCGTCATTGGTGTCAGTGGGAGGAAAAGTTTCCCGTCATTGGTGTCAGTGGGAGGAATAGTGTCCCATCACTGGTGTCAGTGGGAGGAATAGTGCCCCATCACTGGTGTCAGTGGGAGGAATAGTGTCCCAATGCAGGAACTATGCTCCACTGTTGCTGACAGTAGAGAGAATAATGCTCCAGGGCCAGATAAAAGCAGAGGGCCACATCCGGCCCCGGGCCACAGTTTGGAGACCACTGCTATACAGCATTATTTGAGCGATAGCTTTATATTTACTGGGGCTGCTGATGTCAAAATTCAAGATGGTGGCACCTAGATTTTGGCATTTTGAATGTATACCCAAGGCAGGTCTCAACACGTGGGGGGGGGGGGGTACCATGTAATAGAAGGCAAGTGAAGTTTGTGGCTTAACTGAATGGTGTGAGGATGGGCTCTCTTTAGCAAGCAAGACTCTAATGTGACAATTAAAAGCAGGAAGAATTAGTGAATGGATGGAATAAGTGAGTAAGTAGAACCTCAATATGTTTCCTGGAAATAAAAAGAGCACATATTATAAATGTACAGTAAATATACAAATAGAGAAAGAAAGGGAAATTTTTGAGAGGTTTCACATTTTATTTCATCTGTATTCTCTTGCAGATTTGTATATACACACCAAATAACAGCTATTCCTGTTCAATGTCTGCTGAGCAAAATTCAATTAAATGAGTGTCATCAGTGCATCACTGAGATCTAAGCTAATCAAATTCAAATAAAAAACATGACTCACAGAATTCAATGATAAGTAGTATAAAAAAAAAGTAGTTCTTAGTTTTGAATAGAGTGGGAAAAGATCAGAACCTCTGTTGTGTTTTACAGGATTCTGTTAAACTCATTAAAGCCCAACTCTAGGGAAACTAAAAAGTCTTCCTCAGCTGTCCTGACACTGGGGTAGATTCAGGTAGATTTGCGCAGTTTTTACGTAGGCGCAGGGCACCATTTTTGCCCTGCGCCCCCGCAAATTATCTGCGCTACCCTTGATTCACGGAGCAGTAGCTCCGTAAATTGCGTGGGCGCTCCGGCAAAATGCCCGGCGTAAGCACGCGCAATTTAAAATGATCCCGTAGGGGGCGTGGATCATTTAAATTAGGCGCGTTCCCGCGCCGAGCGTAGTGCGCATGCTCCGTCGGGAAACTTTCCCGACGCGCATTGCGGTAAATGACGTCGCAAGGACGTCATTTGCTTCAAAGTGAACGTGAATGGCGTCCAGCGCCATTCACGATTCACTTACGCAAACAACGTAAATTTTTAATTTCGCGACGCGGGAACGACGGGTATACGTAGCAAAAAATCGACGTACGCAAACGACGTAAACTGCGTACGCAGGGCTCGCGTAGGGTTGTGAATCGGCGTTAGTATGCAATTTGCATACTATACGCTGACCACAACGGGAACGCCAGCTAGCGGCCTGCGTAAGAATGCAGCCCAAGATATGACGGCATAAGGAGCCTTATGCCAGTAATTTCTTAGGCTACAGTCGGTGTAACGAGGTTCCTGAATAAGGAACATTCGTAACGCCGGCGCAGGTAAGCAATTGCGCTGCGTAACTATGGTTACGCAGACGCAATTGCTCTTTGAATCTACCCCACTGTTTTTCCAGCCCAGAAAAGATGGAATCTCTACACAGCAGTAAAACTATGCTTTTCCTAACCACTTGTGTCCTGAGCGCCATTTTAAAACTGCACCTAGCGCTGGTGCTGAGCTGAGGAAGGGAATGGCTCTTGCTACACAACAATAGGAATAATTACAGCAGATTATTGAAACACAATGCTTCCACATTATGTTTGCATTAGAAGGCTAATGATGTCATGAGTGACGTCACAGCAATCCTTCCTTGTATGAAGGCTGGGACAGAGCTGTACCAGCCTCTCTGCAGCAGTAAATCACTGCTATAGTAGTATAGTACAAGAATACAGCTTTCTTAAAAGTAAAGTGAACACTTTTATTTTCAGCTTTACCATTTCACTACCGTATAATACATTAAAGTCGCACTAATGCGATATCATTTTAAGCAGCACACTTGGTTGATCATATTTTGTAGTAAATATAGGGGGTGCAAAAATGACATATAGGTTGCACTGGGAAAAAATTACAGGTTGCATGGTTTTCCAATTTTATGCCCAATAAAAACCATGGATATAAAAAGATTTTTCCAAATTTACAACCAAATTTAAAGCTCTATCTAGCCATTAATGCTGGTGCCAAATAGCCTATAAAAAGACAGCAGTTGCACTAGTGCAGTTCTGTAGCTTTATCTCCTTTATCTGAATCAGATTACTTGCGTTTGACCCGGCTTCCTTGACTACGCTTGCTTATTGCCAGACCTGACAACGGCTTGCCTTAAAGGGGTTGTAAAGCTTTGTGTCTTTTCACCATGCATCATAAAAAACACATTGCGGTCACCGCCCCCCCCCCCCAAGCACCCGTTTTACTTACATGAGCCACGAATCTCCATGGGCGCGATCCGCATTGCTTTCCCCCCCAGCTCTTGTTGGCTCTTCATTGGACAGCGGCGCGATCCGCATTGCTTTCCCCCCCAGCTCTTGTTGGCTCTTCATTGGACAGCAGCGCAGCCATTGGCTCCCACTGCTGTCAATCAAAGAGGCGTGTCGGGGGGCAAAGCCGAGTGTGACACACGGGAGCGAGCTCACGCGCAAGGTAACACTCGAGAGCGAGAGCTTCCCAGAGGGGGATAGCTCTTGCAAGGAAGAGCCGCCGTGGGACCCCAGAAGAGGACGTTCGGGGCCACTCTGTGCAAAATGAACTGCACAGTGGAGGCAAGTATGACATGTTTGTATTTTTTATTTTATTTAAAGCCTAAACCTCTAGTGTCCCTTTAACCTTGCTATACCTGCTATTCTGCCTGACATTCTGCTGCCAACCTTTGCCTGTCTACTGACCAATCTCTGCTTACCGCTTATGCCATATTGGATTATCTGTGATTGACTCGGCTTGTCAGACCCTGCTCCATCCAATACCTGGTGATGCTGTCCTGCATCTGCTGTGCATCCGCAACCTGCTGCTCATCATCCAGTCTGGTGACTCATCAGCTGCACATCTCTACCGTCAACAAGGAATTCCGCAGGCACTCCCACCTCACTGTCACAACTCCAGTAGCCCCTGAGCCGGGACTCCTTCTACACGTCAGGCTCTGTTAATAGGTACAGGACACTTACATTTTAGGCCCTTTACACACTGGGGCGGGAGCCGCGGTGGCGGTATAGCGCCGCTAAAAATAGTGGAGCTATACCGTCGGATTTGCCGCAGGATTCGGCCGCTAGCGGGGCGGTATTAACCACCGCTAGCGGCCGATAAAGGGTTAATACCGCCTGTAATGTGCCTCTGCAGAGGCGCATTGCGGGCGGTATTGCCGCGGTTTACCATTGTTTTAAATGGGAAGGAGCGGTAAAGGGTCAGTATACATACCGCTCCTCTCACCGCTCCAAAGATGCTGCTGACAGGAGATTTTTTTCTCTCCCGCCAGCGCATCGCCTCAGTGTGAAAGCCCTCCGGCTTTCACATTGAGGTTGCTGGGCAGGAGTTGTTCAGGCGGTATAGCAGCGCTATTTTTAGAGCTGTACCGCCGGAAAAACTCCTCAGTGTGAAAGGGGTCTTAGCCTAATGCACACTGCTTCTGAATTTTGACGTCTTGGGTATTTTAAAATGTTTTGCCTAAGCCCCTGAATACACCTACATAAAAGCCTGTGTCCATTCACACAGATTTTTAGAGAAGTTTCGGGGCAACAGAATTTAGAGCATTTACAATAAACCAGTGTGCATGAGGTCTTAGGCTGCATTCACACCTCGGCGTACAAAATCGCGGCGTTTTTTCCCGCGAATTGCGGCGACAAATATCGGCGTTTTGTACCGCGATTTGCGGCGACAAAACACCGTGATTTACCGCGACAAAACGCCGCGATTGTGAATGCAGCCTTCACCCCCTCTATGGAGATGGTTCACATCTCCTATGCCGAACGCCGAAAGCCGCCTGAAAAAAAGGTCCGGGACTTTTTTTCAGGCGGCAGGCGATGTGAACCATCTCCATAGAGGTGCATGTTAAATCATCCCTCTGGCGTCTCGGGGCTGCAGCGGCGTCGCACTACAGGCGTATATACGCCTAGGTGTGAACGGGGGCTTAGTGTAGTGTTTCCTCATTTTAGCTTTCCTGTCCTTGCTCAACCCTTGGTGGTGTAATCCTGAGGGACGAGATCTGGTACCAGGACACAGTGAAATCCATCTCCAGCATCAAGAAAACAGCTAGTTCTTAGACTCAGCGCCTCAGGGGAGCCTGTATAACCTGTTAGGGGCCCCCCTAATGCATATCTCCCAACTGTCCCGAATTCGCCGGGATTGTCCCTGGACCTGATGCAAGTCACAGTAAATTAAGGTTTTGTCCTGAAGTGGAGCCAAGTGCTGGAACAAGCTCCAGTGGCTTGTCCACGGGCACGCATCAGCTTGGGCACTAGTAACACCCACCCTGTGGCTTGTGCCCCGCAAGCATAGCTGTGTAAATGTGACAGGCAACCAGTGATGAAAGATGCCGGCTGCCTCACATACACAGCGGCTTGTGGCTGAACCCGCCTCCTCCTTGGCTGGTATGCTTGCCTGCACACAGACAGGAGGGGTAAGCAGGGAGAAGTCATGACAGGGGCAGACTGGGTGGCAATTGCCCCCCGGCTGCTCTGATGCCTGGAAGAGCCCGTAGGTGGTAATGCAGAGTTGATAGCGCACCTTCTCCTTCTCATGCTGGATGCCAGCTGGAGGTATATGGAATTGTGGATTGAAACTGGTACAGGGGGTGGGTTCAGAGGGTAGTGATAAATGGGGAGTACTTGTGTAGCGCTCACCCCCGAGGAAGCCGCTGATTAGTTTGGGATCGGCTTACTGAGTTACCTTCTTGACTTGGTCTAGGGGTGATTTCTGTGAGTGTGAATAAAGGGCAAGTGTCCAGACATCAATTCAGTTTTCAATGCTTTATTCCAAGGCCCAACACGGCCAACATCAACATGGCACACGACAGAGAAAGGTTGATGAGCGTAGAGAAAACTTTAGTATCAGGCCTTGAATATGAAGAGAGAGCAAGCCTGCTCTCAACAATGATATAGCTCAATACGTCGCCACTCCAATCAGGGTGGGTAAAGTGCCCCCGGACAGGCGGTTATCTCAGGCCTGGCAGCCGGAGCGTCACTTGCGGATCACTGGGAGGAAACAGACCTCTGCCACAGGCCTGACTCAGGGCCTCTGCCACAGGCCGGACAACTTGGGATTTGTGAGATCAATTTGAGCAAATCCTCCCAGTTAGTTCAATCAGTGTCACCCACTGACAGCTTGAGCATACCGTCATATGGTGTGGTGACCGGATCCCCGATGGTTCGTCTAGGCCTCCTGGACAACCTCTAGTTCTAGGTTCCCCCGAGCCGATCTCCCATCGCACAGCCTCCAGCTTAGGATCCTCTCAGCAGACGGTTGTGACCCCGCAAGTCGCTGGGGCCCCTCTCAATGGCCCATGGATGCGCGTACCCTGAAGGTGGGTAACGCACCTGGAATTTGGGCCCGCATAGAACAACCCGCCAAAAACGGCTGCCCCAGATATACCCCCCTCCCAGCATGCCCAACGAGGGAAGAACTCCTCTGATTGGCTGCTGGGAGAAGGTGGATCCGTCAGAACCCCTCTAGCGCCAACTGCCGCCCAGGGGTGATAACATACCCCTGGAATGCAGACTGACCTACAGGACCGATTCTGAAGTGGGCAGCAGCCTGAGTTTCCATAAATCACGAATGGGAGTAAAACTAACCCTTCCATTCCCCACTAAATTTAGTGTAGCACCCGCACTGAAAGTAAGGGGGGCGCTACACTTGGAATGGTCAGGGGTGGAACGTGGGGTCCCCGAGGGTTCTGTCCTTGGTCCAATCCTATTTAATTTATTCATAAACGGGCTGGAGGATAGGATAAACAGTTCAATCTCTGTATTTGCAGACGATACTAAGCTAAGCCGGTCAATAACTTCTCCGCAGGATGTGGAAACCTTGCAAGAAGATCTGAACAAATGAATGGGGTGGGCAACTACATGGCAAATGAGGTTTAATGTGGACATTTTTTAAATAATGCATTTGGGTGGCAAAAATGCAATCTACTTGCTGTGTGTGTGTGTGTGTGGGGGGGGGGGTGATTGGGTAGGGGATTGGGAACCTCTGGGGAAAATCTAGGATGGAAAAGGACCTGGGGGTCCTAGTAGATGACAGGCCCAGCAACGGCATGCAATGCCAAGCAAAGCAAACAGAATATTGGCATGCATTAAAAAGGGGGTTAACTCCAGAGATATAACAATTATCCCACTCTACAAGACTCTGGTCTGACCGCACCTGGAGCATGCTGTCCAGTTCTGGGCACCAGTCCTCAGGAAGGACGTGCTGGAACTGGAGTGAGTCCAGAGGACAACAAACGAATAAAGGTTACGAGCACTGAACTTGTTCTCTTTGGAGAAGAGACGCTTGAGAGGGGATATGATTTCAATGTACAAATACCGTACTGGTGACCCCACAATACTGATAAAACTTTTCCACGTAAGGGAATTTAAGAGACGCGACCATTCACGAAAATTAGAAGAAAAGCGGTTTAACCTTAAACAGCGTAGAGAGTTCTTTACTGTAAGAGCGGTTAGGATGTGGAAATCCCTTCCACAAGCAGTGGTTTCAGTGGGGAGCATCAGTAATTAAAAAAAAAAAAATATTAGATAAGCAGACCACAATATACAGGGATATACAATGTAATAGTGACATAAAATCACACACATAGGTTAGACCTGATGGACTTGTTTCTTTTTTCAACCTTGCCTACTATGTAACCATGCATGTATGTGATGAGGGGGACACTGATGGCAAAAGGACAAATAAGGGGACTCTAATGGTGGGGGACACTGATGGTGGAGGACAAATGAGGGGGACACTGATGACAGGAGACAGGTGAGGGGGGACACTGATGAATACGTCCCAACTGTCCCCTGCTCTACTGACCCCCATCTTCATTCCTGCTGACCCATGTACCCTGCCCTACTGACTCCTGTCCTCTGTCATGCTGACACCAATACCCTGCCCTACTGACCCCCTATCTTTCATCCTGCTGACTCCTTTACATTGCCATATTGACCCCCTATCCTCTGTCCTGCCGATACCTGTCCTCTGCCCTTTGTGACCCCTCTTCTCTTCTTTGGTGACCCTCGAACACTGCCCTGCAGACCCTTCTCTGCCATGCTGATTCCTGTCCTCCACTCTATTGACCCCTGTCTTCTGCCCTGATAACCCCTGCTCTCCACCCAGCTGACCCTTGTCTGAGTTTTGGTTAACCACACTCCTTAAGCCCCTCCCACTGTAAGAGTTTAGCCACATCAACGTTTTCCCACGTGCGCTGCTAATTCCTCCCTCCCTCAAGTGTCCCTCATTCTCAAGTTCAAAATTTGGGAGGTATGCTTAACCACTTAAGCCCCGGACCAAAATGTAGCTAAAGGCCCAGGCCAGGTTTTGCGATTTGGCACTGCGTCGCTTTAACAGACAATTGCGCGGTCGTGCTACGTGGCTCCCAAACAAAATTTACATCATTTTTTCCCCACAAATAGAGCTTTCTTTTTGTGGTATTTGATCACCTCTGCGGTTTTTATTTTTTGCGCTATAAACAAAAATAGAGCGTCAGTTTTGAAAAAAATGCAATATTTTTTACTTTTTTCTATAATAAATATCCCCCAAAAATATATAAAAAAACATTTTTTTTCCTCAGTTTAGGCCGATACGTATTCTTCTACATATTTTTGGTAAAAAAAAAATCAAAAGTGCTAATTTTAAAGGCTCATATGCATGGTATGGTCATAAAAAGTGTTTGGGGGCCTGGGTTCTGCCCCAGGGGACATGTATCAATGCAAAAAAAAAAAGTTTTAAAAACTGCAGTTTTTTCAGGGAGAAGTGATTTTAATAATGCTTAAAAGTGAAACAATAAAAGTGAAACATTCCTTTAAATTTCATACCTGGGGGGCGTCTACAGTATGCATGTAGAAGTAGCGAATTTTCCCAGTGTTTAGAACAGTCCCTGCACAAAATGACATTTCTAAAAGGAAAAAAAAGTAATTTAAAACTACTCGTGGCTATAATGAATTGTCAGGTCCTGGCAAACGGCATGGGTCGTTCTCCCCCCCCAGTCCATTACCAGACCATTCAAGTCTGGTATGGATATTAAGGGGAACCCTGCGCCAAAAAATAAAATAAAAATGCGTGGGGTTTCCCCCAAAAATCCATACCAGACCCTTATCCGAGCACGCAACCTGGTAGGCCGGAGGAAAAGAGGGGGGACGAGAGCGCGCCCCCCTCCTGAACCATACCAGGCCACATGCCTACAACATGGGGAGGATGTCCCCATGTTGATGGGGACAAGAGCCTCATCCCCACAACCCTTGCCCGGTGGATGTGGAGGTCTGCGGGCTTATCGGAATCTGGAAGCCCCCTTTAACAAAGGGGATCCCAGCCCTCCCTTATGTGAATTGGTAACACCATTTTATTTTATTTTTTTAAAAAGAGGGCGCAGGGTTCGCCTTAATATCCATACCAGACCTGAAGGGCCTGTCATTTTGTGCAGGGACTGTTCTAAACACGGGGAAAATGCGCTACTTTACAGGCATACAAAATGCACCCCCCCAGGTACAAAATTTAAAGGAATATTTTAATTATTGTTTCACTTTAAACATTATTAAAAACACGGCTCCTGAAAAAAATGTCAGTTTTTAAAACTTTATTTTGCATTGATACATGACAATCCCATGCGTGTGCCTTTAAAATGAGCACTTTTGATTTTTCATGTTAGTTTCCCATAGAATTTAACAGGGTTCGGCGGCTTTCGAATTTTCCCCAAACTCAGCATATTGTTCGGTGTTCGCCAGAACACCCGAACAACCAAAGTTCGGCCCAAACTTATGGTCAGGCCGAACCGTTTGCCCATCCCTACTCAATGATTTTTAGGCGTTAAGTGGCTTCAAAGTGGAACACCAGCTAAAACGTATAAAGCTTTTAAAGTCATTGTAAAGTCTTGGTGTTTGTTTATATATATATATATATATATATATATATATATATATATATATATATACACTTTGTGCAGTTGGTTTTGCACAGAGCAGCCCAGATCCTCCTCTTCCTGTGTCCTTCTTCAGCTCTCCTGGCGCCTCCCTCTTGGTTAGTGCCCCCACAACAAGCAGCTTGCTGTGGGGTTACCCAAGCCGAGCCACAGTCCCCTGTGTCCATTCAGACAGGATGCTGTGACCAGGCCCGTCCCCTTTCTTTCTTTCCTCTTTGGCTGACTGACTCTGACAGCAACGGGAGCCAATGGCAGTGCTGTTGTGTCACAGCCAATCAGGAGGGAGAGTTCCGGGACGGCCGAGGCACTCGTGGACAGCGCTGGATAAAGATGGGGCTCAGGTAAGTATTAGGAGGGCTGCTCCACACAGAAGGCTTTTTATCTTAAAGCCAATCTCCCGCGCCCACGCCCCCTTTTTTTTTTTGCCATTATATTTTTGAAAGCATATCAAATGAGTTACTCACTTCTCACGTTTCTAATCATCCGCACAGTGATTCCTTCTGGAATAATAACTTTTATTTTGTCAGGAAAGCCGTTTCCATTTTGCTTGTGGGCATGAAGCCGACAAACACTTCCTTGTTTTGGTGAATGTTGAACTCCCAGCATTCACTGCCTCTCGTTCCTGCACATGCTCAGTTCCGTGGCTGCCATCTTGCTACACCCCATACTCCTGCACAGTAATGATAGTGAGAAGGGGGCAAGCGGACATATTGTTACACCTGTGATAGACGTGAAACTAAAATGAAAATTTTATGTTATGATTAGAAATATTAAAGTGTATTTCGGTAATATTTCTTTAGTATATTGCTTATTTTCCTTGATAAGTTCTATCAGAGATTGTTTTAAAGGGATTTGATGTTTTGTGAAAAGCAGAACTGTTTTCCAAATTAAGAAGCAGAGGACTTTTCAAATGAAGCTTCCCCATCCCCCATTGTAATTCACTCTTCCCTGCATTCCTGATCATTTCAAGAGGAAATTGTGACTTTGCTACATCCTGCCTTTTGGAGATGGAAAAGGAATTTGTAGCCTGGACTGTTTTTCCCTTAAAAGGCAACGTGCTGGTTTCCTGTGTATGGATTTCTAAAATGGGCGATTTGCTGGAACTATTTCCCAACGAATATCCTTCCTCCTGTCCTGGACATGCCCCTTTCCAGCCCACCTCACTACATCCTTGCAGTTCTGATCGAGAGACCCCTATCACTTATGATAAAACAAAGACTTTGCCATGTGGATTAACAGAATGGGAGGGTAACTGGGTGGAGTAAAGGGTTATTGGGAGGGATTGATGGGTGTGTATTCTGTGACGACATAAGGAGAATAAAGCTAAGAATGAGAAGATTGCCATCAGCATTCTGCTCACATTTTACCCCCTGCATCTCTGTGTGTGTGTGTGTGTGTGTGTGTGTGTTCGTTTGTCTTTGCTTATTTCCACAGATTATAGCAGTGAATCATGACACATCCAAATCAATTGGGCCCAACGTGCTTCTTTTGGACTTCAAGGACAGACTTTGTGGACGCACAAGAAACTGGCTGAGAATTGAGGGACCGTCTACCATTGAAAGGGGCGTCATGAACCCCTAAACACGGTAAGTGCGAGTTTTTTTTGGCTCCCTTACACCGTGTTACAGGCTGGACGGCCTCTATTCCCATCTAGTTTGTCTACAAATTCCGAGCCTTTGAAACAGACGGTATAATTCTGGTCCAGAAGTGAACCCCGGCTTGTGCTGATTCACTGCTATTAATTTTTTTTGGTGTCTTGCTGCCTGTGAGTAGAAGGGTGCGCTGTAAGGGTGTGAGTAGAAGGGTGCGAGTAGCTTGAGTAGAAGGGTGCGAGTTTGTGGGTTGTTTGGTGCGTAGCTTGTGAGCTGTGTGTGAAATCGGCCTACTAAGTGAGGTACTGGTCGTGCATCGTCTCGGATTAAGCCGATGTGATAAAGGTGGTGTGCACGGGGAGTGCATGCTGGCTCGGAATAGCCTGGGTTCAGCCCTAAGGAAGCTGGCTGCGAAGATGTATATATGGGCTTTTGTTATATTTAGGCTTGTGATAAATATTTCAAAACCCCTTTTAGATAAATTGGGGTACATTGGGATACTGGGGATTATTTGTGTATGAATGTAGTGAGATATATGTGTGGAGTCAGATATCTCCCATCTGCCTTGCTTTGAATTTCGCGGGGTTTTTTGCTTACTAAGTTTTCCTCTGTAAGGAAAGGTGGGGGTCGAAAGCTGGAGGAGGTTGTTGCATGTGTCCTCTGCTAAGCTGTAAAGCTGTTTCTATTCTCGTATCTAAATTGTTTCTTTTCTTGCACTTCTGCCTTTTGTCACAGTTGGCTAAGCAATTAACTCTTGGTCTTTCTAAACTAGCATTCTTAACTCTTTCGTCTGTGGCTTCTTGCTCTGCTAACTGTGCTGATTTGTGACCTGAAACCCTATGCCTTTCATCACAGCTGGATACCAATTAAGGGTTTTCTGCCTAGCAGTCTTAACTCTTTGCAGTCTGAACAGGAAACTTTTTCATTTCTGTGCCTTTCCTAGTTAATTTTTTTTGCTGGGATGATCCTTTTGTCTTTCTCAGTATGTATGTGTTTTTATTATGCTGGATAACTGTGTTTGACTGAATAGAATACCTGGCTTTCTTGTTGTATGTATTGACTGCTGTTGGCACTGACTTTTGTTTTTCATCTACAGAAGTCTGAAGTTTTTCTTTATAACTTCTGACTCCCCTTCTTCTTCGTCTTCCATTTTGCTTTTCTTTGGCTTTAGATTTTTCCCGCCTTTTCTGAAAAGCTCCTCCCCCCTCTGCCATCTTTTTCTTAGCTCCTCCCTTTCTTCTCCCTTTTTCATAGCCACCCCCCCCCTCCGCAATCTTCTTCTTAGATCCTCCCGTCTTCTCCAAATCTTTGCCGCTCTTTTTTCATAGCTCCTCCCCTCTCCACCATTTTCTTCTTAGATCCTCCCGTCCAACCCTTTCTTTGCTGCCTACTACACAGCCCCCTATCTTCCCCTCCCTCTATGTAGCATGCTGATTGTACTGACTGTGCTAGAAGTGATTTGATTGCGTCTAATGGTACATTGTGTCTGTAACATATAACTTATGGTGTCTTTCTTTGCATGCACTTTTCGTTTGGGTTCTCAACTCTGTGCTGGAATCGAACTCTTTCTTTCTTATTTCTTTCTCCTTTCTTCAACCCTTTTTTTCTTCTTCCCATTGAAATTCATTGATCCCTTTTCCCAATTCCTTGTTGGCAAGTGGTGAATGAATTCTTCTTATTATTATTATTTTTGCTGTTTTTTTTTTTTTATATTTCTGGGATGCCTCCCTGATATAATATATACTCCTGCCCCCTCCCTGGTGGGGGGATAGAACTGGGTGTGTGAGGAATGTGGGAGGTCCAGACCCCTGCATCCTGCCCGCCCTGAGCTCTGCCACATTTGCAAGTTGGAGGATAGCCCCCCTCTTCCCCCCCAGGGACGACAACCTAGGAGACAGTTTTTTTTTGTAACACAGAGTTTTTTTAACAAAAGGTTGACTTGGGATATTGCAACTGTTTCTGTACAATTAAAATTGGTCTGAATATGCCTGTTACATTGTACGCTGATTTATCAGATAATTAGATTTAACTAGAAATAATGGGATATTTCTCCTGAGGTTTAAAAAATATGGAACAGACATTTGATGCACATAATAAGCAATTGTTAAGTCTTTATTTTACAGTTAAAATCTTCTACAGAGAATTAATTTAGGTGAATTATTTCGTCCCGTTTTTTTTTATCCTTTTAATCGGATAGATTGAATGCGTGTTCTGTGGGGACCTGTCCCATCTGGGTTGCCCACTTACACTTACACTGACGATGCCATGCACTGTATTTTGACTTGATACATAGAGGGCTTTTTGCCAGTTTTGAAATTTATAATGTGATACCCAGGGCCTGTTATTGTCTTTTCGTTTCCCTCATGTTCTGCCCACGATGCCTGCTGGAAGCATGGGCCCCGCCCGACTGCTTGAGGCCGTGCCCCTTCTTTCCCCTCACGTTCTGCCCAACTGTATGCCCCGCTGGAGGAAGCATGGGCCTGCCCGGATGCTCTTCCCTGCTGAAGGCTTTGCCTCGTTCTGAACGCATATGGTGTCGCCTCCTGCCCGCTGCCCTTACTGGATTCTGTGCCCTCCGGCCCACGGGCCTTCTTCTTCATTCTCTCCTTAGTCTGTCCAGGGGGGGGTAACTACAATGCCACTTCGCTGGACAGACGCGTTGGGATGAGAATGATGTAGATGGGAGTGGCAGACCTACCTGAAGGTAGAATCCGCTCATATGCTGTCCTGTGTGCCCCGACCTCAATTCCTTGACCTCATGGGGTGCCCAAAAGCGGTAGAGAGAGTGTGTAAATCCTGGCGTTCATGACTACAGAAGCTGCGTTCACAAGTCACAAATGAGGGATGAGGAGATTCTGGGTATCACATTGGAACAGTAGAACATTTTACATAGTACATTTAAATGGTTTTATTCCACATGCTGTGCCATGCCATCCTCAGGGTTAAGTGGGTAAGTGGCCCCAAGGGGGGAGCATTCAATACATTATCCCTTTCTGAAATCTTGTTTGAGACAGTCTCTAGATTAGATTGTTATGAGCTATGATTATGTGACCGCTTTTGAAAATAGGTAACTAATATTCGTGTACGAGTTTTTCTCACATTTCTGATGTAGGTACCGATAATTACCAATATCCCCTGGGTGATGATTAAAAGGTTCCTTCGAAAATATTCTCTGGAGATGAGTGATATGATGGACTGTGCCCAAATCTGAATGAAATTATATATCTTTTTTCAAATACATGGGATTGTGACAACTGGGGTTTGTGGGTTGGAATATCTCAAAGGGGGGTCCCGGTTACATGGGGTAATTAGTTAAATAATGTCAGAGTGTAAAGAAGTTCTCTAATGAGATAATTAAGTTTAATTCTGCCTGTAAATGTTTATGAATATGTTTACCCCAACAACTGAAAATGTATTATGACATGTCAAAACATGCATGGGATTAGAACAAAGGTTTAATGGGAAAATTGTTGATTGAGATTGTGTGAAGAATTGTATACAATTCAGTCTATGGTAAACAACATGGTATTTTATATTTAACTGAAATCCTACAGATCTGGTTGTAAGAATTAATAAGTTGAGGTTTGAGCAATGTTTACAACAGATTCTAAACTTGGGTTTGGTTTACTATAAGGTTCCCCAGAGAAAAATATTAAAATATGAAAGTTATGTTCAATCTAAAAAACTTTATAAAAAATATTATTATAAAAATTGTAAAAATAAAATTAAAAAATAAACAAGTGTTAAAAGTTATTATAAAATGACATTTCTGATAAAATATAGATTGTGAGTAATTATGAGTGACTTTATCAGTAGAAAACAATGGTCGGTTCATGCGCAGGGACTGGTCAGTGGATTTCATGAGATTTGTCCTCTAAGCGATCTTTTGTCGCTATTGGAAGTTAAGGAATGTCATGTTATAATGTGGTGTACATGATTTTTGGCAGATGTACAAACCAAATATGTTTTAAAATTTTTGAAAAAGAGTTAAAAATGAGAAAAACGATGCAATTCGATTGGATTGTATATGGTCTAAAACTTGTACAATCTGCTCCAAGCATGGGGGGGGACAGATGTTTTCCCTTAGAGGTCATTAACAGCAGATCAGGTTACAGGCTGTGGTGGTTTACAGGAGTGAGTGCTAGCTTGAAATCCGACTCCCAGTGTAAACATCCTCAACTTTGCCTAGTTTGAAGGGAAAAATAAATAAATATCAGAGTTTATGTTAAGTAAACTATGGAAGCGTATTATGAGGGTAAATCTTTCTTTAATAATAAAAGGTAATTTGTACACAATCATTAGAAGATCTGAAAGAAAGCCCTTATTAATAAAGTATTATTTTTCTCTTTCTTTTCCTTTCTTTCTTTTTCTCTCTCTCTCTTTCTTTTGCTCTTTCTTTCTTTCTTTCTCTCTCATTCTTTCTTTCTCTCATATGTTACTAAACTGTGGTTTTTTTGCACCATTTGGTTTGAAGAATACCTTACTTTGAGGGTGTCATTTTAAAGAGAATGATAATGGTGTTAATCTGCATAGCTTAAGAAAGTCAGTTAAAATAGTTTAAAAATAAAAATACAAATATGGATAGATGATGCGGTATGATACAGCCATATTTATGGATTAAAGGGTCATCTTCCAGGTTTTGGAGTGACAAAGGTGTTCAGTCAGAGAGGGAAGTTGTGTTTTGTAGAAGGATCCCTATGAGATACAGTGAATCTTTAAGACTGAACCAAAGGCTGCTATGTTTGTTTAAACAGACATGCGACAAGAATATTCATGCTGCATGATCAGTCCTGAAAACTAGTGTAATGTAATAAAGTTTCTTTAGGAAATAAAATATTTAGGACAGAGCCCAATATAAAATTAAAATGCTAATGAAGGGAAATATAGTAATTTGGTGGGAACGGATGCTTTTATGAAATTCAACTTAGTAATGGGAATGTAGATTGGATGGATACATTATGGTTGCTATGGTCAATAGAGGTTTGTTAACTATAAACAAGGATGCATTCCAGTATATTACTGAACACCTAGAGGCCACTTCACAAATGACTTTGTATAAAATTATGGCCTTATACAGGATATTAGGTGAACAAGGGGGGCATTTAGAATGTCACCTGCGGACAATATTTTGGGTGATAACACATTTGTACTCAAATAGGTATAGCAATTCTGTTTATATTGGTTATGATAATGTTTTGTTATATGGACCATGTCCTCCATTACCGTCCTTGTCTGTTAAGAAATAACAAAGAGAATGAACTGATAAAATATTCATTTCAAGGGGGGGCTGTGATAGACGTGAAACTAAAATGAAAATTTTATGTTATGATTAGAAATATTAAAGTGTATTTCGGTAATATTTCTTTAGTATATTGCTTATTTTCCTTGATAAGTTCTATCAGAGATTGTTTTAAAGGGATTTGATGTTTTGTGAAAAGCAGAACTGTTTTCCAAATTAAGAAGCAGAGGACTTTTCAAATGAAGCTTCCCCATCCCCCATTGTAATTCACTCTTCCCTGCATTCCTGATCATTTCAAGAGGAAATTGTGACTTTGCTACATCCTGCCTTTTGGAGATGGAAAAGGAATTTGTAGCCTGGACTGTTTTTCCCTTAAAAGGCAACGTGCTGGTTTCCTGTGTATGGATTTCTAAAATGGGCGATTTGCTGGAACTATTTCCCAACGAATATCCTTCCTCCTGTCCTGGACATGCCCCTTTCCAGCCCACCTCACTACATCCTTGCAGTTCTGATCGAGAGACCCCTATCACTTATGATAAAACAAAGACTTTGCCATGTGGATTAACAGAATGGGAGGGTAACTGGGTGGAGTAAAGGGTTATTGGGAGGGATTGATGGGTGTGTATTCTGTGACGACATAAGGAGAATAAAGCTAAGAATGAGAAGATTGCCATCAGCATTCTGCTCACATTTTACCCCCTGCATCTCTGTGTGTGTGTGTGTGTGTGTGTGTGTGTTCGTTTGTCTTTGCTTATTTCCACAGATTATAGCAGTGAATCATGACACATCCAAATCACACCCACTGGAGTTTTAGACTTTAGTTATTTTCAACACAAAACGGAGTATCCGTTCTGTGTTTAAAATAACTAAAGTCTAAAACTCCAGTGGGTGTAACAATATGTCCGCTTGCCCCCTTCTCACTATCATTACTGTGCAGGAGTATGGGGTGTAGCAAGATGGCAGCCACGGAACTGAGCATGTGCAGGAACGAGAGGCAACTCCGGTGGATGTAACAAGATGTCTGCTCGCCCCTTCTCACTCTATTATTACTGTGCAGGGGTGTAGAAAGATGGCGGCGAGGCTCCGCAATGACTCCTGGGAGCAATGAGAAAAGCTCCCAGGAAGGATATGACGCACAACCCGAAGAAAACCCGTAGAATACCCGCATACGAGGGGACAGGAAGCCAAGTGGCAGATGCTGTAATCAAAGGTACTGTCACAGAAAAAAAAAACGTCCGTTTTGTACTGCATTAGAGTATGCTATTTGATTAAACAAATGTTTAAAATAGGGTGGAGCTCCGCTTTAATGCAAGGAAAGCATTAGGATAAAAAAAAAAAAAAAAAACCTGACTTTACAATCACTTTAACCTCTTTCAGTTTCCTAGTGCTGTTTGTGTGTCCAATAGGGAAGATTTATTCTTGTTTCCCTTTGTATTACTGGGACAAAATAAAATTATAACAATAATAGATGTCAACGAGAGAAGATATGATTTGAAATCCAACCTTTCCCCACTCTGCTAACAAAGTGAAAGTAGTTAAAGCTAGAGCTGGGCGATTTTGGCCCCCAAAAAATAAAAATAAAATAAAAAACCTTGATTCACGATTCGAATCAAGTTTTTTTTTTTCCTGATGGACACCACACCAGTCATACATTTTTAGGCGAGGCCGCAGCTTCGGCCTAGTCTGCCGCGATCCAGGGAAATGGCCGCGGACTAGGCCAAAGCATCGCCTACAACATCCTGCCCGCGGCTCCCTGCGATCCTGGGAAAAGGCAGCGAGCGGCGTCCGGCCTCGCGTCCTTTTCCCAGGATCGTGGCAAGTTGGGGGCAGGATTTTTTAGGCGAGGCCTAGTCCGCGGAGCGCCGGTCCTATGGAGAAAAAAAAAAAAAAAATTCAAAAATCGATTCAAATCAATTTTTCCCCAGCCCTAGTTAAAGCGAAGTTCCACCCAAAAATGGAACTTCCGATTTAGGTTATGGTGACCCCCCTGACATGCCACATTTGGCATGTCATTTTTTGGGGGGGGGGGGGGAAACCCTTTTTTTTAGAGGCATTCAGCTCCCACTTCCTCCCAGGGCTCCACAGGGATGTTCCCCCCTCCCTCCCTGCATTCTTTTGGGACACATCACAGGCCCCAGAAGATTGCCCAGCTATGCGCATGCGCGGTGTGTGCCCGGATGTGAAGCCACAAACGGACGCCCACAGTTACAATGCCGGCGCCGCAGAGGAGCAGGGCTTTGTTCGCCCACATCGCTGGACCGTGGGACAGGTAAGTGTCTGATTATTAAAAGTCAGCAGCTACACTTTTTGTAGCTGCTGAATTTTAAATGGGTGGAATTCCGCTTTAGGGCCTGTCCAATTGTTATGGATTTTATCTACACCTAACAAACTGTGTCAACCATCTATAACAGGGGTGTCAAACTAAATTTCATTGCGGGCCGCATCAGCATTATGGTTGCCCAGTGGCGTACTAAGTGGTGGGCGGGCCACCCTGGGTGCCACACACTGGGAGGGTGTCAGGCCGCCCCCCCCCCTTCTACTGAAGCAGAGACAGCAGGTGGGTTTAGGCAGCGTAGCGGCAGGCGTCTGCCCCCCTCCGTGACTGAGGAGGAGACAGCAGGCAGATTTAGGCAGCTGCAGGCACCAATCCCCCCTGCGACTGAAACAGACACAGCGGGCGGGGTAAGGCAGTGGCGCGCGATGACAAAAGAGGGCCTGAGGTAGTGGCTTTGCAGGGGGTGCGAGCCGCACCTGAGTGACACTCGTCGGATCCCGCTCTTCTCTTCTTGGTCGCGGCTCTGATCAGTCTCGACACAGCCGAGCAGAGTGAAGCCGCATCCCCCTGTGGGGTGATGTGTAATGTAAAGGGGTCCAAAGGGACAGGGTGCTGTGTAATGTAAAGGGGTGCAGAGGTGCAGGGTGCTGTGTAATGTAAAGGGGTCCAGAGGTGCAGGGTGCTGTGTAATGTAAAGGGGTCCAAAGGTGCAGGGTGCTGTGTAATGTAAAGGGGTACAGGGTGCTGTGTAATGTAAAAAAAAAGGGTCCAGAGGTGCAGGGTGCTGTGTAATGTAAAAAAAAAGGGTCCGGAGGTGCAGGGTGCTGTGTAATGTAAAAAAAGGGTCCAGAGGTGTAGGGTGCTCTGTAATGTAAAAGGATCCAGAGGTGTAGGGTGCTGTGTAATGTAAAAGGGTCCAGAGGTGTAGGGTGCTGTGTAAGGATGAGCTCCAGCGTGTTCGCATAGTACACGTGCAGAGCCCGCCAGGAAGTCTGAACGGCGCTGTGCTAATCACAGCCAGGGAGACATTTCCCGATGCTCGGCTGCAGAGATTGGGAAATGTCTCCCTGGCTGTGATTAGCACAGCGCCGTGCAGACTTCCTGGCGGGCTCTGCACGTGTACTATGCGAACACGCTCATCCTTAGTGCTGTGTAATGTAAAAGGGTTCAGAGGTGCAGTTGTGGAGAGGGGGTAGACAATAGTGACAAAACTGATATTTAAGGATACAGAGGTATGCAGGGGGCACAGTGGGGCGTTTTTACATTTTAAGGTGGGGGTGCCGAGAGAGAAGGAGTGTGATATGTACAGAGTTCAGGGGTTCGCTACATACAGAGTGCATGGTTCAGAGGTGTGTTATGCACACTGTGCAGTGTTCAGCTCTCTTTCACAGGCTTTCCACATCTCACTTCCACCGCTGGTGACCACACACGCTTTGGTTTTATTATCTGATCAATGAGTGAGTAGTCATAATTTCCCTTCAGACTGCATTTGATAAAAACTGATTTAATCGGGCAGAGTGGAAAATTATTCATCGTTTTTCAGTGATCAGCAAAACCACGATATACCATTCCTGTATACAATCATATTTCAACTGATCAGATTATAAGATTGTATGGTGGAAACAGAGGTGCAATTGATCAAATTGTGATTGATAATTAAGATACAATTGTAATTAACAATCAAAATCTACTTCCCCAAGTGTGGCTTATTGATTGAATGGGTTTTCGACTACAGATCAGTGTTTCTCAACGCCAGTCCTCAAGGCACCTCAACAGGTCATGTTTTCAGGATTTCCTTTAAATGAAACGGCTGTGGTAATTACTAAGGCAGTGAAACCCGATCAAAATCATCTGCGTAAAAGAATGGAAACCCTGAAAACATGACCTGTTGGGGCACCTTGAGGACTGGAGTTGAGAAATCTGCTATAGATTAAAATGTATTGTTATTCAAAGAGATTGATCAGATAAGAAATTTATCAAAACGATGTAATAGGATTTCTCGGATGTTTCCAATCAGGCAGACCCTTGTGCTACATAGCTGTTTGTAGATCTACATGTACGTTCAGATTGTAATGTGTGTGCGTGTTAAACTTTGAGGATATTGTGTAAACATTGTTATGTCTTTGGTCAGCTTTACACAAACACACAATATACAAAGCACTCACCTTCTTGACCTTGGTTTCTACCATCTCCATGAAGGTGTGGGCCACCAGTAGCACAATGCTGACGAGGAGCAGAAATAAAGACAGGGTGCCACATGTGTACATCTGCCACTTCGCCATATTCCCCGATGACACTAGACTGCCAGATAATGAGGAATAACCAGTCACATACGAGACAGCAGCCTGTGGAAGGGAGATTCCTTCTTGTCAATCCTGTTTCCTGAGAACAACAATAATCTGTGACAACCTGATGTGTACTGGAGCTTCTTATATGCAGTATATATGTGTAAATCTTGGACTGGGACTAGGGGATGTAAGCAGATTGCAGTCTCTAGGATTACAAGCACTTCTGCATAGCTTGGTGTGGACAAGTGTTTACAAGCTGGGGGTTGGAAGCCTTTGGCTACGCCTATACATTACAAGTTCCCTGCCCCCACCTCAGTTTCGTTTCCTTAGTGCTTCTCTCCTTTCTCCAATTGCTTTCATTTTGTTCTCGCTCTGCCTGGCTGTCTCATCGCCCTCCCATCTCCACCATACATGTCGCAGGACAATGACGACATTATATACAAGTGCTGTAAACAGTACCCCAGCGTGCAGCTCACATCTGTTTAGACTGAATTTACACCACACCACATGCAATGTTTTAAGGCCTGGTTCACACTTCTGCAGTTTGCAAATTGCAGGTGCATTTTACATTTATCAATACACATCTTTAGGCTCAATTCACACTCAGGCCCGGTTCACACTGATGCGAGTTCATAACGAATATGATGCGTCAAAAACATTCTAAATTCGCATGTCATCCATAAAGTCATTGTTTTCAATGACAGTCGTTCACATACATGCGTTTGCGATTCCTCTACGAATGCGATGTGATAAATCCGAGTTTACAGCATTGCGTTGCGAATTTAGTCTCCATAGACATCAATGTAAATCGTTCTGGAATCGCATTGATGGTTCACATATGTGCGGATTCCACCACACTACTCCACAAAAAAAAGGAAATACACAGAAAGTTAACTTTTTTTTTTTTTTTTACATTATGATTCCATTTACTAGAACTTCAATCGCAATGTCCAACTCCTGAAATTTGCGGTAAAATCATGGAAATTTGCACCTCACACAGGACAAATTTGCAGCGATGCGTTTTTTGATGCAATTTTTTTTAACATATGTTCACATCAATGCATTTTTGTGCCTCTGCGTTTTTTGGAAAGGGTCGGGGACTTTTCTTTCTGCAAAATGCAGCATTTTGCTTGTAATAGACTTCAATGGACCCGCATCCAAAACGCAAGTACTGCGATTTTACCACAATTTTCCAGCGTTTTGCGATTTGTCTTTTCCTTACATTTACTGTATATAGCTGGTTGCTAAGGAGCGGGTCGGGAAGAATGTCACTGCATCCTTAGCAACCGATGAATGTAAAAAAAAATTCAAGAAAAAAACAGCACGTAGCCCCCCCCCCCCAGTCCATACCAGCCAAAATGCTGAATGTAAAAAAAAAAATTGCGACTAAAAAATTCAGGAAAAAAAACGCGTCCCTCCCCCCCCCCCAGTCTATACCAGGTCCTTTGGTATGGATTTGGAGAGGACACCCCCATGCCAAAATGTAAAAAAATGCCCCCCCCAAAATCCATACCAGACCCTTATCCGAGCATGCAGGTAAGGAATAGGAGGGGAAGAGCGCCCTCCCCCCTCCTGACCCATACCAAATCGCATGCCCTACCCCCCACCCCAAAGCACCTTGCCCCCATGTTGATGGGGACAGGGGCCTCTTCCTGACAACCCTGGCCGATAGTTGTTGGGGTCTGCGGGCGGGGGGCTTATCGAAATCTGGAAGCCCCCTTTAACAAGGGGGGCCCCCAGATCCAAGCCCCCTATGTGAATGGGTATTGGGTACATCATACCCATACCCATTCACCAAAAATGTAGTGAAAAAAAAACCAAGAGCCGGGGTTGTCAGGAAGAGGCACTTGTTCCCATTAACATGGGCTCTGCGCCCCCTGCACCACAAAGCACCTTGCCTTCATGTTGATGGGGACAAGGGCCCCTTCCCGACAACCCTGGCCAGTGGTTGTTGGTGTCTGTGGGCGGGGGATTGGAAAACGGTCGGGGAGAAGACTAGAGCTATTTTTTTAATAAAGGACTTGTAAAAAAAAAATTTTTTTTACATTTCACTGCATTTTTGGTGAATGGGTAGGGGTAGGATGTACCCGATACCCATTCACATGGGGGGGCTTGGATCTGGGGGCAATAAAATGCATGTACATTTTGGGAAAGAAAAGATGTGCATTGCCTTCCATTGTTGTGCATTCTTAAGTGCGTAACACATGTTTTTATGCATGTTAATTTGCTAAGGAACAAAATAATATGAAGATTTATTTTGCCACTCATGCCTGTTGTACAGGGTCCGAAGTCCTCAGTGTAGCAGGGGGGCAGCCTCACAGATGATGCAGTGGTGGGGGCAGTTACACGCACCAATCTACTTGTATAGCTTTCTCCTTACCGCGGCTGTCAGCTGCTTTATTGAAAGCTATACAGAGAGATTGGTGCTTATAACTGCCCCCACTGCTGCACTGATCATCCTTGACTGTCCCATATATCCGCCTCTGGCTCCCAGGGTCTTCTGTATGCTCCTCTGGCTTTGCAGGTCCTCCTCCAGTTTCTTGCCCTTGTCCCAGATCTGTCATGATGGAGAGCGGAGGAAGGAGCCGGTAAATATGTCATTTGCCAGCTCCTTCCTTTTCTGAATGCACTTCCTTTTCTGGAGTTAGTGATCACTGACTCTGTTCATTCATAACTGAGCATTGTAAATTGTGTTTACGATGCTTCAAATTATAAATGAACAGGAGCAGCTGTCTCCTGTCCATTCATTTTCAGTGCAGCTGAGGATGCAGAGAAAGGGACTGGGGAAGCTGTGTCCTCAGTCCCTTTTCCTGTCTCAAAAGGGAGATTTCGGGGATCTGTTTAGACCCCTGATATCTCACCAAAACCACCCCCCAACAGGGCTGATAAAAATAAAAAAAAGAAAGAAATGTGTAGCACCCTCTACCATAGGTAGGTGCTAGAAGTGAGGATTTTTGTGTGGTAGCTGCCAGGAAGGTAACTTTAGACAGACCTATGCTTCAGGCTAGGCCTGCTTGTTTTGATCTGGGGGCAGGGAGTGGTTAGTGTAGCAGTGGGTGTAACCACCTGTGCTTCAGTTCTTGGCCGCCTCCCCTGCTTCCAGGGAGAATGTTCTGGAAGAGGGGCAGGGCTGGGAGCTGGAGTGACAGGGAGCTCATGTGAGGCGCCCTGACCAATCCCCACTTGGAATTGACAGGGGGTATTCTTCATAAGCTCTGGTCCAACCCACTGAAAAGAGTTGTTGGCTGGGAGACGTGAAGAATGGAGTGCTAGATCACAGCAGGAGGCTCCCGCATCGACAGAGGAGCCTGGGAGAGCTGGGACAGAGCCTCATCATTAAACGGTCATGGAAGAGGTGTCCTGGAACAAAGGGGCTGGAGAAGTGATTGGAACGCGTGTCCGGTTAAGTTATTCACCAAGACAGGAGAAGGTCAGTGAGTGAGGCACAGTGGATATCTGGAGAAGGCATGCCAGGGGACCTGGGTGCAAGGCCAGAGGAGAGACTGTGGGGTTTTGTGTCAAATCGCTGTGGCCTGCGGATACAGGATTTGCAATTCGGGCTAGCTGGGATCAGTAGTCCACCAACAATTGCAAGCTGCTAAACAACTTGGCTGCAAGAAGGGGTACTGCAGTAACCAATTGCAATAAATAAATATTTAAAGGTTAAATTGTAAAAAAAAAAAAAACACTGACACTGTCTTAAAAAAGTGGTATTGGTGCAACCTTAGTAGATAGGTTAGGTATGAGGAGGTAGGTGGACGGGTCAGGTCTATGAGGAGGTAGATGTACTGGTCAGGTATAAGGGGGTAGGTGGAGGGGTCAGACCTCAAGATTCATCCACAGCCAATTTATTCAGGCACCCTTGTCCATGCTTTGGCCCTCACCCTCCTTCCTCCGCTCACCAGGCCCTCAATTCAAGGGCTGTCCCCTGCAACTAATCACTTGAACCAGGAGAAATTGCAGGTTATATAGAAGTCAACTGTAGAGGAAATAAACCTGATGAATTAATTCTGAATGATACCAGAAACGTCATTAACACAAGCTGCAAGCATGTCAACACAGGCCCTTAGGGATCTTACAGAGCAGCTAGAAGAGTTATTCCCTCTTCCAGGACAGCATTCAGCACATCAATACTGGGATTCCAAGCCTAAGGCTCCCCCTAGTGTACAGATCAGGGAACAACCTCTCTCTGGTCATATTCACAGAATTCATACATTATAGGTAAAGAGCAAAGCCTCGTACACACGATACGATTGTTGGCAGGGGATTGTCTGTTGACAGACTGTTGTTTTGAAATCTGATCCTTGGTACGCTCCTTTTGACAATTGTTGTCCAACTTTCGGCCAACAAATGTTGGATGACATGCTAGTAAATTTTCGGTGGACACGGTTTGGTGTCAGATTTTCTGATGGTCAGTACACAAAAGTCAAAAGTACAAACACGCATGCTCGGAATCAATGCTCACTAAACACGAAATTAGCAGAAGGGGCCCAAAGGGTGGCGCTCAAGAGCTAAAATTCCTTGTAGTACGTCAATGCGTTTGTGTTTGTTGGCTGACAATTGTGTACCGTTAGTATGCAAGACAAGATCCAGGCACACGCCCTGAAGGCAAAAATCTGACGCTCGGTTGGCCAACAATCGGATCGTGTGTACGAGGCTTTCGAGTGGGAAGAGTTACCAGTGTAAGGTAGAAGTGATATTTTATTGTCAGATTCGTTTACTGTATGTGGTACTGGCCTGATAACAAATCATTTGTTTCTATTTCTATTTTTTACCACACTGCTATTTACAGTCTCAGAGGTGAATGGGAGTGCCTGCTATTTGTGGAAAACAATGGCCCGGATTCAGAAAGAATTGCGCTCTATTTGCGGAGGCGCAGGGCAATGATTTTGCCCTGCGCCCCCGCAAATATTTTGCGCTGCCCTCGCTTCACGGAGCAGTAGCTCCGCAAATTGCGAGGGCGTGCCGGCAAAATTGCCCTGCGTAAGCGCGCGCAATGTAAATGATCCCGCCGGGGGGCGGGAATCATTTAAATTAGGCGCGCTCCAGCGCCGAGCGTAGAGCGCATGCTCCGTCGGGAAACTTTCCCGACGTGCATTGCGGCAAATGACGTCGCAAGGACGTCATTTGCTTCAAAGTGAACGTGAATGGCGTCCAGCGCAATTCACGATTCACTTACGCAAACAACGTAAAATTTGAACGTCGCAACGCGGGAACGCCGGGTATAGTTTAGCATTGGCTGCCCCTGCTATTAGAAGGGGCAGCCTTACGCTAAACACGTAACTTGCGTACGCAGGGGGCGCGCAACATTGTGAATCGGCGTAAGTATGCAATTTGCATACTATACGCTGACCACAATGGGAACGCCCCCTAGCGGTCATCGCAAGAATGCAGCCTAAAATCTGCGTGGCATAAGAGCCTTATGCCACGCAGATTTTAGGCTGCAGTCGGCGTAACGAGTTCTCTGAATCAGGAGAACTTGTTACGCCGGCGCAAGTCAGCAATTGCGCTGCCTAACTATGGTTACGCAGGCGCAATTGCTTACTGAATCTGGGCCAGTGGATTTAAATGTGGAGGCATTTCATGGTACATTTTGGTTAGCGAGATGCTATATAGGGGCTCAGAAGTAAATGGTAGTGACTGCTTTTCAGAATAAACAGTGGTTTTAAATAAACCTTAGCCATCTTATTAGCCAGTCTGGGATGTTGTATATGCTCATGGTAGGGTGGCCACGTGTCCCGGATTGCCCGGGACAGTCCCGCATTTTGCAGGTCTGTCTCGCGCACATTCATTCCAGGACAATACAGTGTCCCGGAATGAAACCGACACAGCCACCCCCCGGGCCAATCTGATGCCCCCAAAAAAGGCCGCCACATCAACACTTATCACCGATACACTGACAGTACTTGTCCTGGCCGGGAATGCCTGGAGGAGCACAATCCCGCTCCCTGCTTGTGATTGGAGAAATCATAAATACCGCCTCTTGTGTCCGATCACTGTGCTGTGATTCGTTACAGCACAAGCTGATTTTTGGGAAGGGAGGGTGTCCCTGAATGGTCGTTTGGAAATGTGGTCACCCTAGCTCATGGGCAATAATTATCATCTTGCAGAATAGACATAAAGGCCCGGATTCAGGTAGATTTGCCCCTTATTTCCGGAGGCGCAGGGCAGCGTTTTTGCCCTGCGCCCCCGCAAATTTACTGCGCTACCCGCGATTCACGGAGCAGTAGCTCCGTAAATTGCGTGTGCGCTGTGTAAACTTGCCCTGCGTAAGGGCGCCTAATGTAAATGATCCCGTAGGGGGCGGGAATCATTTAAATTAGGCGCGCTCCGGCGCCGAGCGTAGAGCGCATGCTCCGTCGGGAAACTTTCCCCGACGTGCATTGAGGCAAATGGCGTCGCAAGGACGTCATTTGCTTCAAAGTGAACGTGAATGGCGTCCAGCGCCATTCACGAATCACTTACGCAAATTACGTAAAATTCGAACGTCGCGACGCGGGAACGACGGGTATACTTTAGCATTGGCTGCCCCTGCTATTAGAAGGGGCAGCCTTACGCTAAACACGCCGTACGGAAACAACGTAAATTGCGTACGCAGGGCTCGCGCAACATTGTGAATCGGTGTTAGTATGCAATTTGCATACTATACGCTGACCACAATGGGAACGCCCCCTAGCGGTGATCGCAAGAATGCAGCCTAGATATGCGTGGCATAAGAGCCTTATGCCACGCAGATTTTAGGCTGTAGTCGGCGTTACGATGTTCCTGAATCAGGAGCATTCGTAACCAGGGCCGGCCTTTGCGGTGTGCGGAGAGTGCGATCGCACAGGGCGCCATAGCAACATGGGCGCCTGGCGACCGCACAGATTCTTAAATTCGCCCGTGTATTAAGTAGTGGGCGGGGGGCGTGCCGCACACTGGGGGTGTCAGGCCGGCGCCCCCCCCCCCCCCCGCGACGGAAGAGGACCTTGCTGGGTGGGATGGCGTGGTGCCGGGTGCCTGGCTTTGCAGGGGGGGGTGCCGTGCAAGCCGCATCCCAGCGAGCCGTCGGCACACCCGGGACCTGGCCGCAGTGATCCCCCTTCTGCTTAGGCAGCTCCGCGGGTCTGAGTCTCGGCTGCCTGTGACTGTCTCAGTCACGCAGCTGAGCAGTGAAGCTGCCTCCCCCTTGTCTGTACTGTGCTGTGTGTGCAGCACGCGGCAAGCAGGTTATCTGAGCCTGCTTGCTTTACAGGTCTGAAGGGGGGGGCGGGGTGTGTGTGTGTGTGTGTGTGTGTGTTCTAGCTGTATTGTGGGGTGGGGGGTTCTTTATTGTAGGGGGGTCACTCTGCACTGTAGGGGTTTATCTGTATTGTAGGGGGGGGGGGTGTTTTCTGTATTGTGTGTGTGTGGGGGGGGTGGGGGTTCTTTATTGTAGGGGGGGTCTGCACTGTAGGGGTTGATCTGTATTGTAGGGGGGGGGTGTTTTCTGTATTGTGAGGGGGGGTTCTTTATTGTAGTGGTGTTCTGTATTGTGGGGGGGGGGTATTTATTGTAGGGGGTCTGCACTGTAGGGGTGGTCTATTGTAGGGGTGAATCTGTATTGTAGAGGGGGTTCTGTATTGTAAGGAGAGATCTGTATTGTAGGGGAGGGGTATGCACTGTACGGGGGTCTGCGTAACATGCAGGGGGTCCAGAACTGTTAGGGGGTGTCTGTGTAACATACAGGTGTCCGGGGCTGTGTAATGTAAAGGGGTCCAGTGGTGCAGGGTGCTGTGTAATGTAAAGGGGTCCAGAGCTGTGGGGTGCTGTGTAATGTAAGGGGCCCAGTGGTGCAAGGTGCTGTGTAGTGTAAAGGGGTCCAGAGGTGCAGGGTGCTGTGTAATGTAACGGGGTCCAGAGGTGCAGGGTGCTGTGTAATGTAAAGGGGTCCAAAGGTGCAGGGTGCTGTGTAATGTAAAGGGGCCCAGAGGTGCAGGGTGCTGTGGAATATAAGGGGCCCAGTGGTGCAAGGTGCTGTGTAGTGTAAAGGAGTCCAGAGGTGCAGGGTGCTGTGTAATGTAAAGGGGTCCAGAGCTGTGGGGTGCTGTGTAATGTAAGGGGCCCAGTGGTGCAAGGTGCTGTGTAGTGTAAATGGGTCCAGAGGTGCAGGGTGCTGTGTAATGTAACGGAGTCCAGAGGTGCAGGGTGCTGTGTAATGTAAAGGGGTCCAGAGATGCAGGGTGCTGTGTAATGTAAAGGGGTCCAGAGATGCAGGCTGCTGTGTAATGTAAAGGGGTCCAGAGCTGTGGGGTGCTGTGTAATGTAAGGGGCCCAGTGGTGCAAGGTGCTGTGTAATGTAAAGGGGTCCATCCAGAGGTGCTGTGTAATGTAAAGGGGTCCAGAAGTGCAGGGGGCTTTGTAATGTAATGGGGTCCAGAGGTGCTGTGTAATGTAAAGGGGTCCAGAGGTGCAGGGGGCTGTGTAATGTAATGGGGTCCAGAGGTGCAGGGTGCTGTGTAATGTAAAGGGGTGCAGAGTGATGTGTAATGTAAAGGGGCCCAGGGGTGCAAGGTGCTGTGTAATGTAAAGGGGCCCAGAGGTGCAGGGTGCTGTGTAATATAAAGGGGCCCAGAGGTGCAGAGTGCTGTGTAATGTAAAGGGGCCCAGAGGTGCAGGGTGCTGTGTAATGTAAAGGGGTCCAGAGATGCAGGGTGCTGTGTAATGTAAAGGGGTCCAGAGGTGCTGTGTAATGTAAAGGGGGCCAGTGATGCAGGGTGCTGTGTAATGTAAAGGGGCCCAGAGGTGCAGGGTGCTGTGTAATGTAAAGGGGCCCAGAGTGATGTGTAATGTAAAGGGGTCCAGAGTGATGTGTAATGTAAAGGGGTCCAGAGGTGCAGGGTGATGTGTAATGTAAAGGGGTCCAGAGGTGCAGGGTGCTGTGTAATGTAAAGGGGTCCAGAGGTGCAGGGTGCTGTAAAGGGGGGCCAGTGATGCAGGGTGCTGTGTAATGTAAAGGGGTCCAGAGGTGCAGTTGTGGAGAGGGGGTACACAGTAGTGACAGAGATATTGAAGGATGCAGGGGGCACAGTGGGGTGTTTTTACATTTTACGGGGGGCAGATATAGGATCCGCCCCGGGTGCCAAATGCTCTAGGTACACCTGGCAGGCCACAGGCGGATTCTGCAGGAATGACAGCGTGGGCGGCTGTCCTTGCCTTGCTATGAGGAGCAGGGATGAGGAGCTCATATGCCATGCGCACTGAGAAGACAAAGGAGGGCAAGAATCCACAGAAGCAGGCAGCAGATGTAAAATCTTTTTTCTGTAAGTAAATTCTTTTTTTTATAAATGCAGTGTACTGCTTAATGCCTGTTTTTGTATTTTCTTTTTTAAATAGGGTGTTTCTTAAAGGAACGGTAAATACAAAAGTTAAAAAATACTTTATTGTAATTATGTTTGATATTTGATAGTAAATTTACAGGTAGTGTTATTATACCATGTGATTTACTTTATATGTGGCGTTATTATAGAGTGTGATTTGCAGTATATGTGGCGTTATTATACCGTGTGAATAAAAGTTGTATTTTTATCATAGCTTGTAATCTTTTTTTTGGGAACTTAACGGAATGGAAGGCTTTAAATGGAGCTTGTATTGGAGAAATGGGTGTGGTTACCGAGGGGTGTGGTTACTAAGGGGCGTGGTTACCAGGGGGCGCTGTAAAGCTTTCTCGCACAGGGCGCCTAAAGGCCTAAGGCCGGCCCTGTTCGTAACGCCGGGGCAAGTAAGCAATTGCGCTGTGTAACCTATGGTTACACAGGCGCAATTGCTACTTGAATCTGGGCCAAAGATTCTCTTCTGCAATGAAATATTACCTGTAAGCTTTTTTAACACTTTATATATACATAAACTGTATATATATATATATATATATATATATATAGTGTGTGTGTGTGTGTGTGTGTGTGTACATACAGTATCTCACAAAAGTGAGTACACCCCTCACATATTTGAAAATATTTTATTATATCTTTTCATGTGACAACACTGAAGAAATAACAATTTGCTACAATGTAAAGTAGTGAGTGTACAGCCTGTATAACAGTGTAAATTTGCTTTTCCGTCAAAATAACTCAACACACAGCCATTAACCACTTCCCGCCTATAGCAAAAAGATGGCCGGGCAGTGGTTCAGTTATCCTGACTGGGCGTCATATGATGTCCAGGGCGGCGCGCAGTGCGCCGATTGGTGGTCTGACACACCGCATCACTGATCTTGGTATTATTACCACGTGATCAGCCGTGTCCCATCACGGCTGATCACAATGTAAACAGGAAGAGACATTTATCGGCTTTTCCTCACTCGTGACTGACAGACGCAAGTAGAGGAGAGCCGATTGGTGGCTCTCCTGACAGGGGGGGTCTGTGCTGATTGTTTATCAGCGGATGCACTGAGGACACTCACAGCTGTGGAGATTGCCTGCTGTGTCTTACTTTTATACTTGGGATATTCACCATACTCGGCCTATACTTTTTATGGACCAATGAGGTCTCTATGGATACATCACTATACCCACGCCATGCCTGCTCTCCGTTTGGCCTCTGGAGGGGTCCCTTCCTGACTCCACCCCCTCAGCTCCCGGGTGAGGCACCTGCTGCTGCCGTCTTGGGACCGCACTTTTGTAGTCATGGTTAAGCTCAGTGGTACAGTGTTACACACCCCTGAAGAGCGAGCTGGATCTTGCGAAACTAGGCTAGTCGGGTAGTACAATGCCCGTGTACTCTGTCCACTATTATACTTGTGTACTAATATTTACTATTTATGTATCGTTTCAATTGGCAATTGTTGGTGTTATCCATGTATGTAACAATTTTACTTTACAGATGTAAACAATTTTACTTGAATAAATTATATACTGTACAATTACTGTTATCTTTACTGGCAGAAACGTTACCCACTTCATTTAAAGTCCCAGGGCGAATCCTTTTGTTTTGACTATCAGCGGATGCCCACTCAGGACCACCAGGATGCCGCCAGAACCACCAGGAATGGCCACCACACAGGACCTCCAGGGATATGCCAATCAGTGCCCAGGCAGCTGCCAATCAGTGCCAATTAAAAATGCCTACCAGTGATGCCTATCAGTGCAATCTATCAGTGCCAGCCATCAGTGCTGCCTATGAGTGCCCACCAGTGCAACCTATGAGTGCCCATCAGTGCTGCATATCAGTGCCCATCCGTGCTCATTGTCAGTGCCACCTAATCAGTGCCATCTCATTAGTGCCACCTCATCGGTGCCACCTTATCAGTGCCCGTCAGTGCAGCTTATCATTGCCCATCAGTGAATGAGAAAACTTTAATTTTTTTCAAAAATGTAATAACAGAAACAAAGGTAAACTTCTTTTTTTTTTTTTATCTAGTTTTTTTTTATTTGTTTAGCAAAAAATAAAAACCGCAGAGGTGATAAAATGCCACCAAAATGAAGCTCTATTTGGGATTACAAAATTCTAAAAATTTTGTTTGGGTACAGTGTAGCATGACTACGCAATTGTCATTTAAAGCGTGACAGCGCCGAAAGCTGAAAATTGGCTTGGGCAGGAAGGGGGGTAAGTACCTGGTATTGAAGTGGTTAATGTCTAAACCGCTGGCAACAAAAGTGAGTACATCCTTAAGTGAAAATGTCCAAATTGGGCCCAAAGTGTCAATATTTTGTGTAAACACCATTATTTTCCAGCACTCCCTCTTGGGTATGGAGTTCACCAGAGCTTCACAGGTTGTCACTGGAGTCCTCTTTCACTCCTCCCAGGGCCAGATTAAGAACATCATGGGCCTGGTGCTGAGGATTTTGGTGGGGCCTTTTATAAATAATAAATAAATGCGTGGGAATGACATGAACGCAGTCCGGCCAAGGGAAGTGACCAAAGGCACAGAACCCAGAAGGAAGACCGGGTGAAGATGGAAGTGCCCGGGCCCCGCCTGATTCATTACAGCGCAGCACTGGAGGGCTCAGTCTGAAAATGTAAGTGTACATTAATGTGCTAATATGCTGTGCATACTTGTACGTTGTGGCATAACCTACCCCAGGGCCTCTAAAAAGTAGAAATGTCAGGAAAGTTTACTACCACTTTAATATCACAGGATCCCAGGAGCCTCTCATGGGGCCCCTACTGACCCAGTGGCCCTTGGGCAGTGCCTAAGTGCACAGTTGGCAACATTTAAAAAATATTTTCAGGGACACTTTTTTATATAAGTGCTATATTTAGAGTAGCTGAGATCCCCTATGTTCCTCTATACATCATAGTAGTAATCACAAAATTAAAAGAGTACTAACAATGGGGCAGAACAAATATGAGAACTGAGATTTGCTTTAGTTGAACTAACAAAAATGTGTCCATTCTAGAGCTGGTAACATTGAGGATATTCAGTATAATTTTAAAGAACTGGTTTTGTGGGTAAGCGACATAGGGGAGGAGTATGGATGGTATATAAGTGGGTAGTATGTGCAGGTGAGGGAGAGGAATGTGGAGGGTCTAACAATGGGCACTATGTACAGGAGAGGAGTGCAAAGGGTACGGCAAAAGGCACTATGTACAGGAGAGTGTGGGGGTATGACAGAGGGTAGTACGTACCAGAGAGAAGTGTGGAGGGTATGATGGGGAAGTATGTAAAGGAGAGGAGTGTGGAGGGTATGACAGTGGGCAGTATGTACAGGAGAGGAATGTGGACGGTATGATAGTGGGCACTATGTATAGGAGAGGAGTGTGGAGGGTATGACAGTGAGCAGTATGTACAGGAGAAGAGTGTGGAGGGTGCGACAGTGGGCACTATGTACAGGAGAGAAGTGTATGACAGCAGGTACTATGTACAGGAGAGGAGTGTGAAGGGTATGACAGTGGGCGCTCTGTATAGGAGAGGAGTGTGGAGGGTATGACAGTGGGCACTATGTACAGGAGAGGAGTGTGTAGGGTATGACAGTGAGCACTATGTATAGGAGAGAAGTGTGGAGAGTATGACAGTGGGCACTATGTACAGGAGAGGAGTGTGGAGAGTATGACAGTGAGCACTATGTACAGGAGTACAAGCATGAGTGCGCTTTTTGTGCTGGTGCTCACCCGGTATCCAAGTGCTTTCGTAATCTTCAGTCTCACCCAGAAGAGGGTTTTTCAAAAAGCAACTTCACCAGTGATGCTTCCAAGAATGCTTCCATGGCTGCAGGCTTACCCAAACAAGCGGATGGCTTGCCAATTAACTGAAGGTTTCTCGTCAGGTTTTATGTTACCAGCTTTTGACGGGTCGGGATGCAGTTTAGTAGAAAATTTACAGTCAGTCAAAGCCGCACCTCAACTGGTAAGAGCAAAATTATTGAAAGAGGTAAAAGCTGGAAGGATGGAAGGTCCTTTTGAGCTACCCCCCTTTAATTTTTTTTGGATTTCTCCACTTGGCCTAGTTCCTAAGAAAGAACCGAATGAGTATAGGTTGATACACCATCTGTCATTCCCTGTGGGTGCTTCCCTAAATGACCAGATTGATTCCACCGTGTCATCGGTATCTTATACCTCTTTTGATTCTGCGGTGGATATGATTGGCCGTTTGGGTGAGCATGCGCTTCTGGCAAAAGCGGATATTCAATCCGCTTTTAGGCTTCTCCCTTTGAACCCAAGTTGTTTCAATTCGTTAGGAATTCATTTTGAGAACCAATTTTATTTTGACAAAGCCTTACCAATGGGCTGTTCATTGTCTTGTTTTTATTTTGAAGCTTGTTCAACTTTTTTGGAGTGGGTGGTGGGGCAAGTGGCCGGTTCGGTTTGTTAAATCCATTATTTGGATGATTTTTTATTTTTGGGTCCAGCGGATTCTGACGGTTGTTTGAAGTTATTGGAAGCTTTCCAGTCGGTTTGTAAATATTTTGGGGTTCCTCTTGCAGAGGACAAGACAATTCTTCCTACCACCTGTATAAATTTTCTGGGAATAACACTAGATACTTTGGCCATGGAGTTTAGATTACCTGAGGACAACATTTATGGTCTGTCTCAACTTCTCCAGCTGTTCATAAGGAAGAGTAAGGTGACCTTGCGGGAAATGCAGTCATTACTGGGGCAACTGGCATTCGCTACGCGGATATTACCCATGGGCAGGGTTTTTTCTAGGCGTCTGTACTCAGCAATTTCAGGCTTGAAACATCCGGCTGCTCATGTCAGGGTATCGGCGGAAATCAAAAAAGATTTGTTAGTCTGGATTCAATTTTTAGAGCATTACAATGGGAAAACAATGTGGCAACAAGAGTTTGTCTTGGATAGCGATTTCATGTTACAGACAGACGCAGCTGGTACGGTCGGGTTCAGAGCAGTATGGGGATTCCAATGGTGCGCGGAGGTTTGGACGGACAGGTGGGTTGCAAATGTTTTTTGTAAGAATATAGTTCTGTTAGAACTATTTCCTGTGGTAGTGTCTTTAGAAATATGGGGCCCTTTGTTTGCCAACAAAAGGCTTCTAGGAGGAAACGGACAATAAAGGAGTGGCGTTTGCGGTGAATAGTCTTTTATCTAAATCTCCTTTAGTAGTAGTTTTCTTAAGACATTTAGTTTTCCTTTGCTTAAAGTGGAACATTTGGATTAAAGCTAGGTATGTCCCGGGAAAGAATAACGAGATTGACGACTCTCTTTCTCGTCGGCAGATGGATCGTTTTTTCAAGCTGCTGATGGTGGCAGAGAAGGTCGGGGTGCCTCTCCCTTTGCACCTATGGGATCTAATCTGATTTATCAGAGCATTAAGAACTCAGTGGCCCCATCTACTTGGAGGAATTATGTTTCTTCATGGTTTTCGTAGGTGACATTTTTAAATTCAATGCAATTATCTGTGTCTGATCATTCAGAGCAGTTAATTCTTTCTTTTTTACACTCGTTGATTTTGAAGCGTTTTTTCTTGGTCCCACATTAGTAAGACTTTATCAGGTATATCCTTTTTTCTTCGCCTTTACAATTTGCCGGCTTGTCATGATTTTCTTCTCTGTCAGGCAGGTTTTAAAGGGGTATAGAAGAAGTTGGGTTACGCATGACAATAGGGTACCCATCACTCCGGACATTCTGTCTCGGATTTGTGGGGCAACCTCGTGAATATGTTCATCTGGTTACGAAGCAAGTTTATTTTCTTCAATTTTTTCTTTAGCATTTTTTGGAGCATTTCGTTTATCAGAGATTCTTCCTTCCTCGGGAACTAGTGGTGCGGGTATTCTAGTTTCCGAGGCCATGGTTTCTCGGGACGGGATTAGAGTGTTTCTGAGATTTAGTAAGACAGATCTTTTGGGTTTGGGGACATGGGTCCAATTAAGTAGATGCCAGGACGGTAGCATTTGTCCGGTGGCAGCTCTGCAGGCTTACTTAAGAATTTGCCCCCCCCCTGTCAGATTTTTTGTTCATTCATGAAAATGGAGCCCGGGTGTCGGTGTACCAATTTTCTGCTGTGCTGAAGAAAATCATTGTGTTTCTTCAGTTAGGGCATTTAAAAATAACTACCCACTCATTTAGGATCGGGGCGGCCACAAAAGCAGCAAGGATCGGTCTGGAGGAAGGTACTATTAAAAAGATTGGTGGATGGAGGTCAAATGCTTATACAATTTATATACGCCCGTATTAATTGATTATTTTCATTACAGGATACCAGCGCTCTGTTTGGATAGTAGGGCATTCTTTTATTTTCTGGGCTCAGAAGTGAGCAGCAAATAGAGTATATTTGGAAAATTTAGGACTGGACCCTGCAGTATTTTGTGTCTTTTGGTATGGATGCAGGGGTATGTTATGGGAGGATTTGATTTTCGAATTAGGTAGGTTATACTCAATATATTCTGCTCTGGATATTTTAATTTTACATATTGGTGGGAACGACCTTGGTAAAAAGAAGACTTTTGACCTAATTTCTGAAATGAAAGATACATTTAGGTTTCTGAAGCTGTCTTCCCCAAATTCGGTCCTGGTATTCTCTGAAATAATACCAATGTTACGTTGGTTGGAATCACTGGTTTTCAAGCCCTTGGAAAAACTGCGAAAGCGCATTAATAGATGATTGATGGAAAAATTCCTCGCCCCAGATCTGGGTTTTTCTTTCCGCCATTTAGAATTAGAGGGTGGTCTGCAAGGTTTGTATAGGAATGATGGGGTACACTTAGCGGAGATTGGTTTAGATATTTTTAACATGAACCTACAAACATGCATAGAGTCAGCTGCGGTCTGGGGGGGTGGTGACAGAAGGGCTGCAAATGGCACCCCTTCTGTCGGTTGGGAGATTTGAGTCAAGTTTTGATGCTTAATGATGGATCAGCTCGAGTCTCAGTGGCTGGGCTGGATTTGATGGTTATTAAAGTTGGTGTTTCAAGAGTTAAAGTTTTAAATAAAGTTTAATATGTTATCAACGGATTCAAGAAACCAGTGAATCAGGCCGTGGCCAATGTTATTCCAAAAAAAAAAATATATATATATATAACGTTTATGTACTGTATTTCATGATGGTCATATATGATGTTTAATATATGGACTAATTAAAGGGTCACTAAAGGAATTTTTTTTTTTAGCTAAATAGCTTCCTTTACCTTACTGCAGTCCTGGTTTCATGTCCTCATTGTTCGTTTTTGCTTTTAATGTTGCTGTAAATCCTCTCTGTTCTGGACACTTCCTGGTTGCCTGTTTCCTGATAACCACAGTGCTGGGAGATTTCTCACGGTGGTCACTAATGTGATTATTGTGTGTAAAACGAAACTGGATTGGTGCTGAGGAGTTTTAGACAAAGTATCACTGCTCTCTATTGGCTGACTGCCCTCTAGTGGCTCTCTGTACATCAGAGAACCAGGAAACAACAACAAAAACGAAACTACACTGCAGGCACATTATATGATTGTTTTTTATCTATTTTTTAATCATTTTTAAAAGGAATCAGTTAACTATTATGTCTCTATGCCCTGTAAACAATCATTTCAGCTAAAAAAAAAAATTCCTTTAGTGACCCTTTAAGCACGTTAATAAACATTTTATAAATATATTGGTTCATGGTGTTTTTATTTCTCTATGCATGTTTGGGTTTCCTTTTGCGTTTGGTGCATGTGATCCCATCCATCAGCCTGCACATTGTGGAACATACTTCATTACAGGTGTGTAATATAACTAAAGCTTTAGAGAATATATATTTTTAAGCTAAACTTCATATTTAACACTTCTAAAAAAAAACATAACTAATATATTAGGGCAACTGAAATCCAGGTTTGTAATTATTCCTTTATTTTTACGCAGATACAAAGATCTTACAAATATGTATACTGATCAGGTGTGGCAATATTGGTACATTAAAAAGAACAGAAATGTACACAATGATATTTTGTGTTTTAAACTCCATTTAGGGTGGAACTCCAGGCAAAAAGTTAAATACACATTTGAAATATATAAGTGTGAATTGTTTTACCTACCAAAGGATTTGCAACTCTAATTAATCAGCTGTGAGATGTGTGGTATACAGCACAGCAGACAAACAAATTTACTTGCAGTTTCTCCAGTCTGCTCTCTGTCTACAGGTATGTGAATCACAACTATGCTCAACAAAATTACAATAGGTAAAAAAAAAAACAACAACATTTAGGTATTTTAGTTGTGTAATTAGCTGCTCCTTATTAGGTATAAATATGGTTGCTTTTTCTTTTAGTGCAGTCCAAATAATAAATGGAGAACGGCCTATGCAAAGGTTTTTTCATAAGTGTATTTTTTGATCTGGTCTGAAATCCACTCCTTGTAGGCTGACACTCTGGTGAAGACCTGAGGCTTTCTATCTACCAGACAGTTCTTGGGCCCAAAGCTTGTGATTCCTTGAAGTTCCCAGGCAGTGCCTGTAGTAGATTTACAAATCAGAGCTCCTTCTGCGTCACTCTGAAAAGAAAGTTAGCACATAATACATTATATAAAATGATACAATGTAACAAAGCATAGTTATACCCCCCACCTTACACACACACACACACACACACTTGTTTGCTGCACGGAACTTAATCATTTTAAAGTCATTCCATTGCTAGGTTTTAAAAACAGCAGGACATGCAAAAGATGAGGTTTTATACTCGGCTGTCCTGCCTTTTGTTTATCTGATCTTTGCTTTGTTCAAGAGCTATGTGATGCATCCCCTGCCACGTGTTGTGGTTCCTTCCCCGATCCCTACATCACTGTTGTGTCATAGGAGCTGTCAGAAGGAACCACAGAATGCAGCAGGTGATCAGGTTGCTAATTGACAAGACTGTAAAGACTGGGACTTGTTTTGAGCTTCAGGCATACGGCGTTTCGGCGTTCGGCGTGGAGATGTGAACCATCTCTATAGCCGACAGTGTTAAATCACCCCTCCGGCGTATTGCAGGCTGCAATAGCGTCGCGCTACAGGCGACAATACGCCTAGGTGTGAATGGACACTAAAACAAGCTCTCATTCACCTCTGTATCTATAGGCATTGTATAGACATGTTTTATTAAAAAAAAAAAAAATATTTGACACATAAAATCTAACTACATGAATATAGTAAAAAAAAAAAAAAAAAAAAAAAAATAATCTATCCCTGCAATGATCACCCGTCTCTGCCCTTATATCACCCAATCCCTCCTTCAAATTCACAAGCTTGGCCCCCCTTTATATAACCCCCTCCTCCTTCACATTCCTGTTCTCACCACATCTTTACTACATTTCTGTCCTCAGCCCCCTGCCCTTATATCACCCCCTCCTCCTTCACATTACTGTCCGCAGGCTCTCTTCATATCACCCCCCCCCCCCTTTTTACATTCCTGTCCTCAGTTCCCCGGCCTTTAGGTCACCCCCCCTCTCTTTTAGATTTATGTGCTTGGCTCCCCTTCATATTATCCTCGGCTTCCCCCACATCCTTCACAGAAGTGACATAGCTCTCTTTCATGTCCTACCTACACAGAGGCAGTACAGCTTCAGATGGACAGTGGGAGGCACATCAGTTTAGAGCTGACATTGGAGGCAGGACAGTTGCAATTGGAGAGTGGGAGCTGCACAACTTTTCCTGGTAACCAGCTAGTTATTGGTTGCTACCGGTTGACCATCTGGAGCTGTCCTACTTCCGATGTTAGCTCGATCAGGATGAAAGCAGCTATGGTGGCTGAGCGGAAGAGTCGTCTCCAAAAGGAGGGACTGTGCCCAGTCCAGATGGCACTGGGACGCAGTCCGCCATTTACTGATTTCTGGTATAGGCGCGGAGGGTTAAGCTGAAAATACTTACCTTATTACTCATTTCAGCAGGGTTCCTCCAGCAATGCGACCAGTCCCCCGCAGCTGCTACCGTGTTTCCCCAAAAATAAGCCCGGGTCTTATATTAATTATGCCAACAAAAGACACAGTAGGGCTTATTTTCAGGGTAGGTCTTACTATGTAATGTGATGTCTTCTCCCCCCTCTCCCTCCCTGCCTGTCAGGATCCCCAGTGTGAACTGAGTTAAAATGCTTGTAAAATCCTATAATCCACTCTATTACAGTATTATATAATGTACAAAGTGTGTGTTTCTGTAATATAATTGTGCCAAATACCTTTGTTATAGAGCCGCTCTCTGCTTCTGTTACCCGCCGGAGCTCTCTTCCCCCGCAATTATATTACAGAAACACACACATTGTACATTATTTACTACTACAAAAGAGTGGATTATAGGATTTTACAAGCATTTTTAACTAGGGCTTATTTTCAGGGTAGGGCTTATATTGCAGCCCTCCTGGAAAATAACGCTAGGTCTTATTTTCAGGGTAGGTCTTATTTTTGGGGAAACAGGGTATGTAAGCTACAATACAGGGTTAATGTCCCTGATGATACTGAGGCTTCACCCATAGACCACCAAAGCTTTGGACAAATGAGGAGGGTGCTGGAACCAGCTGGAGCAGGGAGACAGATACATGATGCACCAGTTTTTCTATCAACGTGACATAACAAGAATTCAAGAATTTACCCTTGCAGTGTGTGTGGAGGAGGGGGACAGCATTTAAAATTGTCAGGGAGTTGGGCTTAAGGCCGTATTCACACCTGTGTGACTTAACGTTTTTTTTACTGAGTTTTTGCTGTGTTTTTCAGGCAACAGCATAGGACAGCCCATTCTCTTGACAGACAGCCCAAGAACCTGTGTAAAATACATGTTTTCCCCCTTTTTGAAAGCCTTGGAGATTACATATTGTTGACAGCACTCATATTGCCTCAAACTCTCAATCATAAGGCCATAACTGCCAGTGGATTCCCATGCACATCTTAGCGTGGTGCTAAAATTCTTAACAATTTGCAATATGCAGAACTAATACAATACAAGAGGCATACTAAAGCAGGCTACTAAGCATTGCACTGCAGCACACTAAAAATTGTAGCCAGTGAATGGTGGCCATGTAAGTACAACATTTCTACCCGATCATCAGTATCCCTAAGATATGCCTCTTGCTGTTACCACTAGGGTAGTGTACTAGGTAGGCCTATGTGTTACCATATGTAGGGATATGAAATAAGGAACTATTCTCCAATTGGCATGGAAACCATAACCACTTAAGGACCGCAGCACGACTATATACGTCGGCAGAATGGCACGGCTGGGCACATGGACGTATATATACGTCCCCTTTAAAAGCCCAGCCGTGGGTCACGAGCGCTGGCAAACCGGTTCGAAGCTCTGTGACCGCGCCCGCGGGACCCGATCGCCGCAAGTGTCCCGCAATCGGGTCACAGAAGCTGAAGAACGGGGAGAGGTGAGTGTAAACAAACCTTCCCCGTTCTCTGTGGAAATGTCAGTGATCGTCTGTTCCCTGATATAGGGAACGATGATCACTGACATCACACGTCCAGCCCCGCCCCCCCACAGTTAGAAACACGCATGAGGTCACACGTAACCCCTACAGCGCCCCCTAGTGGTTAACCCCTTCACTGCCATTGTCATTTTCACAGTAACAGTGCATTTTTATAGCACTTTTCGCTGTGAAAATGACAATGGTCCCAAAAATGTGTCAAAAGTGTCCGATGTGTCTGCCATAGTGTCGCAGTCACGAAAAAAATCGCTGATCGTCGCCATTAGTAGTAAAAAAAAAATTATTTTATAAAAATACCATAAAACTATCCCCTATTTTGTAAACGCTATAAATTTTGCGCAAACCAATTGATAAACGCTTATTGCAATTTTTTTTTACCGAAAATAGGTAGAAGAATATATATCGGCCTAAACTGAGGGAAAAAAAAGCTCTATTTTTGTTCATAGCACAAAAAATAAAAACCGCAGAGGTGATCAAATACCACCAAAAGAAAGCTCTATTTGTGGGAAAAAAAGGACGCCACTTTTGTTTGGGAGCCACGTCGCATGACCGCTCAACTGTCAGTTAAAACGACGCAGTGCCGAATCGCAAAAAGGGGAAAGGTCCTTAACCTGCATATTGGTCTGGGTGTTAACCGGTTAAAGTGGTTGTAAACCCCCCATACACCCGGGTGAAGTGAACAGCCTCAGATGATACACAGAGATTAACCAAATCTTCCTACAAAGGTTTTATATGTACAGTATATCTGCTGTGTTCACATTTATATACTGTTTAGAAAGTTGAGATCTTGTTAGGAGATTTTCTCTTCCTGGTTAACAAAGAGTGTGATGTCTGGGCATACAGCCAAGATAGCCAACATTGCTGATTGGAGGAAAGGCACACACCCCCTCTCTCTCCTCATAGGCATAGACTCTCAGAGCTGTTTTGTAATAGGAGTTGCTCTCTGTTAATCTATTTTAGCAACCTCCTTTGACAAAAGATTCTGTCTGCTTTTGTCTAAAAAGTAAAAAAATATGTCAGGAGTTCTCAGGCTGATAACAGAGGAACCGTTCAGAAGAGAGCAATGAGACATAGCTCATTGAAAAGAGATAACAAAATACTGCAGATATATGTGCCCAACTCAAATTTCATGAATCGGGTTTACATCCACAGTCTGGCTCGGGGTGGAATTTCAGGACCAAAAGCGGTAACCCCGAGCCTGACTCGGGATTGCCTCGCAGTGTTCGCAGGCATGGTTTACTTACCTTGTCCCTGCGATGCCGCCACGCTGGGTGATCGAGCGGTGTCCTCCTCGCTCGATTCACAGTGCCCGTGTGCCGCCGAGCTCCGTTCCCTGCAACGTTACGATGCACGGGGGTGGAGATCGGCGCCAAATTAAAAAAAGTAAATACACACAATACATACAGTATACTGTAATCTTATAGATTACAGTACTGTATGTAAAAAATACACCCCCCCCTCCCCCTTGTCCCTAGTGGTCTGCCCAGTGTTCTGCATGTGCTTTTATAAAATAAAAACTGTTCTTTCTGCCTGGAAACTTGAGAATGTCCATAGGAAACAAAAAGTATCCCTTTTTATGTCAAAAGTGGTTTTAGACCAGCTAGAAAACAGCGATAGTAAATTAGAATCACTTGCAGAATTAAGCGATAGAGATTTGTGGGGAAATTCATCAAAATATTTAAAGTAATAATTTGTATTATTATTATATTATTTTTTATAATTATTTATATTTATTTATTGTATTATAATTTATGATTTTGTGTTTCAAATTGTATTATACCTCGGATGTCTACTAGACTCTGGTTTGGACAGATTTAAGTCAGTTATTTCTAATGCCGCGTACACACGGTCGTTTTTCGGCATTTAAAATCATCGTGTGTGGGCTTCACATCGTTTTTCGGCTTCTAAAAAAACGAAAACAATTAAAAATGTTGTTTTTCGGGTTGTAAAAAATGATCGTGTGTGGGCTAAAACGACGTTTTAAACCCGCGCATGCCCAGAAGCGAGTTATGAGACGGGAGCGCTCGTTCTGGTAAAACTACCGTTCATAATGGAGTAAGCACATTCATCACGCTGTAACAGACAAAAAAGCACAAATTGTCTTTTATTAACAAGGAATCAGCTAAAAGCAGCCCCAAGGCGAATAGAACTTCCCCTTCAGAGTGCCGTCGTACGTGTTGTACGTCACTGCGCTTTGTTCATCATTTTTCAAAAATGGTGTGTGGGCAATGTCGTTTTTAATGATGAAGTTGGAGAAACATCGTTTTTTGGACATGCTGAAAAATTTCTTTTTTTTTTCATGCCGAAAAACGACCGTGTGTACGCGGCATAAGAATTACAGGCCTACAATATAAAACGCCAAATTTCCATGCAAAATAATGGTACCGCTTTCAGCACCTAAAATCTGAATTAATCATACGGCTAGGGAGGTTAAGGAAATAACTATTTACAGAGGAAGTTTTACTGCAGAAACAGACACAAGAGTCAGGAAACAAAGTGGCGTTTGTACAATGTTGTATCCTTATACTGGATCCACATTTGCAATCACCTACCAGGCAGTAAGTTCTAAATCAGGGATCCTCAAACTACGGCCCTCCAGCTGTTGCGGAACTACACGTCCCATGAGGCATTGTAAAACTCTGACATTCACAGACATGACTAGGCATGATGGGAATTGTAGTTCCTGAACAACTGGAGGGCCGTAGTTTGAAGACCCATGTTCTAAATCGTAATCATTAGGTAGCTAAACACAAAGTAATCCGCTACAAGGAAAAAACACCTGTTTTGGTAAATCAGATATACCAAGCTTAAAATAAAATTAAGCTACTGGATGTACAAAATGTACTTACTCTACAACTAGACTTAAGCTTCGAAAGTGAGTCAAATCCAGTGCATAACATTGATGTAGTTAGATGGTTCTCCCAATATCTGGGCTGGCTACAAATTTCAAAAGGCATGATGGGTATTGGAGTTTGAAACCTTGCCTTGGATGTAGCAGAATCCAGTCCACCTGCAAGCGTACATAGATTAATACCAATGCATAACAAACACAACATCTTCGGATTAGTTATATTAGTGAAAAAGACTAAAGTTCTATTCTTTTACATTACAAAGTGTCATCAGCTGTCATCTGAGCTTCATAGAAAAATATTCATACATAATAAAAATGTAATATATATAAAATATATTGCGCTAAACTGTTACAATATTGGATGGTGATGAATATATAAATGATCCGTGAATGATAATGATTAAGGCGGCCAACACACCAATGGATAAAAGATAAAATAAAGAGAGAAAAAAATGCAGCGCCAAAAAAAATAATGAAATAAGTGATCCACCAATCAAGGTGGTACTGAAGTGTAGTGAAATCACCTTATGGGATAGATCTCACATCCAATCCCAAGTGGAAGTGTAAAAAACACTGTGCAGAGAGAAAGATCATATATCAGCAAAATTGCTATATGAATAAAAATATTGTGAACCAAAACAATAAAATGAAAAGAATCAATCACTCTTAGGCCCCATACACACAATAGAATCCATCCGCTGAAAAATCCCAGCGAATGGGTTTCAGCGGATAGATCCTATGGTGTGTACACTCCAGCGGATCTGTTTCCGCGGATATTTATCCCCTGGGATGGATTTCCAGCGGATAAATATTTGATGACATGCTATCAAATCTATCCGCTGGAATCCATCCCAACGGATGGATCCACTGGTCTGTACAGACTCACCGGATCCATCCGTCCGAAGGGATCCCCCGCATGCTTCGTAATGATTCGACGCATGCGTGGAATTCCTTATATGACTGCGTCGCGCACGTCGCCGCGTCATAATCGCGGCGACGGCGCGACACGTCATCGCCAGAGGATTTCGGCGCGGATTTCGATTCGATGGTGAGTACACTCCATCGCATGGAAATCCGCGCAAATCCTCGAGAGGATTTATCCGCGGAAACGGTCCGCTGGACCGTATCCGCGGATAAATCATCTCGTGTGTATGGGGCCTTAACACATCTATGCTGAAACAGATGCAGCCAAAAAGTATAGTCCCATATGTATATGAGGATGGTCTTAAATTAAATTAAAAAAGTTTTAATTTAAAATCACAAAAAATAAAAACAAGACTTATTGCACTTCAAAAATATCCAAAGCGTGAAATACAAATGGGTATATGTAAAAAGAGTCCCAGTAAACAGCGCCACAACTTCATGCAAAAAAACACAGCACAGAGTAATCAGGTCTAATGTGCAGTAAAATGTTGAGAGTCCAATAAACCCGACCGGTTTCGTCTTCACAGACTTCAACTGGGTCATGAGACTGATGAGTCAACATCAGCTGGTAAGCGTATTTAAACCTTATTTACATGCCAAGGAATATCTGCCTGGAGATTTGATGTGTCTGACAGAGGGGATTAAGGACCTTTTATGCATCCATGAGAATTTAAAGACCATCCTCATATACATATGGGACTAGACTTTTTGGCTGCATCTGTTTCAGCATAGATGTGTTAGGCCTTGTACTCACGACCGGATCTGTGCGCTGGAAACTGTCTGCCCGACAGTTTCCGGCGTACAAGGCTGATTTGTGTTTTGTTCCGCTGGCGTGTACACACCAGCGGACCAAATTCCCGTCGTACCGGAACGCGTGCACGTAAACTACGTACGACGTCACTATAAAGGGGAAGACCAAAGTTAATGGCGCCGCCCTCTGTTCCTCTTTTGCTAGTTACGTGTTTGCTCGTGTTAGTGAAGGTTTGGTTAGAGCTGATTCGCGCTTCTCGGTCTCCAGGCTTTGACAGCGTGTATTCACGGGTTCAGTGCGTGTGCTTGCGGTAACGTAGTTGTCATTCGGCTATAGGCAAGCAGGTTGTTTCTGCTTTAGCAGTTGCATCCTGTGCGCTCGTATCTGTTTGTCACGCGTTTGTCGCAGGTAGTGCTGGATTTGCGAGTGCTTTCTGTTTCAGTGTGTTCTTGACTGACCAGCCGGCCGGTTTGAAGCCATGATGGAGCAGCAGCGTCAATTTTCGCGAGTTGGTGCTGTTTATGGGATGGCTGCTGGATATGTTCATTTGTCCAGTACTTTGGCCAGAAACAGGGGGCGGAGGCGTTTCTGGACCAAGAATTGGTTGCGCCAGCGTGACCAGTTCTCACATATGCCTCTGCTTAGGGAACTCCAGGAGAATAATCCTAATGACTTTAGGAATTTTCTCCGCATGACGGACCCCGTATTCAACCGTCTGCTGGATCTTCTGTCCCCCTATATCACGAGGCAGGACACTGTGATGCGCCAAGCCATCACGGCCGAGCAGAGGCTTATTGCCACGTTGCGGTACCTGGCGACTGGGAGGAGCCTGCAGGACCTCAAGTTCTCGACAGGCATCTCTCCGCAGGCGCTTGGGGTCATCATACCGGACACGTGTGCTGCCATCATCAAAGTTATGCATGAGGAGTATATTAAGGTAAGTTTCCTGGCTCTAATAATGTGGCCAACTAACTTTCTTTTTATTTTCCCAGATATGCTGTGTGTTTAACTAACGTTACCTTTTCTCCCTATGCATGTTGATATCAGCTTTACATGTTTTATTCTTGGCCTACCTGCATATTTGTCCCTTACCCAATATTAACCTGTCCAGCATGCTATCCTAGGGACAAACCCACCTTGCCATTTTTTCAAACAGGACTTTTTGGTTTTTGTGCCCCCCCCCCCCCCCTTCAAACTTTTATTGTCCCCATCAGAGGGCTGTGGAGTCTCTTAATGAAGTGGCCCTATATATTTCATTTCCCAAATTCTCCATGCACATTTTTCTAATGCAATTTTAATACTGTGAACTGTCACAAGGATGCTTGTAGGATGTATTTGTTACAAAGTACTAAATCTCTAATTTTGTTTGTCCCCACAGCTACCCTCCACACCACAGGAATGGCAGTCTGTGGCTTCCCAATTTGCCCAGCGGTGTGATTTTCCAAACTGCGGTGGAGCAATAGATGGGAAACACGTCCGCATTGTGCCCCCACCCCGCTCGGGGTCGTACTATTATAATTACAAGGGTTATCATAGTATTGTGTTGATGGCGGTGGTGTCGGCACAGTATGAGTTTCTATATGTGGACGTGGGGAAGAACGGCCGGATGTCTGATGGGGGAGTGTTCGCACGGACTGATTTCTATGATCGTCTCCAAGCTGGTGGTCTGGCATTGCCACCAGATGAAGATAATGTGGAAGGACTTCCGTTTGTGTTCCTAGCGGACGAGGCTTTTGGGCTTGGTCCTCACCTCATGCGGCCTTTTCCCCAGAGGACCCTCACCTCAGAGAGGAGTGTGTTTAATTTTCGGTTGGCCAGGGCTCGGAGGGTAGTCGAGAATGCCTTTGGGATACTCACCAACCGGTTCCGCCTGTTCAGGACATCGATACATCTGGCGGAATATAAATTGGACACCGTTGTATTTGCCTGCTGCATTTTGCACAACTTTTTACGCAGGCACTCCCAGACGTACCTACCCGACATCGGTTCTGAGGCAAGACTACCCTCAGATCCCCTTCCCGGGCTGGACACTGGTCGCGCTGGCTTGGCCCCCCAATCAGCTCGTGAGGTACGCGACAAATATGTTGAGTACTTCATGGGTCGGGGGGCCATTGCTATGCCAGATCATATTTCTTTCTAATTCGGCCCCCAAAGAAAGGAATATTCTAAAAAATAATAAATAATTAGACCATTGGACTTTATACAGTTGTTTGTCATTAATGCTTTTTCTCTTTTTCTGTCTTCCTGGTTCTCTAACTAACTTCTTCAATTGTAATGCATAATTGATTTCTCCACTTTTAGTAACTAACCACATTTTGCACATTATTCACTCATCTACAAACAGGGTATTGAGTCTAGAAATAAGAAGCAACTCCATTTGTAAATGTTGAGGTCAATTTTTTTTAAATTTTGCTTGTTCATGACCCCAAAAATAATTTTATATTTTTTTCATTACTCCCTGCTTTTGTACTTAGGAGTCTTCAAAATTTTTTTAAAATTTTCTTTTTTTTTTCAGGTAATTCAACCAAAAATATTATGCAGATTATACATTTATTAACAAGTTCACTTTTTTTTTCATCAAATATAGTTAGATTTATTGTTTACATATATATATATATATAGATTATATTTGGTGGGGTGTTTACCGCCTTAATTTTTTTTTTGGCCATATTTTTTAGGCACAAAAAACAATAATTTTTTAACCATTTTTTTTTTTTTTGGTGTGTTTTTATAAAAGAAAATTTTTAGGTGAGAATTTGGAGTCAAATCTCTACTTCACTAAATTCAGTGATTAGAGAGATTTATAATTCTATATATATATTTAAAAAATTTTTTGGCGTTGTTTATTCTTTATGGTCTAAACTTTATAGTATCCCAAAATGTTCAACATGGTCAAAAAGTAACAAAATCCAATTCAAAAAATATAAAAACTCACAACAGCAGTCAGTCATGGTGTGCTTTCACACTGGAACACGCCAAAATTGGAAGATACACACATTCAGTGCAAACTCGCCAAATGTCATTGGTTCAACAGACAAATGGCCACATGTGCTATCTGACATCATGGGTGATCAATGTCTGTGTTTTGTGGGAGCAAACCCTTCCTCTCAACTACTTGAGGATGGAGGAGGGGGTTGGACCCACAAAGCACAGACATTAGATATTCTGTGATGGCAGATAGCACATGTTGGCACACTGTGTGTGTATATTCAAATTTTGGCGTATTCATTATTCAAACTGTAAAAATGTTTGTGGGGGCGGGGGATGGGCGGGGGGTGTTTCAGTCTTTGACACGGCCCATCATGTCAATAATGTTCTTAAAATTAGATTCGATCACCATCATTCTTTGCCGCATATTGTCCATTTCCGTGCTGCATTCCAAAAGGACATTTGTTACATTCTGTTCCATGAGAAACATCCTTTCACGCATATTGTGCATTTCAGTGCTGCACTCCATTACCTGCTGAATAATTATAGCAGCACTTGCACGTGAAAATATTGGCACACCATCCTCCTCCCCTAAAACCACAAAAAAAAATGGCATTTACAATATTATTTTTCAATGAGGCCTATCTACATATGTTTTTTGGAATCAAGCTAGGGTGACACTGACCTGATGGGCTTCTCCTTTCCACCTCTTCGACATCTTCTATCACTCCTCCTTCTTCCACCACCTCCCCATCATCTTCTATCACTCCTCCTTCTTCCACCACTTCCCCATCATCTTGGACTCCTCCTTCATCCATCAATCCACCTTCTTTCAATTCGCCAAATTGTTCTTCCGCCACTTGCCCTTCATCTGCTATGACTTCTAAGTCCAAAATTACTTCTTCCTCCTCTCTTCCTTCCTCCTCTCCTTCCACATCCTCCTCTCCTTCCACATCCTCCTCTCCTTCCACATCCTCTTCTCCTTCCACATTCTCCTCTCCTTCCACATCCTCTTCTCCTTCCACATCCTCCTCCTCCTCCACATGTTGAGATGGCAGATTTTGGCCTTGTCTGGCCCTCTCTGCCTCCTCCAAATGCTGGCGACTTCTTTCCCCTGAAATAAACCAAAAAAAATGTAGACTCATCAGCACACAGATATTGGAGAGCATAAATCGCACACATTGCTTAGAAGAGGCTTTCATTTAGTTACTTTTATCTTTCACCAAACCTACATTTTGCAATTACTTCTATATGGCAAGCTCTGATCCTGCCCCTTTTTAGCAAAGTGACACACATGGATGTCCCCCCTAAACTGTATTTCTGGGAGACCCTACCAAAACCCATTTTTGATTTGGGGAGACACAGGTGCTCTGCATTGCAGATGTGAAAACATCTGCTTTATTACCACTGTTTTTAGAATGAATCCTGTTTGCCTTTCCCATTCTCATACTTTTTTTTTCTAGAACTAGCTTTTACACAATGTTTACAAACAAAGTTTTTGGCCAGTGAGCCATGTCCAGGTGTGTTGTTCCTGTAATAACCGAGCCTTTCTGATAAACTATGTGATGTTACGTTGTTTACTAAGAACACTGTTTGTAAATATGTAGTTATTTATGTTCTAAAAAATAAATAACAACATGTCTTTAAAATTACAAGCTGGCCAAGGAGGCAGATGGTGAAATATACATGGCAACACATTATTGCAGACAATCACCACCCCCCCCCCCCCCAACCCCAATATATATTTACTTACTTTTACGCAGAATTTTAAGTATTTTCTTCATCTGATGTGGCTCCCTCAATTTTAAGTCTGACCATCGTTTCCTCAGCTGTTCCTTGGACCTGGTGATCCCAAACATCCTCTGCATTCTCCTCGCCACCTTGTCCATAATATGTGCCTTTCGGCGGTTAGGGGTCTTGTATGGCCCTAATTCCCCATCATAGTCCTTCTTTCGCATGATGTAAACTAACTCCACCATTTCCTGGAACCGCATATTAGTGGCTTTATATCTTCTTTTCCTTGATCGGGACGTCCCTGCCTCTGTCCCTTCACTTGTGGCATGAGAGCATCGTGCCCGCTCGTGTGACATCGCCATCTTTCCTTTCCCACAGAGATTATGGGCGTGGAAAAGATGAATTCTTACGCCATGGGCGGAGAAGAGGGCGGCGTTTAATACATACGCGGAGTGTAGAGAATGCAAACAACGTGTTTACGTCCGTTACGCGGAGAATCTTCGAGCGCATCCAGAACATACACAGTTAACGCCATATTTCCTAAACTCATTGATTAGGGGCCTCGCAAAGGTGACGAGGGCGGGGTTTCATAAATACGCGGAGTGTTTAAAAGGTTTACGCCGTGATTACGCATCTTACGCGGTAATTAGGCGAGCGTGAGAAACGAGGAGCGAGAGACAGGAAGGTAAGGAAATTAAAAATGTGATCAGCAGAGGCCTTGAAAATGTAGACACATGGGATGGGGGTTTGGGCTGTTGGTTGCACCCTTTTTAAGCTATTCTGTCTATGGGGTACCACAATGTTATTTTGGTATCCAAATGCTTTTGGACACCTCACAAAATAGAGATGTGAACAATGCTGTACCTCATTGACAAGTTTTTGAATGGTGTATTCAGATCAGGCAAAGTATTGTTCAAGTGTTGGTTGTACAGAGGTCATTAGGAAGTGTCTTTTATGTCATCCATTGTCAGGGGCATGAGATTTACACAGGAAAGAGTGCCTAGATGAATACTGTCATTTGTAAGCATTGTTTATTTTTCAATATTAAAAATATTTACTGCAATGTTAACAATGGCTCTGCATCTAGCAAATCAATGTTTGGTACAACCAATGCGGCCGAGCTGACAATCATTGTTTAAACAAGAGAGACTGTGTTTGTAATTAGATATAGGTAATAAATTTAAAGACACATATTATATCAAGGTCAACGCTGATCCTTTTGAATATTTATTTTTCTTTGGTTTATGTTTTTGGAATCTAGACTCAAAAAAAAATATCATATTTCAAAAAGTAAAATGGACCAACTACAAACCAAGGAAGCTATAGAGGCCTTACTACAAAAATATCAGGACACGCCCATCCTGTGGAATTCAAAACACGCATTATATTGTAATAAAGATGTACGAGCGGCAGCACTAGAAGAGCTAGCAAACTATATGCAAACATGGGTGCCAGGATGCACTGCCAACATGGTGAAGGATAAACTTGCCAACCTCAGAAGCACATACAGGAGAGCATACAAAGCTAATAAAATCAAAAAATCGGGAGCAGCAGCAAGACAAGCAAAGGAACCCAAACTGTGGTATTATAAACAGATGGCTTTTTTGCGGGACGAAATGGAAGGCAGGAAAACGATGTCCAGTCTTTCTTCCAACCTTTCCTCCATGCTACCTTCCAGCGGACCTTCCCCAGATGACCACAGCCCTGCAGAGTCGGAGGAAGAGGGCCTGGCTGACAGAGATGCAGATCTGCCACCCTTCGATGAGGAGGTATAGTAGTTTCCTCTATATTTATGGCGTAAATAATTCTTGGTGGATTAATGATTAGATATTGTAAAAATAAAACCAAGCTGGAAAAAAGCAAACAAAAAGGTGTACAGACAAATAGGTGTCAGGGATGACAACTGCAGGGGTCAGAAGTAGAGTGTATTCAAGTAATAATGAACAGAAAATACTGAACGAAAAACATGAAAATGAGTGTGGTTTTATTTAGCGAAATTGTAAAAAAATTCTTTTTTTTTCCACACAGGAAGAAGAGATCAGCCAGGAGGTGGCAGATCCTCAGGTGTCTGTCAGCCAGGAGGAGGCCGGGGTCAGTGGCAGCCAGGAGGAGGCCGGGGTCAGTGGCAGCCAGGAGGAGGCCGGGGTCAGTGGCAGCCAGGAGGAGGCCGGGGTCAGTGGCAGCCAGGAGGAGGCTGGGCCCAGTGGCCTGCAGCAGGTCCACCCGGCCAGGAGAACCACCACCAGCCAGTCTTCTCCCCCCCAGGTGAGGCCATCAGGCCGAAGGAGGCAGTTGAGGCCTGTGGAGGAGGCAAGCCTCCGCATGATCCAGGAGGCAAGCGCCATCATGAGGGCCCCCCTCAACCCCACAGAGGCCTTCAGTGCCTCATTGGCCCATGATTTAAATGAAGGGGAGGAGGACCAGAGAAGACTGGCAAAGGCCCTGATGAACCAGGTCCTTTGGTGGATGCAGAGGGGCCTGCTGACCCCAGACACTGGGCTATGTGACCCGGCCCGGCTTGCGGAACACCATCCTCCTGCTGCCACATCAACCCCACCTGCAAGACCCCGTGTTCGATCCGCTGGAAGGCTGCCTGGAGGGAAGGCTGGAAAGAGGAGGAAACGTTGATTTTCTGCCTTCCATTTCCTTCCACATAAAGGACATCGTGTTTGTACTACCACAGTTTGGGTTCCTTTGTTTGTGTGCTGCTGCTTCATATTTTTGTGTTTGGCTACTGAGGCTTGGAAGTTTATCCTTCACCATGTTGGAAATGCAAGTTTGCATATAGTTTGCTATCTATTCTAGTGCTGCCGTTCTTTTTATTTTTTTGTGATGACATTTGCCTGAATAAAAGGCCTTTTGCTTTCATTTGAAAACATGTCTATTGTTTGATATACTGTGGGGATTATTAGGCAGCAAACCTTTAATAAATATACAATGGGTAATTTACAAAGGACACACTCCTTGGGGGGGGGGGGGGACATTTGGTGTGCCAACATGGTTTAATATTCTCTAATGAAACACCAAAAAAAAAAAAAAATTTTCAAAAAACATGTAAAAAAAAAATAGTTTAAATGGTGACATAACTAGAAACAAAAAAAAACATTAAAAAAAAATGCACATTCCTTTACAAAAATGACTACTCTAAATTATGGAGGACCACCAACCAAAACACACGTCTGGCATAGAAAACATTATTAAAGGATTACATCACAAGCAAGAAATGTGACATTTCAGTATGGGACAACTCTATTGAAATTGCATCAGCAAGAGAACGGGGTTATTCTAGCAAGAGAAGAATTAATAAAACGAGGCTTTAAAATGTGGTTTAGTGCGCCTTTTTAAGACATTGTTCTCTTGCTAGAATAAAAGGTTTCTAATGACGAATGTGCCATATCCCAAAGAAACGCGAGTTTTACCTGAACGAGCGCTCCCGTCTCCTCATTTGGACTGAGCATGCGCGGGGTTTTTGTACGCTGCTTTTGTGTACAGACGACCGAACATGTCTGACGGACACGATTCCAGCAGACTGTTTTAAAGCAAGACCAGGAAACAGTTGTTCGTTGGAAAACGGTCTGGCCGACGATTGTTTGCTGGAATTCTGTACGTTACTGCCTACACACGAACGAACATGTCCGCTGAAACTGGTCCGCGGACCAGTTTCAGCAGACATGTTTGGTCGTGAGTACGAGGCCTTAGAGTGATTGATTATTTTCATTTTGTTGTTTTGGTTCACAATATTTTTATTCATATAGCAATTTTGTTGATATATGATCTTTCTCTCTGCACAGTATTTTTTACACTTCCACTTGGGATTGGATGTGAGATCTATCCCATAAGGTGATTTCACTACACTTCAGTACCACCTTGATTGGTGGATCACTTATTTCATAAATTTTTTGGGCGCTGCATTTTTTTTCTCTCTCCATAATAAAAATGTATACAATATATTTCCCCGTAAGGCCCGTACACACGGTCGGACTTTCGTCCAACAAACTTCAAAATCTGTACGTTTTCACATTTGTCCGACCATGTGTACGCTCCATCGGACCAACTTTTTGGGGTTTCGTCGGACAAAAAGTTTGGTCTGCAAACGGACGAACTTTACGACAACAAAAGTCCGATGGTGCCTAGTCTGACCGTGTGTACAGCAAGCCATCGGACTTTTGTCCGAAGTACAAACACGCATGCCCAGAAACAATGTTAAAATCAACCAACAATAGCAGAAGTTAACCAAAGGGTGGCGATAAAGAGCAGAAAAACCACGCGATGTTGGTAAAGTATTAGAACCGTTTTCAGAAAAGTCAGAGCGTGTGTATGCTATGGGTGTGACCGGACAAATCACTTCAGACAAAAATCCAAGGGAAAGCTTGTCGGATGTCCGACCGTGAGTACGAGGCTTTAGAACCAATAAATTACCATTCTGAGCCGAAATGAAAGAACAAATTTTACATGAATTAAAATGTCATCTTTAAGACAAAAACTGGACGTTTGTGTAGATAGCATAACAGATTGGCAGTACCCCTTCATACATTATACAGTAGAGTCAGTCACTCTTATTTCTGTTCTAGGTAGATGCTGTCATGCCCCGTACACACGATTGGGATTCCCGGCGGTAAAAAGTCCGCCAGGAATCCCGGGGGGAAAACCGAGAACCTGCTCGGTCACTTTCCCTGTGTACACACCAGGGGTTTTCCTGTTGGGAAAACTGCGGTGAGAGCTTTGGCCGGGGATCCCGGCCGTGTGTATGCTCCACCGCCGTCTTTTTCATAGGGAAACTGCCTGGAAAAAGACCACCGGTAATCGCCGCAGAAAAAAAGAGAACATTTCTCATTTTTCCTGCGTTTTCCTGACTGCATACACACGGACAGTTTTCCCGGCCAAAAGCCGTCATGGCAGTTTTCCCTACGGGAAAACTGGTCGTGTGTACGAGGCATCAGACTAAATCACGCACCTGACTTTCCTAAGTTCCCATGGCTTTTAAAAGGGAGTTTTTCTTTATTAATATTAGGGGCAATTAGCTAAGCTAAGGATTATTTGCCTTAACCACTGTTATTTTTAGTAATGAGAGATATAAATAAACTCTGCATGGTTGAAAATTACCATGATAACAATTAAAATATCAATTTTTAGGTTAGTGGGCCTTGTTTTAATTCACTTTTACATTACAACGAGGAAGAGAGGAATGGGACACCAAATAGGATGTGGTCGACACAAATCTCATGGTGAATATCCCCAAAGGGGACACATACAACTATAAAAAAATCCATAAAATACATATACAAATACCACTGTTTTATGCTAAATGTTTTTTTGTGCCTTCCTGCATACTGCATTTCATTTTAGGGAAGCCAATTCATTTCAATGGGCTGTCCTATGCTATTGAAACACGCAAAAAAGGTACAGACACAATTTTTTTAAATTGCACTCAACAAACTGCATGGTACTGCGTTTCCACGGGTATTGGTGGGCAGCAAATTTCTGTGAAGGAAAACAAGCAATTTTGCATATGTTCCTGCGCCTTAACTGGCATGACCGAACCCTATAAAAAAAACTCACAGTAAAATAACATTGTATCAAAATAAAGAATTTGTGAAACAAAATGAACTCAAAAACATCCAATTCCAAACAATCAGGCCGCGTACACACGGTCGGACAAAACCGATGAGAATGGACCGAGGTTCAGTTTCATCGGTCCAAACCGACCGTGTGTATAGCCCATCGGTCTCTTTACCTTCGGTCCAAAATTTAAAACATGCTTCAAAACCGAACCGATGGACCACTACCTGATCGGTCCAAACCGATGGTTAGTACAGAAAGCATCGGTTCAAAACCCTGCACATGTTCGGAATCAAGTCGACGCATGCTTGGAAGCATTGAACTTTGTTTTATTCAGCACGTCGTGTGTTTGACGTCACTGCATTCTGACCGGATCAGATTTTGGACTGACGGTGTGTACGCATATCAGGCCGTCAGGCCACTTCTGCGGTGAACCGATGAAAACGGTCCGTCGGACCATTCTCATCGGATATATCGACCGCGTGTACGCGGCCTCACAGCTAAAAGTGCATGGACCTGCTTCGGTATGACACATGTAATATACGTATACAGTGAAGCCCTGTACACACGATCGGTTTGTCTGATGAAAACGGACCGATGGACCGTTTTCATCGGACAAACCAATCGTGTGTGGGTCCCATCGGTGAAAAAAAAATACAACATGTTTTAAAATTGTCCTATGGATAAAAAAACTATAGAAAAAAACAATCGTCTGTGTGGAAGTCCATCGCATGCTCAGAATCAAGTCAACGCATGCTCGGAACCATTGAACTTCATTTTTCTCAGCACGTCGTAGTGTTGTACATCACTGCGTTGGACACGGTCGGATTTTTGACCGATGGTGTGAAGGCAAGACTGATGAAAGTCAGCTTCATCGGATATCCGACGAAAAAATCCATCGGATTAGATTACATCAGATATCCATGTACTATATGTACAGGGCTTAATAGATCCAAGTGCTGGAATGTTCTGTTACATGAGCTACGTGTCTCACTGTGTCAGGACAAGGTCATCTAGCACCCAGAATGCCCCTCCCCCCAAGATATATCAGACATATGTGCCACCCATTCTGCCCCTTCCTTGTCCTGGCCCTGCTCTCACCTACCAACTGTAGTCTGGTGGGTGAGAGACACAGCTCGCTCATGTGTCATATCAGTGCTGGTCACATTTATATGTGAGTGCTCTGGTATTGTTTTTAGAGTTTTAATAAATGTGTTTTTACATTATAACACTATATGGAGCATTTTTTACATTGTATGAGATGAGCTAAAGTTGTGGAAGGGGTTTGGAAAAGATTAAATGACAGTAAGGTCTGGTGAATATGTTTGGAGCACAGGTCTTGGACACATTCTCTTGGTTACATTGACGTGGTAATGTGAAGAAACAGAACATAAACGCAGAAACTTGGATGTTTTGGACTTGATTTTGATTCACATGAACTTTATTTTCAGGTTTATTTTACCTTGAGTTTTTTATATTTAGTTTACTTTTTTGTTTTATAGATACAATTGCTTTTGATACATGTTGCAGAGTTCGAAAATGTATTTAATTTTGTTTGTGGGGATTTATAGGCCCTTTTAACTCAAGTGTTGTGTCTAATTTACTGTATATACATTTCACATTTCAAGTTCTATAATTCCAAAATATCACAGCTTGGCAGCCATCTTGTAGTTACCCTGTAAATAGGGAGGAATTAAAGTATACAGGTATGTAAACCCTCGCCTTGTAAAAGAACCCATTCAGTTTAAGAGCCGGTTCACACAGGGGCGACTTGGGATCCGACTTGAAGTCTCCCCAAGTCGAGCTGTTGAGAAAAGCAATTGAAGTGAATGGAGCCGTCTTAATGTACACTACTGAAGTCACTCCGACTTCAGAAAAGGTTCCTGTACTACTTCAATCCGACTTGTAGGCGACTTGTACCCATTGATTTCAATGGAAGTCGCCTCAGAAATCGGATCACTGTCTTAACTGAAGCAACTTTACAGGAAGAGAACATACATTTCTCAGGCAAACCCCTCCCTCCCCTCCCTTTGATTGGCCACTGGAAAGCCTCCTGTCCTGGAGGCGACTTCAAGTCGCCTTGTAAGTCGCCCCATGTCACGCTGTGGTGCGCGCTCAGGTAGTTTTCAGGTCCCCTTTGCAAAGTCGCGGCCAGAGTCGTGTCGCCCCTGTGTGAACCGGCTCTAAAGCAGAAATGAAAGGAAAAACATTTGTGTCTAAATATAAAAACATTCTAAATAAAATAGAAAATAGATCACATTCCCTCTGTTCTCAACTGCATATGAGCCAGGGAAGAAGAAGCAGCAGTACACTGATCTTCCCAGTGAATGGCTGTGCAATAGGGGTGTGTCAGGACAAGCCTGATTATTAAAAAAGAGCAAGCCGAGGTCCCAGCACAGCTAGAGAAATGACCACGGTCTGCTCTCATGGACTGTTGCAGTTTTTTTGCAGGTAACAAAAGGTGCATTTACTATTCATTTATTTTTAGGCGCCTGGAAAGCATTGCACCAGTAATAAGCAGATGGCTGGTGCTATGCGGGTCTCCTGCAAACTGTCAGTATAAGTTGTCTGCCCATACATTGTACAGGCAGGCATTTTCACACTGACAGGAAGAAATCAATGAACTACCAGAGCGCTCAACAGGACCGCGGTAGTTCCTTGAGAATTACAAGCCGCAAAGGATGTCGGGAATTTTAGTTCATTAGTTCCTTGAACCCTGTGAATGAATGACACGGCTGTGTGGGCGGAGCCCCACATGGCCGCATTTTTTTTCAAAACGTGACAGCTGATACAAGGAACTACTGCTGTTACATGGAGGCAGGTGCAGGAGCGGGAACATGTTACATGTTCCACCCTAAAAATGGGTGGGACATGTAACATGTTCCCAAAGGTGCACTTATTCTTTAAAGTCCATCAAAACGTCTTTAACCCAAAGTGCTAGAATTTATTTCTGAATTGTAAATCACCTAAATCTCCTGATTTTCAGCAAGTTTATATGGTTGTCTACATTCCCTTTGTGTGCAAAATCGAATTTCCTGTTTGTGTATTTGGCTCACTGCTTTTTTCAAGAAATTCTTCACAGAATTTCAGACATTCCCAGCACTGACCTTTAGGATTGGCACAGTGGATGAGGGAAGCAATATTATTTTTATTTTATTTTATTAAAGTGGTTGTTAACCCTCACATACACCCAGTGAAGTGACTAGCCTTAGATGATACAAAGATATGAAACAAAGCCTCCTACATAAGTCGTACCTATTTATCTACAGCTGTCTTTCCCCTACACCCATTCAAAGTGCATAACTTGCACAGGATCTCTCAGCTATGAAAAGCAGGGGGCGGAGAGCTGGAGTTACATCAGTGAGGAGAGCTCTGAGAGCTGATTGGATTGCAGGGACACACCCCCTTCACACAGCACACAGGAACAGAGCTGAGGCTGTCAAACTTTGGCTGTGCCCTCCCCTGTCACCATTTTTCTCTTGGTGGCAGAACATTTTGGCAGAAGTGACTCATGCTGATAGCAGAGGAACAGGGCAGCAGACAGAAATAACACTTAGTGCTCTGGACTGAGGCAAGTACACACTATAGAGGGATATGCTTGGTTCATGTCTGAGTTTTACAATCACTTTAACCGGTTGCCGACCGCCGCATGTACATGTACGTCCACAGAATGGCACGTACAGGCATATGGGCGTACAGGTACGTCCCTGCCTTTCTGCGGGTCGGGGGTCCGATCGGGACCCCCCCGGTACATGCGGCGGGCGGATTCCCGCGGGGAGCGATCCGGGACGACGGCGCGGCTATTCGTTTATAGCCACTCTGTCGCGGAGCTGAAGAACGGGGAGAGCTGTATGTAAACACGGCTTCCCCGTGCTTCACTGTGGCGGCTGCATCGATCGAGTGATCCCTTTTATAGGGAGACTCGATGGATGACGTCAGTCCAACAGCCACACCCCCTACAGTTGTAAACACACACTAGGTGAACCCTAACTCCTACAGCGCCCCCTGTGGTTAACTCCCAAACTGCAACTGTCATTTTCACAATAAACAATGCAATTTAAATGCATTTTTGCTGTGAAAATGACAATGGTCCCAAAAATGTGTCAAAATTGTCCGAAGTGTCAGCCGTAATGTCGCAGTCACGAAAAAAATCGCTGATCGCCGCCATTAGTAGTAAAAATAAATTAATTAATAAAAATGCAATAAAACTATCCCCTATTTTGTAAACGCTATAAATTTTGCGCAAACCAATTGATAAACGCTTATTCCATTTTTTTTTACCAAAAATAGGTAAAAGAATACGTATCGGCCTAAACTGAGGAAAAAATAAATTTTTATATATGTTTTTGGGGGATATTTATTATATCAAAAAGTAAAAAATACTGCATTTTTTTCAAAATTGTCGCTCTATTTTTGTTTATAGCGCAAAAAAAAAACAACGCAGAGGTGATCAAATACCACCAAAAGAAAGCTCTATTTGTGGGGAAAAAAGGACGCCAATTTTGTTTGGGAGCCACGTCGCACGACCGCGCAATTGTCTGTTAAAGCGTCGCAGTGCCGAATTGTAAAAACGCCTCTGGGCATTTAGCGGCGTATTGGTCCGGGGCTTAAGTGGTTAAAGAAGGAAAGATTGTGTGCACTTATAGCAGACAGACACTGCTCACATTTGTTTAAGGATGTTAACAGAATTGCTCAGAAACTACAGAACAGAAACCACAATGTATATAAATGACCTGGAGAGAACTGATTTTTCTCATTAGTGGAAATGTCCTTTGCTGCCAACAGACATTTTAAAAACCTATAGCACACAGAGGAATGCTATCCCTGAATAAAACATCCATACCTATGGCAGCCCAACCTGCCCAGTAGCAGAGCTCTCCTGGTGATGGGAATTCTTCTGAATCAGGAAGACAAACTGGTTGCATGTTAGTCACCTCCCTTGATAGATGCAGTAAAGCTATATCAAAAGATTGGTCATTGCTCTGTGGATAGTTGTAGTTCTCGTGTCTGATAAGAGCATCAATTCCAACACACATCTCTGCCACGTCAAGTCCAAAGCAAACCTTCAATGATTCGAGCTTCTGGTCTCTGCATGGAAATGATACAGCTGTTTAAAATGGAATACTGAACTGCATGTCTTCAATCAAGTTTTGTTGTTTCCAGTCAAAATGACAAATTATTTGAATCCCACCATGCCTCACAGGTATTTGTGTTTTTAGAGCATGACAACTGACCTGTTCAGACAATGGTGTCCTTAGTAATATATAATAACACACCTGACTGGAGGGGCTTCTATTTTACTTTTAAAATGGACCAGTAGCTTAAAAAATATACTTTTTACCTGAAAGACGTAATTACAACATACGCAAGGGCCAAAACAAATGAGTTTGGATGGTTATACCCTACCTGTCATTTTAAGCTACAGGATGCTTAAACTCAATGGGGCAGATCCACATACAATTAGATGGGCACAGCGTATGTGAGATACGCTGCGCCGCTGTAACTTACTTTGGCAGCTTTGAATCCACAAAGAATTTGCGCCGTAAGTTACGGTGGCGTAGTGTATCTCTCGCGGTGTAACGTCGCCTAATTTAAATCGGCGAGTAGGGGGGCGTGTTTCATTTAAATGAAGCGCGTCCCCGCGCCGAATGAACTGCACATGCGCCGTCCCTAAATTTCCCGCCGTGCATTGCGCGAAATGACGTCGCAAGGGCGTCATTGTTTTTTTTTTTTTTAAAGTGTATTTTGTGCGTGTACTCGAGAGAGGAGCCGGACTGCAGGAGTTGGGAGTAGGCAGGCCTCCCCCAGAGGCAATCTGCCACCTTTCTCCATGCCCCGGGTGGCAATGGCGGGTGTGTGAGGGGGTCCTCCCACACAGCCCACCCTACCTGCTCCGCTTTGAAGCCCAACGGGGCAGAGGGACTCCCTATAAGGGAGTGAGAGGATTTGCCCGCTCAACCAGCCCCGTTAGTCCTTCGCCTCTCTTTTTTAGAGACCGCGTGGTCAAAGTGCGTGCATGTTAACCCAATTTCAAGTGCGTGTAAGTGTGGTGTTTTTTGTGGGAGGGGGGTGGGCGTACTAAGCACAGGCTTACCTCGCATAGCACACCCACCGGGAGCCGGGCTGAGACCACCAAACTCAATTCACATGTAGCCGAGACCGGGATCCGAACCCCTAGCTGCAGAGGTGAATGGCTTATCAGCGCAGTGCCAATCGCGTTGAGCCACCGCAGCTCCAGGACGTCATTGTTTTGACTTGGACGTAACTTACGTCCATCCTGCGATTCACGGACGACTTACGTAAACGAAAAATAAAAATTCAAATTAAACGGGGGAACGACGGCCATACTTAACATAGCAGATCTAACTATACGCCATGAAACAGCAGCTTTAACTATACATCGGAAAAAGACGACTAGAGACGACGTAAAAGAATGCGACGGCCGCTCGTACGTTCGTGGATCGTCGGAAATAGCTAATTTGCATACTCAACGTGGAAAAACGTCAGGAACGCCACCCAGCGGACGCCGAAGAAATGCATCTTAGATCCGAAGGTGTACGAAGACGTACGCCTGTCGGATCTAACCCAGATGCCGTCGTATCTTGTTTTGAGGATTCAAAACAAAGATACGACGTGGGAAATTTGAAAGTACGCCGGCGTATCTGATACGCCGGCGTACTCTCTCTGTGGATCTGCCCCAATGACTGTCTTGACAGACTAAGGTCACGGCCAAGACAGGTTGCAGTGCAAGGTCAGGCAATAAGAACGGATTTCTAGACAGTACCTGCTTATGGATCAGGTCCTTAAACACAAGTGCATCCTCCTCTGGGATGGTCAATGCTTTGCTAAGATGGGATACTGCCAGGTCTACAGAGAGGGCAGTCTACTTTTTAACAAATGCCTCCTCAAATGGATACATGGCTGGTAGATGCTTGGGAGGGACAAAGAGCCTGTCAATGTTTTTGTCATAAAGAAAGACTGCAAATATCAGGCGCATCAGGAAGGTGTTGGCAGTATTTGGAGCCTTTAAAATAGTGTAGACTGAGGACAGTACTGGTATAGGCAGTGGTGGTGCCTACTGCCTCAAATATTGTCTGTTTTAGTTTAGGATGAATGGCATACTCCTTCGCTATAGGTTTGTCTGCCAAGGCCTCAAGCAGATTGGATAATGTTTTGGCCCATATAATCCTGCATTACTAGTATTACAAATCTCCCAGGGAAAAGCAAAGGAGGCTGCCATGCCCAATGGAGCTAAGGAAGACTCAGAGAATGGCGTGGATTCTAGCAAACGGAAAAGTTCCAAGCTGTGTCCCACACCTCAGGGAGTACACTGCAGACAACAAAGGAAGTGCAATGTGAGCTGAAGGCACCTAGTACAGTGGAACTGTCCATCATGTCTAGTTTAAGACAAGTCAGAACATAATGTAACTCAGGATATGAGGCTAAGCCATAGATATTTATGATCCTGATTGCTTAGGTAACAGGAGTAGGGTCAGGCATCCCAGGGTGACCAAGTTACTGTAGGTGGGCAGCAGGAATAATCAGATGACAGTTCATTGTGTCCTTTACCAATCTTTCTCAACCTTCTCCTCAAGTACCCCCAACAGGCCATGATTTAGAATTTTCTTTTAGATAAAATAGCTGTCCAAAATACCAAGCCATTGATTTAAAGCACCTGTGCAAGATAAAGGAAAACCTGCAAAAATGGGGGATACTCGAAGACAGGGTTGAGAACCACTGTCCTATACAACAAGGAGCAGCAGCAGGAAGGTGCTTCCTTGATTCTGACAAGGACCTTAAGTGCTGGGTGGCAACTTTCCAACTAGCAGATGACCTCATTGATCAATCCCTCAGCATTAAACCCTTCTGTGGTGAAACTGCTGGAAAGTGTAAATTTTACAGGCACCCAGTGGCCCTAGGTAACTCCCTGAGCTACAACCATGGTTCTAGACCTGCAGCATGACTAACTTTTACCAGTACACTCAGGTCTAGATGTGGCCACAATGCACAATGCAGGGATTAGGAAAAAAATAGAGTTATGTCTCGTACACACGACCAGTTTTCCCGTCGGGAAAACTGCCATGACAGCTTTTGGCCGGGAAAACTGGGCGTGTGTAAGCTCCATGGCAGTTTTCCCAACAGGAAAACCACCGGGAAAAATGATAACATGTTCTCTTTTTTCCTGCCACGATTCCCGGCGGTCTTTTTCCCGGCAGTTTTCTTATGGGAAACACTGCAGTGGAGCATACACACGGCCGGGTTTCCCGGCCAAAGCTCTCATGGCAGTTTTAATGTATGAGGCCCCGTACACGACCGAGTTTCTCGGCAGAATTCAGCCAGAAACTCGATCGGAGCCGTATTCTGCAGAGAAACCCGGCCGTGTGTACACTTTCGGCCGAGGAAACCGACGAGGATCTCGTCGGGCCAAATAGAGAACATGTTTTCTATTTCCTCGTTAGTCAACGGGGAAACTTGGCTCGCCGAGATCCTCGGCGGCTTCACAAGGAACTCGACGAGCAAAACGATGTGTTTTGCTCATCGAGTTTCTCGGCCGTGTGTATGGGGCCTCAGCCAAAACATAGCAATTATTCACATGAGCATATGGCATGATCATTTAATCCCGATGATAATGTACCCATTCACTTACTGATCCATACAATGAGCAGGGAACACAACCCATTGTGAATTTATTAGTGATCCTCCACACCTATGCTGGAATGGCAGGAATGGTTGGGTTTGACTCTGAAACCAGAAAAGAAAAACAAGCATGAACTTGCATGTAATAATGTTTTACGTTCTAACTCCAGTAACAGCTTCACTCGTAAATTGGTCCATCCAGTAATATAACCTCTGGTAAAAGCCTCCTGTTGGTAACATATTAATGTTTTCCTATGATACTGTAGCCTCCCCGGAAACACAATTCCTCACTTGTAATGTGGCCCCTTAGGTAACATAGCCATTCCTGTAATGTGGTACCTCTGATCAGATAGCTTCACTGGTAACTTAGAGATAATAGTAGGGGATTGGTACTAGACTTTATAGGCGCTGAGGTACACAATGTTATAGATAAAAATATCTTTATACAATGATTAAAAACGATAAACAATCAGACAAACAATGGTTAAAAAACTTTGCAAATTAAAGATTGCCTTGATACTGATGCAGCACACAACTCACTTTGGTAACATATGCTCAATGGCAATGTGGTCCCTGTGGTAACTTCTTCACACACCGATAATATGGTCCCTCTGACAACATAGCCTCACTGGTAATGTGGTCCCTTAGATAACATATGAAAACAGGTATAAAGGAAGAGGTATGGGGATTGGGAAGTGAACTAAGTGAAGATCGAAAATAAGAGAAGGGGTTACTAATGGCAACAATAAATGATCGAAAGTGTATTGATACAAATTGTTTAATTATGGTATCAAAAATTGAAAGTGTATATACAGTCACGGGTTGAAAGTATATGTCTAAAATTCCTATGGCTACAAAAAGGCTATTTTAATACAAATAATAACTGACAAGACTCACAAAAGACAACATATAACGACAACACCTGTCCGAAATGGTGTCGGCCTTCCTCGGCCACTTTTTTTTTACATCCCTTGCCTTCCCTCCCCTCCCCCCCTCCACCCCCCCTTTTTCCCACACACCAGTCTCAGTCACCAGATATTGCACCATTTGACTCCATAAGGTTGCGTTACTTGACGTGACATAGCTGATTCTTCAACTATTCTCACCCAACAACCTATTCCTATCCTATACCTAATACCTATCCTGTATTCACAGATACAAAATTATTTTTACCATTTTTTCATACACCACGGTGCATGTTACTGGTGCCTGATACATCTCAAACGTCCGGACAGGTGTTGTCGTTATATGTTGTCTTTCGTCTTGTCAGTTATTATTTGTATTAAAATAGCCTTTTTGTAGCCATAGGAACTTTAGACATATACTTTCAACCTGTGACTGTATATACACTTTCAATTTTTGATACCATAATTAAACACTTTGTATCAATACACTTTCGATCATTTATTGTTGCCATAAGTAACCCCTTCTCTTATTTTTGATCTTCACTTAGATCACTTCCCAATCCCCATACCTCTTCCTCTATGCCTGTTTTCATATGCCATTATGGTTACAGCAACTAACCATCACTTGATGAGTGATCAACTATAGATAACTGAAGATCTATAGATATCCAAATATTAGTGGTTTAACTTGCATCTCCCTCCCCTATTCCCCTATCCTTAGATAACATAGCCTCCTTAGTAAAGTGGTCCCTCTGGTATCATAGTCTCACTAGTAATGTGGCCCCTCTGGTATCATAGTCTCACTAGTAATGTGGCCCCTCTGGTATCATAGTCTCACTAGTAATGTGGTTCCTGTGGTATCAAAGCCTCACTGTCAATGTGGTCCCACTGGTATCATAGCCTCACTACTAATGGGGTCCCTCTGATATCATAGCTTCATTGGAAATGGGGTTCCCTTGGTAACATAGCCTCACGGGTAGTTTGGTCCATTTGGTAACATTCTCCTGTTGAAATCCTATGCTTTTAGTAATGTTACATTTGTTACTGGGTTGCGGTACCATTCATTTGGAATGACACCCCAACGCACCTCCAAAACGCAGCTACTTGCCGTGTACTGCAACACACAGTAATGCAATACCATGTGTTGTGGTGCGCTGCTTTGGAAAAAAATTGCGCTTGTTCATTTGTTGTGTGTTCTGGTGTGTTGGCAACCAATTCAAATAAATGGGCCAACATAATGCACAATTATAATGCACTTAAATATACCAAAATTATAATGTGCCAAAATAATGCACAACATAATGCTCCTTCATCCAAAGTGGATGCACTCTAATACAGGAGGTTTGTTTCTGGCCAGATCACCAGGTGAAAACAGAGGGGGAAAAAAGCCAAATAAAAGAAAACCGATGCAGCCACAACATCTAATGACTGGTAAGCTGTAATATATGACATTTTTGTTTTTGGGGTTTAATACTGTTTTTTGAAAAAATTACTTTTAAAAAAGATAAAAATAATCTATTACTCCCTGCAGTAATACCACATCACCAGAAGATGGAGACAGTGCTCACCTGAACAGATACTTGCCACATTGAAGAAAAGTGTTGCAAAGATTTTGTAGCCACAGATGGTTTGGATTGTGCATCACAGTTGCTTAACCAATCTATAAACAGCAATTTACAGTATTAGTTCATATCAAGCAATATATATTTTATATTGGTGTATTTTCCTAAGTAGAATATCTTTTTTTACCTTGTACTCATTGGAAATTGATTGTGTAGAAATTGAACTTTTCTGGGCATTGCAGGCACCTATCACATAATAGTAGGCTTTATTTACACAGCTAAAACCTGGATAAGTAACCCTATTTTTAAAGTGGCTGTAAACCCTTTACAACCACTTTAACCTACAGGTAAGCCTAGATTAAGGCTTACCTGTAGGTGCTTGAAATATCTCCCAGACCTGCACGGTCTAGGAGATATTTGCAAATCGGCGTATGCGCCGGATTTAGAAAGGGCACGCTGTGCCGTTTCTATCTCGGGTCATGCCGTTAAAGAAGGCGCATGCGCGGGAGTGACTTCACACAGAGCCGGAGTTCGTGGCCCCGGAAGGAAGAGGGGTGAAGAATGAACGCTCGCTACTAGTGAGGAAGACGGGGACATCGCGAGCTTCTCCTGCAGGTAAGTGTCACATAATGGACTACTATGCGATGCATAGTAGTCCATTATGCTTTACTTTTGCAGGGAAACAAAGAGGAAGTAACACCCAACAGGGTTTACTTCCTCTTTAACATGCCTGTTATTTTTTGCAAAGTCCATGTGTTAAACTACTAAAAGTACCCACCAGTGCCGCCTATGAGTGCCCATCAGTGCCGCATACCAGTGCTACCTATCAGTGCCCATCAGTGTTGCCCATCAGTGCCGCCTATCAGTGCCCATCATCAGTGCTTATCAGTGCCACCTCAGCAGTGCCACCTCATCGGTGCCTGTCAGTGCAGCCATATCAGTGCCCATCATTGGAGAAGAAAACGTACTTGACAGAAACAAATAAAAACTATATATTTTTTTCAAAATTTTTGCTTTTTTTTATTCGTTGTGCAAAAAAAAAAAAAAAAAATCGCAGAGGTGATTAAATACCATCAAAATAATGGTCTATTTGTGGGAACAAAATGATTAAAAAAAAATTTGGGTACAATATAGCATGACCGCGCAATTGTCATTCAAAGTGCGACAACGCTGAAAGCTGAAAATTGGCTTGGGCAGGAAGGTGCGTAAGTGCCTGGTATTGAAGTGGTTAAGGAAGCCAGTAAAATTTGTAAATAACAGTCACATGGCTGAAAATTCACATCCCCTATCCCTGGGTAAAGCCTAGTAAATTGAGCACTCGTGTATTCTAAAACTCTATATACAGCAACTACTTCCACAGTATTCAGTTGCAGCAACTTGTTAGAATGTGGGCAGATCCTATAATCATTTGTAATGCCGCGTACACCCGACTGTTTTTAATGTCATGGAAAAAACGACGTTTTTCTCAACGTGATTCTTGTCAAGCCTACCTTGCCTACACACGAAAAAAATACTTGAGCAAGGCGCGGTGACGTACATCACGTACGACGGCACTATAAAGGGGAAGTTCCATTCGGATGGCGCCACCCTTTGGGCTCCTTTTGCTGATTTCGTGTTAGTAACAGTTTGATGAGAGACGATTTGCGCTTTTCAGTATATGTGCTTTTCAGTCTGTTACAGCGTGACGAATGTGCCATCTCCATTACAAACGCTAGTTTTACCAAAACGAGCGCTCCTGTCTCATAACTTGCTCCTGAGCATGCACGTTTTTCCCCCCTCGTTAAAGCCTACACACGACCGTTTTTTTCATGACGAGAAAAAGTAGAGCATGTTCTAAATTTTTAATGCCCATTTTTCACTTCGAAAAAAATGCTCTGGAGCCCACACACGATCGTTTTTAATGAACAATTTAAAAAATTGCATTTTTCACGTCATGAAAAATAGTTGTGTGTAAGTGGCATATGATCTGTTTCTGCTTCCTGCATCAGGTGCTAATCCTGCCACTACAAATGAATGCCAAGGAACATCCAGACAGAAAGTGGTGTTTTGCTGGCCTGACTTCAATTTTGGGGGAGGGAAATTTTAGCATTTTCTACATTTGATCCTAAGGGAAAAATAGCCCCCTAAACATTTAACCATAATGCCTCGTACACACGACTGTTTTTCGGGTTGTAAAAAATTATGTTTTTAATGGTCTAGAAAAAACAATGTTTTTTTCAACCCGATCGTTAAAACGGCCTTGCCTACACACGATCGTGTGCTCTAGCAAAGCGCGGTGACGTACAACATGTACGACGGCACTATAAGGGGGAAGTTCTATTCGGATGGCACCACCCTTGGGGCTACTTTTGTTGATTTTGTGTTAGTAAAAGACGATTCGCGCTTTTCAGTCTGTTACAGCGTGATGAATGTGCTTACATTACGAACGCTAGTTATACCAGAACGAGCGCTCCTGTCTCATAACTTGCTTCTGAGCATGTGCATTTTTTTCACTTTATTAAAGCCCACACACGATTATATTTTTACAACGTTAAAAACTACATGAAAAATTAGAGCATGTTCGAAATTTTTAATGCCCATTTTTTACATCGTGAAAAAAGGTCTTGAGCCCACACATGATCGTTTTTAATGACATTAACAAAAAAACTTCATTTTTTACAACCCGAAAAACGGTCGTGTGTACGCGGCATATGAGTCAAAGAGCATTCACAACGGATGTCACTATCCACTTCTTATTATACTCCATTATGTTACGCACACTGCAGCCTGCATCTTGTAGCGGGCTGCGGTGTGGAGATTGTATTGGCCCACAGTCTTCTCTGTTCAAAATAGCACAGAGGGTTCCGTAATTGGAGTCCATTCATAGTGGAGCCATTATATGATTAGGACAGGTCACGTGGGTTCTCCTCCAATTCATTTTTTTATTGCGCTCCGCCAGCTCTAAAATTTTGAAGCCGCAAGCTGTCTTTTAAGATGACAAAACCATGCATTCTGAGTTTGCTAGAAATCTTTGCCAGGGGGATAACGGGGGCTTAAAATGGCACTTCACACTATCTGCATGCTGAAGACATTTAGAAAGTATAAAAGCTCTTCAACAATCAATACTGTATGTATCCCATACCTTGTGTACTACATTAACAACTGAAATAAATGACTCTTATATGTCAAATCTCCACCTGGCTATTCACTCACCCACTTTAACATTGTCCCATGGTTTGGGCTGCCTTGGGGGAGAGTAAGGGACATCTGTCAGATTAGTTGTCCAGTACCCATAGAAGCCTTGCTGTTGTCGCTCATTATTGCTGACAAATTTAACAACTGCAGTATTGCCTGTTGTGATCAGTGTTGGTGGAATTGTAGAACCGCAAAACTGACCTGAAAAAAAAAAAAAGAAAAAGAAAATCACATTATGAAGCTTTTGAATATAATTCTACACTGGTTTTATAAAAAAAAAAGTCCAGTTAACAATTTGTGAGGTAGAACTCCACGCAGGGCAGCCACCACAAATTTTTGGGCCCTTTACACAGCTCTAATTAGGCAGGGCCCCCATGGAGCAGAGAACCGGGGGGTGCTGACGAGAAAAAGTGTAATCTCTCCTCTCCTGACGCGAAATAATAAGCTGGGTGGGAATGTGGTCCCTGGGGACCAACGGGCCCCTTACAGGTGTAATGCAAAAAATAAATAAATAAAAACGGGAGGGGGGCCGGCCGGGCCTGTAAGGGGCCCTGAGGACCATTGGGCCCCTTACAGGTGTAATGCAAAAAAAAAAATGAAAAAAAAAAAAATGCGAGGGGGACAGGCCGGGCCTGTAAGGGGCCCTGGGGACCATTGGGCCTCTTTATAGGTATAATGCAAAAAATAAATAAATGAAAAAAAAAAAACGGGAGGGGGGCCAGCCGGGCCTGTAAGGGGCCCTGGGGACCATCGGACCCCTTACAGGTGTAATGCAACAAAAAAAAGGAGGGGGGCAGCCGGACCCCTGGGGACCATCGGGCCCCTTACCGATGTAATGCCTGTACCCCCCTGATGGCTGCCCTGACTCCACAGGTACATCTAAGTACTTGATTGAAAAACATACAGTACGCAAATGTTTTTTTCTATCAAGAAATGTTTGTGTTCAATGCTCAGTAAGCAGACTGGAGTGGGGTCATCCTTCACCTCACAAGACTAGCTCAACAGAATGATATATTTAGCATTTTTGTCTGGGGGTTAGTTTTAAAAATAAAGCATTACCTTTACACTAGTTTAAGAAGGATACCTTACATATTTAAAAAGCAGTTTTTGATCTGAGCGTAGTATGACAGAATCTGAGAGTGATCAGAAGATTTCAAAGGTTTCATCCTATTTCTGTGTAGCACCCTCTAGTGTGCTACTAGAATAGTGCAGGGAAATTTATTGGCTCATGGAAAAATTAGTCTTGAATCAAGGTCAAGTGTTTATTGCAGGTCAGGCAGGATGACTCATACAGGGAGGTCTCTGGTGCCTCCCCCTGATTCTGGAAGGGTCGAGGTCAGGAGGGTTAATCTGCATACTTAGGGGAACTTGGCCAATCCTCAGGCAGTGGGCCTGGCAGGGTGGCTGAGCTAGCCCTTAAATATGGAATAGCCATGACAGCAGGGGAGTTGGATGGAAGATAGAGTGCTAAGGAGACTGTCGGTGGCCCTAAAGGGGAACCCCTGGACTGGAGGGGGGTAAGTTTGGGCTCTGCCTCGTGCTGGAGCTCGAGGTGGCTTAGGAGGATCTTGACAGCAGTGCAGTTTGAAAGGAATCTTACCTAAGTAGCAGCAGGAAAAAGAAGGTCAGTGTGAGTACATCAGCACAATCTGGGATTGACTGCCACATGCAGAAAGCCTTTTTGGAAGACAACAGTGGGCCGGATTCAAGAAGCAATTGCGCCTGTGTAACCATAGGTTACACAGCGCAATTGCTTACTTGCCCGGCGTAACGAGTGCTCCTGATTCAGGAACCTCGTTACGCCGACTGCAGCCTAAGATCTGCGCGGCATAAGGCTCTTATGCCCGCATATCTTAGGCCTAGTACACACAAGAGGATTTATCCGCGGAAACGGTCCGGAGATCCGTTTCCGCGGATAAATCCTCTGGCGGATTTTGATCTCATGGTTGTACTAACCATGAGATCAAAATCCCTGCGGAATTCCGTCCGCGGTGAAGTGTCGCGCCGTCGCCGCGATGATGACGCGGCGACATGCGCGACGCTGTGATATAAGGACATCCACGCATGCGTCGAATCATTACGACGCATGCGGGGGATGGATTCGGACGGATTGATCCGGTGAGTCTGTCCAGACCAGCGGATCAATCCGTTGGACTGGATTCCAGCGGATCGATTTCTTAGCATGTCAAGAAATTTTGATCCGCTGGAAATCCATCCCCGGGGAAAAAAAATGCGGAAAAATATCCGCTGGATCGTACACACCAGGGGATCTATCCGCTGAAACCGGTCCGCGGATCAATTCCAGCGGATCGATCCTCTCGTGTGTACGGGGCCTTAGGCTGCATTCTTGCGGTGGACGCTAGGTGGCGTTCACGTTGTGCTCAGTGTATAGTATGCAAATTGCATACTAACACCGATTCACAACGTTGCGCGAGCCCTGCGTACGCAATTTACGTCGTTTGCATACGGCGGTTTTCGCGCAAGGCTGCCCCTGCTATTAGCAGGGGCAGCCCATGTTACGTATACCCGTCGTTCCGGCGTCGCAAAATTTTAATTTTACGTCGTTTGCGTAAGTGAATCGTGAATGGCGCTGGACGCCATTCACGTTCACTTTGAAGCAAATGACGTCCTTGCGACGTCATTTGCCGCAATGCACAATGCAAATTTGCGGGGGCGCAGGGCAAAAACGTTGCCCTGCGCCTCCGTAAATAATGCGCAAATCTCTTTGAATCCGGCCCATTGTGTTTAAATCTTTCCTTTCCCTTGCCCTGGGAGATCTTCAGTAGCAACCAGGTGGGATGGTGAAGAAGTAGCCAGGTGGGCTGGTAGTTCCTGGGACCAGTGTCTACAAAAGAGTTGGAGATACTCCGGTATGCAACCTACAACATTTTGTTCTACTTCCCAAGGGACTGAGAGTTCCTAGTCCTTAAGGGGCTTTTGGTTTTTTTTCTTTAGAGACTGTCAGTGTCTAGAATGGAAGACAGTTCATGATCTTGTACATAGGGAGGAAGTTGTCCCTGTTTTTTGTTATTTGGTTCAAGTTGGATACCCCATATATCCCTTCACCCCATCCAAGTTGTTACCCCTAATAAAACATAAAAACAAAGCCAAAGGACTGACTTCTTGTGTTTGGATGCAAGTGGGAATGCGTGTTGCCTGGCGTTGCAGGAGTAGGAGAGCCAGTTATTAGCAGCTCCAGCAGGGGTAGTGCTACAGTATTTTGGCATCCACAGTATAAATTCGGAATTACCTGGAAGACCACTTACCCAACATTTTTGCTCCAAGTTTGTCTCCATCAAAAATTTCTACATAGTCCTGGCAGCTCCCTGAGAAATTTGCAACCTGCAGTGCAAAGTTTTTGAAGACAAAATGGATTTGTTTGCCAGTCTGAACATTAATTTTCCACGTGCAGGCTTGGCTTGCAGGGTAGGAGGCATTAGGCCAGTTTGGTGACATAAGCTCCCCTTTGTCAGAGCTGAAATGACCTCCACAAGAAGTAATGCCTGGCGGGAAATAAACACAACACTGAGTTGTTCATCATCCATTTGTAAAAGACTTTAAAGCAGATATGTCGCACCCAAGCCCAAGGACATGCCAAGCCTTCTATGTTATCCTGTGTGGCCATGCACCCATAGGCGTTTAAAAGGCATATTAGAAGAGGAATGTTTAGAGGCTAAAATGATAGGACCCCAGCGCATTCAGGAAAGGAGCATTTGGGTAGAAAAAGGGCTGAACGTGCCTAAACGTGAATAAATGAGCATAAACGTTTAGCACGTTTATTTATTCCAAATGGCCAGAATGAATTCATATTCTAGCTAATGGAATAAATGGACGCTTAAATGCATCTAAACTTGCCTAAATGCATTTTATGCTGGTGTTTCCTCCCCTGGAGGAAAGGTATCCAGGGGAGGAAAAAAAATAAAAAAATGTCCTGTGTGCCTAGGGCCCAATTGACTGGAATATGCACATTTTTTTGCGCATTATTGTCCTACACACAACAGGCAGCCCATTCATTTTAATGGGCTGCCCTATGTGTGACACATGTGGCAAAGTAGTTCATGCACCTCTTTTAACAGCGGAGCTTTGTGTGGTTTCCGCGTGAAAAATCACATCTGTTTGTCACGGTTGGTGTGCCACATTTGTGAATGCAGCCTAATTAACAACAACTTTGATGCAAATATTGTAAACTGTGAAGTAAAAAAATGTATAAAAAAATAATTTTAAGTGCGGCGGTCCACACAAAAAGTGAACCTCCGCTTTTTGTAACCCTCCGGTGTCACATTTGGATAGCCACAGAATCTGCGGCTATCTACGCCACTCCCCCCCGTCCCTGCTGTGTTCTGGGAAACACAGAGTTCCCAGAACACAGCAGGGACCAGTGAAAGACGTGCGACTCGCGCATGAGCAGTAGGGAACCGGGCAGTGAAGCCGCAACGCTTCACTTCCTGATTTCCTCACCGAGGATGGTGGAGACATCGATTGCTACTCTTCTGCTGCCGACATCGCAGGCACCCTGGACAGGTAAGTGTCCATTTATTAAAAGTCAGCAGCTGTAGTATTTGTAGCTGCTGGCTTTTAATATTTTTATTTTAGGTGGACCTCCGCTTTAAACTCCAAGCATGACAGCCTATAAAACACTGGTAATTTTGATGGCAAATTTCAATTTAGTTTTAGGCATTTAGGTAGATTCACATAGATTGGTGTAAACTTGCGGCGGCGTAGCTTAGCGTGTTTAGGCTACGCCTCCGTAAGTTAGCTAGGCAAGTACTTGATTCTCAAAGCACTTGCCTGCTAAGTTACGGCGGCGTAGCCTAAAGCGGGCGGGCGTAAGGGCGCCTAATTTAAATGTGTCTAAGGGGGCGTGTTTTATGTTAATGGGGCTTGACCTTACGTTTTTGACGTTTTTCTTAAACTGCGCATGCGCCGGGCGCCTACATTTCCCAGTGTGCATTGCGGCTAAGTACGCCACACGGGCCTATTAATTTAGACGTGGACGTAAACGACGTCACGGACGACTTACGCAAACGACGTAAAAATTACGAATTTCGAAGCGGGAACGGCGGCCATACTTTAACATTACTATTCCATCTATTAGATGGAATAACTTTAGGCCTGATAATGCCTTACGGAAACTGCGTAAATGTACTGCGGCGGCCGGGTGTACTTTCGTGAATCGGCGTATCTACTAATTTACATATTCTACGCCGACCGCAATGGAAGCGCCACCTAGCGGCCAGCCTCAATATTGCAACCTAAGATAGGACGGCGCAAGCCGTCCTATCTTAGATATGTTTAAGCGTATCTCTGTTTGAGAATACACTTAAACATAAGTCGGCGTAGATTCTGAGTTAGGTCGGCTTATCTACTGATAAGCCAGCCTAACTCTTTCTGAATCTACCTAATAGTCTTTTGACTAAAATGCCATTTTGGTTTTAGTCGTTTTTTAGTCATCTGAATTGTTTTATTTTTATTCGTGTTTTAGTAGACTAAAATCTGCAGTACATTTTAGTCGACTAAAATATCCTACTTTTTAGTCGACTAAAATATCCTACTTTTTAGTCGGCTAAAATATCCTACATTTTAGTCGGCTAAAATATCCTACATTTTAGTCGGCTAAAATATCCTACATTTTAGTCGGCTAAAATATCCTACATTTTAGTCGGCTAAAATATCCTACATTTTAGTCGGCTAAAATATCCTACATTTTAGTCGGCTAAAATATCCTACATTTTAGTTGGCTAAAATATCCTACATTTTAGTCGGCTAAAATATCCTACATTTTAGTCGGCTAAAATATCCTACATTTTAGTCGGTTAAAATATCCTACATTTTAGTCGGCTAAAATATTCTACATTTTAGTCGGCTAAATCTCCAGTGCATTTTAGTCAACTAAAATCTAATGGGTTTAGTTAAATTTTAATGCATTATTCAAGCATTTCTCTAGAATTTCCAAGCTCATTATATACTCTATAAATCTAATAATATGTTATTATTTATGGTATTATAGTTTGAACAAACTACACAGACTTAGCAGTTATATAGGGCCAGATCCACAAAAGGGCTACGGCGGCGTATCTGCTGATACGCCGTCGTATCCCTGTTTCTATCTATGCAGCTGATTCATAGAATCAGTTACGCATAGATATCCCTAAGATCCGACATGTGTAATTGTTTTACACTGTTGGATCTTAGGATGAAGTACCGCGACCGCCGCTGGGGGCATTTTTTCGTCGTAAACCAGCGTCGGGTATGCAAATTATCACTTACGGAGATCCACAAAGGTTTTTCCCTTCGTGAAGTCGCCGTAAGTGTTAGTTTGCCGTCGCAAAGATAGGGCTGCTTTTACAAAGTGTAAAGTTAGTTCACCATGTAAAAGTATACCTGTCTTTCCCGCGTCGCTGTCAAATTTTTTTGTAAAATTTTTTTTCCGCCGCATCTCTTTTTTACCCGTCGCCATTCACAAAACTCGGCGCAACGTAACGCAAAGCACGTCGGGAAAATAGCGTCGGGAGCATGCGCATTACGCCCGGCGCGGGAGCGCGCCTAATTTAAATGGGACTCGCCCCTTTTAAATTGGCCCGCCTTGCGCCGGACTGATTTAGGATACACCGCCGCAAATTTCCAGGTAAGTGCTTTGTGGATCGGGCACTAACTTGGGCAATTTGCGGCGGTGTAACTTAAATCACAAAAGTTACGTTGCGCCCGCTGGTTGTGGATCTGGCCCTTAATGTCTTTATAAGTAAAATGTTCCTCCCTCTCATTTTCGTTCTATTTTCCTTCTGAGTCATTTTGGTTTAGTTTTCGTCACTGGAAAAATGCAGCTGACGAAAATTATGATGAAAATATTTTCATTAACGAAATTAACACTGCTATAAAATCTAGATTTTGCTGTACTTACTTGGAATAGTAATGGGGTCCACAAATTCCCAGGTTGCAGAAAATCCAGTATCCACTACCCTGTTGTTGGAAATAAATGTCACTGATAATGTGTTGCTGTAACTAACAAGATCTCTTGGCGTAAATGCTCCACAGTGTGCACCTATTAAATCAGAAGAATTTGTGATGCGTTAGAAATAAAAATAATCCTAGTAATCACAAATCATACAGAGAGTAAAAATTTGATGTTGTCTTGCTTATGGGGCTACAAGTCTACCTCTACCAGATCATATAGGTGACCAAGGACTGCAGAGGGTTCTTGTACAGAAAACGGGTTCTGTCACTGATTTTCCTGACAGGCGCATGTTGTCCATAGTCTGCAGTGCTGCCTAGTTAGTGTGTATGGGCCAGATTCACAGAGCAGATACGACGGCGTATCTCCTGATACGCCGTCGTATCTGTTGTTCTATCTATGCGACTGATTCATAGAATCAGTTACGCATAGATAGCCAGAAGATCCGACAGGTGTAATTGTTTTACACTGTCGGATCTTAGGATGCAATACCGCGGCCGCCGCTGGGGGGAGTTTGCGTCGTAATACAGCGTCGGGTATGCAAATTAGGAGTTACGGCGATCCACGAAGATTTGTCCCGTCGTTACGTCGTCGTGAGTGTTAGATTTCCGTCGCAAAGATAGGGCACCTTTAACATTGTGTAAAAGTACTCCACCATGTTAAAGTATGCCCGTCTTTCCCACGTCGCTTTTGATTTTTTTTTACATTTTTTCTTTTTCCCGGCGCAAGTCTTTTTTTCACGTCGCGATTCACAAAACGTCGGCGCGTCGTAATTTCGCGCAAAGCACGTCGGGAAATTTGCGACGGGAGCATGCGCAGTACGTCCGGCGCGGGAGCGCGCCTAATTTAAATGGTACCCGCCCCATTTGAATTGGGCCGCCTTGCGCCGGACCTGTTTACGATACACCGCCGCAAATTTCCAGGTAAGTGCTTTGTGGATCGGGCACTAAATCGGCGGTGTAACGTAAACGGGTTACGTTACGCTGCGCCGCCGGACTGTGAATCTGGCCCTATTTTCCTTGTGTCCTTTCTTTGCATTGTACCTACAGGTTCTGTCTACTTATCATCCTATAAATGGTAAACAAGCAGTCATTTATGACACTGGCCACCCCAGTTTTGTGAATAGCAGCTATAATCAGCATTTAAGGGACCTCACTGATTATGAAATAAATATTGAATGGTTATAATCTGGTCTTTCTAAGGAAAAGCCCAGCCAAAGGGTAGTCAGTGGATGAAATATGGATGGTTTTGAGTGCCTCTAAGCAGCAAACTACAGTGGGAATACTTTCGCATATTAGTATTGAGGTACAGAAATGCATCTGTGAGTCATTTACAAAAATCTAACCTAAGACTTGTTAACATGGGTGGCCAGGGGGGTGTAAAAGCAGGTGGATGAGCCACAGTTTTAGGCTGCATTCACACCTTTGCGTAGGAGATATGCGGCGTATTGCGTTTTTGAGCCTTGTTTTTTGCTGGAGGGGTGATTTTAACATTGTCGGCTATGCCCGAACGCCAAAGCCGCCCGAAAAAAAGGGTCCGGGACTTGCTTTGAGCTTCAGGCGTTTCGGCGTTCGGCGTGGAGATGTGAACCATCTCCATAGCCGACAATGTAAAATCACGCCTCCAGCGTATTGCAGGCTGCAATAGCGGCAGGCGTCGGGCGTGAAAACGCCTAGGTGTGAATGCAGCCTTACCATTAACCTAAACAAGGGCAAGCAGACAGTCAGGGCTGTACACGTGCTGTGACTGTGATGATTTGGCTAGCGTCAACAATTACATAACATGTTGCATTTGATGGGTAGTACTAATGCTGAACACGACCCATTCAAGTCAATGGTGCTCAGCCGCAATTTCCCATGGAGTTCAAGTACTTGCAGCATGGTGGGTTGGCCTTTTCATTGTTATAACAGGTGGTGGTGAGAAAGTGACATATTGCTTGCTTATTGCATGTTCAAAGCAATCCATCACATATCCCTTTAAAAAAGAGTGGCAAGGGCTTCCGAACATACAAATGAGTCCTTTAATGCAAAGAAAACCTGCACTGGAAAAAATACAAAGGCTGCCATTGCTGACGTCCTTCTTAGAAAAAGGAAGGAGAGGGGGATTGGGACTTTAAATGAGGCGCATATGTAGTACACCTCCATCCCTGGTTCAAAGACTAAAATGGGGGGAATTGTGGGATTTTGCATGATAATCCTTCTTTAGCTTTTTTCTGCTTTTATCCATTACGATTTTGTAAGTGCAACTTTTTATCTATTAAATGGTAATACTGGTAACGTACTTCACTATGTGGGTCCTGTTATTCCTTTCATGTATCCACTGAATATACACAATCGGAGGATTCTAGGACATACTAATTACAGCCCAGGATTTTCAAAGGCCCTGGCTAGGGTTTTAGCCACATGCTGTTTTACTAACACGCTCTGGTAAGCCTCCTAATTATAGGGTGTTGGTGGTGGTGGTTCCATAAGTCACATTTTACCTCATGTGTGTGCCGGTTCTTGTCATACTTCACCATTGAGTGTTTTTCTTGTGACACGCTTCAATACCGTGGATTCGTTGGAGGTCTCAACATTCATCCCCCCCCCCCCCCTGTGAGGATCGTTTAAAGGCCCTGGCTGGGGTTTGCAGCCGCAAGCATTTATTGCTTGCCATGTGGTAAGCCTCCAATTTTTATTAATTCGTGGTGGTGGTTATCGCATATGGTCTTCTCCAGATCATTTATTCACTACAATATGGACTATATCTATTGCGGATATACTGGGACTGAGTTTTCTATTTTCACAGCTTTCCATTGATTTTGGGTTTATTGGCATCAATTTTATACATTATATCTTACACCAATTTTACTGTTTAGTTATATATATTTAAATCAGCGCAACTTCTCCTTTTTTCCTAAAATGTGTTTTGTGTCTGTCTTTGGCTTTACAACTTTTTGAGTCAGTGGGGGAGAGTTAAAATTGGAGCACTCAAAATCTGATGCAGCTGTTCATGGTAGCCAATCAGCTTCTAACTTCAGCATGTTCAATCAAGCTTTGACAATAAAACCTGGAGGCTGATTGGTTTCTGTGCAGAGCTGCTCTGGATATTGCAATCTCCAGTTTTAGCAATTCTTCCCTTTTGCAAAGTGAAACCCAAATACAGGTGGTCCCCTACTTACAAACATTCGACTTACAAATGACTCCTACTTACAAACGGAGGGAGACAACATGAAGTGAGAGAAAATCTACCCCTAGGAATGGAAATTCTCTTCTGTAAGGCGCCTTTCACAGGGACGGCTGTTTTGCCGCAGTTAAAAGCATGTAAATGTTCTGTGAAATTCAAGGCTCCAGGTACTGCGATTAGCTGCATTTGTACATTGCGATTACGTGCCGGTTACATGCAGCCGCATTTAGCTGCAGTAGTCATTCCCATAGCAACCCTTTTTATTTTTTAGATTATGATGTGCTTCCTGTTCTTTTTTTTTTTTCTCACGCTGCTGTCCGCAGTTGACACAAAAGACTGCGATTACCTGAGGTTATGTGCATATAGCTGCGCTAAATCGCTCCTGGACGCATTAAATGCTATTTTTTATATTCGCACCAAACCGCATGCAACGAAATCGCAGCTAAATGATGTGTGTTAATGGGGCCATAGGAAAGCATTGTGTGCTTTTAGCTGCAGTAGAAAACTAGAAAATACGTAGCTAAAAGCACCATTCTATCCATCCGTGTGAAAGGGGCCTAAGAGTTATTATGGGAAAAGGGTGTCTCCATTGATGCTTTAACACCAAGTTTTGTTTCCACAAAAACCCAAAATGTTCAAAATCCAATTATCATTGGGACAGAAAGTGAGGTGAAATCTCCTGAACAGGGGCACAGACAGCAAAACAAACTTTACATGGGTGTTAACCCTTTCATATGCTTTCCAAAAAGCTTAAAGTGGATGTAAACCCAAATCATCTGTGCCCAGTCTTGCCACACAGAGTTAATCCAGCTCTGAGCAATCCTCTTGTATTGTTCAGTGAAAATTAACAGACTTCCAGATAAAACCCTGTCTAAATACGAAGGCCTTTCCTCTCTCCTTGCTTTGAGTGACAGGCTATTTACATATCTAGCTTGGACATGTTTATCATATGTTATGTTAATCATAATATGAGGTGATCCACAGTATAAAAAGTGAGAAATCCACCCCTCCCCCACATAACACATCCTGGTAATATACAATGACCTGTGGATCACCTCATATTATGATAAACATAACATAACATATGATAAACATGTCCAAGCTAGATATGTAAATAACATGTCACTCAAAGCAAGGAGAGAGGAATGGATTTTGTATTTAGACAGGGTTTTATCTGAAAGTCTGTTAATTTTCACTGAACAATAAAAGAGGATTGCTCAGAGCTGGATTCACTCTGTGTGGCAAGACTGGGCACAGATGATAGGAAATCTTATACTCTACATTGTGACATAAAAAAAAAAAATTGGGTTTACATCCACTTTAAGCTTTTTGGAAAGCATAGGAAAGGGTTAACACCCATGTAAAGTTTGTTTTGCTGTCTGTGCCCCTGTTCAGAAGATTTCACCTCACTTTCTGTCCCAATGATAATTGGATTTTGAACATTTACTGGTCTGCAAAGCCCAGGTTAGCGTTGAACTCCATGCTAAATACTAAATATTGGCTAAATACAAGAGCTAGAAGAGTGATTGAAAATTAACCACTTCCCAACAGCCGTACGACTATATACGGCCGCAGGGTGGTTCTACTTCTCTGGGGCGCCGTCATTTGACGTCCGTCCCTTTCCGCGTTCCCCGCGCTCCCGAGCACGCAGCGGGGAACTTCTGTGCTGGCCGTGTCCCTTGGACACAGCCAATCACAGATCGCCGTGAACGGCCAATCGGAGTGGCCGTTTGCTAGACAATCTGTGCGGCCAATGAGAGATGATCTCATATGTAAACATATGAGATCATTTCTCATTGCCGGCTCTCACAGACAGCGGTGCTGTCAGGGAGAGAGGAGACCGATCTGTGTCTCTTGTACATAGAGACACAGATCGGTCACCTCCCCCAGTCACCCCTCTTCCCCCGCAGTTAGAACACTATATAGGGAATACATTTAACCCCTTCCTCACCCCCTAGTGTTAACCCCTTCCCTGCCAGTCACATTTATACAGTAATTAGTGCATATTTATAGCACTGATTGCAGTATAAATGTGAATGGTGCCAAAAATGTGTCAAAAGTGTCCGCCATAATGTCACAGTCACAATAAAAATCACAGATCGCCGCCATTACTAGTAACAAAAAATAATAAAAAATAATAATTCTGTCCCTTATTTTGTAGGCGCTATAACTTTTGCGCAAACCAGTCGCTTATTGCGATTTTTTTTTTTTTTTTACTAAAAATATGTAGAATACGTATCAGCCTAGACTGAGGATAAAAATTTTTTTTTAAAAAAAATTGAGCTATTTATTATAGCAACAAGTAAAAAAATTTTTTTTTTTCAAAATTGTTGCTTTATTTTTGTTTATAGCGCAAAAAATAAAAATCGCAGAGGTGATCAAATACCACCAAAAGAAAGCTCTATTTGTGGGAAAAAAGGACGTCAATTTTGTTTGGGAGCCACGTTGCACGACCGCGCAATTGTCAGTTAAAGCGACGCAGTGCCGAATCGCAAAAAGTCCTCTGGGCAGGAAGGGGGTTTAAGTGCCCAGTAGGGAAGTGGTTAATAAGGCTTTACATCTGTTCAATAAGAAAACGCTTTGCATTTATTCTGAAAATGGCACCCATGCCAAATTATAGCTTGATGCTTTTCAGATTGCGTTCTGTAACCAGCAGGTGGAGTGCTGAGTCTTTTGTCCTGCTGGCAATGCCAAAGCCGGTTGACTTTAGGTGGGTGAGGTGCATCAGACAGATCTAGCCTTTCATTTTGCAGACATGTAGATCAGTAGGAACTTACCAAGGCTACTAAGCTCATCTGAGATAATGACTCTGTCATTGTTGCAGGCAGTGCTTTGCTCAAGTAGGAAACTGCTGAAATGAAGATGAATGACTTTGTCTGCTGGGGCTACAATATTCCAAAGGCAGCTTGCATCGTTCTTGTAGAAGGAAGGATAACTCATTGACTGGAAGGTGCCCTTGCTGTCACTCAGGTCTTTGGGGCTGTAACAGCCAGATGCTATTTCCAAAAAAACAAATAATAAAATATTAGAAAGATCACCTTTTTTTTTTTTTTTTTTTTACAGCCGAACGGTCTTTTTTATATAACAGAAGGAAAAACTTTTGAAAAAGTGCACGTGCAGTAACGCCATTAATTAGTAACTAATCATTGGCGAATCTTTGAAATACTTTTAACACAGAACTCCAGTTAAAAATATTAAGATACAAATTAAATATTAAAATAACAAAAACAACTTTTGCAGCAATATTCACCTTCGATACATACATTTTCCCCGCAGTGCTTTTTTCTGCTGCTAGTGGTCCTCTGTCTGATGGCCAGCATCATTCAACCAACTTCCTCTGACCCCAGATCCTGTCCCCAGCCTGTGACTGGACAGTGAACGTAGAAGCAGTACAGTGAAGAACTCATCTCTCTCACTCTGCTCTCGCCTTTTATTAGCTTGTTTCCTGTGAGAACATGAATATATTGGCTCCATGTACTGCTTCTTCCGCCTATACCATCTCTGCTATATAGGGATTGCAAGAGGCTGATACCAGGTCAAATTCAGCCATACACATGGAATGTGCCAAGTATACCCGGCACACCCTAATCACCCCAGGTGGCACTGATTCCCCCTGCAAAGGGGCTGGGAAATTCTCTGTCTCAAATGTGAGGCATCAGAGGTCTGTTTAGACCCCTGATATTTCACCAAAGCCTCCAACAAGGGTCCTAAAAATAGTAAAAAAAAAGTTAAAAATAGTATAGTAAAAAACTGAACTGCTGACACCATTCTCTGCCCTACTGACACATTCCACTGCTTTACTGACTGACACCATCCACTTTCCTACTAACACTAACCTCTGCCTTACTGACACGTCCACTGCTCTACTGACACCATCTACTGTTATATTGACTGACACCATCCACTTTCCTACTAACACTAACCTCTACCTTACTGACACGTCCACTGCTCTACTGACACCATTCACTGCTCTACTGACACCATCCACTGCTCTACTGACACCATCCACTGCTCTACTGACACCATCCACTGCTCTGCTGACTGACACCATCCACTGCTCTGCTGACTGACACCATCCACTGTCCTACTGACACTAACATCTTCCCTACTGACACGTCCACTGTTTTATTGACTGACACCATCCACTTTCCTACTAACACTAACCTCTGCCTTATGCCACGTACACACGATCGGTTCATCTGATGAAAACGGACCGATGGATTTTTTCATCAGATATCCGATGAAGCTGACTTTCATCAGTCTTGCCTACACACCATCAGTTAAAAATCTGATCGTGTCCAACGCGGTGACGTAAAACAAAACGACGTGCAGAGAAAAATGAAGTTCAGTGCTTCCGAGCATGCGTCGACTTGATTCTGAGCATGCATGGATTTTTGACTGATGGATTTCCCCATAGACGATCGTTTTTTTCTATCGGTTTTTTAACCATCAGAAAATTCTAAAACAGGTTCTATTTTTTTTTTCACCGATGGGAAAAAAAACAATGGGGCGCACACAAGATCGGTTCGTCCGATGAAAACGGTCCATCGGACAGACCGATCGTGTGTACAGGGCATTACTGACCTGTCCACTGCTCTACTGACAAACACCATCGACTGCTCTACTGACACCATCCACTGCTCTGCTGACTGACACCATCCACTGTCCTACTGACACTAATATCTGCCCTATTGACACGTCCACTGTTTTATTGACTAACGCCATCCACTGTCCTACTAACACTAACCTCTGCTCTACTGACACATCCACTGCTCTACTGCCACCGTCCACTGCTCTACTGCCACCGTCCACTGCTCTACTGCCACCGTCCACTGCTCTACTGCCACCGTCCACTGCTCTACTGACATTGTTCTCTGCCCTACTGACAAAGTCCACTGCCCTACTGACTGACAAAATCCACTGTCCTACTGACACTAACCTCTGCCCCACTGACACATCCACTGCTCTACTGACTGACACCATTCACTGTCCTATTGACCCTAACCTCTGCCCTACTGACAAAGGCTTTCTTTCTTCTATTTACATCTGATGATCCTGCCAGCAAGTCTGTTTTTCTAAAGAACAAGTTCTCCAGCAGTAAGTAGCTGTTTACATGGATGAGACAACCACTTAACACTGGCAGCGGTACTTAAAATGATCAGCTTATTTATTCATGTAAAGCCTTTATCCCAAAAGGATCAGCTGTAACTGAATATAAAGTGTGAGTTGGAGGATGGCTTCTATTGGTTTGTGTAGTTAAATCTGCTAATACATTTAATATGCCCCTCTACCTCAGACTAACAATGCTGCTGCCTGCTGTGCCTCCTCTGCTCAGAGTTGTGTCTCACTAATACAGGAGGTGTGTTACTGGCCAGATCACCAAGTGAAACCAAAGGGGAAAAGCCAATAGGGGGAAAAAAAAAAAACGGATACAGTCACCACATCTAACGATTGGTAAGGTGCAATATATTACTTTGATTTTGGTTTCCATACCGTTTTAATATTTTCTCAGTTTGTCCTAACCCCTGTCTGTCTCTTTTGCTGGACAGCTTGGCATTAGCGTAAGTTTAAAGACATTTAAAAGAAAGTTTAAAGAAATAGGAAAAAAAACGTTATTTTTTTATTTTTTTACTAAATAATATAATTTCAAGCAATAACCCCATAAAAGTAACCAATATTTTCTATAATACAGTCACACATATATAGTACTGTATGTCATTGGTATTTATTAGGGTTGTCCCGATACCGATACCGAGTATTTGCGGGAGTACTCGTACTCCCGCAAATACCCTTGATGCCTAAATAGAATACTTGCCCCCCAGTCCCCCCCCCGCCGCCGCCGAAGCCGCCGTATATCGAAAAGCCGCCGCGTTAATCACCGCGCGGGGAACATTACAGTCAGCTTTCGTTTGAATAGCCGTTTTCCCCGCCGCGCATAGACACTCCCCCTTGCTCGGGATTGGACGGATCTGTCCAATCACGAGCAAGGGGGAGTGTATACACAGCGCGGCAGGGAAAACAGCTATTCAAACGAAAGCTGACTGTAATCTGTTCCCCGCGCGGTGATTAACGCAGCGGCGGCGGCATCATCATTTAGGTACGGGGGACATGACTGCATGTGGGGGGACATGGCTGGATATGTGGGGGACATGGCTGCATGTGGGGGCACATGGCTGGATATGTGGGGGACATGGCTGGATATGTGGGGGACATGGCTGCATGTGGGGGGATATGGCTGGATATGTGGGGGACATGGCTGCATGTGGGGGGACATGGCTGGATATGTGGGGGACATGGCTGGATATGTGGGGGACATCGCTGCATGTGGGGGGACATGGCTGGATATGTGGGGGACATGGCTGCATGTGGGGGACATGGCTGGATATGTGGGGGACATGGCTGCATGTGGGGGGACATGGCTGTATATGTGGGGGACATGGCTGCATATGTGGGGGACATGGCTGCATATGTGGAGGACATGGCTGCATGTGGGGGACATGGCTGCATATGTGGGGGGACATGGCTGCATATGTGGGGGACATGGCTGCATATGTTTGGGGACATGGCTGCATATGTGGGGGACATGGCTGCATATGTGGGGGACATGGCTGCATATGTTTGGGGACATGGCTGCATATGTGGGGGACATGGCTGCATATGTGGGGGACATGGCTGCATATGTTTGGGGACATGGCTGCATATGTGGGGGACATGGCTGCATATGTGGGGGACATGGCTGCATATGTTTGGGGACATGGCTGCATATGTGGGGGACATGGCTGCATATGTGGGGGACATGGCTGCATTTGGGGACACATTTAAAAAAAGTATCGGTATTCGGTATCGGCGAGTACATAAAAAAAGTATCGGTACTTGTACTCAGTCCTAAAAAAGTGGTATCGGGACAACCCTAGTATTTATGAGTATTTCCGTTGTGGTTTTCTTCTCTTATATAAGCCAGTGCTGTTTCCTCCTTAGCGGTTATACACAACCAGTGAGATGTTATTGGAAGTAGTTATTCCCAGGAGCCAGCGGTGCAATGACTGCTCTATAGGTGAAATATTATACTCTCCAGAGTAGGTCACAGATTTCATACCATAAATTACAACTTCGGGGACGGGAGCCTTGTTAACATGCACAAGCGTCATACATAGAAAATAAACAATCTTTATTTTAGGCTTGCCTGATACTTATATACTGACATGAAGCTTCATTCTAAGAGAAAGCACTGACTTGCCTCTTCTAATTTCATCTGTCAGCCGTGTGCTATTTTTATCATACGTATATACTGGAGACCAAGCCTTCTCCCCTATGATTCATGCTACGGGGACACAAAGCAGTGTTTCATTTGCAAAGTTAAGATTTCATAGGAGGAACTCCCAAGAGCAATTCTGACTTTTAGAAGACATAGTAACAAGACATCCCTCAAAACAACCTGTCTCTTGTTTGATTTATATATTTGATTTTCAACAAAACATTGTCACTGTTGCTTGGTATATCACAAAAAAGTGATCCCAATGACATTTCTTGATGTGTTTTGAAAGTTGTCAAAACCTAACTCTTGACTTACTGGCTATGAAAAAGATAACAAAATGCAATTTTTTAGGAAACGTTTTTTTTTAATGTTCTAATCACTTCCTAGCACTATGATGTAGAGCTGTGGGCATGTTTTACAAATATACCAAGCTAATATTAATTGCTTTCAAGAAAAAAAATGTTTACAGAGCTCAATAGCACAATCTATTTACAAACACAGGTGAGTCTGAAGAGCGAGTTATACTCCCCACCCTCTCTCTGCCCATGGGCGCTCGCTGAAATTTTTTCAGGGAGGGGCGCTTCAGCAGCAGCGATACACAGTCGCATTTAACCCTTTCTTCAAATGCTAGCAGAGGTTAAAAGCGCCCCGCTAGCGGCCGAATAGCGCAGCTAAAACAGTGCCGCTTTACCGATAACGCACCAGCTGGCAGTGTGAAATAGCTCTTGAGATAATTCAGCTTCACTCCATGCCCATATAAATATAGCCTAGAGAATGTACAGACCCCCCTTCAGCACAGATGGACCCCACCTTCAGCACAGACCCCCCCTTCAGCACAGACCCCCTCCATTCAGCACAGATGGACCCCCCTTCAGCACAGACCCCCCATTCTGCACAGACCCCTCCATTCAGCACAGATGTGGACTCCCCCTTTAGCACAGACCCACCCATTCCACACAGACCCCTCCATTCAGCACAGATGGACCCCCTTTAAGCATAGACCCCCCCTTCAGCACATACCCCCCTTCAGTACAGACCCCCCCCCCCTTCAGCACAGATGACCCCCCATCCCATTCACTACCTCAGATCAGCCATCAGCATGGCATAGGCACAGCAGGTTTCCTCCCCTTGTGTACACATAAACACTGGAGGGGGAGGCAGCTTCACTCTGCTCGCTGTGCCTGTGTGAAATCCGGCCCTGGACCACTCAGGCAGCCCGCAGCCGCAAAACTCTTCAACACCTTCTCAATTTTCTAGGGGGGGGGGGTCAATTGCCCCCTTGCCCTATGGAGCGGACGCCCATGTCTCTGCCTGTTTTTTTTTTTGTGGCTATACACAATAAAATATATGACTTTGACAACATACACTATATTAACAAAAGTATTGGGACACCCGCCTTTACATGCACATGAACTTTAATGGCTTACCAGTCTTGGTCTGTAGGGTTCAATACTAAGTTGGCCCACCCTTTGCAGCTATACCAGTTTAAACTCATCTGAGAAGGCTGTCCACAAGGTTTAGTGTGTTGTTGCTGTAATCACTATCTGTTTTTGACTTATGTCTATCAGTACATTGTGTATTACGGCAATTGAGTAGCTGTTTTATTTTTGAATCCTGCTTTTCCATGATTGTTTGTAAACATTTACCCTTATTTAATAAAATGTATACTTTTTTTATATAATCCTCTTACTTCTTTATGGTATACTGTCTTGGCTTCCTGCCCGTACTATCCTTTGGGGCTTCTTTTCTTTTCCCAAATATTTTGGGATGTGGCAGGAAGTTTCAGGATTAGCCCAATCTCAATTTAGTTTCTCCTTTATATAATTTTTCACACCCATTGCAGCTATAACAATTTCAACTCACCTGGGAAGGCTGTCCACAAGGTTTAAGAGTGTGTCTATGGGAATGTTTGACTAGTTTTCCAGAAGCGCATTTATGAGGTCAGGCACTGATATTGGACGAGAAGGGCTGGCTCGCAGTCTCCGCTCTAATTCTTACCAAAGGTGTTCTATTGGGTTGAGGTCAGGACAGTCAAGTTCCTCCACCTCAAACTCGCTCACCCATGTCTTTATGGACCATGCTTGCTTTGTCCACTGGTGCGCAGTCATGTTGGAACAAGAGGAGGTCATCCCCAAACTGTTCCCACAAAGTTGGGAGCATAAAATTGTCCAAAATGTGTTGGTATGCTGACACCTTGAGAGTCCCCTTCACTGGAACTAAGGGGTCAAGCCCTATCCCTGAATAACAACCCCACACCATAATCCCCCCTTCACCAAATGTTTTGGACCAGTGTACAAAGCAAAGTCCATAAATACATGGATAAGTGAGCTTGGGGTGGAGAAACTTCACTGGCCTCAACCCAATAGAACACCTTTGGAAAGAATTATAGCAGAGATTGTGAGCCAAGCCTTCTCATCCAACATCAGTGCCTGAGCTTACAAATGTGCTTCGGGAAGAATGGTCAAACACATAGACACACACTTAAACCTTGTGGACAGCCTTTCCAGAAGAGTTGAAGCCAAGGGTGGGCAACTGAATATTGCACCCTACGGACTAAGACTGGGATCCAATTAAAGATCATGTGTGTGTAAAGGCAGGTGTCCCAATTCTTTAGGTAATATAGTGTAGGTGTTTCCTATATTCAATGTTTACCTTGCTGCAGTCCTGGTTTCATGTCCTCATTGTTCGTTTTTGCTTTCATGTTGCTGTAAATCCTCTCTGTTCTGGACACTTCATGGTTGTCTGTTTCCTGATAACCACAGTACTGGGAGATTTCTCACGGTGGTCACTAATCAAGGAGGTGTGATTACTGTGTGTAAAACTAAACTGGATTGGTGCTGAGGAGTTTTAGACAAAGTATCACTGCTCTCTATTGGCTGACTGCCCTCTAGTGGCTCTCTGTACATCAGAGAACCAGCAAACAACAGCAAAAACGAAACTACACTGCAGGCACATTATATGATTGTTTTTTTTATCTATTTTTAATCATTTTTAAAAGGAATCAGTTAACTATTATGTCCCTATGCCCTGTAAACAGTCATTTCAGCTAAAAAATTTTTTTCCTTTAGTGACCCTTTAAGAAGTAGAGACTCTTCACTTTGTAAACTCGGGTGAAGCTGTGCTCACATTAAATTCCCAATAATGAGCAAAATAAATTAAAAGTACAAGATTTTTGCTTGCACTTGAATGGTATATTAAAGCGTTTGTTACCCGAAAAAAATAAAATAATGTATCCTGTCCCTTTAAAGCATGTTATACAGCACAGTGCTTGTGCTGTGTAATTTGGCCCCCTGTATCACCTAAAAAACCTGGTTGATCCTGACAGTTTCTGCCCTCCCCTCTGTAAACTGACCACGGTATATCATGGCTGCTGAGCCCTGACACCGTGCTCAGTTTACGTGCCTGCGTCAGCCGCAGCTCCCCTGTCTGCTCTCCTCTCTCCCCCTCCATACCTACCTGTCAGCTCGTAATAGTGCCCCTCCTGCTGCTCAAATAACATCTATATTTTCATACTATCCACTCTGTGTCCCCTCTGTGTGTGATTTATAAAAAAAAATGCATATTATATCTCATTTCAGAGCGCCTCACTGTGATCACATGACCAGCTGCCTATCTCTCTCCTCTCCTCCCCTCCCCTCGTTCTGTCTGACATCAGTGGGAGAATCTGGGCCCTGCCCTCTGCAGCTGTCAGACGGGAAGAGGAGAGAGCCAGCCAGTCACATGAGCACGGAGAGGCGCTCTGAAATGAGGTATAATCTGCATTTTTTTTATAAATCACACACACAGGGGGACACAGGATTAGGACACAGAGCCAATAGTATGAAGATGTTAGAGTGGCTTAACAACCACTTTAACATAAGTCAAAAAAGTTAAGGGAACCTTCATTTTGTTATGTGAACAGCCTCTACTCCGATAGTATCTCAAGCCTGGTATCTTTTTCTACTTAATGCATGCGAGATCCAGCTAGATGAATCTCCTCTAGCTAGTTGAGATTCACTACCATTTCTAAATCATACCTCTAAAATGACAAGCTACTGGTGCTATGCTCCACAAGTCCTTCTTTGTAGAATAAGCTAAATACAAAAGTGTTAGGGGTGATAAATTGAAATGGGGCCCAGTGAATCACATGGCTAACATGATAAGTTAATACTTACAGTATACATCAAATATATTCTTTTTGATGGTGTCGTCTATCCAGTCAAGATGAGCAGATGCACGGGTGAACACACTAGGTTTTTTATCCATAATACACCCTATAGGGCCAAAACTGGTAATTCCATGAATTTCCCAGATTGAGCTGTTGGTAGTTGAAGGGCAGACAAGTGGTCCACCAGAATCCCCCTGGTGCATAAAAAAAATAAAAGAATCATACATATCAAAACATTACCTTAAGGAAAATAAAGACACCAGAATAAAGACAGAGATTAGGAAGGTCTTGTTTACACTTGTGTTGCTTATTTAACCATTTGACTTCTGGAAGATTTACCCCACTTTATGGTATACGGTGGTATTTGATCACCACTGTTTTTTGTTTTTTTTTCTGCGCTATGAACAAAAAAGACAGGACAATTGTGAAAAAAAAACAACAATATTTCTTAAATTCTGCTATAAAACATATCCAATAAAAAAAGAAAAAAAAAAACGAATTTCTTCATAAATTTAGGCCAATTAAATCTGAGGGTAGATCTAAAATGAGGGGAAGCTCTGCTGATTTTATCATCCAATCATGTGCAAGCTAAAATGCTGTTCTTTATTTTCTTTGCGTGTCCCCCTCAGATCTACAGCGACTGCACTTCCAGTGCAATTTCAAGTGCACTTTGCACTTGTAGTTTGCACTTGTAGTGCAAAGTGGATTTGCCTTTAGTAAATAACTCCCATACTGTCTACAAACTATGGTGTGTATATATACTGGAATTTTTACATTTTATTTATACTAGTAATGGCAGTGGTCAGCAACTTATAGGGGGACTGCAAAATTGCGGTGGACAATCTCACACTGACACTTTGTGGGAATCAGCGACACTAATACAGTGATCAGTGCTAACATTATCTACTGTCACTGTACTAATGACACTGGCTGGGAAGGTATTCATCAAAGGGTTAAATGTGTGCCTAACCAGTGTTGTTGTGAGTAGAGTGTGGTGCTTTTACTAAGGGATGTGCTGGATTTTATTCCCAGCCTTGCAGCAAAACAAAATACAACACATCCCTGCTGACAGGATTGAGCTCTGCATTGTTTACATGTGCAGAGCTCCGTCCAGTATGTCTCCTCGCCGATCAGCGGGTGCCAGTGTTCATCCACTGGTTGGCACCCGCTGATCTACTTCTGCTCTGGCTAATCACAGCAGAAGCAGCGGGCCCAGAGCATGCACACCCCTATCCAGAAATGCAAAATCACATATATATATATATATATATACACACACACACAGTATACCAAAATAAGCCCTACTGTGATTTTCAGCAAGGGCTGCAATATAAACCCTTCCCTGAAAATAAGCCCTATTATTAAGTGCTTCTAAAATCCTAGAATGTACTGTATTACAGTAGTATATAATGTAATCTGTGTGTGTTTCTGTAATCTATTTGTGATAAATACCTTTGTTACAGCGCAGCTTGGCGCTCAGCTGCCCTCCCAATGCTCTTTTCCTCTTCTCCCAGCTGTCAGCGGGCGATCTCGCCCCCCCATGCAGTGCTCGGAGCAGGGAAGAAAGGTCTGGCCAGTCACGGAAGCGCCAAGCAGCGCTATAAGAAGGTATTTATCACAAAAAGATTACAGAAACATACACATACACACATTCTAGGATTTACACCCACTTTTACTCAGTTCCACTGGCCACTGGGGATTCCTGACAGGCAGGGAGGGAGATAGGGAGAGAAAACAGCACAAGACAAGCACTACCCCGAAAATAAGCCCTACTGGGTCTTTTGTTGCCAAAATTAATATAAAATTAATATAAGACCCAGGCTTATTTTCGGGGAAACACCTGATGTGTACGTGATGCTGCGCAGAGCGACTGCCCTGTAGCAGTAATCTAATATAGGGCGGTCGGCAACTGGTTACGAACGATCAGCATTGAATCACTTTTCAGAGGGCATTTTACCGATGGTGAGGAAGAGTTCTATTGCTTACTCACTGCCTGTTTTAACACCTTGAACCCCACTTCAGCACACCGTAACTGCATGCATGCAGTTGTGGACATCTCAATTTTTTTGAGTGGGTTGCATTTAGTGGGCGGTACTGCCTGCTGAATGAAACAGTAGGCATAATTTTTATACACCCCCCTCACCTTTCTTTGCAGCTTAAAGGGGAGTGGTTGGGGGTGGTAAAAATGAGGCTTAACTGTATGTTTTTACTGCCCCCAACCACAAGTGCAAACGAAGTCTAGGAAAAACTATGGGTATATGCATAAAAACACAAACAATAAACTCACTCATCCCTGTCTTAATGGACCTTGCTTTGTGCACTGGTCCAAATCATTTGGTGGAGGGGGGATTATGGTGTGGGGTTGTTATTGAGGGGTTGGGCTTGGCCCCTTAGTTTCAGTGAAGCATACTCCTAAGACATCAGCTTGCCAAGACATTTTGGACAATTTCATGTTCCCAACTTCGTGGGAACGGGTTGGAGGTGGACCCTTCCTGTTCCAACATGACTCTGTACCAGTGCACAAAGCAAGGTCCATACAGACATGGATGAGCGAGCTTGGGGTGAAAGAACTTGACTGGTCTCAATCCGAAATAACACCTTTGGGATGAATTAGAGCGGAGACTGCAAGCAAGGCTTTCTCATCCACATCAGTGCCTTACCTCACAAATGCGCTTCTGGAAGAATGGTCAAACATTTCCATAGACACACTCCTAAACCTTGTGGACAGCCTTCCCAGAAGAGTAGAAGCTGTTATAGCTGCAAAGGATGGGCCAACTCAATATTGAACCCTACAGACTAAGACTGGAATGCCATTAAAGTTAATGTGCGTGTAAAAGCAGGTGTCCCAATACTTTTGGTAATATAGTGTATCTGTAGGGCCAGATTCACAAAGAGATACGACGGTGTATCTCCTGATACGCCGACGTATCTCTGACTTACACTGGTCGTATCTATGCGCCTGATTCATAGAATCAGTTACGCATAGATATGGCTAAGATCCGACAGGTGTAACTGTGTTACACCGTCGGATCTTATTTGCAATTTGAAAATGGTGCGGAGGGCGTTCCCGCTGATTTACGCTGAATAATATGTAAATCAGCGAGATACGCGAATTCATGAACATACGCGGACCCGACGCAATGTTGTTACGACGTTTCCGTAGCGGTTTTCCCGGCGTATACTTACCCCTGCTTCTATGAGGCGCAGCCAATGTTAAGTATAGCCGTCGTTCCCGTGTCGATTTTGAATTTGTTTACGTCGTTTGCGTACGCCGATTCAGAAACCCACGCGTCGCAAGTTACGCTCACGCCGAAACCACTGATGTCCTAGTGACGTCAGTGGGAGCAATGCACGCCGGGAAATTTCGCGGACGGCGCATGCTCATTTAAATCGGCGCGGGAACGCGCCTGATTTAAATGGTACACTCCCCCTAGCCACGGAATTTGAATTCCGCCGGGGGTTTTACGATCCGCCGCCGCAAGTTTGGAGGTAAGTGGTTTGTGAATTACCCACTTGCCTCTCAAACTTGCGGCAGCGTATCTTAAATCAGATAGATCAAGCGGATCTAAAGATCCGCTGATCTACCTGAATCTAGCCCGTAGTGTTTACTTATCTGTCTCCAAATCCCAAAGTGTGGGTTCTCTCTGGTGCTTTGTTCCTCTGTTATCAGCATGAGTCACTTATGAGAAGTTCTGACACATGAGATAACAGTAGCTGAAAATTTGTGTCGGGGAGGGAGCTTGTCTATTCATCGTACAACTGCATGTTCCGTTCCTCTGCCTTTGTGGGGGGGGGGGGGGGGTGTCCCTTTCTCCAATTAGCTTTCACACAGTGCAAATACAGTCTCTCCAGCCAACCCTAGGTACTGATGAATAATGAAGAAAGATTTTTAACATGATCTACACTTTTCAAAGAATGTAGAGAGGGCAAGACAGCAGGTATACAAGTAAAACCTATGTAGCAGAATGTGTTTAATCTCTGTGTATCATCTGAAGCTGTTCACTTCACTGGGTATACAGTATGTAAGGGTTTACAACTATTTTAATAAGGACATACACCATTGGGACATTTTCCCCCCCAGAAAATGAATAGTAACAGTTTTTGTAATCTGCAGAAATACATCAAGTATAGGTATGTACCCTGCAGAGTTTTCACTTACAGATTTTACAAAACATGCAATTTGACAGCTGGATATAGAGCTTTGTGTTGCTGCAGATAAGAACAGTGTTAAAGCAGAACACAGATTCCTAAGTTTCCCGCAAAGGTTTTCACACAGTGAAAGAAATTGGGGACATTTTATGAATAACACCGCTTCATAGCGTTCTTCTTTAAAGTTGTTCATTAGATTCAAAGATGTAGGCTCAAATGATAGACATATCTTGACTTTGTAAAAGCCAAGCTTGGCTCCTGCTTACTCCTGCATGCACTCTGTGTAAGTGCCGGTCTCTTGTCACATTCCGCTCCCTATCACAGATTGCTCCGGAAGTGACGTTTTTTCACCGCCATCTTGCTACACCCCAAAGTCCTGCACAGTAATGATAGAGTGAGAAGGGGCAAGCGGACATCTTGTTACACCCACCAAAGTTTTAGATTTCACAGTTATTTTCAACACAAAATGGAGTTTATATGCTTAAATACAGTATTTGGAAATCCGACCCACTGTTTACATGTTAAATGTGAATATAAGAGGTGTTCTGTCACATTAGCAACCATGTAAGGTCAGCGGGTTTACTGCTGCTTTTAAAATTTAACATGTAAACAGTCTGTCGGATTTAAAAACACTGTATTTAAGCATATAAGCTCCGTTTTGTGTTGAAAATAACTGAAATCTAAAACTCCGGTGGGTGTAACAAGATGTCCGCTTGCCCCCTTCTCGCTGAGGGAACCACCATCATTGAAAACAATTACCTTTTGGATGACATGCGAATCTAGTTTGTGCTTAACACATAGCATTCGGTATCAAATCGCACACGCGTGAACCGGCACTCAGTCAATGAAGCCACCCATGATTTTGCAGGACCAAGAAGTAAGATTGGGAGGCAGGAGGGACTTGATGTTGGCTAAACTAGAAGAGTTGTACATAACTTCAGATACCCACATTTCTGGTCTACTGATAATTTTGACATGCCGTTTTATTGAAGGTAAGCTCTGCCTATGCATTCCTAAGCTTAGTTGCCCAGATATGGAATGAATTTACCTAACAGTGTTTACTTGGGTTGGATGGGGTGATTGTTCATGCAGCTATTCCCTTTTTATTCCACAGCTTAAAAAAAACACCCAATGGATTTTAAAAACCTATGTTCACCTAGTCTGAATGTTGAGGCATTTCTTGTCCCTAGATTCTTAAATGTGATACACTGAGCAAGGAAAAATATACAAAATCTGGTTAAAATTATGGGTATGCAAAAATGTTAATATGTTGCACACAATAAATGGACAGTTCATTTGACAAATAAACATTACAGTTAACAAGAAAAAATGAATAAAAAAGAATAAAAATGTGATAAATGCTTTATATTTTTTTCATGCTGAATGTTAAAAAGGTTCCTTAATAATTGTCATCCAGTATTGTTTAGTGTCTTGATTTTTTTTTTAAATAAGCCTTCTGTATTAAAAAAAAACAAAAAACACTCACCTGACATACAGACTTAAGCTCATCAGGGAGAGCATAACCAGCACAGATCATAGATTCCTTTATTTGGAACCACCAATACTGAGGAGTTTTGCAAACTTCATAACCAATAACAGGTAGTACCACTTGATTTAATGCCTCAGCAGCTTTGGGAGCCGTTGAATTTCCTGAAACAGATTTAACAGATTTGTGATTTCAGAAACCATCTGAACTCATTGATTATATATATATATATATATATATATATATATATATATACACGCTTTAAATCATCTGTATGGTATATTATTTTGAATTGATATTCGCCTTGTGGCCTTTTTTGCACAGCAAGGTATGGGAGATGGACTCAGACTGGGAGATGGAAGGTCAACTCTATTGTACATGCTAATCAAGCTCTGCTTTAGGCTCTGTTCACATCTAGGCTTATGAGGGCGAAATCGAGGTAAAATCGTGCAAATAGAATTGGACGCCCGCAGGGCCGGACTGGCCTACCGAGATACCAGGAATATTCCCAGTGGGCCAGCTGCCTGGCTGCTCCTGGGGGCCGCTGTGAGGGCAGCGGCGCCTGAAAAAAATATGGCTGCGTAGCCGGCCGACATTCAACTGCGCATGGGCCAGCGCAGTTCCGAAGCTAGCCGTGCTCGGGAAAGCCCTACATGCTTGGAAATTTTCAAAAAGGCGGGCTCATGCACAGTGACACGGTGGTGCCGAGCGGCGTCATTTTAAAAAGTTAAGCAGTAGCGCGCCGCTCAGTAAGGTCTCATCTGGCGTGTGCCTCTTCCTACGTCCATCCATCCGCAGCCTCTGACCTCCTGTCCCCCCCTCCATAGCCTCTGAACTCCCATCCCCATCTCCACAGCCTCTGACCTCCCATCCCCCCCTCCGCAGCCTCTGACCTCCTGTCCCCATCTCCACAGCCTCTGACCTCCTGTCCCCCCCCTCCGCAGCCTCTGACCTCCTGTCCCCTCCTCTGCAGCCTCTGACCTCCTGTCCCCTCCTCCGCAGCCTCTGACCTGCTGTCCCCCCCTCCGCAGTCTCTGACCTCCTGTCCCCCCTTCGCAGCATTTTTACCGCGATTGTCGATTGACGCAGGAAAAGCGCACCACATTGGGTGTGCTATTGAAATCGACAGGAATGCACGGGCGTCCCGCGATTTGCCGTTATTGCGTAACGTGGGCAGAAACGTGGAGCTGTGAATGGAAACCTTAGGCACAATGTTCACAAGGCACATGCTGATAGCAGTATAGAGTGAGTAGAATTGATGATTTATTATTGTTTTTCCTTAATTGTCCAAACAACAGTCTGTGGACAGGGAGGTAACACCACTGTATTCCTTCAAGTTTAAATCTAACAGATATAAAAGACATATCTGAATGTAGCTCTGTATTTAATAATATATCATTAAATATATTTTAAGGCAAGCCGTAGCTAAATGGATAAAATGAAATTGGTATCAGCCTTTTTGTACAGCAGAGCTTAAACTTGCAGAGGGAGAAGAAGCATAAGGGGCCAGTCACTTGTTCTGCAGGGCTCATGTCCAAATAAAGGATCTAGGCCCCTTTCACATGGGGCAGACTCAGTTTTGATCAGCAAGGGAGTGTTCTGCTAACACCCTGCTGATCAGAGCAGAGCAGGCAGATGACAGGTTTTTAAGCAGACCGTATCAGATTGGAGGTAGGCGGGTGTAAACGGGCACAAGTCGGTTTACACCCGCCGTTGCACAGGGGTGAATGGATAATCAGATCAGGTCAGCCTGAAAAACTGGCAGGTGCTTTAGGGTAGAGCTATGTAAATCTTCAAACTGGAGGACAGAAATACAAATCCTTGACAGGTAAAACAGTTTCATGTATTTCATCTTTGTATTTATTTACTTGCCTGGATTGCAGATTTAACTTTAACAAACAAATCAGTATCACCACTCTTAAGCCTGGTACACACGATCAGATTTTCCGTGGACAAAGCGTAGGACTTATGTCCGAAGGTCGTTGGCTAGGAATTTGTCTTACAAACGGCACACAGTTGTTGATCAACAAACACAAAACTATGGGCTAGATTCAGGTACATTTCCTTAAAGTTACGTCGGCGCAGCGTATCATATTTACGCTGCGCCACCGTAAGTTAGAGAGGCAAGTGCTGTATTCACAAAGCACTTGCCTCCTAACTAACGGCGGCGTATCGTAAATGGGGCCGGCGTAAGCGCGCCTAATTCAAATGAGCATGAGGGGGGCGTGTTTTATTTAAATTAATGGTGACCCCGCGTATTTTACGTTTTTTACGAATGGCGCATGCGCCATTCGTGAAAGAATCCCAGTGCGCATGCTCGAAATTCGCCATTGCTTTTGACGTGAACGTAAATTACGTCCAGCCCTATTCGCGAACGCAAACAACGTAAAAAATTCAAATTTCGAAGCGGGAACGACGTCCATACTTAACATTGGCTGCGCCTCCTAATACCTGTAGCAGGCATAAGGTTACGCCGAAAAAGCCTAACGTAAACGACGTAACTAAATTGCGCAGGGCGTACGTACGTTTGTGAATCGGCGTATATAGGTCATTTGCATATTTTATGCCGAAAACGACGGAATCGCCACCTAGCGGCCAGCGTAAATATGCACCCTAAGAAATACGACGGTGTAAGAGACTTACGCCAGTCGGATCTTAGGCTAATGTCGGCGTATCTTGCTTTCTGAATACAGAAAAAAGATACGCCGGTGCAGCTTTGAATTTAAATCAATGCTGAATCTAGCCCTATGTGTTTTTTCTGCTCTTTAGCACAACGCTTTGGGCAACTTCTGCTAATGTTGTGTTATGGTTAGCATTGCTTCTGAGCATGCGTGTTTGTACTTTGGAGTTTTGTCCGATGGACTTGTGTACACACAATTGGATAATCCATCAACACACATTTGTTGTCGGAAAATTTTAAAGCATGCTATCCAACATTTGTTGGCAGAAAATCCGACAACAATTGTACGATGGAGCATACAAACGGTCGGATTTTCCGACAACAGCCTGCCATCACACAATTCCCGTCGGAAAATCTGATCGTGTGTACGGGCCTTTCCTGTGCTGGCTGACAATAGTGCATAGATCCCCTAACTAAAGTGCCAAAAATTAGAAATTCTTTAGCAGACCGGATCGTTCATATATATGAATTTCAACTGTGCATTTAGAAATCTGCCTGAAGTCTGGCTTTAAAATATCAACACATTTTTATAAAAGCTTTTGTGTCAAATGTTATTTTTAATATTAGAAGATGAAGTCGTTACTTGCCTGTTTCGTCTCCCCATCCAGTTGCATGGCATCGGTAATTTTCAGCTAAGACCTGATCTTTTGGTGGAAGACAGGCAAAATCGATAACATCATTAGCCACCACCTCACCATCCAGCCTGACCAAGGCAATATCATACTCCAGTCCTAGAACGGCAGGGTAGCCAAAGCCTTCATGGCGGTAGATGCCAAGAATTTTGAAGCATTGCTCCTTTGGCTCCACCAGTGTTAGGTTATGTTTGCCAATACACATTTGCCAGCGATATAACTCATCTGCATAACTTGAAAGATAAAAATCCAATGTAGTTACATCTACAAAGAGTTTGCCTAATATACCCATGAACACATAAACACCCATGTATGTGCACACACATCCACACACATTTGTTGACATATTTTATCACTTGTATATTAACAAATATGCAAATGATAAAATAATACTTTTAAATAATAATTTACGCCCAAACCTCCCTGTAGAGCAGTGGTTCTCAACAAGTACCCCCAACAGGCAATGTTTTGGGAATTTCTCTCAGGCCCCGTACACTCGAGAGGATCCATCCGCTGGAATTGATCCGCGGACCGGCTCCAGCGGATAGATCCCCTGGTGTGTACAATCCAGCGGATCTGTTTCCGCGGATTTTTATCCCCTGGGATGGATTTCAAGCGGATAAAAATTTGAAGACATGCTTTAAAATCTATCCGCTTGAATCCATCCCAACGGATTGATCCGCTGGTCTGTACAGACTCACCGGATCAATCCGTCCGAATGGATCCCCCGCATGCGTCGTAATGATTCGACGCATGCGTGGAATTCCTTATATGACAGCGTCGCGCACGTCATCGCGATGGGATTTCGGCGCGGATTTCGATGCGATGGTGAGTACACTCCATCGGATCCAAATCCGTGGAAATCCTCGAGAGGATTTATCCGCGGAAACGGTCCGGTGGACCGTATACGCGGATAAATCCTCTTGTGTGTACTAGGCCTTAGATAAAATAGCTGTCCAAAATACCAAGCCAAGGGGCCAAATTCACGTAGATCAGCGGATCTTTTGATCCGCTCGATCTACCTGATTTAAGATCCGCTCCTGCAAGTTTGCGAGCCAAGTGGGTAATTCACAAACCACTTACCTCCAAACTTGCGACGGCAGATCGTAAATCCCCCAGCGGAATTCAAATTCCGCGGCTAGGGGGAGTGTACTATTTAAATCAGGCGCGTTCCCGCGCCGATTTAAATGAGCATGCGCCGTCCGCGGAATTTCCCGGCGTGCATTGCTCCCACTGACGTCGCTAGGACGTCAGTGGTTTCGACGCTTACGTAAACGACGTCCATCCGTATTCGAGAACCACTTATGCAAACGACGTAAAAAAAAATTAATTTGACGCGGGAACGACGGCTATACTTAACATTGGCTGCGCCTCATAGAAGCAGGGGTAAGTATACGCCGGGAAAGCCGCTACGGAAACGTCGTAAGAACACTGCGTCGGGTCCGCTTACGTTTGTGAATTCGCGTATCTCGCTGATTTACATATTATTCAACGTAAATCAGCAGGAACGCCCCCGGCGCCTTTTTCAAATTGAAAATAAGATCCGACAGTGTAACACAGTGTAACACTGTCGGATCTTAGCCATATCTATGCGTAACTGATTCGATGAATCAGACGCATAGATAGGACCAGTTTAAGTCAGAGATACGATGGTGTATCAGGAGATACACCGTCGTATCTCTTTGTGAATCTGGCCCAAGGACTCTGATTTAAAGCACCCGTGCAAGATAAAGTAAAAACTGCAAACATGGCCTGTTGGGGATACTTGAGGACAGGGTTGAGAACCACTGCTGTGGAGCATATGTCCCAGCATTATTTTCCCATAGTGAGAAATTCACCAGAATTTTAACTGTTTTTTAGGGACAGCGGCTATGAGCTCAGTTCCTATTGACGTAGGCACACCACCAGAAATTAATCTCCCAACAACGCTCCCTATGCATTGTATGGGCAAGCTTTTGGTATTTAAGGCAGCAGCTTTGTTTTGTGCAGAAAGAAACTGATATATACTTATAGCACCCTGAGGTTTAGGCAGGGTGGCTACTGAATTTATCTGCCAAGTAATAGTTGTCTTGGTCAATTATTAAGAGGTCAATTGATTTCACTCTAATTCTGGAATTGTTGCACTTTTCTCTTTTGTCGCTAGGTGGCCGGGTACTTGGTGACACTAGATAAGACAAGGGCATTGCAAGGACAGATTAATAATGAATGGGGTATCTCAGCCAATGGGCAGGGATTTTTTTCTCCCTTGACCTGCTGGGAGAGCCTATTTATTTGGGTGAGGTCAGGTCATCGGGGTTCTGTGCCACCTGGACAGCTGTCAGGGTGGACATGTGTTGTGCTGCTTCGGGCTGCTCGGCTAGAACCTGAAGCCTATCCTGGGACATCTTGCTGCTAGGCTGTCTATGGGCCTATCCAGAAGCAAGAGAGCAACGTAGGGTTGGGATTTCGGCTTGCAGTCCAACCAGAAGAGACGGTTCTGCCGGGCCAGAGAACCTGTCATGTTCAGAGGTAGAGGGGATGCTGTTGCCACTAAGGGACCATCCACCTTATTACCAGGGACCACAGTGAGTAGCTGAAGCAAGTACCAGAGCAGTATTCTCACCAACCGGGGACGGTGAAGAATTGGGAAACTTCAGCCGGTGTCAAGTCAGGGACCTAGCCAGCAGAGTTGACGCTTGCAGAGCAGTATTGTGTGCCAAGCTAGAGACACAACAGGGAAGTAGGGGTGACTCTTGAGGAAGATACTGAGTGAGAAGTTTGGAAGATCTCAGGAGATCCAGTGGCAGTGGATCAGCAAGTCTAGTGAAAGACTGGGAACTTAATTGAGTGAAAATCTACAAGAGGAGATTGTAGAGGGAGTAAAGACATTTGTTACAAGACTGTTACCATAGGAGACAGCGGTCCTACTCATGCAGATGTGGTGTCTTGCTGGATGCCTTTCCCTGCATGGCTGTCTGCCTATAGAAGTCTTGAGTCTGGCAATTAACATTGCAACTACTTAAGGGTGTCCTGACCCTAAACCCTCTCTCCCACAATTCTGTTTAAGAGACAATAAATCTTTTTGCATTCAAGAAGTGTCTGGCGCCCATTAATCTACCTTGCATTACACCCACCATGCCTTGTAACCACACTCTACACAGAAGGATGACAGCTGTCTCTAACTCTGGAGGTCACCATTAGACCTTGCTACATACTGTATTCAAAAGAGGGACAGAAAATGGTTGGGAGGTGAAATTCTGCAGTCCAGCAGGCAGGGCTAATAACGCTAGTTGGGATTTCAGTGCCGGACTGTGTTTTCAGCCCTAACTAGAAGTTAGATTTTTTGCAGACCAAGAGGTATTTTTCTGTATTTGCTGAATTTTGTAATGGTTAAAACATGGGAAATCCAGCCCCATGCTGTGTGGGGCCCTTTCCCACATGACCCCCATTTATCCTATCCTTTCCATTTCCTGTCACCCCCCCTCTTTTCCTTTTCTTAGAAATGTTTACAGGTGCCGAAACCCATGCGTAACATGGTGTATATGGTAAGGTATTTTCCTCCCTTCGGTATGTAATTAGACAAGCTCATCATTTCATTTGCCATGCTTTACAAAGTTTTGTCTTTGTAATATTTACAAAGTTGCATATGGTCCTTGTTCTCTGTTTTAATTGTTAAAGTGGATGTAAACCCCATTCATGAAATCTGATTTGGGCACATATATCTGTAGTGTTTACTCATCTCTTTTCAAATTTCTAAGTCCCATGTCTTTCTGCTGCTCCGTTCCTCTGTTATCAGCATGATAACTTCTGACAGTGTAGCCAACCGCCCATAGATTTACCGGCAGCCCATAAAAAATCTGTAGCAGGAGAAAAGTGGCAGTAAAAAATGGTGGACTATCCACCACAGAGACCAACTGTATCTGAAAGAGAACCGCCCGCTGAAGAAGAGTATACCTGCTGCCATAACAACGGTATTCCTCTTCAAAGGGCCCCCCTCCCGCCGCTCTTCGAAGCCGTCGGCAGTGGCGGAGGCAATCCGGTCCTGTCCCTACCTGGGTATGGAGACGAGTGAGGGGAAGATGGCCAAAACGTCACTTCCTCCCAATGCTCCTAAAGGTAATGTTTTTTTTTAATTTATTCTTTTTTAATTGCATTATAGTGTAAATATGACATCTGGAGTCCTTTTTACCCCAGATCTCATATTTAAGAGGAACTGTCATGCTTTTTTTTCTATTACAAGGGATTTTTATATTCCTTGTAATAGAAATAAAAGTAACCCAAATTATTATTATTTTTTTTAAAGCGCCCCGTCCCGACAAGCTCGCACGCAGAAGCGAACACATATGTTAGCAGCACCCACATATGAAAACAGTGTTTAAACCACACATGTGAGGTATTACCGTAATTTTTAGAGCAAGAGCAAAAATCCTAGCCCTAGACCTCCTCTGTAACTCAAAACATGCAACCTGTAGAATTTTTTAAACGTCACCTATGGAGATTTTTAAGGACAAAAGTTTGTCGCCATCCCACGAGTGGGCGCAATTTTGAAGCATGACATGTTGGGTATCAATTTACTCGGTGTAACATTATCTTTCACAATATAAAAACAATTGGGCTAACTTTACTGTTGTCTTATTTTTTAAATAAAAAACTTGTTTTTTCCCCCAAAAAAGTGCGCTTGTAAGAACGCTGCGCAAATTCGGTGTGACAAATGGTATTGCAACGACCTCCATTTTTTTCTCTAGGGTGTTGGAAAAAAACTGTATAATGTTTGTCTGTTCCAAGTAATTTTCTAGCAAAAAAAATGTTTTTAACTTGTAAACACCAAATCTCAAGAGTCTTGGGGCCAGATTCACATAGAAGAGCGGCGGCGTAACGTATCGTAGATACGTTACACCGCCGCAATTTTTCATCGCAAGTGCCTGATTCACCAAGCACTTGCGATGAAAACCTACACCGGCGGCCTCCGGCGCAAGGCCGGCCAATTTAAATGGGCGTGTGCCATTTAAATTAGGCACGCTCCCGTGCCGGACCTACCGCGCATGCTCCGTTTCCGAACTCCCGTCGTGCATTGCGCGCCGTGACATCATTTTTTCGAACGGCGACGCGCGTAGCGTAATTCCGTATTTCCGGACGGCTTACGCAAACGACGTTATTTTTAAAATTTCGACGCGGGAACGACGGCCATACTTTATACAGCAATACGATTGCTGTGTAAAGTTAAGGCCCCAAAAAAAACGACTAACTTTGCGATGGGAAACTAGACTAGCGGCGACGTAGCGAACGCGAAAAACCGTCGGGAATCGCCGTAACTCCTAATTTGCATACCCGACGCTGGTTTACGACGCAAACTCCCCCCAGCGGCGGCCGCGGTATTGCATCTTAAGATCCGACAGTGTAAAACAATTACACCTGTCGGATCTTCTGGCTATCTATGCGTAACTGATTCTATGAATCTGTCGCAAAGATAGAAACAGAGATACGACGGCGTATCAGCAGATACGCCGTCGTATCTCCACTGTGAATCTGGCCCTTGGTCCTTAAGTGGTTAAATAAAGAATTGGGGAAAAAAACATGTGAACATATGCACGTATTGCAGAAATGTACTATATATACACATTATACTATATACAGTGTCTGGAAAAATTATTCATACCCCTTGAAATTTTCCAAATTTTGTAATTTTACAACCAAACACGTAAATGTATTTTATTGGGATTTTATGTGATAGACCAACACAAAATGGCACATAATTGTGAAGTGGAATGAAAATGATAAATGGTTTTCCAAATATTTTTACAAATAAATATGTGAAAAGTGTGGTGTGCATTTGTATTCAGCCCCCTTGAGGCTGGGTTCACACTACTACACTACTTTCATCCTACTTTGCTCTGCTACATTGGTCCTACATTTATCCTACATTGGTCCTACATCCATCCTACTTTCATGAACAGGATACTACTTTGGTCCGACTTCAATGATATTCAATGGGCCTGAAGTAGGATCAATGTAGGACCAAAAGTAGTACAGGGAGCATTTTCAAAGTCGGACCGACTTGTGTAGGACGCTACAAGACGCTCTCATAGGGAAACATTGAACACAGAGCAAAGTAGGATGAAAGTAGTGTAGTAGTGTGAACCCATCCTTAGGTTGGGTTCAAAGGTTTAGAGGTTTAAAGCAGGGCTAGCTTATAAAAAAATATCCCAAGCTTTGAACATCTCACGTGCAATCCATCATCTGAAAATGGAAAGAGTATGGAACAACTGTAAACCTACCAAGACATGGCCGTTCACCTAAACTGACAGGCAGGGCAAGGAGATCATTAATCAGAGAAGCAGCCATGAAGTAACTCTGGAGGAGCTGCAGAGATCCACAGCTCAGGTGGTAGAATCTGTCCACAGGACAATTATTAGTTGTGCACTCCACAAATCTGGCCTTTATGGAAGAGTGGCAAGAGTAAAAGCCATTGTTGGAAAAAAAAAAGCCATAAGAACTCCCATTTGCAGTTTGTGAGAAGCCATGTGGGGGACACGGCAAACATGTGGAAGAAGGTGCTCTGGTTAGATGAGACTTTTTGGCCTTAAAGCAAAATGCTTTGTGTGGCAGAAAACTAACACTACACATCACCCTGAACACACCACCCCAACTGTGAAAAATGGTGATGGCAGCATCATGTTGTGGGGATGCTTTTCTTCAGCAGGGACAGGGAAGATGATCAGAGTTGATAGGAAGATGGATGGAGCCAATTACAAGGCAATCTTAGAAGAAACCTGTTATGCCCTGTACACACGATCGGTTCGTCTGATGAAAACGGACCGATGGACCGTTTTCATCAGACGAACAGATCATGTGTAGGCCCCATCAGTTTTTTTCCCATCGGTATAAAAATAGAACCTGTTTTACATTTTTCATATGGTTAAAAAACTGATCGTCTGTGGGGAAATCCATCAGTCAAAAATCCACGCATGCTCAGAATCAAGTCGATGCATGCTCGGAAGCATTGAACTTCATTTTTCTCTGCACGTCGTTGTGTTTTACGTCACCGCGTTGGACACAATCGGAATTTTAACTGATGGCGTTTAGGCAATCGGTATCAGGATATCTGATGAATAAATCCATTGGTTCGTTTTCATCAGAAGAACCGATCGTGTGTACAGGGCATTAGAGTCTGCAAAAGACTTGAGACTGGGGCAGAGGTTCACCTTCCAGCAGGACAACGACCCTAAACATACAGCCAGAGCTACAATGGAATGGTGTAGAGCAAAGCATATTCATGTGTTAGAATGTCCCAGTCAAAGTCCAGACCTAAATTCAATTGAGAATCTGTGGCAAGACTTGAAAATTGCTGTTCACAGACACTTTTCATCCAATCTGACAGAGCTTGAGATGTTTTACAAAGAAGAATGGGCAAAAATGTCACTCTCTAGATGTGTAAAGCTGGTAGAGACATCCCCAAAAAGACTTGCAGTTGTAATTGCAGAGACAGGTGGTTCTACAAAGTATTTGACTCAAGGGGGCTGAATACAAATGCACGCCACACTTTTCACATATTTACTTGAGAAAAAAAACTGAAAAGCATTTATTATTTTCCTTCCACTTCACAATTATGTGTCACTTTGTGTTGGTCTTTGACATAAAATCCCAATAAAATACATTTACGTTTGTAACATGACAAAATGTGAAACGTTTCAAGGGGTATGAATACTTTTTCAAGCCACTATACATTATACTATAAACATATATATTTTATGTATAGATATACTGTTTATATAAATAAACACACACACACATATATATATATATATATATATATATATATATATATATATATATAGACACTACGGGGGAGATTACCTAAAACTGGAGCGTTCAAAATCTGGTAAAGCTCTGCATAGAAACCAATCAGCTTCCAGGTGGTATTGTGAAAGTTTAATTTAACAAAATGAAGTTAGAAGCTGATTGGCTACCATGCACAGCTGCCCCAGATTCTGAGTGCTCCATTTTTATTAACCACTTGACAACCGAGGACGTCCATTGACGTCCTCGACTTTGTGCGGTGATATCTAAATGATGCCTGCAGCTACAGGCATCAATCAGATATCACCGTCTTTAGCAGCCGATTCTCTGCACGATAAGAACGATCAAAGCGGCAGTTCCACAGCTTGATCGTTCTTATAGTCAGCGGGTAGGCCCGGAGAGAAAATCGGCCAGTGCTGGCTGGGAAGCATAGAGATGACTGGTGACCAGATGGTCACCAGTCATCTCTATGACCGTCAGAGGTCCAGGCGTGACGTTATGACGTCACGCCCGGTACCCGGAAGTAAACAAAGCCGCATTCGCAGCTGTCGGCATGAGATCAGTGAATTTTCTTTCACAATCTCATGCTTGTAAGCCTGGAGGAGAGATGTGGGGTCTTATTGACCCTACATCTCTCCATAAAGAGGACCTATCACAGTGATTCCTATTACAAGGGATGTTTACATTCATTGTAATAAAAAAAAAAAATGTGATCACTTTTTTCCTAAGTGTAAAAATAAAAGAATGAAGTAAAATAAAAATAAATATATATTTTTTAAATGCCCCTGTCCCCGGTAGCTCAGAAGCGTACACGCATGCAAGTCCCACCCACATATGTAAACGCCGTTAAAAAACCCCACATGTGAGGTACCGTCGCGTGCGTTAGAGCGTGTGCAACAATTCTAGCACCTCTTCTGTAACTCGAAAATAGTAAACTGTAAAAAAAATTAAAGCGTCGCCTATGGAGATTTTTAAGTACCGAAGTTTGGCGCCATTCCATGAGTGTGCACAATTTTAAAGCGTGACATGTTAGGTATCTATTTACTCGGTGTAACATCATCTTTCACATTATACACGCATGCAAGTCCCACCCACATATGTAAACGCCGTTAAAAAACCCCACATGTGAGGTACCGTCGCGTGCGTTAGAGCGTGTGCAACAATTCTAGCACCTCTTCTGTAACTCGAAAATAGTAAACTGTAAAAAAAATTAAAGCGTCGCCTATGGAGATTTTTAAGTACCGAAGTTTGGCGCCATTCCATGAGTGTGCACAATTTTAAAGCGTGACATGTTAGGTATCTATTTACTCGGTGTAACATCATCTTTCACATTATACAAAAAAATTGGGCTAACTTTACTGTATTGTTATTTTTTAATTCATGAAACGTTTTTTTTTCCCCAAAAAAGGCGATTGAAAAATGATTGCGCAAATACCGTAAAAAAATAGCGAGAAGAAAAGTTGCAAGGACCGCCATTTTATTCCCTAGGGCAGGGGTCCCCAACCTTTTGAATAGCGAGGGCCACTTAAGCAACTTGGTAACCAGTCGTAGGCCACAATGAGCGAAGCGGGCAGATGACAGGTCACGACTACTCTATGGGCCCTCCGATCTGCCCAGATGGAAGGGGATGAATTCCCTTCTGTTTTTTGGATTGGAGGTAGGCGAGCGTAAATGGACATCTGTCGCTCTGTAGAGGTGAATTGAGGGTCCCATTTGGTCGGGCTGATCATGTGAAAAAGGCCTAAGACTGCTTTTAACTGATGTGCTGTAGTTTACCCACACCACGGGTGCAGTGTAGTGCACCTGTGTCTATCCTGCGGGTTAGCTGAACTATGCCATAGACTCCTTCTGTGGCAAAGCCGGCGCTGTAGAGGAAACATCAGCTTATGGGGCTCTGGGGTCTGCAGCCGCTTTCTACCTCTACCACCATGTTCATTCACAACACTGATGCTGTGGTATGGCAGATCGGCAACCTGCGATCTGGGCTTGCCAACCCGCTATTCCAGAACAGGAGGTCGCGGGCCACATCAGAGGGCTCCACGGGCCACATGTGGCCCCCGGGCCACTGGTTGGCCACCCCTGTGTCTGCTAAAAAAAAAATAATGTTGGGGGTTCTGATTACGTTTCTAGCAAAAAAATTGTGATTTTTTTACATGAAGGAGAGAAGTGCCAAAATAGGCCTGGTGGTCAAGTGGTTAATAACTTGTGGTTCAGTGAAAACCACATGTCAAATCCACCAGGACATTCAGAGACACAAGCAGCTAAAATTATGTACAGTTCCTGACATTAACTATTAAAAATAAAAACACAGCTACGCCCCTCTTGCCTCTCAAGTCTTCCTGTTGATCTCCATTCCATCCTTTGAGCCTTCTGATTTTTAGGACTGCTTTACATATTAAAAGCCTAGTGGGGAATGCTTGAGAGATGGAAGGTGGAAGATCAAACTCCTTCTTTACGGGAAAAGTTGAGATTTGAATATGGCTTGAGCCAGCTATATCTTTGGATCCACTGTTTGTTTCAATGCACACTTTCACACTGACTATGCATTTTAAATTATAGGCTCAGCTGGAAATGCTCAGGGTAACTTCAGAGGACTCTACATAAAAAGGTAAACTTTTTCAACACACCCACAGAGCTATTCCATTATTTTATAACCCTCAATTCTTCAGCTGCCATGGATCTGGGTTTTAGGGGATTTCGTGACATATGTATTCACAAAAACAAACAGGTATTTCTGACCGAGCTCCCCTAAAAATCTATTTATCTTGGCATGGTTGAATTTATTAGTTTGATATAGTTTTTCTTATTTCTTTACAATTGTTTATATGTTTCCCCACATAAGCAGAAAGGTTAGAGTAGATGCTGTAATATAAAGCCCCTTTCATGATTTTGTCAGGATTTTTGCCTTGGCTTTGATGCGATTTTGTCACGACTTTGACATGGCTTGCAGCAATGGCTGTGTTATATTGAGGTCTATGGGCCAGATTCACGTAGAATTGCGGCGGCGTAACGTATCGTAACCGCAAGTTTTCATCGCAAGTGCCTGATTCACCAAGCACTTGCGTGAACACTTACGCTGGCAGCCTCCAGCGTAAGCCTGCGTAATTCAAAGGGGCGTGTGCCATTTAAATTAGGGGCGCTCCCGCGCCGGACCTACTGCGCATGCTCCGTTTTAAAAATTCCCGCCGTGCTTTGTGCGAAGTGATGTAATTTTTTCGAACGGCGACGACGTGCGTAGCGTACTTTCGTATTCCCGGACGTTTTACGCAAGACAAAAAAATGTTTACATTTCGACGCAGGAACGACGGCCATACTTTAAAAAGCACATACGTGTGCTGTGTAAAGTTAGGGCAGGTCAAACGACGCCTAAAATTGGATCGCCGTTACTGCTAATTTGCATACCCGACGCTGGAATACGACGCGAACTCCACCCAGCGGCGGCCGCGGTATTGCATCCTAAGATCTGACAGTGTAAAACAATTACACCTGTCGGATCTAAGGGCTATCTATGCGTAACTGATTCTATGAATCAGTCGCATAGATACTCTGAGAGATACGACGGAGTATCTGAGATACTCCGTCGTATCTCCGCTGTGAATCTGGCCCTATGAACCTCAAGTTGCATCAAAGTCGGACCAAAGTAGTACAGGAACTACTTTGAAGTTGCCGCGACTTAATGGTACTCATTGGAAATAATGGTGTACGTCTGGTCATGCGACTTTGCAGTCCCAGGTCACACAAGTGTGAAAGGGGCCTAACAATTAAAGCGAATCCTCTACTATATCAAATCTTATAGTCAACTACTTTGGAGCAATCAGGGTGAGTGGAACTTGGATTGTGATTTTTCCTTTGTAGCGCCAAGGAAGGCAAATACTATATTTGTTGTTTTGGTGATACTTTACACAGAAATGTTCACGATGGGTCACATTTACTCCCCTGTCTCCCAAGATCAAGTCATAAATCCTGATATGTATTTCATTAGTGTACTTAAACAAGCCCCAAATAACTCTATGCAGTTTTAAATAATACTCTTCTATGCAGGATCTAATTGGCAGCTTCTGTTAAAACAGTAAGACTATGTGATGAGCCATGTATTAAGCTATTTATCTTTATGACACACAAAGCAGTTGCTAAGCTTACAGAAAGGAGTAATATTAGAAACATAATCTAGTATGAAAGATGTTTATGTCAAATGAAGGACAGCCTTACTTAATAAAACAGTGGGCTGCTGTGAGGACCCAGTTCTTATGGATGAGAGTGCCGCCACATGTGTGGAAGAAAATGGTTTCGTTACGAGAACTTGGCCAAACCTGAAAATATGACATTGAGAAAATTGTGACAATAAACAGACATTAGAATGCTAACTATGGTATATATGCTACATATTTGTAACCTAGATTTATTTTCAATTATTATTCTTTTTTTTCGGCACAAGGGCAAGTATTTAGGCCTGATTCACACTTGTGCAGATTGCAGGTGCGTTTTGCATTTTTCAATACACATCTTTGAACCCTGGCCCTTTCCATAAAATGCACAGATGGGATCTACATCCTTAGGAAACCATGTTAACTGGACTGCGGTGGGTTTCGGTGAGGCCTGAATCACACTAGTGCGTTGCGTTTTGGAGCTCCGTTGTCTTTGCGAATTTCTCTATAAGGTGTTCTGCAGATCAACTACGTTTTAGCTGCAGATCAGGTGCGAATTTGGAGACCTGGGAGAGGGGAGGGGGAGGGGGGAAGTGTATTGAACTGAATGAGACAAATACTGAAGAGAAATGAACACATCTGCGAATTCAGCTGCGTACCCATAGAAGATAATGGGACTGAATTCGCACCTGAGCCGCACCGCAAGACATAAAAACCGCACACGGTTTGGAGGCAATGCGCAGTGCGGATGCATTGCACATATGTGAACCAGCCTCATTGAAAACAATGTATTTTGAAATGTCCTGCGAATTAGATGCGGTTTAAGCCGCACTCAATTCGCATAGGTGTGAACCTGGCCTGAAGCTGAAAATGCAGTAAAAAATGCATAGGTGTGAACCAGGCCTCAAACTGACACAGTGTCACTTGTGGTGCTGTTAGTTGAAACCCTCTGTCTTCTGACCCCCCTACTCTCTAACAAAAAAAAGACACAAGGCCATCCAGTTCAACCAACAAACAAACAGCAGCGGTAAACTTCTTGTACTGTGGGGATTAATACAGCCGCTTGACCTGTCATGGGCACTGGTCTAGATTCTAGAGCAGGGGTCTCAAACTGGTGGCCCTCCAGCTGTTGCGAAACTACAAGTCCCATCATGCCCCTGCCTGTGGGAGTCATGCTTGTAACGGTCAGCCTTGCAATGCCTCATGAGACTTGTAGTTTTGCAACAGCTGGAGGGCCGCCAGTTTGAGACCCCTGATCTAGAGCAATGTTTCTCAACTCCAGTTCCCAAGGCACCCCAACAGGTCATGTTTTTTGCACAGGTGATTTGATCAGTTTCACTGCCTTAGTAATTACCACAGCCGTATCATCTGAGGGAAAACCTGAAAACATGGACTGTTGGGGCGCCTTGAGTTGAGAAACACTGGTCTAGAGTACCAAATATGCTCCCTCTTTCTACCCCACCCATTCATAGAAGTTGTCCTATATGGAGGGGGATTTGGGGGGATGTGTGGAGGAACGAAAGGTCTGCCTCCTCAATTCATAGAGCGCTTTTTAATGATGTAAGCTATAAATTACCACTTGGGGGGCGGGTAGAAGACAGAGGCCCGGATTCACAGACACTGGCGCATATTTATGCCGCCGTAGCGTATCGCCTTTACGCTACGCCGACGCAGCGCAGAGAGGCAAGCATGAAATTCACAAAGGACTTGCTCCCAAAACTGTGCTGGGTTTCCTCGGCGTAAGCCGGTGTAGGTGGAAGTAGGCGTGAGCCATGCTAATGAGGCGTGACCCCATGCAAATGATGGGCCGAGCGCCAGACAGATACGTATTATGAACGGCGCATGCGCCATCCCGTGGACGCATCCCAGTGCGCATGCTCACAAATACGTCGGAACAACTGCCTAAGATGCGACGGATCACTGCCTACGGCGTGAACGTAACCTACGCCCAGCCATATTCACGTCCAATGTAAACTTTGTAAAATACGACGGCTTGAGTTCCCTGGTGCAGACCTTTGCATGTCTGCTGCTGAGTTACACCTCCTTTATGGGGAATAACTTTACGCCGGGGGTACAACTTACGCAAACCACGTATAGCATGCGCCGGGCGCACATACATTCGTGAATCGACGTATCTCCCTCATTTCCATATTTGAATAGAAAATTAATGGGAGCGCCACTTGCGTCCAGCGTAAATATGCGCCCACGATACGACGGCGTAGGCAAGTTACGTTGGTGAGATGAAGCCTATTTTTATGCGTATCTCAGCTTGTGGGTCCGGCGCACAGATACGACGGCGCATATTTGCACTTACGCGGCGTATCTCGAGATACGTCGACGCAAGTGCTTTGTGAATCCGGGCCAGAATATTTTAACTAAAACAGGGGACACTTCTGATCCAATGTATCTTGTACAGATTTATTTATATAAAAAATACTTAAACTAAAGCCTCGTACACAAGGTACAAATATCAGAAGGGCATTGTCGTTTGACGGGCTGTTGTCCAAAATTCTTACCGTTCTTACGCTTCTTTTGACAATTGTTTTCCAATTTTCGCCCAACAAATGTTGGATGACACAGGCTAGTAAATTTTTTGCAACCGACGGCTCCACGTACGATTTTCGGATGGTCAGTACAAAAATCCATCACACAAGTCGAAAGTACAAACACGCATGCGTGGAATCAAGGAACGACTGGGAAGAGTTTGGTCTCGTAAACTACCGTTTGTAATCTAGAATTAACAATTGTGACGCAGCAATTGATGAAATGTCAAAATTCTCATCTTCTTTAATGGGATAATAATGAAGCTGGTGGTGATACTGATGTAGTTATGGCAAATGTATTTTAAAAGGCATTTGTTTTGTACGATCTGAAAATCGCGAATCAACGTTCATCAAACTTCTACTAACATGAAATTAGCAGCAGGGGCCCAAAGGGCGACGCTTGAGAAATGAACTTCCTATTAATTGTCAAATAGGAAATTATTTCAGTAGACTCGTATAACATAAAAACTGCCATCATCAAAGAAAAGGGTGCCAAATAACTTTTCAAAATTATTTGTGGGGGGGGGGGGCGTCTGATTAAAGCACATGATTAAACTGAGGCTCTAATTGGCTTAAAAAAAGGGTGGGCTTGGGGCTCAGGGTACAGTGCAACAGCCCAGCTCCCTCTCATGCCTCGGCCCCTTTGTCTTGTCACATGCAAACTCCCGCAGTGATCGCCGCCTTCCATCAGTCTCTTGCGGGGGGTCGTGGCGTTAGTTTAGCACCAGTTGCCACTGATATCAGAAATATGAAATGTTGTGGTAACAAACGCTTTAACTGTAGTAAGGAACAATCAGGTCTCTGAGATAGTTATGCTATCTGCCTGAAATGTGTACATCTCAGGACTGGATAAACAGACATACAAATCCTGTGGCAGGTAAACAGCTTCCTTATGTGTTATTCCTTTGTGTATTCAGCCTGGAGTTTAGCTTTAACAAACAAAGAACAGAAATCTGAGAATATTGTAATGGTATAATACTTTCAAAGTGTCTTGATTTAGTAAATAGTAAAGCCTGACATAAAGGATGTAAACAGGAAAGCTCTAATATTCAGAACTCTGATATATATGCTTGACCTTGTCAGGTGTTTTAAAGTATCTGTTCATGAAGTGGCAGAAAGTAATTACACGTAGTGTTGTGAAATCCATGTAGTGCTGGTCATTAAAAATGATTTTTCTCCAGTGCACTAAAACTTCTCTGCATGTTAATGCTAATCCTTCCCTGGAGATAGGCAGTTAATAAGAGTTAATATGAGTTATATCACGGCCAAGCACTTGTGTACTTTGCATTTTAATTTTGTGATTAATCTCTTACCTGCATGGACACTTGCCAAGGCCAGGTGTGAGGAACAGCACGTTCTCCATTGACTATTCTGGTATTGATCTGGGGGGGATAAGTGGGCAGTCCACACTTGGATGGCCATTCTGCAAACAATAGAAACATAAAAGAAATTACAAAAACAAAACGACAGTACATGAAGTAATATGGGTATACATCTAATACTACATGGTGGATTGAAGTAAAGATTAAAGTAAAGATGACCTTTCTGGGACAAAATCAGTCATGAATCATACCATGTGGGGGTACAGGGCTTTAAAGAGAAAACATTTGTAAAACCTCAATTAAGCTATCACATAAAATACAGAAGAAATTGTTATATGAATTGATGTGTTGGACATGCTATGTCTTCTTTTGACAGCAATCATTATTTCAAGTAAAAACAGCAGGAATTTGTGGAAACTATCCAAGCCACCTCTGGCCTCCTCAAATGACCTGCTGTTATATTTTGTACCATATTCTATGCTGCCCAGTGAAATGTGCAAAAAAAGTCTTTATACTGGATGAAAACATCCTGGCAGTTTATCATCTGCAATCTCTTTTTTAACTTTCTCAACATTTTGAACCATTGCTTGAATTACAGACAGTTCTAGGTTACATATATACTGTATATCTATCTATCTATCTACTTCCTCAAACTAAATCTGTCCTCCTAACTTCTTCAATGGCACAACTATTAGTACCTCCCGAAATGCTAGGTTTAATCCTGGGCTCTGAACTCTTCTTTCGGCCCCACATCCATTTACTGTCCCAATCTTGCTTCCTCAACCTCCATACCATTTCCAGAATATGACCCTCAATAGCAAACAACACCACACAACTACTAATTTTCTCCCTGTTTATCTTTCACCTTGGCAAGTGCAACTCCCTTCTCCTTTTCATCCACCTTACCAACCATTCTGTGTCTGCTACCCTTCTCTGCCAATCTTTCCATTGGCTTCTGCTCACCCAACGAATAAAACTAAAATACAAACATAAACTTTCAAAGCCATGCACAACTCGGCCCCCAGCTACATCAACAACCTTTTCTCAAAATACCAACCAAACCACACTCTTCACTCTTCCCAAGACCACCTGCTCTCTAAAAACCCTGGTCACATCCTCCCAAGCTCATCTCCAGGACTTCTCCAGAGCCTCTTCCATCCTCTGAAATTCCATACGTCAATCTTTCCGACTATCTGCTACTCTGTTTGCCTTTACATGATCCCTGAAAACACACCTCTTCAGACAGACCTATTTTGTCTCTAACTAATAAACTGTACTATTACTTTCTCCGCCAGCACTAGTTTCAGTTATTACCTTTTGTATCACTTGACCTTACCTTTTAGATTTTTAGCTCTAACAACCAAGGCCCTCTGATCCCTCTAGTATTGAATTGAATTGTACCCTTACTATTTGCCTCCATTTTGTACTGCACAAAGTGCTACACAAACTGTTAGCGCTATATACACCCCGTATAATATTGCTGCATCAAACTGCAGGTTTGCAGTGGTAAATAAGTTAATGGGTGTTACCGATTGTTATATTATCCCAAGGGTTGGGTGTTTCCGGTGCATCTGTGGGAGGTGCCTGCAATGGATTGGTAGTCCAGTAGCCTCGGAATCCTGATCCTTCAGTGAAGAGGTCGCTAGAAAATCTGATTGTGATGATATTGCTCTGACTAGAAATGGTGCTTGGGATTGGAATTCCACAGAAAGGACCTAAAATGAACATAAAGCAAACATTCAAATATTTCTTTTTACTTACCATTTTCTGTCACATGAGGCAATATGCTAGTCATTAACTGAAATGAAATAAACTGGCAATCTTACTCAAATAGCTCAGTAAACTTTCATGACAAGACACAGTCTGAGCCTAAATAAGAAAAGCCTATGGGTGGTTCAGTCAAAAAAAAAAACATACAGATTACCAAAATAATTTTAATGTAGTAATCAGTTTTAGTATGTCTCAAATATTACTTTGAGCTACTGTATATCAATAAATTTAAGAAGTGTAATTCTGCTGTATAAAATATTTTAGACATCAAAAGATTTAAAGTAAACACACTTGATTTGCAATGCCTGCGTTTTCCTGTGTATACATCCTTCGTAATACATATATTTTTTTCAGCACAATGTCTACATTTGACAAACAGTAAAAAAAATATTTTATATATATATATATATATATATATATATATATATATATATATATATATATATATATATATATAGTTGATGAATTTATTATGATGATTTGAACCACAGGTATAAACAGTTTGTTGAATGAATGTGACAAACATCCGCTCAGCTACAACAAAAATGGCTACATTCTATGTTCTAGTGTTATAGTGCTGTCTTATACAATTGAGGTCCCCAGCTGGTGGCCAAAATTCCTTTATTTCCTGATTTAAAAACAAATACCGTATTTTGGTTACTGGGTGGCACTTTAATTATACTAAATAGTTCAATAACATGGAATATGGCAAGTGTCATTGTAGCTGAGCAGATGTGTGTCACATTCAGCATACTGTTTATACATGGACCCCTTTGCCAAAATATATTTTTTATTTTTCTAAAAAAAAAAAGCAGCTTTTTTTTGCTAGAAAATTGCTGTAAACCACCAAACAATTACATGGTTTCTGAAAGCAGAGGCCCTGGAAAATAAAATGGTGTCAGTTTCCATTATTCATGTCGTGCAATATTTGTGTTACCGTTTATCAAATTTATATCTTGAAGAAAAATGCACTAAAATGAATTAGTAAAAGTGAATGCATACCAAACATGTTAAGCCTTAAAATGATGTGAATTCCATCGGAGTTTAGATATAGAACATGTTCTATTTTTTTCCGATGGAATTCCATCGGAATTCCAATGTGATTTGGCCAGGCAAAAACATGATCGTGTGTACGCGGCATTAGGGTATGTTTCTTGCTGGTAAGGATAAGTTAAGAGTAAAGCCATTTGCTTCTCCAAACTACCATTAGTCCTGATCATTTTTCTCAATACCTAAGCCATTGGTTGCACAGTCTTTGAAAAAGTGAAAGATCAGTCAACCTGAACTCTGATCTTTCTCTTTTTTTTTTTTCAAAATAATTTTTATTAAAACTTTTTTGTATTGAATTACAAAACAAGGCCATAGCGGCATTCCCCCGGCCAGTCATTGCACATAACTACGTGCACAACAAAGAAAAAAAGAACATAAAAAACATCACACCTTAAAGCTAAGCATGTCTAACTATACACAAACTAAACACTCCTCAGGTCACCCGTGTCAGGACTACAAAAGGAAATGTTATTTCTGGAATAATCTTATCCCATTCCTTAACGTTGGGATTGAGAGCTACAGGAGCATTTGGGAGTAGATACAATTGTCTAGTTGTCTATGCTTCCCCTTCGTTCACCTATTCAGAATGAGGACCTCAGCTCCTAGTGTTGCAGGCGATTACAAAGGGGGGCCTATCTGAGTTAATCCCCAGAGGGCTGGTCGTCTGTGGTGGACTCCGAGTCTGTCCACAGGTGCCAAACCTTTTCATATTTGTTAGGGCATCCTTGAGACAGATACGTCGCTTTATAGAGGGGAATCATTGTATTGACTATCTGTTTCTTGCTGGTAAGGATAAGTTAAGAGTAAAGCCATTTGCTTCTCCAAACTACCATTAGTCCTGATAATTTTTCTCAATACCTAAGCCATTGGTTGCACAGTTTTTGAAAAAGTAAAAGATCAGTCAACCTGAACTCTGATCTTTCTCTTTTTTTCAAAATAATTTTTATTAAAGCTTTTTTGTATTGAATTACAAAACAAGGCCATAGCGGCATTCCCCCGGCCAGTCATTGCACGTAACTACGTGCACAACAAAGAAAAAAAGAACATAAAAAACATCACACCTTAAAGCTAAGCATGTCTAACTAAACACAAACTAAACACCTCTCAGGTGACCCGTGTCAGGACTACAAAAGGAAGTATTATTTCTGGAATAATCTTATCCCATTCCTTAACGTTGGGATTGAGAGCTACAGGAGCATTTGGCAGTAGATACAATTGTCTAGTTGTCTATGCTTCCCCTTCGTTCACCTATTCAGAATGAGGACCTCAGCTCTTAGTGTTGCAGGCGATTACAAAGGGGGGCATATCTGAGTTAATCCCCAGAGGGCTGGTCGTCTGTGGTGGACTCCGAGTCTGTCCACAGGTGCCAAACCTTTTCATATTTGTTAGGGCATCCTTGAGACAGATACGTCGCTTTATAGAGGGGAATCATTGTATTGACTATCTGTTTCCATGCACTCAGGGTGGGGGGGTGGCCGACTTCCACCTTAAAACTATGGCTTTTCTTGCATAAAAAAGAAGGATACCTATTAGAGTACGTGTTGCCTTGGCAAACGCCAGCTGCTCCACCAGGCCAAGGAGGCAAACACTAATTGTCAGGGGAATAGGGATGGTGGTTAGGCTGCGGATAAATTGAGTTACCTCCCGCCAAAAGTCCTGAATCTGTGGGCAATCCCAGAATATATGCGTGAAGTCCGCTGGAGTGCCAGAACACCTCCAGCAGCTGGCCAACAAGGCCGGGTATATACGATGAAGATGGGGCGTGTAGTAGATCCTGTGGAGGATTTTGAATTGGATTAAGTTGTCCCTAGTAGCAACCAGCTGCTGAAATGGATAGTCCCACATATCTTCCCAGTCTTCATCATCCAGCTCCTGCACCTCCGCCCGCCACAAACCACGCAGACCATCCATACCAACCTGGACGGATGGCAGGAGTGCTCGGTAAATTTGGGATAACGGCTTGGAGAGATCAGCATCACCTAGGAGAGTCTCCAAGTCATCAGGTTCCAGCCGAAGCTGAACCGACCCGATTTGTGAATTAAAGGCATGGCGGAGCTGCAGGAATCTGAAAAAGAAAGAGTTCGGGAGCTGGAATTTGTTTTTAAGCCTTTCAAAAGTAAATAACCCTAACTCATCACATATATCTTTCAAATACCTGATGCCCTTGCTGGCCCACAAACCGGGGTCCTGCAGAGAGTGGAACTCCCGCAGCCTTGGATTACACCAGAGTGGTGTATTAGGGGACCATCTGGCCTTCACCAAATTAGGTTTTATCACTACCGTGTACCATGCCTTAACAGTCGCTTTCATAGCCAATGTTAAAGGTACCTGGGAACCCCCCGACCCCCTATAGAGGGCGTTGCAAAGGGCGTCAAAGGATCCCAAGTGCGCTGCCTCCCGGACAACTGATGCATTGGTATCGTCCGACACCAGCCAGTTATGTGCATGGGTGAGCATTGCTGCTAGGTAGTAGTCTGGGCAGGCAAGTCCCCCCCGGTGTACACGGCCTACGCAGAATCTTCTTGCTGAATCTAGTTGGGCGAGATTGCCACAAGAAGGAAGCCACTGAGGAGTCCAGCTGCCGGAAGAGAGATTTGGGAATCCAGACCGGAGAGTGCCACAGGATATACAACAGGACCGGAAGTAGCTTCATTTTAATTATGTTAATTCTCCCAATAGGAGATAATGGAAGATTCGACCAAGCCTTTAATCTTAATTTACACCAATGCAGGACCTGAGGACAAGTTAAGTTTAATAAAGTACTGGGTATTGGAAGAGATATTAATCCCTAGGTATCTAATGGTGTCAGCCCACTGCAGAGGTGAGGTAGGATCCCTCAACTTCCCCTCTCCGGGGTCTATGGGTAAAATGAGCGATTTGTTTCAGTTGACTCGGAGGCCAGAAAGAGTCGCAAAGCTGTCCAGGAGCCAAAGGGCCCCGGCTCGCGAGGGACCAGGGTCCCTGAGAAAGAGGATTAAATCATCCGCGTACAATGCCAGTTTATTGTAGAAAGAAATGTTTGGACAGCCACACTCTGGAAAAACCTTCTCGGTTGCCTTTTATTGGTAAAAGTATTCAAACACCACACATCACAGCAAACACAGGGGCATACAGCTGACGTTTCGCACTATCGATCAGTGCTTACTCATAGCTCACAATGCCAGTTTCTCGACCACCGAGCCCACCCGTATGCCAGACACCTCGCTCGACCTCCGCAAGGCCTCAGCCAGGGGCTCCATCACCAGGGCAAACAACGCAGGGGACAGAGGACACCCCTGCCTTGTCCCCCTCCTAATTGGGAAGGAGGCCGAAAGCCTGCCATTTAATTTGATACGGGCCGTAGGGGCCCTGTATAATAAGCCGATCCATTTCCGGAAAGTAGGTCCAAAGCCTTCCAGAACCTGCATCATATAGAACCATCGGACAGTATCGAAAGCCTTTTCGATGACCAGGGACACCAAGACCCGGGAGGCAGTCTCATCAGGTGGGAGTTGGAGATGGGCAAAGACTCGTCTAAGATTTATATCCGTAGACTTGCCGGGCATTAAGCCAGTCTGATCTATATCGACAAGGGATGGCAAAACCTTCATGAGTCTGTTGGCTAATACTTTGGTGTGTATCTTCAGATCGTAATTCTGCAACGAGATTGGTCTATAGGATGAGCAGCAAATTGGATCCTTCCCTGGTTTGGGCAACAGCACTATATGGGCCTGATACATGCTATCTGGCAGCCTATCGAATTCTAAGCAATCTGCAAATAACAGAGTCAGTTTGGGGACCAGTAGAGCAGCATGCGCTTTGTACCAGTCCCCAGGTAGACCATCAGGGCCCGGAGATTTATTGTTAGGCAAGGAGTAGGTTGCATCCTCTATTTCCCGACATGACAGGGGTTTGTCAAATGTGCCCCTTTCCTCCTCAGAAAGAAGAGGCCAAGTGGTTCCCTCTAGTTCCTCCAACCCGGCATTTGCCGAGCCAGAGAAGGGGTCATCGTACAGGTTGCTATAGAAGCGATGAAATTCACTCAGTATACATTCGGGGTCTGTAATCTGGCAACCATCAGAAGTCTGAATTCTAGGGATTACTGTCTGAAGCGTGGGTTCTGCCACCAGGTTGGCAAGTAGTTTGCCATTCTTGTCCCCTGAATCGAAAAGCTTGGCAGCAAGCTTCCGAGCGTCAGAATGCACCAGCGAGGTGTAGTGGAGCTTCAAATCCCTTCTTAACTGGGCCAAAGTGGAATAATTCTCTGGCGTTGGATGCCCCATAAAGAGCTCCAATGCCTCCCCCTCACTCCGTTCCAATTGGGTGGTCTGCGTCAGAAAGCCGGCCCTCACCGCCTTGATAGAGGAGACATATTCCCCTCGGGCATGAGCCCTGCCCGCCTCCCAGACCACACCAAGGGAAGCTGACCCTTCGTTTGTCACCCAGTATCTGATCTTTTTCTTTAGAAAAGATCACATATCTAAGTACCTAGGCATTCAAATGATTGGATAGGATTAAAGGGAACCTGTAGGAGTAAGTATTACAGGAGTTGATTTACTAAGACTGGAGAGTGCAAAATCTGGTGCAGCTCTGCAATAAACCCAATCAACTTCCAGGTCAAAGCTTGATTTAACAAGCTGAAATTAAAAGCTAATTGGCTACCATGCACAGCTGTACCAGATTGTGTATTCTCCAGTTTTAGTAAATTAACCCCACAGTTTTTCTGAAACCATTCATATATCCATCCCAGTGGTACCTTTTGTAAAGCTTTTTCTTTCCAAAAGCATGTTCAAGGACCTACCAAGGTCAGCAGCATTTACTTGATATTCTGCCTCAGAGATGGCACAATCAAGTAAACCATGATGCCAGTGCACTTCTTGGCTGTATTCACAAATGTCTGACAGATCAGCCCCTGCTCCTGCCTCTCGCCTTGTAACTCGCTACAAAGTTAAAGTGTTGCAATCTGATCATTGAGAGAAACATGCACTAATATATATTTTTCTTTGTTCAGTCTATGGGCTGAACCCCCGACCACCCCCACCCCCCCAAAAAAAATAATAGGTAACTCCTCCATCCTTGCTATAAAGCCTGGATGGATGAATTCCCCTGCTGGATCGTTGTATCCTGAAAACCACCACCGGCAGCGTTCAGAATACATGAACAGTGGCTTCATCTGATTAAATACAGCTGCAGTTTGACTGAAAACTTCCCACCGGGATCCTTTGATTTTTCAGTCAAAGGATGTTGGGCAAAAGGGAACTGAGAGGGCCACCTACTATACAAATTATGGCCTGTTCATCAGGAACTAGCTGAAATCTGAACAATGTATGGCCAGCTTTAGGCAGTTTCTGCCTGTGTCTCCAAACAAAATAAGTATAACAAGAAAAAGGGCTACTTCGTCATGGTTCTTATAGGTGTGAGTACCTAGTAACTCAAGGTAAAGATCTCACAGGCACCAAGAAATGTTTATTCCATCCACCAGCTAATCAAATCTAAAATATCAGCTGTGGCCACTCACCCTTTAAGATCTGACAACCTAGCCCTCAATTTAACCATTGAATATTAAATGTGTTTTGATCAGTTGCTCATTTTAATAATACTATCATAATTTTTTTTCCTGGAGAAAGATTTGTCAGTCATAACTAGGAAAATGGCAAAATACATACTTGCCTTGCAGTATACACTTCCAATTATAGCAATCATTAACCTGAACAAGAACAATTAATTTAAAGGAGTTGTAAAGAAAAAAAAATGTTCACCTTAATGCAATCTATGCATTAAGGTGAAAAAACATCTAATGTGCGCCCAGGGGTGGGGCCGAGTGATACAGTGAGCGGCTATGGCCGCTCGCTGTATCACAGAGCGCGCCCGCAGGGACTCCCCACCATGCGAGCTCTCTCGCATGACTGTGGTGAGTTCTTGTGGGGAGGACCAGAGACAGCCGCCGAGGGACCCCAGGAGACATGGATCGGGGCCACTCTCTGCAAAACGAACTGCACAGTGGAGGTAAGTATAACATGTTTGTTATTTTAAAGAAAAAAAAAACCTATAGTAACTCTTTAAGGGGTAATTATTAACAATACAAGGACAGTACCAAAACCAGCAGATGACATGGCTCCCCAAATCATCACGGGCTGTGGAAAATGTTGCTATTCATTTGGAAATCAAGGTCCCAGAGTCTGAAGGATGAGTGGAGAGGCACAGAATCCAAGTTGCATGAGGTCCAGTGTGATGTTTCCACAATCAGTGATGATTTGGGGAGCCACGTCATCTGCTGGTGTTGGTCCACTGTGTTTTATCAAGTCCAAAGTCAGAGTAGCCTTCTACCAGGAAATTCTAGAGCACTTCATGCTTCTCTTTGCTGACCAGCTTTATGGAGATGCTGATTTCATTTTCCAATAGGACTTGGTACTTGCCCACACTGCCAAAGGTACCAAAAATTGGCCAGCAAACTTTCCTGATCTAAACCCCATAGAAAATCTGTGGGGTATTGTCAAGAGAAAGATGAGAAACACCAGACCCAACAATACAGAAGAGCTGAAGGCGACTATCAAAGCAGCCTGGGCTTCCATAACACCTTAGCAGTGCCACGGGCTGATTGCCTCCATGCCATGCAACATTGATGCAGTAATTCATGCAAAAGGAGCCCCGACCAAGTACTGAGTGCATACTATACTGTACATGGACATACTTTTCAGTAAGTCAACATTTCTGTAGGAAAAATACTTATTTTATTGGTCTTATGTAATATTCAAATTTTCTGAGATACTGAATTTTGGGTTTTCACCAGCTGTAAGCCATAATAATCAAAAATAAAAGAAACAAATGCTTGAAATATATCACTCTGTGTGTAATGCATCTATATAAAATATATGAGTTTTAATTTTTGAATAGAATTACTGAAATAAAACATTTTTTTTGATGATATTCTAATTTTATGAGATGCACCTGTGTGTGTGTGTGTGTGTATATATATATATATATATATATATATATATATATATATATATATATATATATATATATATATATATGTATATATATATATATATGTATATATATATACACACACACACATTTTCTATTTTTTACACTTTGTTTTTTTTGTACTGCGCCGTAGAAGATCACTTCTAATAGTGATCTATTGGTGACTGCATATAGCAATCTCTATAATTTAATAGCTTCCATCTCACATTCTTTTGGTGTAGATTGAAAACACTCACCGTATTTTACTGTCTTTTCTGAAACCTCTTCATACGCAGCTACATAATCGAAGCACAATTTGGTGGTCAGGTCTGGATCTTCCATGTTAAAATTAGAGAATTTAATGGTCACCCTTTTTCCTTGGGGAACCTGTATGTGCCAGAGACACAGCTGGTTGGGCTTATAAGAATAGGGCCAGTTTGGAGATGTAAAAACACCATTCTCTTCAGTGGAGCTCCCACCACAGGACTGAATTTCTGTAATAACAATATTGAAACATACACATATTTATATATATTTTTAATGTACTAGCAGAATGAAAGAAATTAGCAAAAGAATGCTACACAGGGTTAGGTATTGATAGAAGCAGGAAAATATAGAGTTAAGTATCATTTGTTGGCTGAGTAGATTAGTACTTAGACATCTCAGGTCTCTTTTTTAGACACAGTAGGTAGCCATGAACTGCCTTGAATAGTGGTAATTTTCATTCTGCCTGGTCAGAGGTGTGTAACATCGAATAATCGTGTTGTTTCATGTACAGCCAGCGTTACAGAAAATAACAGATTTATACAATAGACAGCAGCAATCAATAATCAAAGAATATTCAGTACATTTTAAACTGTATTTAAAGACAACATATTTACTTGTAGTTTTGGATGGGGTATGGAATGGTAAGAAAAAAAAAAACCTTGTCAGGTTATTTGCACCCTGTAACTCTTTACTTCCTGTCCCAAAGACACAGGGGTGTAAGTAAGAGATCTATCCAAAGCATAGAGATGTACCCTCTTAGATGTCACCAGAATAGGTTTACTCATTGACAGATTTCCCCTCACCTCCTGTTTCTGTGGCAACTAAAAAATAATTGATTTATCATAAGTTTCTGTACTGCAGACAACAGTCAACAGGGCCAATATAGGGGGACACAGACAGCAATAAATACCCAATAGATGTTCTAGCCTTTCTTTTTATCCAAAACTGAAAAATACATTTTTGACTTTCTATACACATTAAAGTGTTACTAAACCCACAACAGTAAAATGAGTCTGTATATGCAGTAAAGCATGCCTGTTATATACAATGTGGAACCTAAGGGGTTAATCCTCTGCATTGTGTAAAAAGGCTGTTTGATCCTGTTTGCACATCTTCTTCCACTGACTCCAAAATAAATCCTGATATTTACAAAGCCTGGGGACAGGCTGAACATGCTCAGTTTGGTGTGTATTGCTAGAGAGTTATTTTTTCTTCCCTGGGAGAGTGCATGTGATTAGGGGCTCTTTCACACGGAGCGGACCGTTTCCGGGTCCGCTCCGTGTGTCTCCGTCGGCTCAGCGGGGATCCCCACTCAGCTGTCGGCGGATAGGGCGGTCCCCGCACACAGTGTCTCTGCTCCGCTGTCCCCTATGGGGAACCTGATGCAGACGGACCGTCTGTCCGTCTGCATCAGTTCCGCTCCGCCGAACAGAAGAAAAATAGGGTTTCTTCCGTTCGGAAAAGCGGATCCCGACTGACGCGGACGCTAGCGGATGCTCCATCTGCTAACGGACGCGTTCCCATAGGGATTCATTACAAGTCCGTTAACGGACTTGTAATGAGCGGACCAACGGTCCGCTAGTGTGAAAGGACCCTAGCACTGTCTAGGCAGAGGGTCAGGGGTCCTGCATCCTGATAGGACAATCATGGGAGAATGATAACTCCTCCTACAAGCTTTAAGCAGACATTCATAGAAGTCACAAAACTGCTCTAACTGCTGATAAAAAAAGGTTTTTAGCAATTTATGTTTACTAAAATATTTGCATTTATATGTTCTGTGTACTGTGGGGGGCCAGATATAGTGAATGCATGGTCCTGGGTTTGGTAACACTTTAACATAACTGAATGCTATACAGAATTCAGAAATATCTTCTGAAACTCCGAAAACTAAAGAGCTACAATAATAATAATTAGCATAACATTGTGGTACATAGTGCCTATGTGAAATTTGATGCTATAAACTATAAAGTGATTGTGCTTTAGTAAGCACCTTCAATGTCATCCGGATAGACCTCTTGCCATTTGACTTCAAATCCATGATCTGATCTCACAGTGTCTGTAGAAAAATTCAGGAACAGTTTGTTGCTGGAGGTGATGATCGTAGGAGGCTTCAAATACCCACAGTAAGTCCCTGAAATGAAAAGGCAGAGAATGCTGTAATAACAAAAAGACAGCGCGTCAACATTAAATGCAGTCTACCCAACATTAATATTTTGATTACTGGTGAACGATGGCATCCTGAATTTTTATTGCTTTTACTGTTAAATTCGTATTCCAGAACACTCCAGCAGCTTAATCTTACCACCCAAAGCTTGAATCTCCATGTTGCACTAAACGTTTTGATTAAGCCATATAGATGGTGATGTTCCACAAAGGTAAAATGAATGGCAGTAAAAGCAGTGTTTTATGTAAAATTGAAGAGAGTAAAGTGGATCTAAACTAACATAAACACTAAATTGGAAAAGTGAAGATTTGCTGTTATTTGTTCCTTAGCAGTTACCTGAAAAATGTATATTTTGTCTTAAAGGGGTTGTAAAGGTAAAAAAATGTTTTCCTAAATAGCTTCCTTTACCTTAGTGCAGTCCTCCTTCACTTACCTCATCCTTCCATTTTGCTTTTAAATGTCCTTATTTCTTCTGAGAAATCCTCTCACTTCCTGTTCTTCTGTCTGTAACTCCACACAGTAATGGGAGGCTTTCTCCCTGGTGTGGAGTGTTGTGTTCACCCCCTCCCTTGAGGGGGGAGCAGGCGAGTAGGAGAGTCAGGACGCTCTCTACGTTGCAGATAGAGAAAGGAGCTGTGTGTTAGTGGGCGTCCTGACTCTCCTACTCGCCCCCTCCCCCCTCAAGGGAGGGGGCCAGCACCATACTTCACACCAGGGAGAAAGCCTGTGTAGAGTTACAGACAGAAGAACAGTAAGTGAGGATTTCTCAGAAGAAATAAGGACATTTAAAAGAAAAATCGAAGGATGAGGTAAGTGAAGGACTGCACTAAGGTAAAGGAAGCTATTTAGGGAAAATATTTTTTTACCTTTACAACCCCTTTAAATTCCTCATAAAAGGTCAGCAATAGGGCAAAGATCAGCTGCAGGAAAACCTCATGACTAGTCCTTCGTCCTCTACCTGTAATTTTTTGGCACTTTGAGGCCCGAAGTCCAGTTTCATCGGTCCAAACCGACCGTGTGTACGGCCCATCAGTCTGTTGTCCTTTGGACTAAAATTAGAGAACTTGCTTTAAAATCGGACTGATGGACTGATGACTGATCGGTCAAAACCGATGGTTAGTACACAAAAGCATCCGTTCAAAACCTGCACATGCTCAGAATCAAGTCGACGCATGCTTGGAAGCATTGAACTTCGTTTTTTTCAGCACGTTGTGTGTTTTACGTCACCGCGTTCTGACACGATCGGTTTTTGAACTGATGGTGTGTACGCACATCAGACCATCGGTCTGCTTCAGCGGTGAACCAATGAAAACGGTCCGTCGGACCATTCTCATCGGATGGACCGATCGTGTGTACGCGGCCTAAGAGTTAATTTTTCTTCAACAGTATTGTAGCTGTATTATTGCTTTTGCACGTACACAGTTGAGTATTGTCCGCAATACTTTTTTAATTTGAACAAATAACAAAATTTTTCAGGAAAGCTATCAGAGGGTCTACTGCCTTCTTCTAGGTCTAAGCAGTACTGATACATAGAGGTTTAGCAAAATGTTGAGACAAATCTGCAATTACGATATTCTAAGAAAGGGTCAAAACATAGAATAATAAGGAGTAGAAAAGTGGGCTAAGGAATGGCTGGGGTTGGGGAAGTGGGTCACAGAGGTTAAAATAGTAAATAAACAAAAAAAAAACTAAACTGTCTGGTTGCAGTTTGGGAAGCTGAGATCAGAATTTAGTCCAGTCTTTCGTCTAAAGGTAGTTGTTTAAGATACTTAGTGATTAGGAAACGTAATGGCATCCAGTTAGGGTTTACATCTATTTTAACCAATTTGATGCTGATCTGTTTCTATGTAATATCATTGGCTTTTTTATAGTGTTTAGTAGAAAAATTTACAAAATTTTACAAAAATTCTTTGTAAAATCTAAAGTTTGGACTCTTTTCTGTCACTGGATTAGAAAAGACAGACCCGTTAAAACGTTTTATGAAATCTCCAGTATCATTTATTATTAAAATATTGGAGGCAATCTGTGGAGATCTTCAGGTTTCATCTGTCCTTCACTGGATCATTTTGTCTGTATAAACCTGGTCCAAGGAGCAATAGTCTTTACAACATTACACATTTAGCCACACTCTCTGATTGAATCTAATAGAGATTCCTAGAAAAGGTATTGGAAAAAGGGGATTCATGGAGATTCCTATGGACAGATTCTTATGCTGTAATTGTTAACTAGATTTTCCTCTCAATAGGTGGCTTTGTAGTTAGGTGGTTTCCATTGCATGCATGTTTGAAGCCCTGCAGCCATTGATAAATTTGGCTGGTATGGACCACATTGTCATTTTTTTTGTTTTGTTTAAACCCTTGAGAAAGTAATATTAACACTACCAACAGTGGCGGCTGGTGCTAAATATTTATGGGGGGGGGAGGGGGTAGAGGGACGGCGATCACTGCAAGCACATTGGGAGGTGGAAGGCAAACAGGAAGGTGGAAATCGTCGCAAGCAGCCAACTCCCTGGCGTTAGACAGACGAGAAGGCCGCAGCGATCAAAACCCACCCTCCCACGGGAGACAGAGCTTACCTTAGGAGGCTGGGGGAAGGAAGAGCCGGGGCTGTTGCTTCTCCTCTCAGATGAACAGGAAGTATGACCTGAGACACGATTGGTCAGGGATTCCTAAAACTCCCTGACCAATTGAGTCTCAGGGCTCGCTTCCTGATTGGCTGGGAGGAGAAGCAGGAAGACTATAGTGCACTGCCCCCTGAGCGTACACTTTTTTGAAGCAAATAAGAGCCTCATGTTCTTAAAAAAAAACATTGCAATCCATGCATTCGGTGCCCTGCATGTAGATTAGAGGCCAGGTGCATAAATTAGGGGGTTGCGCCCCTGCGCCCTTTGTGGACAGGCCACCACTGACTACCAGTTTAAAATATCAGTAGATATGAATGCAGCGTGTCAGAACTTGTAAAGAGATCGGGCTAATTGACCACTGAACAGATTTTTTTTACTTTTTTATTTTTACACTGAAGATAACTTGAAAGAAGTTACTGTACTCTGCCCTTTGACTCACTGAGTAGATAAAAGAGGAGTGTGTTCACAGTTCTCAATTTGATCATCTAGTGGACTATGGGCCAACTCATGTTTTTTTATAATGCCTTTTTCACGATTGGGTATTCAAAGTGAACACTACATGTCAAACGAACTTACTATTCTTTTAGTAAATCAACACTATAAAATAATCCTGAAAAACCTCCAGAAACAGAAGTCTTCTGATGCTGCACTGTCATGATGTAAATGTAGTCAAATTTGTATTACATTTCATTAGGCTCGATTCACCCCTATGCATGTTGCTTTTGAGCGTTTTTGCAATGCTTTTTGCGGTGCTTGCTGCGTTTTTTGACGTGCGTTTTTACCGCGATTTTTTTTATTTATTTTTTTTAGCCAGTAATTTTTAGTTTTTTACATTTCCTTTAACAACCAGCTATAAACAGGTTAAAAAAAAACGCAAAACGCAAATCACGGCAAAATCACGGCACTTGCGTGTTGGATGCAGGTCCATTGAATTCTATTGCATGCAAAACGCTGCTTTTTGCAGGAAAAAAAGTCCCTGACCCTTTCCAAAAACGCAGAGGCACAAAAAAGCATTGATGTGAACATGTTCCATAGGAAACCATGTTAAAACAATTTCCCTGCATTTCTGCAAAATGCAAAATGCATAAAAAAAAGCATTAGTGTGAATGGAGCCTTAATGAACCGACTAATGATTTTTACAAATTTAGCAGATTTCTTGCATAGAGAATAAAAGATAGGTTTTGTGCTTGCTTTGTTGTTTTACCCCTAGTTTCATAGTATTTACCTATGGAATCAGCACTATCAGATATCTCCAGTTTGTCATTGCATGATCCTAGTTCCCCATCCACAGCAAATTGGGTAAATGCCAGTTTAATAAGAAAACCAGGAGTAACAGAGATAACCCAGCTACAGTGGAGATTCGAAGGGTAGGGGTCTGGATAGTTCATGGAATGAAGTAAGCCTTTACGACCTACTTGTAGAGAATTGCTTCCACAACCAGAATCTGCAAAAAATAAAACATAGAACATGTTTTTCAACTGTGAAGAAATTATGTTATCAGGCTTTATTGTTGTAAATTGATGGAAAACAGCATGTTAAAAAACATTTAAATTATAAATTAAAATGTCATAAGTATGTAAAAAATCTAGTAAATATATCAAATTACTGACTACTGTACTCAGATAATAAAAGTGGATACCAGTTTATAGTAAAGTATAACAGAACTTTAGACCAGTGGTCTCCTATCTGCAGCTAATATGCAGCCCTTTACTTGCCTTTATCTGACCTTTGAGGCACCTTTTCCTCCCACTGATACGAGGCACTATTCCTCCCACAGATCATATTCGCCAGCACATGACGGATCATTGAATAGTGTCCAAAATACTTATTTTATCTGCTTGTCCACCGCCCGCCTTCAAATGACGCTGGGAGACAGACCCTCTTGTTCTGGGCGGACGTCATTTGACGTCGCCCGGAACGTCACTGGGGACACGATGCGCGCGCCCGGTGGCCGCGATGGCCGCTGGGCACCTGCGATTGCCCAGTAACTGAGCAGGACCGTGTGTAAGAGGCCCTGCCTGGTGAGAAGTCATTTTCGGCCACCCACCCGCTTCTCAACTCGCTGGCTGCATGAGAGAAGAGGTAAGAAGTCAGCACCCTCGGCTTCTCACTTTAAAGTAAGATGTCATTACCGACAGCGCCCCCCCCCCCCCCCCGTTTCTCAACTTTAATGTGACATGTCACTTTCGGCAGCCCCCCCCCGCTTCTCACAACTTTAATACGACATGTCTTTTTGCTTTTTTGCTTAGGGCCTCAGGGAGGTCAGGATCGCAGGATCGGCACTGGGGAGAGGAGACCGATGGTTTGTCCCTTGTACATAGGGACAACCATCGGTCACCTCCCCCAGTCAGTCCCCTCCCCCCACAGTAAGAATCACTCCCCAGGGAACACATTAACCCCTTGATCGCCCCCTAGTGTTAACCCCTTCCCTGCCAGTCACATTTCTACAGTAATCAATGCATTTTTATAGCAGGGATCGCTGTATAAATGTGAATGATCCCAAAAATTTGTCAAAAGTGTCCAATGTGTCCACCTCAATATCGCAGTCACGATAAAAATCACTGATCGCCGCCATTACTAGTAAAAAAATAAAATAAAATAAAATGCTATAAATCGATCCCCTATTTTGTAGCTGCTGTAACTTTTGCGCAAACCAATCAATATACGCTTTTTTACCAAAAATATGTAGAGGAATACATATCGGCCTAAAATGAGGAAAAAATTTGTTTTAAAAAAAATGGATATTTATTATAAGAAAAAGTAAAAAATATTGTGTTTTTTTTCAAACTTGTCCCTCTTCTTTTGTTTATAGCGCAAGACATAAAAACCACAGGGGTGATCAAATACCACCAAAAGAAAGCTCTATTTGTAGGGAAAAAATGATACAAATTTCATTTGGGTACAGTGTTGCACGACCGCGCAATTGTCATTCAAAGTATGATAAAGCTGAAAGCCGAAAAATGGCTTGGGCAGGAAGGGGATGAAAGTGCCCTGTAGGCAAGTGGTTAAAATGATCACATCACAAAGGACATAGTGTAACTGTCAGGAGTCTGTGGTAGTGAGCTTTTGTAGATCGCCAACTCAGGGTTCCCCAGGGCACGGAGTCTAAGCCCCTGCCTGGTTCTTCACCAGAGCCTCAGATGGTGAGGATGGACTTGCAGCAAGCTGGAACCAGGCCCCAGCCCCAGGTACACTGATGGTTTGGAGACCACTCGCGTGCGCAGAGTACAAGCAGCAGATGAAAGGAAATCTAGAAGACAAGCCAAGGTGGAGCTGCGGTGGCTCAACGCCATTGGCACTGCGCTGATAAGCCATTCACCTCTGCAGCTAGGGGTTCGGATCCCGGTCTCGGCTACATGTGAATTGAGTTTGGTGGTCTCAGCCCGGCTCCCGGTGGGTGTGCTATGCGAGATAAGCCTGCGCTTAGTACGCCCACCCCCCTCCCACAAAAACTACCACACTTACATGCACTCGAAATTGGGTTAACATGCACGCACTTTGACCGCGCGGTCTCTAAAAAAGAGAGGCGAAGGACTAACGGGGCTGGTTGAGCGGGCAAATCCTCTCACTCCCTTATAGGGAGTCCCTCTGCCCCGTTGGGCTTCAAAGCGGAGCAGGTAGGGCGGGCTGTGTGGGAGCATGGAGAAAGGTGGCAGATTGCCTCTGGGGGAGGCCTGCTACTCCCAACTCCTGCAGTCCGGCTCCTCTCTCTCGAGTACACGCACAAAATACACTTAAAAAAAAAAAATGTGCAAAAAAAAAAGAAGACAAGCCAAGGTCAGGGCAGGGGCAGCAAACAAGCACAGACAGTAAACAAAGCCGGGGTCGGTACACAAGTAGTCAGACAAAGTAAAAACATAATAACAACGTGAGCTCGGAGAACTGTGAGGTATAGGTAAGAAAACAGGGAGGTGACCCAGGAAGTACTGTAATAGAAGGGAAAAGGATATAAATCCACAGTGGAGCAGGTGATGCCCAAAGCTGAACAGAGAAGCCAAACACCATATGTGAAATGGAGTCACAGATCTGCAGCAAGGAGGTAAGAATTTCACAACAGAAATCTTCAGGTCAGACTGTGACAGCAACATTTGGGAGCCTAAAAAATAAAAGGAAATCCTGCGAGCCACCACTTCCTAGATGCTTAAGCTGAATAAATTACCTGAAAAGCTGCTAGCGTTACACACGTCACATATATCGTGCAAAGACAGAATAATAAAACTATATACACTGCGCTAAAGTGATATAAATAAGCAGTGCACAGTAAATAATTTATACTCTATCCGAAAAGAAAATAATGAATACGTAAAAATATAATAAATATTAATACTGTATATTATAAGGTGAAAAACATAATTAAAGTGCCTGGTGCATAAAAGATAAAAGACAGTAATGTATCAAAGTGCTCCTGTGCTTTCATACAGTGTCCAAATCTGCCAATGATGACCGTGCTGAAAGACAATGCAATAGGTGAGTTAGGTCATATGACAAGGTGCTCATGTGCATACTGTATGAGTAGCAACTAGCTGTGTCACTAATCCTGTGATAATAAAGTCTGTGTAATCCAAAAGACTTAGGCCCCTTTCACATGTGCGGACCGTATGTCCGCATTTTCATCCATCCGTTTGCGGATGAAAACGGGACATACATTGGTCCCTATGTGATTGCGGGTGTCAGCGGATGAACATCCGCTGACACCCGTAATCACCCGCCTCCGCAAAGCTCCGATTTTGCGGACGGAAGAAAATCCTATTTTGTCTTCCGTCTGCGCATCGGAGGAACACGGACACACGGTCCGTGTTCATCCGATCCCCCCATAGGGGAGAGTGGAGAAAAGACAGGGCGGTCCGTGCACAGTGTGCAGGGACCGCCCTGTCAGCCGACAGCTCAGCGGGGATTTTATGGAGGATCCCCGCTGAGCTGACGGAAACACGGAGGCGGATCATTACTGATCCGCCCCGTGTGAAAGGGCCCTTAGGCCTCGTACACACGACCGAGGAACTTGTCGTAAATGAAACATCGTTTTCCTCAACGAGTTCCTTGTTAGGCTTGTCGAGAATCTTGACAAGCTTTCTTTGCGTACACACTCTCAAGACAAAATCATGTAGTTCTCAAACGCGGTGAAGTACAACACGTACGACGGCACTATAAAGGGGAAGTTTGATTCCACTAGCGCCACCCTTGGGGCTGCTTTTGCTAATCTCATGTTACTGCGTGTTAAGTAAAAGTTTGGTGAGAGACGATTTGCGCTTTTCAGTCTGTTACAGCGTGACGAATGTGCTATCTCCATTACAAACCCTACTTTTATCGAAGGTGCGCTCCCGTCTCATACTTTATTCTGAGCATGCGCGGGTTTCTAAGCATACACACGAACGTGTTTCTCGTCGTAAACCAGCCTGACGAGGAACACGACGAGGAAATTGAGACTCCCGACGAGGAAAAAGAGAACTTGTTCTCTTTTTTTCTCATTGAGTTCCACGACAGTTTTCTCGACGAAAAACATACACACGACCGTTTTCCTCGGCAAAAAAGCTCTGCCACCAAGATTCTTGATGGATTCTGTCGAGGAAAACAGTCGTGTGTACGAGGCCTTAATGTGTGATCCAAGCCGTGCTAATGGGTCATCACTCAGGTGCCCCCCTTAGGTAATGAATGCACACCTTGGAGCGTGCGACTTTAAGCAAGGTCAAAGCACGCATGTGAACCACCTCTGGACTCTTTAATAGTGTTAGGCTCCCGGTTTCCTCAGCATAAACAATCCTGGATATATGAAACAGGAAAAACTCGATAGTGCAAATAAAGTTTTAAACCATTTATTAAATAAAGCAAAATCCCCTTCAGGGTACTCACACAGATCAGGTGCGTCAGTGCACCATTCTATGATAAGCCTATACTGGTGTATACCAATGATGGTATCGGGATGATACAAGCGTCCTCCTCAGTACACAAGATCTACTTCAGGGGGAAATAATGCCAGACAAAGGGGTCCTGACTGGCTTCCGTCCCTTGTGATGTGATCATTCTACAATAAATATTTTGGACACTATTCGATAATCAGTGGTGTGCTGGCGAATATGTGCACTTGATCTGTGATGTTTCCAGTACCTGCTGGTTGTTGCTTCAGCTCCCGACAATTCTAAGCCTTATTTGGGAAAGTGTGCAATGGGAATATTGACCTTACTATTCCTCCCACTGACACTTAAAATGGTGCAAAATTCCTGCTACTGACATCAACAATGGAGCACTATTTCTCCTATTGATGCCAACAATGGGGCATTATTCCTCAAATTGACTCCGCTGGGCACTATTTCTCCCACTGACACCAACAATGGAGCACTATTCCTTTCACTGACACCAACATTGGCAACTATTTCTCCCACTGACACCAATGGTGGGGCACTATTCCTACCACTGACACCAACCATGGAGCACTATTCCTCTCACTGACACCAACATTGGCAACTATTTCTCCCACTGACACCAATGGTGGGGCACTATTCCTCCCACTGACACCAACAATGGAGCACTATTCCTCTCACTGACACCAACATTGGCAACTATTTCTCCCACTGAGACCAATGGTGTGGCACTATTCCTCCCACTGACACCGACAATAGAACACTATTCCTCTCACTCACACCAACATTGGCAACTATTTCTCCCACTGAGACCAATGGTATGGCACTATTCCTCCCACTGACACCGACAATAGAACACTATTCCTCTCACTGACACCAACATTGGCAACTATTTCTCCCACTGACACCAATGGTGGGGCACTATTCCTCCCACTGACACCAACAATGGAGCACTATTCCTCTCACTGACACCAACATTGGCAACTATTTCTCCCACTGAGACCAATGGTATGGCACTATTCCTCCCACTGACACAGACAATAGAACACTATTCCTCTCACTGACACCAACATTGGCAACTATTTCTCCCACTGACACCAATAGTGGGGCACTATTCCTCCTACGTACCTTTCATTGATGGGGCACTATTCCTCCCACTGACACAAAAAATGGGGCATTATTCCTCCCTCTAGTACCAAAGATGTATTGTAGCCAGGACAATTTCTATTTTCCAATGGCCACAGTCCATTGTTTAGAAGGTTTGGAGACCCCTGCTTTAGACCCCCAATTTACCTTGTGCTCCTCTATGAAATATTTCTAATCTCTATATATGACTATAATGATTATCTGGCCAAATTACAAGCACAGATCAGTAGTTTTTCTGATAATCTCAACTTTCTCGTTTGCGCAGATGAATTTGTCTTTCAGATCCAGCCTATTGGTTCGTAACTTATTGGTTACCAGGTTATTTTTTAGGTTACACTTGATGAATATAGGTCTTTATTTCAACCTAACAAATCTATTCAACCCAAACATTTTTTTATACTTCTTAAAAGTGATTTTTTTTTTAAATAAGGCTTTCAGCAAATAAAATGATGCTTGTTTTGTTCAAATGTGTTATTGAATTGCATTTCTATAATTCCCTAAGAATAGTTACTGAGTTTGATAATTGTAGTAATTAGCAAAGATAAAATAAATGTATAATCACCAATATAAGCAGTAGTGGTAGTAGCGGAGGCAGACGTGGTAGTAGCGGAGGCAGACGTGGTAGTAGTGGAAGCAGAAGTGGTAGTAGTGGAGGCAGAAGTGTTAGTAGTTGGAATAACACTCCCTTGAAATCCAACGTATTTAGCATGGAATATTCCTCGAGTCCCTTGTGGATTTGGTCTATAACGGACAATCATTCTGTTTCCAGAAGAAGCAACAGGATCAGGAATTTCTTTTCCACAAAAGTGTCCTGTAAGTAATACAGTATCTAGTTTAATGTATACAGGGAAAACTGTATTTATGAACTATAGTTCACACAGACGTTTTAGTAGTTAGTAGTGGTTTCTTTGCAAACAGTCTGTTGGGGGAGTCAGCAGTGATCTACTGCTATCCATATATGATAATCATCAATTATTTCATGACTATAAATCATGGTAGATCTGTCTGTCCTCTTTTTTTTTTTTCAGGTAGTTCTTTATTGAATAAGTTTAGGTGCACCTAATAGTACCAGCATACAGATTTGACAGCAGAAATATTGATTCTATCCTACAGGTAGATGTGGCACAAGTACAAGCCATACAAAATATTGTTTCTTTTTGATGAACAAATAACCAAAAGCAAAATCCTTACACGGCAAGGCATACCATGATAGATGTATAAATAATTTACATAATTTATCCAGGACTATGTAAACAGAGTGAAGCAGCCCATAGATTATGCAATGGAGATGGAAATATAGTCACCCCTCCCATAGTGATACTGTGTTCTGCCAGTGGGAAGCCTTCCCTGCCAGCAGAACACAATGATCACTGTTGCAACTGTAGTCTCCAGCAGTGATTGCATGAAAAAATTCCATCAGGGTGGTTGTACTGAAGTTGATCAATGGATTGACTTCAGTACAACCAGCCTGCCCATAGACTGAATCTTGGCTGGTTCCTGCTGAACCAGGTGAGATCCGATCCATCTATGGCTGGCTTTTGATATAAAGTACTGTATCTTATCCCTAGTACTATCTCCATAAATCATGGAGAATCAACTGAGCAGGAGTTAGCCCTGGAGTATCCAGCCAATTTTTCCAGGTAGACATACATTTCTTTGGGGAGTTGCGGTGTTGGTCGGTTAGTTTTTCCGCATATTAGGGTGGAGTTCACCTGTTCACCAAATGTGAGCTATCATTTAAAGGGCATTGTAAAGAAGCATTACCACTGTAATATGACTTGAGGGAGTAAATAATTCCTTGTCTACTGAAGGCATACCACTGGGTCTTGTGGAATAAGAGCATTAAATACGGATGATATTGTATCAATAATATCATTTCAAAATCTGATTATGAGAACATGTGTATTAAATTACCCACATCTCCATTAGATTTGGGGTACAGAGTGGAATCCCTCCTGCCCCATCGGTGTCATCTCCGGGCTGTCGCAACTACATTACTGTGCGACTGTTGGCTGAGGGGCTGAGCTGTGTGTCTCTCTCACACACAGCTCCGCCTAAGACATAATGCTTGCTGACAGTTCCGCTGTGTGCTCGGAAACTGCTCCTCCTCTTCCTGCCTCTCTACTCCTGTCTACCGCGCCCACACCCCAACAATTAACACAAGATTAAAAGCTGCAGGCAGCCTGCTCCTGAGTCTCCATCCTGGAGTGAGTAAGATCACCTTCTCTCCACCAGTGTATATATAAAACGTATTTAAGGAGGCTCAGTGAGGACTCTGATGTAAGGGGGGTCTGTGCGGACTCTGATGTACGGGGGGGGTCTGTGCGGACTCTGATGTACGGGGGGGGTCTTTGCGAACTCTGATGTACAGGGGGGTTTGTGCGGACTCTGATGTAAGGGGGCTCAGTGAGGGCTCTGATGTAAGGAAGCAGGGATTGGGAGGAGCTGGAGATCTGCACAGTGAGTAGAGAGTAAAGGGGGGGCATGATTGCAGGGACACTGTAATATAAAGGGGACTGCACTGTAAAGGGGCACTGTAATCATTACAGTGCAATCCCCTTTATATTTATATCACAGTGTCCCTGCACACTACAGCTTGGAGGACCGACATGAACCCCAAGCCCTGGAAAAATTGGCTGCTCAGTTTAAAATGCCAGGGCCTATTTTTTGTCCCAGTCCGGGCCTGGTCATGGCTCCCCAAGAGTTAAGCTACCTTAACTCTTGGGGAGCCATGACCAGGCCCGGACTGGGACAAAAAATAGGCCCTGGCATTTTGGGTGGAGAGGGAGGCACATGGCGCAGTTGTTGATACCCAAAAAACTGCCCTCTTGGCATATCAAATTCTGTTTGTAAAGTAATGAAGAATTTCAATTTATTCAAGGAATAAGTTTAAGAAAGTTTAAGAAATACAGGGGACTCCCAAGGCATGGCAGGAATGATCCAAGTTTCTCCTTGCATATGGAAATGTTGCACCGTGGCACATATATTGTGAAGTAATCGTTTCTTTTTTATGGGAAAAGGGGAATAACATTTTATTTGTCATAACAAATATATGCTCTTATTAGAAAAATAAGTCCCACTTCAGACATTCATGCCTGCTTTTCAGACACTACATGAGTTTAATTATGATTGATGATACACTAAATACAGGGGTTTCTAAGGGTTACTACTACATTTATAATAAAAAAACAAAACACACCTAATTTTTGTGCTCCTTTCTCTTCTCCATCAAAAACTTCAACCATCTCTGTACATCCAACTGATCCTGCAGTTGCAAGGTCAAATGTTGTAAAGGATAACTTAACTCTGTAGCCAGTATCAACTGTGATTTTCCACTGTAAAAATATAAAAAATATAAATAGAGAACAAATAAATCTTTAAAATGTATAATTACTGATGGCTTTTTATTAAATAGTAAGATAAGAATTGAATCATTTAAGATCACTATCTGGAAACAATTTGGCTCAAAACAAGGCTTTAGGCAGATCGTAGTTAGAAACAACACCACAAACTGGAAAAAACTGTGTTTCTGGTAACTCCCTCACCTCTCTGCTGACATTTTCCTTAAATAGTCACCTTGTCCCTGTTAACATTTATTTGCCCTCAGACTAAGGTGACCAGATTTTTAAAATGAAATCCGGGGACATATTTTTTCCTTACTAGTAATGGCAACAATCAGCGACTCTTTGCCCGTCGCCGCCCGCCTCACAGCCTCTCAAGTCTTACTCTTCGGGCCCCGGCTACTACTGGATGGGGAGCGGAGGAAGATCACTCTGCCAGGGAAGGCAAGGAGATAAGCAGGTGGCTGGCCAGGATTTGAGCCAAGGCAGAAGAACATGCGAGTGGAGATGAATGGGCATGCGCCCGAAACTGAAGAAATATTCCCTCCGCTCCGACCAGCACATGATCATCAGAAGGGGGCACAGATAATGGAAAAAATACAACCCCCTATGCTAGTAGGCACGATGGAGCGCGGGGGGGGGGGTGTAATTCTAATTTTTTTATTTTAATTCTGCACTGATTGTCTTTGAAATTGCCCCTGTCCCCTATTAAATCCAATCTGGGGACAAAACCAGGGACAGACTTGGTCCGGGGACAGTGTCCTCAATCAGGGGACTGCCCCCTGAAACTGGGGATGTCTGGTCAGTGGTCACCCTACCTCAGACATGACACCTCTACTGCAGCCAGCTTCTGCTGCAGGTACAGCCAGTCCACCCCTCTCCATCAGGTGTAGACTGCAAGAAGGAGGCAGGCACATGTGGGCTCATCTGGCATCTGACAACAGTGTGTAAGTGAGCTCCAGTGGCAGAAAGATCTGCTTAGGGGTAATGTGTCTTAGGTACGGTGGGCAGCAGAAGAGCGTGTATAACTCCTACGATTGTGCTCTGCCATTGAGTTGGCTGGGGTGGGGGTGAGTGTTAGAAAGATGAGGAATAGTGGCTTCCTTGAGATACAGGAACCCAGAGTCAGGGCTATACAAGTTCAAAAAGGCACAGGCACTTTCTGTCAGGGGTGCTGTATTTAGAAATTGTCCAAACTGTGTTTGGTTGCTAGGACCACAAACAATAGTTATTTTTTTGACAATCCAGTATAATCTTACTTGAAAAATCTGCTTTTATGTTTGTTGTCTGTCTGCTGACCATCTCTTTCCTCAACTTTCTGGATTCCCTGCATGCTTTGCAGCTTTTCCCCTGCTGTTTACTTTCAATCTCTAAGGACTAAATATCCCATGGTACTGTCTTCAACAGCTGCGAGTGGGAAGTCTGATTCAAAGCAATAGAAGACTAATGCCGTGTACACACGATCGGTCAATCCGATGAGAACGGTCTGATGGACCGTTTTCATTAGACCAAACCGATCGTGTGTGGGCCCCATCGGTTATTCATCCATAGGTTAACATTTTTTAAACTTGTTTTAAAATGAACTGATGGATACCTAACCGATAGAAAAAAAACGATCGTTTGTAGGCACGTCTATCGGTTAAAAATCCAATTCAATAAGCTTGAATAAGCACTGAAGCACAGTGTGAAATGCGTTAGCCTTTTCCTGATTGTTTGCTGTGGCGTGTGATGTTCTGTGACCAGTTTTAATAAAAAGGAACGTTTTTGGAGTGCGGCTGTCGTAGCTTCTTCTCTTCAATTCTGCAATTATTGCATTGCCGGCACCCACGGTTTGGTCCAGTGAGTAAAAGTTCCTTGGTTCATCTGAGCGGTTACTTTTCTTCTCATCCATGCTCAGAATCAAGTCGACGCATGCTTGGAAGCATTGAACTTTGTTTTTTTCAGCACGTCGTTGTGTTTTACGTCACCGCGTTCTGACACGATCGTTTTTTTAACTGATGGTGTGTAGGCACGACTGATCATCAGTCAGCTTCATCGGATAACTGATGGAAAAATCCATCAGACCGTTCTCATCGGATTGACTGATCGTGTGTACAGGGCATTAGAGTTTCCACAGCCATTCACAGCCGCTTGCATGTAATCGAACATACAGCATTTACCTGTGAATAATCGGCACTGGATGTAGAGTGTTTCCTTCCAGGGCAATCATCCACAGGTAATTGCAGCATGTTTGATTATATGCAGATAGCTGTAAATGGCTGTGAATGCTGTCAGCCATCTATTTCTTTAAATGGGGTGTCTGTTCACAGAAAAACTTCACTGAGTTCTCAAAGGAAATTATAGTCAGCCCAAAATGCTGGGGTGAATAAGGCTTTATATGTAATTATATATTACTGAGAATATTATGTCCACTGTTCCAACACAAGGCAGGCTTTAAGTGAGCGTGTATTAAATATTTTTATTGTAAGTGATAATTACATTATTAAACAGCCACGGGTGCTATAATTGGTAGTTGTGATTGATTTGAATGCAGCTGCATTCTTATTTCCATAAGACACAAAAGGGCGAAATAAGGTCACACCTGGTCTCAATTCCCATATCTAGACAGGCCAAGTCAATACAGCATTTCATGAAAGCCTTTCAGCGCTCAGGGAATGAGAGGAGAGATTAACCACATCACAAAGGACAGTCATTTGTCACACTTGTATAATTACCTGATACAGAACATCATTCGAGCTTCGATATATGCTTGGGGACTGGAACTCCCCAGTGTTGCCTTGTAAAATGCCTCCTCCTCCCACAATATCTGAAACAATAGATTAACCAAATATAATTAATCATAAATATACTCACAGGCATGACTACATTAAGTTTTTTTTTTAAGCAAACTGCTAGCACATGCTGTAATTTAATAAATTAATATAAAAAATTACTATAAATATATATGAACTAAGCTAACAACTATCAATGTGACACTAACAGAGCTTGAGATATTTATGACATTCACTGTATCCGTAGCTGACAACACAGTCCTAATTAAAACCTCATTAAAATAATAATAACAACAAATGCCCGCATTACTATTCCTGGATTATTTTTTTTTACCTTTTGTAAGTTCAATTTTTTACTCAAAGGGTAATGCCACTTGCCTAAATAAAAAATATAGCAAATAAAAAATATAGTATTTTCAACTGCGTCACAAGCCATATTGTTTAAAAAACATGAATGAATGGCACACTCTGAACAACGCTAAGTGCTTGGAATGTAAAGAACGGGCTCAGCCACAGTTTCACCTGATAGGCCATGCCCCCGACATGTTTTGCCCTGAAACGAGGCTTAGCCAGGTGGTGAAGCCTATGCGTATTACCTTCCAAGCATTTAGAGCTGCATCTGGAGTAGCATAGATGCCAGCACCCCATCCAGAGCGGCATAACAGAGCTATTATTTGAGCACTGCTCCATTAGGCATATAGAAGGTCACAAGCCATATTGTATTTTAATGTTATTACAAACTACCTTTCCTTTTCAATCTGCAGCCGCTGTAATTTTATGTAAAATTCAATGCGATATGGCAACCTGGAGATCTTCTGTACACATTTGATACAGTGGTTTGTGTGGTTAGTGACTGGCTGAGGGAGAAGTTGAACACAACTTCTCACCTTTGCTGCCTAAGTCAGGGCCAGCCCAAGACATTGTGCTGACTGGGTCCAAGAATGAAATGCTGCCCCCCCCCCCAAAAAAAAGAAAAAATCACACCCACAAAAGGCCACCACCTTCATTATTTTATAACATAATTAAAACCAAAATTAAATTTATCAGAAAATCTGATTTACATGCCACAGCACAAATCGATTATGAAACTAAGGCCCTGTACACACGATCAGTCCAAACTGATGAAAATGGACTGAAGTTCAGTTTCATTGGTCCAAAACGACCGTGTGTGGGCCCCATCAATCTGTTATCCTTCGGTCCAGAAATTTAGAACTTGCTTTAAAATTAAACTGATGGACTGCTAACCGATAGGTCAAAACCGATGGTTAGTACACAAAACCATTGGTTCCAAACCCGGGCATGCTCAGAATCAAGTCGACGCATGCTTGGAAGCATTGAACTTCGTTTTTTTCAGCACGTCGTTGTGTTTTACGTCACCGCATTGGACTTGATCGGTTTTTGAACTGATGGTGTGTAGGCACATCAGACCATCAGTCAGCTTCATCGGTGAACCAATGAAACTGAACTTCAGTCCGTTTTCATCAGTTTGGACTGATCGTGTGTACAGGGCCTAATTGTAAGTTGCAGCCCTATACTGTACATTATTATACACTGGAACTGATCTCTGAGGAAAAATCTCCTCACTGTCCACTCCCCACTATGCCACACTTTAACCGCTTGAGGACCAGCTGCCACAGTTGTACTGCAGCAAGTAGGCTCTCCTTGGCGAATCGCCAAGGAGAGCCACCAGAACATAGACACGGCGACCGGCTGCAACACCTCAGGCAGTGGCAGGTGCTGTGCAGGTGGACTGTGGACAGCTGCTCAGCTCACACTCACAGGCAGGCAGTTCACAGGCAGAGGCAGGCAGCTCACAGGCACAAGCCGAGGCAACGGTAGAGGCACAGGCAAAGGCAACTCTCTTCAGACGTGCTCCTTTCCCTCAGGTTCTGAGCCATGCTAAAGAAGATGGATAAAGGTGGATGGAGAGAATTTACTAGACGCAGAGGCTGAGAGCTCTGAATGCTGGGGCGGCTGCAGCCTCTGAGGCCACTGTTTGCCAGACGCCAGGCGGCAGGCAATTCTACCAACCAGTGAAGCGCGCAGCTGACCAGGATCGGACCTGCTGTGTACCAACCCATACCTGACAGATACAGCTACTAAGTGGCTACTACTGGGACCCTTGGTTGGGCCGGCCCTGACCTAAATTACTAAGAAACTGAAGATACAAACACAGATAATATTCTGCAAAGGATTAGAATTCAATATTTCAATCATTGCCAATATGGGGTATCTCTTCAAACTTTCTGTTTCTGCTGTCTAGAAATAAATAGTTGTTCAGGTTATTTCTATAAAGATATTAACAACCATGTTGTTCTGCTAACACCCCAGTGAAAGAACCAGCGCAGAGCTGGATGTTCCAGGAAATTACAGACAAGTGAACTGGGCCATTACAATGTGGCATATCATGCCTTCTACATATTATTGGCAGAGATTTCTGAGTAAATAGTGTTACATACATATACAGTAAGACCATGGCTCATTCCTTCTCATGTTCAGTCAAGACTTTAAACTTTTACAAGATTTTCCTCTCCAGATGGCTGAACAGAGTGATGAGAGTGGTGAGGGAGAGAAAGGTAGGGTGGGTATGCACAACTGACAAGGGTCGCTTTTAGGAGAACTTTTTTTTTTGTTGCAATGTGTAGACAAAGCATAGGTTTACTTTATGTCCAATAGCTACATTAAGAATGAAGTATGAAATATTAGGGAGGAAGGTTTTTTTTATAGGGTTAAAGGCTAGGATAAGTCTTTAGGGTGTAGGAAAAATGAACGGTGTACTTTAGTGGTGGAAAACCTAATTATGGACATTATGGGAAACTGTAGGATTCCATGTTGGTTTAGCACCTAAAACATTGTGCCAAGAATTATTACCCTGCACACCAATAGGTCCATGTACTGTACCCGTAGGACCAATTTTTGGGTGGAATCAACTTCATTTACTAGAGTGTTTCTGTACTGTAAACCTGTTAAAACCTTGGAAAGTGGCTCTCAATGATTGTCTTTTCAAATGGAAACATTTAACATTGACTACATATCAACTTCTCATCTGCCAGCTCTTTGAGAGGTCAAGAACACAACCTCGTATCAATAAGAGAGCTAATTGCCCTGCAAGAGAAAGTAGATCAGAGAAATAGGCAGCTGGGAAGGTGAGTATAAACACTGTTCTTTTGCAGATCAATCATTTTGACATTTTAACCTTGCAATAGGGTTGCTTTATCCATAGTTACAACACATTTAATAATATAGCAGGGCAGAATACAATGCATAATACAACTTGCCTACTGCTCTTACTAGTGTGTACTTCATCTGTATAATACATTTGTTCAGCAAGAACATTTTTTCCCCACAATCCAAAAATAAAAGAACTAATAAATTATAGTAGAGTTGTAATAATTATTCTTGGGCATCTTTGCTTACAGGATTTTCAAAATCTTAAGAACAAAGATGGATCTATGGGCTCAAATAGGTTAACTATTTGTCTTTATTCTGTAGGGATGCAGTATACCTCTATTCCCTCCCTAGAGGATTTGAATTTTTCCAGGCTTTTCCTTATTATCCCATAAAATATAGTGCCAGTTTACTAGCACACTTGTGTTTTATCTATGTCATTGTTTTTTTTTTGGGGATTTACTAAATTAAAGTTTACTTATGCTGGCAGAAAAAAATAATTCAACGTTTCGCACAACGTTAAAATATATTCATGCCTCTCCTTTGTGGCTATTTTTTTAAATAGATGTAGGCAAAGAGAAATCTGTCTTCTGAGACCTGAAAATATGTTAACAGCTGAGTTTCATTGGCTATTTATACTAATAGTTTTGCACATGTGTATAGCACTGGAGTAGTACAAAAAAAAATGTATTCTTCAAATCAATCCCTTCTACAGTTGGGTAAGACAAAATATTAGAGTTGGGCTTGAAGCCACCAGCATGTTTTTTGGATTGTTATTAGAAACTGGACGACAGAAGGATCTAGAGGAGCGTTAGTCAGCACTGGGTAAATATTCAAACCCCAAAGCGTAATGATTTAGATTGGATGTGAACTAAACATTTCAATGCTTTAGGTGAACATTTCGGGAGAGTAATGTTTTAAGGCTTTCTCACCCCTCAAATTTCCCTTCCCTGGACTAAATAAATAAGAGGTGGACAGGCTAAGCAACCTGTGACCAGGAACTGCTTTGGATCCAAATCTTATACATTTTTTGTTCACAAGTTCTTTTTGCACACTTGATATTAATTTGACTATGTTGTGGGACTGCGCTTTTTTTTTTTTTTGTAGCTGGGTTTGGATTGTTTTAAATCTGTGTTGCTTTAAGTGTTTATACTTGTACTCACCTGACACCTTGTTTGGATCCACAGCCTCATAACTTGCCCGAAATCCCTTGTCTGATGTTTTATCATTAGTAGTAAATTTTACAAAAAGCTTGTTTCCAACTGAAACTATAGGACCAGGAGTTAAGTGCCCACAGTATGTGCCTGTGTACAAATAAATAAAACATTGAATTACAAATGATATAAATGAAGAAAAAAAATTAATGTCTTTCATCAACATATATTTCAGTAGTTACCCACAATAGCCCTTGGCTAGGAAAGGGGCTAAAAGAGACAAAGGCAGACAACCTGAAAGTCACATAAATACACACTTTGCTGGCGTTTACTTTTATCCTATATCCATACAGTAAGTACAATATTTCACACCAAAACTGTAGAAATCAGGCGGCACATCAATGACTTTTCATCCAGATAATTTATTCAACATGTTTCACCCTTAACACGGCTTAAGCCCTGATTAAGCATGATTAAGCTCTGTTAATGGTGAAACACATTGGGGTTGTGGTTGAAGGTGGAAAGGATTGCAGCGTGAGCTGTTATTGATCTGCTTGCTAATAAACCACCTGGATGAAATTATATTGATGTTTCTACAGTTTCAACATTAAAGTGGATGTAAACCCACTCTCATCCTTTCTAGACTACTGCCATAGTGCTGATCTATAAGGATATACATGCCTCCTGCATGTATCCTTACCTGTCAAATGTCTCCCCTCTGTCTGTTATAAGAACTGAAAAACTGCAGATTCTGTGGGTGGATCTGTTGTCTGGAGCTCTGTGGTGGAGTTGTGATGTCAGTAGACTCCCCGCCCTCCTCTACACTCCCCTTGTCAACATGCATTTTGTCCTATGTATCCCTTACACTAAATTCTGCTGTGATCACTAACGTCCAGTCAAAATCCAGAAAAGTAACCACATGACTTCAGAAAAGTGGGGTTGGGAATTAAAAAATGAATGCCTGTCTCCAGGCTAGTGCATGAAATATGTAAATAACCTGTCACTCACAGCAAGGGGGCGGAACGGACTAAGGGCCAGATTCACGTACCTGCGCCGTGGCGTAACGTATCCCGTTTACGTTACACCGCCGCAAGTTTTCAGCGTAAGTGCCTGATTCACAAAGCACTTGCCTGTAAAATTACGGCGGTGTAACGTAAAGGCGTCCGGCGCAAGCCCGCCAAATTCAAATGGGGCGTGTACCATTTAAATTAGGCGCGCTCCCGTGCCGGACATACTGCGCATGCTCCGTTTTGAAATTCCCGCCGTGCTTTGTGCAAAGTGATGTCATTTTCTTGAACGGCGATGTGCGTAACGTACTTTCGTATTCCTGGACGTCTTACGCAAAAAATAAAAAAAATTGAAATTCGACGAGGAAACGACGGCCATACTTTAACATGGCTTGTCTAAATTTAAGCAATGTTAAAGCAGCCATAACTTTGCGACGGGAAAAAATTACTAGCGACGACGTAACAAACGCAAAAACCTTTGTGGATCGCCGTAAATGCTCATTTGCATACCCGACGCAGGAAAACGACGCAAACTCCACCCAGCGGCGGCCAAAGTATTGCAGCCTAATATCCGAAGGCGTACGAAGCCGTAAGCCTGTCGGATCTTAGCCAAAAGCCGTCGTATCTTGTTTGTGAATCACAAATTAAGATACGACACGGCAAATTTGAAAATACGCCGGAGTATCAGTAGATACTCCGGCATATCTCGTCTGTGAATCTGGCCCTGAGGTTTTTCTCTGTAAGTCCGTTTTATTTCACTGAACAATAAAAGAGTATTGCTCAGAGCTGGATTAACTCTGTGTGGCAAGACTGGGCACAGATGATAGGAAATCTTATACTGTACATTGTGACATCAAAAAAATAAATACAAATTTTCGAGTTTACATCCACTTTAAATAGAGTGGACTCCTTAAGCTTTGGCACCCAGATTGCCTTATGAAACTGAAGTGAATGGCATAGCGGCAAATGAGCTTCTCAGTATTGTACTGTATTTCACACTTTTATTGGTAAGTCTGAGTTAATTTATTACAATTTGTACAGAAACACTCTTCTGTATTGCAGACAGATTCCCAGTGATTTACAATTAAAAATAATACTTTATTGCATTAAGAAATGCAGACAACTCTCCTTTCTAAAGCTTTGATGGATAATTTTCTAGATAATCACTCAGTGGAAAGCCCTCTAGCTGGATTGCAGTGTCCCTATTAGTGTTTGTCATGCACATTTTAAGGCCATTTTAACTGCTTTCAATTAGATTTTGGCTGCAAAAATATCTGAACTTGGTGGCAGGTAATCTTGATCATGAAATTGGTGGAAATTACCGGAAAATTGCTATATGTGTGTCTCCAACATCAGAGCTTCAATAATTTAAGAAATATTAAATCCTGCATACTTTATGGACTAAGAGTGGGATGCCATTAAATTTCATGTGTGTCTTTGAAGGCAGGCGTCCCAATACTATTGGTAATATAGCATATATTTTGCTGAGAAATCACTTTGAAAAAACACCCCCCTAGCATTTCTGGCTGTGGTCATCTTGAGTAAGGGCTGATGATTGTAGCATTTACTCCCTGGAATACAGATGCCCTTAGCTCAGGCATGCAGGCAGGAAAGAGGGCTTAAATGAGAAACTCCCTCCTGAAGACTCCTGGGATGTATGACATCATTTACCTAGGCCTGGAAACCAGAAAGTAACTAAAGAAATGTCTATTACTGATATATTGCTAATATCCTATCTATTTACTAATGCTAGCAGCATAAGAATTAGAAAAGCAATTGTTTATTGAGAGAGAGAGAAGTTTTGCTCTTAGATACCAAGGTTGTTCACTAGTTTGTTCAATAGTTTGGACTAATTTTTGTCTCCAAGAATTTATAACTATGTAAGATATTGTTCACTTATCTGAGCTCACTCTAGTCTCCAAAAAAACAAATTACTAGATAAATTGTTGTTCCCTACTCTTATCCTCGCTTCTCGGCCTTTTGGCTAAGATCAAGTGTAGTATCTGTTCTTATCAGTTGCCAGGAGGTGGCGCTATGCTAACCGTCCCCAGTACACGGCGGGGTGGAAAGGGATGGCGGTGGCAGATGCAAAACCTGCTGGTGTGGAGGCGAAAGCCTTCTGATGTGGACGGAGAATCATGCGGTCGAAGCTGAAGGGTCGGGTCCCTGGCCTAGATTTTGTGGTGCCTGCCCCGGACAGTTTTTCGGGAGAGAACACTGGCTCCTCCTTCCCACCGGGGGAGCGGTTAGTATTTCCCGAATGTGATCAGGAGGGAGTGATGGGAGTAGTGGGAGTAGCCAGCTGACAGGCTCTCCCCAATCTCTCAGAGCTCCTACCTTCCTGACTGGGATGGGTGTTGCATGGTCTGGGCTGTTGGTCAGGGTTGAGAGAAAAGCCTGTGGTGATTGTGCCCTTGGAGTGGCAGTCCAGGGGTTCCGTACTTGCACAAGTGTTGAGGGGCACTTAGAGTATTGGCACCATGGTCACGTCACCAGAACACACTTTTTTCGCACCTGCCTCTAGGGCCGAGTCTTTTAACTGGGACCAGAGGAATTTTTGATTCCTGGCCAGAGGGCCGGCCATCGTATTGCACGATGGTCACTTTTCCCTCTTCCTCATCTTCCTTCTCCCCCACTTTCTTTATATTACCCCAGTGTGCATCACTTTTATGTCTTTTTTTGTTGGTTTGTTACACGTTTTGTCACTGTGTGATTGGTAGGGTGTAGGTCCTCAGGCCTGCCCTGAACGTCTTGGGAGTGGGTGGACATGGCCTTCTGACTTAGTTTGCCTGCTCTCCCTTCGGGGTAGCCCCACCTAGTACTTGGGTGGGTCTCTTTCGGCAGACCCTTCAAAGAATAGGGTCCGTCTGGTTTCGGCCAGATGGACCAAGTGAAGTACCTCAGTCCCCGTCTGGAGCCTAACGCCCGGGGGATCAGGGTTAGGTCCTTCCTTGTGGAGGACAAGTGTAACACCCGTTGCACGTTTTTGTGTTTCACTCTTTATGTGTGTGCAATTCTTTTTTGCACCGGATGGAGTTTTTGGGTGTGTTTCACACACCATGGGCGTTTAAAAAAAAAAACTCTTATCCTCCTCTGATTCCCAAAAACGAGTAACTATGCAAACCATTCCTCATTATTGCTCCCCCTGAAACAAGTACCAAAAATAAAAGTGGTCAACAAATTAACCCAAAGTAACCCAAAACCCATATAACATACCTTCAGTATCAATTCATTTAAAATAATAAACTAGAACTGTGGTCTCACATTAAAAACATGTGCTGCTACACTTGAACATAAGTGCATCTGCACTCATGTTAACTATTAGTCCCCCTGGAAAGTTCCACACATTTTATTACTAAAATTATACAGGATTTATAAAGTGCCAACAGTTTTTGCAACGTTTTACATTAAATTTTATATCTATATGTGGATGAGGAAGGCCCTGCTCAAATACCTGTTGATCTTGCCAGTGATCCCTAATGCACCTTTTTGTGATGGTGTGGCAAAGATGCTGCACTGGTCCTGAATTTAGAGCACAGTTGCCACTCTCTGCCTACACTACAGTGGGAGAAAAGATGTTGCAGGGGGTGTGGCCAGTATCAATATGGCTGCTGATTAACAAGCCTGAAGCTTGTCAATCAGCACCTGGCCACACCTAGTCCTGCCCACTGCATTCTGAATTAACAGCACTACCTCTTTTGTTGAAACCCCCCTACTGTGAGCTGCAGTGTCTGGGAGGGGGACTATGTGAGACACTATTAAACGGAGGATTTGACTTAGAGCACATAGTAACTGGATTTGGTACTTGTTTAATCTATCATAAAGGAACCTTTAGCTGTAATTTAGGTTTTTATCTTATTTTTGTATTCTTTTGATATTTGAAAGACCCGCCATAAAAATACTTATATAGAGCAAAAAGTTTACCTCTGTAAAATATGTAAGGTCATTGCAACACAGCTAATCAACATAAGTATGCCACCTCGAAAAGCTCATGGGCATATTATTATTCTTTAATTCTGTCTTTGTATCATTTTATACATACCCAGAACGCCCACATTATCTTCAACAGTGATGTGATCTGAACTACAAAGTGTGCTGCTCTCTACCTGGAACTCTGTGAACCACAAGTGGACTAGCTGAAAAAAACAATTTGTAGAAGTCAAGTAATCGCTATTTTATACACATGCATATATAGTATAATAAACTAAGAGGAGATCTTCAAAGTGAGAAAAAACTGTAATCATCTTTGTTGGTAAACCTTCCATTCATAAAAACAAGGAAAAGCAGCAACAGCCATATAACCTAGTTTTCAGGCCTAGATTAAACATGTGGCTGTGAGGCAGCAATAATAGGTAACCATGGTAAGTAATGGTTTTACTGCCCCCTCCAATTCCCTCTTAAAGCGGAGTTCCAACCACAATTAGCATTTTTTAAATGTATGTCCTTACATCCTGCGTTTTTATAATATAAATCCGGTCACTTACTATTTTACAATCCGCCACCGATCCGCATAGATATTCAAAAAAGATAGTTTATAAAACTATATCTACACTGTTGTCATTTTGCTTGTGGGCATTGTGAAGCCTACAGGCACTTACTTCCTGGAAGTCTTGGATGGGGAGTGATAATTGGACAGCGCACTGCATCCTGGGAAATGATGACACACATTTCCCAGGAGCATTAGAGGGAGATGATGTCAGAATCCTAGGTGCTTTCAAAGGCAGATTTTGTGGGACCGCATAGCAACAGGCATTTCCAGATGAGTAAAAAAAACAATTCTTTTTTTTTTTTTTTTACTTTTTTAGGTCTAATGAGCACAATAATGAAAACAAATTTTTGGGATGGAAACTCCACTTTAAGCTGCAAAGGCAGCTGGACGGAGTTGTACACATGCCATAGCTGTGATGCTTTCATTAACGGGTTCATCACAAATGATATCTTTTGTAGCATTTGACATTCAATACCATCAATGAATGTGACCCATTCAAGTTAATACGGACACGCCACATCTGGTGCAGTTTACACTTGCTTCAAAACATAGCTTCGGACACGCTTTTTTAAAGCTCTCTGAACACCAGTCAAAGCTCATGTCAATAAATAAAATGGTTAGCTTACAGTCCTGTTTGTTTACACCTGCTTTTGCTTTGATGAGGCTTCAGTGGAGCTTCGGTGGAGCTTTGACAGGGTTTACTTTAAACATAAAATCCCCCTTTAGCATCAACATTTATTAGATACAATTTCAGGTACACTATGAAGACAGGATTTATCAGGATGTTTAGAGCAAGCCAGATCTGTCTATTATCAATGATAACAACTGTACAAAGATCAACTGAACAGATACTGTATATTGGCCCATAACTGTTAGATCAGCAGGCCTGGACTTTGGTAGCCAAGGGCATTTATGATACATGATGTGTAGCACAATACTTTATTTACGTTGGTATTAAAGAATACATAGTAGGGTTGCCTTATTTAAAGCGGGATTCGGGGGCATAGTTTTTTTTTTTTTTGCAATCCACATTATATTACATTCAATATATTTTTACAATTATCAAAAAAAAACATGATTGGTACATAAAACAGTGTAAACACTTACCTGATATCTGGTCAGCGATCTTGTGGCCGTTTCCATGTTAGCTGTTGTCATGAGAAGCCCAGTTCCTGTGTCTTCCTGGATTTCCCTAGAGAGGTGCATGCTGGGATTTAGGCACATTAATGCCCAGAGACTCCTGGGAAATGAGTGTCATCATTTCCCAGGAGGCACTGGGGTCTTAGGACAGGAAGTTGAACCACCGCGGACTAGGAACTAGGTAGATTACGAAATTTGCCTAGTAACAGCCATATACAAGTGAGTAAAACATTTTTTTTTTTAAATTGTTAATAAAAAGTTTGTTTTTAGGGTGGAACTCCGCTTTAAGTGATAATTTAGTGGTGACTAGCAAAATTCCCAGAATATTTATACCTAAAAAAATGTTAAGGTTTGTCATGGGGCTGAATACAAATGCCCTGCTGAAACATGCATGTAGGGCAGGGAAAGAACCTGACAAACCAGCGCTTGCATGAGTTTGATTATAAAGAATTTCCTATTAATTGTCAAGAAATTTAATTTGCCTTTAAATTGTTTACATATTTGGGGATGAATAGCCACTAGATGAAGACTGACAAACTGTGAACTTTAGCTTTTGTCAAGAGGTATTGAATGTTTTAGTATATGTTTAAGTAATAGGAGATTCTTTGGGCTGCTCAGTCTTATATTTGATGTGAAGGATTTACATTTAATAAAAAAAATTCATTTTTAAAAAAATCTATTAGTCTCATTAAAAAATATTGGTTGCTCCATTGCGTTAGGGTAAATTTGTTAATGTACATATTGTGGTCTGGTTTGCCATAAGTATCAGAGTTCCAGCCTAATTCTAATTGCCCCCCCCCCCCCTAAACCACAGAACCATTATTTAAGACAATAACGATTTCATAAACTTCTTACATTGTAAACCTTTTCATGGTTGTTTGTTTGAAATCCCCTATTCTTGGCCCCAAACAATAGGTCTCCAAAAATAGATATATTACTTCAGTAATGATACATTCTATATTCATTTCAGGTTATTCTTCTTCTATTATAAATCTGTAAGCACTTACTTTGCCATCAGGAACTGTTATTTCCCACGCACATATTTTATTGTTCTCATAGCTTGAAGGGTAATTTAAACTGGAAAAGCTTCCCGAAGATCCAGAGAGATGATATATGGAACTGCAGTCTGTATGACACATAAAAACAGAAATACAATAAAAATCTATTTATGTTTGTTTGAGGAAGAGCCGAACTGTGGAACATTGGCCCATAAAGGCAAATAGAAGGCAAAGGACTAGTCCCTGCAGCAAATCTTTTATCAATTTTTGAATGTCTTTGTGTGTGGGTGACCATCCTAGTAGCAAGGCATTGCTTCCTCATGTCAGTACTGCTCCTCTAAATACTGGTGATCTGATGACTTAGGGTGAAATAATCAAGTAAGAGGTTAAGGTGGAAAAATTGGGTTACTCAAAAACTACCTGAAGCACTTAATAGTTCAAGTGCCACTGTGTTGTTACCAAGAGCTGTAATTTTATGCCATACCCACCAAACAGATTTTGCAGTGGTAAAATGTAGTGAAACGTGTCTGTGTTCCAACTCCCGAACGAATGGATGCAAGCAAACATTAATTTCATGGGCGCTGGTGAGGCTGCATTTGATGGGTGCTTGTGAGGCTACATTTGATGGGCACTGGTGAGGCCACATTTGATGGGGCCCTGGTGAGGCTACATTTGATGGGACCCTGGTAAGGCTACATTTGATGGGGCCCTGGTGAGGCTACATTTGATGGAGCGCAGGTGAGGCTACATTTGATGGGGCCCTGGTGAGGCTTCATTTGATGGGGCCCTGGTGAGGCTACATTTGATGGGGCCCTGATGAGGCTACATTTGATGGAGTGCAGGTGAGGCTACATTTGATGGAGCACTGGTCAGACTACATTTGATGGAGCGCTGGTGAGACTACATTTGATGGAGCGCTGGTGAGACTACATTTGATGGAGCGCTGGTGAGGTTGCATTTGATGGGGCCCTGGTGAGGCTACATTTGATGGGCCCTGGTGAGGCCACATTTGATGGGGCCCTGGTGAGGCTACATTTGATGGGGCCCTGGTGAGGCTACATTTTATAGGCGCTGGTGAGGTTGCATTTGATGGGGCCCTGGTGAGGCTACATTTGATGGGCGCTGGTGAGGATGCATTTGATGGGGCCCTGGTAAGGTTGCATTTGATGGGGCCCTGGTGAGGTTGCATTTGATGGGGCCCTGGTGAGGCTGCATTTGATGGGCGCTGGTGAGGCTAAATTTGATGGGCCCTGGTGAGGCCACATTTGATGGGGCCCTGGTGAGGCTACATTTGATGGGGCCCTGGTGAGGCTACATTTTATAGGCGCTGGTGAGGTTGCATTTGATGGGGCCCTGATGAGGCTACATTTGATGGGCGCTGGTGAGGTTGCATTTGATGGGGCCCTGGTGAGGCTACATTTGATGGGGCCCTGGTGAGGCTACATTTTATAGGGGCTGGTGAGGTTGCATTTGATGGGGCCCTGGTGAGGCTACATTTGATGGGCGCTGGTGAGGTTGCATTTGATGGGGCCCTGGTGAAGCTGCATTTGATGGGCACTGGTGAGGTTGCATTTGATGGAGCCATGGTGAGGCTACATTTGATGGGCGCTGGTAAGGCCGAATTTGATGGGGCGCTGGTGAGGCTACATTTGATGGGGCCCTAGTGAGGCTACATTTGATGGGCCCTGGTGAGGCTACATTTGATGGGGCCCTGGTGAGGCTACATTTAATTGAGCTCTGGTGAGGCTTCATTTGATGGGCGCTGGTGAGGCTACATTTGATGGGCGCTGGTGAGGCTACATTTGATGGGTGCTGGTGAGGTTGCATTTGATGGGGCCCTGGTGAGGCTGCATTTGACTAGCACTGATGAGGCTGCATTTCATGGGCACTGGTGAGGCTACATTTGATGGGCACTGGTGATGTTTCATTTGATGGGTACTAGTGAGGCTGCATTGTATGGGAGCTGGTGAGGCTGCATTGTATGGGCGCTGGTGAGGCTGCATTTGATGGGCGCTGGTGAGACTGTATTGTATGGGCTCTGGTAGGCTGCATGTGATGGGCGCTTATTAAAAAGGTGGTGTATGCATGAGCAGGGAAAAGGGGGTGGAGCCGGGGGGAGTGTCAGGGTGGAGCCAGGGGGGACGGCATTATGAGGTTTCGCCTAGAATGTCAAAAATCCTTGCACCAGCCCTGCTTCTGATAGTCAAATGTATACAATTTTAAATACTAACAACATCATACAAAGCCATCACCAACCTCAACTTGAAATATCACCAAAACCATTCCTCCCAAGACCTCTTGCTTGCTAGCTCTCTCATCACTTGTTCCCATGCTTGCCTCCAGACCTTATATAGAGTCTCTGCCATTCTCTGGAACTCCCTACCCCAATCTGTCTGACAATTTCATACTTTGTCCATCTTTGGCAATCTCTAAAGACACATCTCTTCAGAGAGGCCTATCCTGCCTCCACCTATAAAACGGTACTTCTACCTTCTCCACAAGCTCATCCCTCACAGTTATTACCTTTAGTACCACTTGCCCTTCCCTTTTAGATTGTAAGCTTTCACAAGCAGGGCCCTTCTAATCCTCCAAATTGTATTGTAGCTGGTTCCCAAAAAGTGTCACTTGGTGTCACCGTCGCCATTACTAAAAATTATTTTACAAAAAACATGTAGCAGAATACATACAATAAGCGCACCGTTCAGGAGATATTTACTGTTTACTGCGCCAATGATGTCATTGTTGCATGTGCTCAAAACAAATGGCCACCTGTGCCATTTCTTCTGGTGAGTGTGCCGTGACCAAAAGCTCCCACGCGCATGCACGGGAGTGACGTGATGCGGCTCCAGCCAGCCACAGAGCCAGAGTACGCGGCCCCTGCAGCCTACAGCGGGGACGACGCAGGCTTCGTTTGCAGGTAAGTGTCACATAATGTGCTAGTATGTGATGCATACCCACACATTATGCCTTTACTTTGCAGTGATGAAGAAAGGAAGAAAAGCCCACCAGGGTTTACTTCCGCTTAAATTTGAGACTACAATCAGGTTTTAAAAGTATCACCCAGGTTGAATTTCTCAATAAGACAATGGTGTTATCGCTCTGCTGCTGCCAGTAAGAATCAATTTCTCAGACCCCATTGGTCACTCTGACTGTAACTTTACAAAAAAAAAACACACACAATGAGGAGAAGCAAAAGAGCTGATCTATGAGTGACATGTGTATAAGATATTAAGGTTTCTGCAATTTCACCAGAATTTACATGACTGTGTGGCATCTAGATACTTCTTATGCCCCGTACACACGATCTGGCTTTTGCCCGGCCAAACTAACATCGTAATTCCGACGGAATTCCATCGGAGCAAAAGAGAACATGTTCTCTAAACTCTGATTGAATTCCTCTGAAAAAAAGTCACATGGGGCATATACACGGTCGGAATTTCAGATGGATGAAGTCAGTTGGACTTTTTTCATTGGAAATTCCGAGAGTGTGTATGGGGCTTTAGTGCAAGAAATAAATGATGACCCTGAAATGGATGATCCCTGATCAGAGACATCACTGGCATTGTCATGAGAAATACTGTGAACTCCTTGAGAGGTAAGAAATACATGTACCGGTAAGTATTTACCCACATTCCACATTACACACCCCTTAGCATGCACATAATAAGACAAAAAATATCTCATATAACGTGGTGATAGTTTGGTCACATGTCAAACTATAGATCAAAGTATGCTTCCATATGGGTGTAGAAACATGGAATGATTTTATACCACTCTTTTATCATAAAAATATGTAAATGGAGAACAGAAGTCCAAAGTAGAGATATACATAGGTCTACCCAAGATAAGAAAGCTTATTTTTGACACCGTGAAAGAATGTCAGCAAAATTCAGATAATCTTTATCTGTCAACCTTGGCTATTCTGAACATGAAGCAAAAAAGGTCAACCAAAGATGTTGTATCAGTGAGTTGCCGGAGAAATTTTCTGGAAAACCTAAGTAAAGTGCAGTTAAATATTAATATACCTCTATCTACTTGCTTTTTTGGAAGCTACAGCAGTCATTCCTGAACTCCAAAATACAGTCCTGATCAAAAGTTTAAGACCACTTGAAAAATGGCAAAAAATCATATTTTACATTGTTGGATCTTAACAAGGTTCCAAGTAGAGCTTCAACATGCAACAAGAAGAAATGAGAGTGGGACAAAACATTTTTTGAGCATTCAATTTAATGAAAACAACGAATAAACTGCAACAGGCTGTTTTTCAGCTGATCAAAAGTTTAGGACCACATGCCTTTAAAAGGCCAAATCTGAGCAAAGATGTGCATTCATTGTCATTTTCTGTCAGGTAGTCACACAATGTGATGGCAAAGGCAAAACAACTCTCCCTTTTTGAACGTGGTCGGGTTGCTGAACTGCATAAGCAGGGTCTCTCATCAAGACACTGGACGATCCTCGACCCAAATTAAGGCCCTTACTGGTGCTGACTGCAGCCCCATAACCATCAGACGGCATCTGAGACTAAAGGGCTTTAAAAACAAAAAACCTCTTCAAAAACCTCGTCTCCTTGAACACCACAGAACTGCTCGTTTGGACTTTGCAAGAGAGCACCAAACATGGGACATTCAAAAGGTGGAAGAAAGTTTTATTCTCTGATGAGAAAAAATGTAACCTTGATGGTCCTGATGGTTTCCAACGTTACTGGCATGACAAGCAGATCCCACCTGAGCTGTTTTCTACGCGCCACAGTGGAGGGGGCGCTATAATGGTCTGGGGTGCTTTTTCCTTCAGTGGAACAATGGAGCTTCAGGAAGTGCAGGGGCATCAAACGGCCGCTGGCTATGTCCAGATGTTGCAGAGAGCATTCCTCATGACTGAGGGCCCTCGTCTGTGTGGTAACGACTGGGTTTTTCAACAGGACAACGCTACAGTACACAATGCCCGCAGGACAAGGAACTTCTTCCAGGAGAATAACATCACTCTTTTGGCCCATCCTGCGTGTTCCCCTGATCCAAATCCAATTGAGAACCTTTGGGGATGGATGGCAAGGGAAGTTTACAAAAATGGACAACAGTTCCAGACAGTAGATGGCCTTCGTGCGGCTGTCTTCACCACTTGGAGAAATGTTCCCACTCACCTCATGGAAACGCTTGCATCAAGCATGCAGAAACAAATTTTTGAAGTAATCAACAATAACAGCAGAGCTACTCATTACTGAGTTCATGTTTGGAAGTTGGATTTCTGTTTTGGGGGGGTTTCGTTTTTTTTTGGAGGTGTGGTCCTAAACTTTTGATCAGCTGAAAAACAGCCTGTTTCAGTTTATTCGTTGTTTTCATTAAATTGAATGCTCAAAAAATGTTTTGTCTCACTCTCATTTCTTCTTGTTGCATGTTGAAGCTCTACTTGGAACCTTGTTAAGATCCAACAATGTAAAATATGACTTTTTGCCATTTTTCAGAAAAGTGAAAAGTATACTTACCTTACATTAGGCTTCTGTCTGTCTTGTTGCCTAGTAGAATGTGACATCACAGCCTTTCAGATGAGATCATTAGGAAAGCTGGCGGTCTTACATTTCACCTGAAGATGCTCCAGTACTGCACTGGATTTGGTCCCTCCAGAGTAGTAAATGCTTGGAATAGACTTCCAGCAGGGAGAATAAAGAGAAGCCCAGAGTTAGGCCCCGTACACACGACCAGTTTCCTCGGCAGAATTCAGCTTCCGACCGAGTTTCTGGCTGAATTCTGCCGAGAAACCCGGCCGTGTGTACACTTTCGGCCGAGGAAGCCGACGAGGAGCTCGGCGAGGAAATAGAGAACATGTTCTCTATTTCCTCGTTGTTCTATGGGAGCTCTCGCCCCACCGAGCTCCTCGGCGGCTTCAGTGCTGAACTGGCCGAGGAACTCGATGTGTTTGGCACGTCGAGTTCCTCGGCCGTGTGTACGAGGCCTCAGACGCAGGCTAGGCGTAGGGCTGGCATTACTAGGCAGCAGGACAAAATGGCAGTGAGAGGGGTTAAAATTAAGGGAGTGTATCTGGCCAGGGTAGGAGGTGGCCTAGGAAGTTTATTCCTGGGGGTAGGAGGGGCCAGGGTCCGGAGGTCAGTCCAACCCTCCCGCCCTATTTTTTGTGTTGTAATGTACTTATGTCGGTTTGGGGGTAAGGGGTAGCGTTTGGGGATCTTTGGAGGCATTCGAAATTAAGACCAATATGGCATAAGTGGGGGAACCATCATAGTATGGGTTCTTGGTTTAATGCTAGTTAACCAAGGTTTAACTGGCATTGGGAGATGGGTATCACTCAGCGTTGGAAGGTCGAGTCTGTGTGTTGCGACTGGGGACCTTGTGTGGCCACGCTGATACGATGAAAAATTTGGTGAGTACCTTCAATGATCCTCAACATGGTTAAGATGTATCTGGGGGAGTATTGTTTGTAAATAAATGTTAATAAAATGGCCGGTGTGGTCAATTTACTCCAAAATGGGTGTCGTCTGGTTATTTAAGATGGGATGTAGGGTATATGGTATTATAGGTAATAAGCAGTTTGTATCTGTCTTACCATAGTCAAGCAATCAGCACAAACTTAATGTAAACATGCTTGGCATAAATATAGGTCTATCCACTGGCAAAAAGGGGGAAAAAATGGAAGACTTAATAGATCACTTAGATCTCTTCTATGATTCTGTGTTCCTGCCACTTACTACTTACTACCGCAGCTTAGGGTGGAACCCGGGGTAAGAGAGAGAGGTACTGAGTTGCTGCTGTAAAGAGAAAGTGTTGAGGAAGAACATAGCCACCAGGCCAAAGATGTACCCAATTCCAGGCATTTCAGCACTTATAGTAGGCACTTTACCTAGCCAACAGCAGAGAGAACAACCTGGCCCCGTTGTTTTGTGATACTCACATGCCTCTGTCAGTAAGTGTCCATCAATGTTCATCAGTCAATTTTTAATGTATTAAAAGAATAATATATCCAAGCTGTCAATAAAACAGATAATTGCCTAATGCATTTATAGAATCATTACACTCCTGTGTGAATCCTAATATGCCTTGGGAGGCAATGGGTATATTGTTCCATATAATATTATCCAGAGGTGTAGCTTGAAGCTTGTGGGCCCCAATGCTGAAGTTGACCTGGCCCCTGAGCTGTTCTCACCCTGTGCTCCTCTCCATTCAGGAAATGGCTCACAGCTTGTACCCAGCCAATGAGAACGGAGGGTTGTGGACCGTGGATGGCAAAGTGGAAGCCCTGGAGCGTGGTTATGGGGCCCTTGGGCAGTTTGGAACTGGACTTTGTGGAAGATATGATAATATGACAGGGAGGTTGCAGGGAGCTAGAGGTGGGGTTGCGATTGTGACCCCTGCAACCACTTATGCTACGCCCATGATATTATTGTTAGTGAATACTTTCAATATTATGATTATTACAAATCACATGTATTTTGATGAATACTCCTGTACTAAAAAGCAATGGCCCAACCTTTCCTGGCAAAGATTTGATCTCTATTCCCCAATGACCAAATACCATATGAACTCTTTAATTTTCATCCATCATTCTTAATGAAGCACATTTAGAAGTGCCCAAAGGCAATGATCTACACTTAATTTTTCTCACCTTCCTAAATTGTATTCGGGTCAGTGGTAAAGAGGAGATCATGTTATACCCTGACTGCCCTGTGATTATGACTACTATTTTAGAATGACTGCAATGTCACCTGCTATTGTACGAGAGTGTAACTTAAGCAAAATATCCCTATTCACAGAATGTGTTTATAGTACATTGTTTTTTTTAACGAATCCGTTGTATAAAGAATCTCTTGTTTTATAATAGTTGCCTAAAGATTTTCTTCTATTACAATGATTGCCATGGTATATTTAGTTTTGCCTCTGCACAAATGAATTGTAGAGTAATTTGTGATTAAAATCTTTATTAGAAGTTTCTTTTTGTAACCAGCAGATGCCACTCTCTTCATTTATACTCATAGAGAGACCGTAAAACCTTTTAAGTACACAGTTAGTGGAACATTTTAGTTACAAGTCAGTAGTGGAAACTTTCTATTAACTGGCTAAAGTGCAAAAATTCATGTACAGTGGAACCTTGGATTACGAGCATAATCCGTTCCATCAGAATGCTTGTAATCCAAAGCACTTGCATATCAAAGCGAGTTTCCACATAGAAGTCAATGGAAACAAAGATAATTTGTTCTGCATTGAATTCTATTGCATGCAATACCACATGTGGCCAGAGGTGGAGGGGGGTGCTGGAGAGCCTCGGAAATACTCGGGGGCAGCTCGGCTGAACTCGGAAACCCTTGGAAAGGTGAAACACTCGGGACTAGAGTATTTCCATGTGTTTCCGAGTATTTCCGCGTGATTCCGAGTATTTCCGAATGGCTCAGAACTGCTCTGAGTGTCACCACCCCCCCTGCACTTCTGGCCAAATGCGGTACTGCACACCCCATTGGCTTGAATCCTGCTGGTTTTGTGAGACAACACTTGCAAACCGAGTCAGGATTTTTTTTTAAAGTTGCACGTCCTTCAAAACGCTTCTTAACCGCGTTACTCGTTAACCAAGGTTCCACTGTACTTAGTGGTGCCTGCTCATACCTCCAAAATGTGCTCTTAAGCACCTTGGGAGAGTTAAATTCTAATACACTCAAATAATAAAAAAAATTACATTTACTACCAGTTTTAAATGCTGGCCCACCACTCCTGCCTCTAGCACCTTCCCATTGACCATTAAGGCCACACATTCGAGCAGTAGTGGTGCGTCCATTAAGGGTGCACGGGTTGCCACCCCCTCTGTCACACCACCCCTTATATGACTAATGAATAGATTTATGCATTGCATGAATCTATCCATGACTGCCACCCCCTGTTCATGAATCCGGCCCCTTTTTGGATGCCGGGCACCTGAATTTCAGCGGTGGGGGTGTTTTTTTGGAGCACTTGATAAGAGCCATAGGCTCTAATAGGCTTAAAAAAAGGTGGACTCAGAGCACAGAGCATTGCGTTCAGAGCCCACCCAGGTGTGTTAGAAAAGCAAATGAATATTTGCTTTTCTAACACTGAACCGCCCCTCCGCCAATCAGGAAGCGCCGGTCTAATACCCATCACCTGATTGGCTGAAGGCAGAGGCGATCCTATTGGATGCCTAGCAGGATGGAAGAAGAGACGCAGGAAAGCATGGAGGACCCGCTGCTCATCCCACACAGCTTACTGCCATCACCTGCTGCCTGATCTGCCACCAAGATGGGGTAAGTGTCGGGCAGACAGCAGGCGGGCTGGGGTCACAGTGGCTGCATTTGATGGGGCACAGTGGCTGCATATGATGGGCACAAGAGGCTGCATATGATGGGGCACAGTGGCTGCATTTGATGGGCACAAGAGGCTGCATATGATGGGGCACAGTGGCTGCATTTGATGGGCACAAGAGGCTGCATATGATGAGGCACAGTGGCTGCATTTGATGAGCACAGTGAGGCTACAATTGATGTTCTTTTTTACAGTATTTTTCCATTTGTTTGCGCCCCCCTGTAAGGGTCTGACAGCCTGACAGTGAGCTGTCACTGCTACTGTAAAAATAACAGGACACATCATTTCCTGAGACCACCTCTATTAGATTAACTTGACTAATACTTTGCCTATTCTGGGCAAAATAACAGGCTCACATTAGCAGAAAGGAGCACATACCTGCTCTTCACAAAACCAGTAAAACATAATACTTATGATACTTTTAGATACAGGAGATTAATAGAGAATTTGAAAGTTATACACTAGGTTTAGTAAAATGAGTGTTTACAGGGAAATGCTGAAAACTGCAGTTTTCTTGCAGGATGGGAAACACTATATACAGTTGAAACTCACATAATCCTTGGGTATTACATTTCTCACAATAACAACTGGTGCCATGAACTACTACATACAAAGGAGGTTTGAGTAAGAAATGTTGTTCATTTCTATTATCAGAAATTACTATTCCTACATCAGCACTTTTTTTTTTACCTTGAACTAGCATAATAGGGCTCACAAGGCCCTTATGTAGCGCCTGGTTACTTAAAATACCGGTGCTTTTTAAATTTAGAGGGAGATCAGAGTGTAGTTAGACTCTGATCCAAATTCTTATGTTCAAAACAGGGTCTCTGTCTCAGCTTGGCTGTGCTGTGGGCTCATTCTGTTGTACTGGGGTGTTCTTCCCACCCCAGTGCAGTAGGTGGCAGCAGGGGAGTTTGGGTGCTCTTCCCCAGCAGCCAACCAGGAGGGTTGAGCCTCGCTGTGCATGCTGGGGGAGGGTATTTATGGGGCAGACGCCATTGGTTCTGGGTCTTCTTCGTCCAGTGTGGCACCCACCTTTAGGTCCAGAAACGTTTGAGCAGCGACGGGGACCCAGTGATCAACTGGGTTCCCACATTTGAGGATCCCAAGCGTTATAGCTGTACGGTGGGGAGTCCGTCTGAGGAGCGCCAATGAGAGGCTGGTGGTCCAATAGGATTTCGACAAACCACCAGGATCAAGGTAGCCAGACACTGAAGGATTGATCACCTGTCAGTCGGTACCTGGGCAACGTGAAGAAGGAGATCCAGGCGTAATTCACTTAAGGAGGATTGCCTCCGTTACTGCAATCAGAGAGGGCCTGTGGCAGAGGTGTCTCCCTGACGTTCATTTCAAGGAGGGTCTGTGGCAGAGACTTTTCCTCAAGTCCAAGTTCATTCAGGAGGGTCTGTGGCAGAGACTTTATCCTACAAATGTTCGAGTGATACTCCGGCTGCCAGGTCAGTGAGAGAGGCCTGTCCGGGTACACTAAACCCACTCACATAGGAGTGGCGCAGAAAAGTGTTACATGTGGGAAGCTTTTCCAAATTCTATGCCTGAATCTGCTGTTCTCCTTCTTCTTCCAAACTCTATCCTTTCATCACCAGTTCATTGTTTTTACCTGGCTGGGTAATAAAGAGCACAGAAAAGACACTTGTTGCCCACATTCCTTTACTATTGCTATATGCACCATTCACCCCTAGGAATTCGGAAGAGCCACAAGGTAAATGTGCCACCCAAAACAACCAGCAGCTCCTCCGGGGGTAGTGCTACACTTACAATTTCTTCTGAGGCTGGGTTCACACTATTGCAAGTTGGATGTTGGTTCCCGTCATCAAATTCGCAATAGCAGGAGATTTTGACCCACACTCTATGAAGCCGGTTCACTTATCTCCGCTGCGGCTCTGGTGCGAATTTGCACAGGGGTCCAGTGCATCTTTTGGTCCGTTTTAGGTCATAATTCAACCAAAAATTCAGGCTGCAATCGGACCTGAAACACTGGACCCCTGCTGTGAGTTGCATGCAAAGATAGCGGGAACCCGGCCTGAAAGTCCACTATTTATTGCAGGTTGAAGCTCTTGTTAGGAAACATTATAGATAACAGAAGGCTGAAGTATGATAACAGTAGCTTGATTATTTTTTCTGTTCTGAAAATACACACCGTCAGATGGTAATCAAAGTACAACTGTTGCTCATAGAATCACATATATTTTTTATGTTAGCTATGTATACGGTGCATCTTGTGAGTTAAAGGTCATGTAGTACTTTGTAAAACAGATTTCTTCAGTTAGAAGGGTCTATGCTTACTTGTTCTGGCTTTCTAGGTGTAGCTGATTGGTTAGCAAACAGGCACCAATGACAAAGGCTCTTTGTGCAAGTTTTAATTAGAGTGTTACTAAACCCACAACAGTAAAATCAGTCTGTATATGCACTTAAGCATGCTTGTTATAGTCACTATGGAACCTAAGGAGTTTATCCTCTGCAATGTGTAAAAAGCCTGTTTGATCCTGTGTTCTCTGATCCTCCCTTATTTTACTGTCCCCTAGCCATCTGCTGCTAGCACATGCTCAGTTTGGTGTGTATTGCTAGACTTTTTGTTTTTGAGGGTGCATGTGATCAGCACGGGGCCAATCAGCATTGTCCAAATAGAGGGTCAGGGGTTATGCAGCCTCATTGGACAGTCAGAGGAGAATGAAAACGCCTTCTACAAGCATTAACCAGACACCGATAGAAGTCATAAGACTGCTATATAGCTGATGACAAAGGGTATTTAACAGTTTATATTTGCTAAAATAATTGCATTTCCATGTTCTGTGTACTGTGGGGGACCAGATATAGTGAATACAGGGTCCTGGGTTCAGTAACACTTTAAGATCCCAATGTGTTAGGATTGTATTTAACCATAGACACTTAACTCCACCAAAATGATAGATGTAAAGGGAACATACATCGATAAGTGATGTCTATCATCTCTCTTTAATAAAGATAAGGGCCCGGATTCACATACATCGGCGCATAGATATGCCGCCGTAGCGTATCTCTTTTATGCTACGCCGACGCAACGCTGAGAGGCAAGCATGGAATTCACAAAGCAAATGCTCCCAACGTTGCGCCAGCATAACGAAAATTCGTAGGCGTAAGCCGGCCTAATTCAAAGTAGGTGGAAATGGCGTGCTTCATTTAAATGAAGCGTCACCCCATGCAAATGATGGGCCGAACGAACGGCACATGCGCCATCCCGTGGACGCATTCCGGTGCGCATGCTCAGAATCACGTCGAAAATACTCCCTAAGATACGTCGAATCACTGCCTACGACGTGAACGTAACCTACGCCCAGCCCTATTCACGTACTACTACGTAAACTACATAAAATACGACGGCTGTTCCCTGGTCCATACCTTTGCATGAGTTGCGCCTCAAAGATGGGGTTAACTATACGCCAGGACGTAAGCCTTACGTAAACCGTGTATATTAATGCGCCGGGCGCAAGTACGTTTGTGAATCGGCGTATCTCACTCATTTGCATATTCAAATCGTAAATCAATGGGAGCGCCCTCTGTGGCCAGCGTAAATATGCGCCCACGATACAACGGCGTAGGAAACTTACATCGGTCGTAGGAAGCCTATTTTCAGGCGTATCTAGTTCTGTGGGCACCGCGCACAGATACGATGCGCACATTTACACTTACGCAGCGTATCTCGAGATACGTCGGCGTAAGTGCTACGTGAATCCTATAAGTCTGCAGGGACTAATTAGGCAGAAAGGCCAGGCAACCTATACGTTTCCCAGCAAGCACTATACAAAAAGGGCCTGCATGCCACTAGGGGGCCCCATCAGGGTTGCCAGGCTCAGTAAAACCAGGGACAGTAAAACCTGTGTTTTTTTTACATCTGTTCCTGATATGTCCGAAACCAACATGCTTTTGATGTGAAAATCCCGAGATTTTAGCTGCCCCGCCTCTGCACTGCCTCCTGGCATGGTGGCCATCTGTAAGCCCGGGGGGCCCATAATCTTCTATTGCCTGGGGGCCCCATGAGTTGTCAGTCCGCCCCTGCCTGCATGTACTGTACTGGAATATGTTTCTAGACTCTGAAGGTACAGTTATACGGAAAAAGATTGACATTGTCAGTTTTTGAGTTAGTTTTTGAGTTAGTATGGCAAAACAAGTGACTACTTTATTTAAAACCCAATTGAAATGTACTCACAAGGAGAGTGCACTTTCCAATCCAGCGCACTGAATACAACAGTTTTACAATATCCAGAAGTATCCTTTTACATGGAGACATCCATCACGTGGAAAATGTAGAAAGGCCACTTGCCTCCTATTGGGCGAGCTGGCATCACGTGGCTCCGCCTCTGGTACATTTTATCACCTGATACATTCATATTCATAGGAATATGGGGGTCTCCAGATGAGGTAAGAGACAGCTTGAACAGGTGGTGGAGCACAGAGGTGATCACTATTGGGCACTTAATTCTAAGAGAGCACATGTATATGGTCATTTAATTACCTGCAGGCTACATTCCATATCCTTCCCACATTGCAGCCCTATTATTTCCAGCTTGCATGGTCTTTGTTTTCCACGCCTGTTTTTCACTATGTTCAATCAGTCCAGGACAGAAAGGGGTTTATTTCCAGATGCTACAAAATGTTGCAGACATCCTATTTAGAAGGTTACCCTTGCAGAGCTAACGAGAAAATGTAGGTCTTTTGGAAGAGGATTTATGCCATAATGCTCTAGAATCAGTCATGCAAAGCTCACTTAATACCACTCAGAGGCTCTCGCAATTATACATTATTCTTCATGCCCAATATACGCCTCTGCACCGTATGGGTATTCTGCAATCCCCCTCTGTGCTAAATGTGCCACTGTGCAAGGTGGCCTCATTCACCTTCTATGGCGGTGCCCTAAACTTCATCGTTACTGGGTGGGAGTGCTTAATACTATGTATATGATTTTTTTAATCACTATTCTGATTGAACCTACCTGGTGTATTTTAGGCATACTTGATGACCTCCCACTGACTGAGTTCCAGAAAGAAGCCATATTCCAAGCCTGCAGACTCCTCCTACAACAGTGAAAAACTGACAGGGCTTATACCCACAGAGAATAGGTAATCAGCATGGGAGACACCCTTAAGCCTAGTACACATGGCTGGATGTCGGCCAGCATTCAATAGAAACAGGCCAACATTTGGCCTGTGTGTACAGCAGCCGGTCTGACAGAAGCCAGTGACCGAAAAATGTCTCCCCCCCCCCCCCCCCCCTGTCAGGATGCAATAGCACTGCAGAGGAGATTGCTGTACTGCAATCGGATAGTTAGTACAGCGGCTCCTCCTGAGCTGTCAGTTTTTTTCCGTTCAACCCAGTGGTGTGTATGAGTATTTAGACTTGAAAAGGTAATTGTTCAGCATAGGGTATGCCTGGGAAAATTTGACAAGCTCCAGGGGGACTGGCTGGGAGTTCTGAGTGTTGCACCTGTGGACTTGGTGCTTGATAGAATTTTGGGCTGACCTTATTATATAACATATTATGGAGCTGATGGGGACCTCACCCCAAGTTGTCATACTCCTGTTACTGTATCCTACATCAATGTCTGTATCCTTTGGAATTTTTTATCTTTATTGTGACTATGTTCTATGAGTGATTGCTACTCTCTGGATGTACCATATCTTGTATAGTTCACAGGTACTGTGTTACCCCACTTCTGAACTGTATATTGGTTATAACTGCTTTGTTTGTTTGTTGAAGTTCAATAAACTTTATTTCTGATTAGGCCCCACGACTTTGAAGTAGTGTGAAAAGGGGCCTTAAAGGGTCACTAAAGGAAAAAAATAGTTTTGCTGAAATGACTGTTTACAGGGTATAGAGACATAAAAGTTAACTGATTCCTTTTAAAAATGATTACAAATAGATAAATATCAATCCTATAATGTGCCTGCAGGTTAGTTTCACTTTTAAACTGGTTTCATGTTCCTGTGAACTAGATAGACACACAGAACAAAAACAAACACATCCAGGGCAGTGTTTTGTTTTTAAAATGAATCTGATTGGTTCTGTTAAGTTTTAGACACACAGTAATGACAGCTTAGACCATCGTGAAAAGCTCCCAGTACTGTGGTTATAAGGAGCCAGACAACCAGGAAGTGTGGAGATCACAGCAGAATTACAGCAACTTCAAAGCAAAAACGAACAATAAGGACATGAAACCAGTACTGCAGTAAGGTAAAGGAAGCTATTTAGCTAAAAAAAAAAATTCCTTTAGTGATCCTTTAAAAAAATAAGTTGTATTATAACATTTATTTCAATGTTTTTACTTGTGTTTTACATGTATGTATTTACTTGTGTTTTATATGTATGCATTTACTTGTGTTTTAAATGTATGTATTTACTTGTGTTTTACATGTATGTATTTACTTGTGTTTTACATGTATGTATTTACTTGTGTTTTACATGTATGTATTTACTTGTGTTTTATATGTATGCATTTACTTGTGTTTTAAATGTATGTATTTACTTGTGTTTTACATGTATGTATTTACTTGTGTTTTACATGTATGTATTTACTTGTGTTTTACATGTATGTATTTACTTGTGTTTTACATGTATGTATTTACTTGTGTTTTAAATGTATGTATTTACTTGTGTTTTACATGTATGTATTTACTTGTGTTTTACATGTATGTATTTACTTGTGTTTTACATGTATGTATTTACTTGTGTTTTACATGTATGTATTTACTTGTGTTTTACATGTATGTATTTACTTGTGTTTTACATGTATGTATTTACTTGTGTTTTACATGTATGTATTTACTTGTGTTTTACATGTATGTATTTACTTGTGTTTTAAATGTATGTATTTACTTGTGTTTTACATGTATGTATTTACTTGTGTTTTACAAGTATTTTACATGTAAAATAATGTAATGTAAATAAAAAGGACAATGGTTCAATACAGAACACATGACCATGGCATCTTTTGCTGTATCATTTAGCAAAATGAGTAGACATGAATCATGAATCAAAGTCTTGAGTAAATTAGCAACATGCTGCCTATTTGCATAATAATCTATGCTATTTATCTTTAGTGTGATCAATCTTGATATGAAATTCATTTTTTTTTTGCTTTGAGCTGTGCTTTAATAGTTGGTTTTTTTTTTTTTTTTTTTTTTTTATCTATTTTTAAAATTCAGGGAATAGTACCCTGTCCCTCCAGTGGAAGTTAGGCTAAAACAACCCAAATGATCATGATCTGTTCAAATGGTCCATGATCAAATAGTTCACCATCCGACTGATGTTCTTTTAAACTGCTGCCATTATATCAAAGGACATATCTTCAGTTGTATTTCAAACAGGACAACCATATATCATTAAGTCTGCTGACTTTAAAGTTCACCTACAGGCTCCATGGACAATGTGGTAAAAACACACCTTGATGTATTGAATGTAAAATATTTTTTTTTAAATATGTCCTAAAAAAATGGCTAAAAACCAAAACAAAAGATCTTGATTCGGCTGCTGCCACATCCCCTGCTATGTGTCAATTATAATTTGCTCAAAGCGAAGCTCTTTGTGAAACCAGTCCATGGAACCCCACTGATGTGGAAGCCGTTTTCATGAAAGGTTATTTGATCTTACTAAAGGTTTCTTGGAACAAAACTAAAAAGATCTTGTCTGCGGTATGTCTTCTAATTACACTATACACATATATTACATTTATGTTATCATAGGATATAAAAATGGATTGAATAGCCACATTTTTTGCCTTGATAGTTTACAGTATATACCGTAAGAAAAAACACAAGGTGTCCCATATGACAACAAGATAAAGTAATGTAATAACGGCACCGAGGAGACACTCCCCCAATGCGGGGTTGTTTACCGTAACCAAAATCTACTGAGCAAATACACAAAAACCTGGGAGGGAACCCTTCAAGGGAAAAGGTCACCCCCAGAAAGGGGCTACTGTTGGTAAATCAAGGTCTATACTCGGTGGTACAAATAATCTCAATAATTTATTAAATATATAGTACTACAAAACAAGATAAAAAATGTCAATACATGTGATGACATAAAAAACGTGGCAGAGCTGATGGGTGAAAAGGTATGCTATCGCCTCGGCAATATAGTATGTCAGACTTACAAACAAAAAACATATAACAAACATATAACAATAAAACTCAGACAGTCCGGACACATGAGTGCTGCTTCTGTGATGGTTCACCAGGGTAAACCCCTATTGTAAATATTTTGATAAGTTATACTGTGGGTATATGCCTAATGAATGGGTGAACAAATCACAGAGGTGACACTGCGGGGAGGGGGAACAGGCTGAAATTGAAAATGCCCTGAATAGGTCTAGAATGAAGATGCTAAGTGGGCTGCTGTTGTATGACACAGCGGGGCACAAGTAGAGCCCGCTATCTGGCAAGATATGCCTTGCATGCAGTATCCAGAGCAATCAGTGTAGATGTTCAGGGTTTGAACAGGAATTGGGAATGGCAGTTCTACTGGTAGTAGTTGAACCCGGCGGGTTAAATGTATATACAGTCCCACTCCTGTGTCATGGACTCTGAGAGATCGAGGCAGTTCCCAGTATAAGTCACAGTTCCTGCGAGGAGAGTTCAGTGACGAGATATACTAGTCTGTGAAACTTGGCACAATTTGTAATTTGGAAAGATCTTACCAGCTGTGTGAGCCGCGATATGAGAAGTAACGGATGCTCTTCCAATTGCTTGCAGGGATTGCATTCAGATGTCTGACATTCCCAATAGATGTGGGGACATGTCACTGTGAGATGAAATCCTCAGAAGTGCGGCATAGGAGGCAGATAATTCACTTTGTTGTGTTTGTAGGCTATTGCCTGTGTCGGTGCACACTGAACCGGCCAAGATCGAGGAGAGTCCATTCAGCCGTGGAGATTTCCTCCGTCACCCGCCCCCAGCTGGGAGGGGGAGTGTGTGGATGTGTCTAGCGTCTGAGCGTGATGACGTCAACGCGTTTCGCAGATGACTTGCGTAGCTTCGTCTGGACGCTTGGAGGTGGGCAGTGCATCGCTCCTTCTTATGTGTGTTGTTGTGCACGCCCACTCTCCTGAACTGAAAGTTCAAATATTGATCTCGGAGTGTATGTTTGTAACAACATGTAATGTCCATAGAGACTGACAGATACAGATGTGGAATGCAACAAAAAGGGGGACGTTTTTTATATATCGGTGAGACTGTTCTGCTTGAAAAGTCATTGTTGCAAAATGTGGTCGTAGTGTATACTCCGCTTTATTATGTATACAGATAAGAGAGTAAGTCATTGCTCCTATAATAGGGTCTTTTACCACCGGACTATTCAGCCCGATATATATTTAATTAGTATAAGGGGAGACATTGACATGAAACGGAGAAGACGACCACATAAGCAGACAACAGGACGGACCCGATACAAGTAATAATAATGTTGATCAATCTCCTATCATGATTAGGGAGCGGAGGGATTATAAACAGATCTCCTTGGGAGGTAAGATGATATCAAGGATTGTGCTTAGATGATAACCATAGTGAGCAGGGGGACATAAGTTGTACAGTGAACGTCGCTGTATACAGTGAGTACAGTGGTCAGCGAGGTAAGTTTAATCTCACATGATCTCTCAGTTATATGTTAAGTAACCAACATACAGAATAATTATGGCCATTTCCAGTGGACATAATAAGCCATATGTAAAGTATGATAGAAAATAACGAAAAAGGTTTTGGGTGGGTGTGGTATGGGATGATTAATTGGAATGGAGATAGCTAGAGAAAGGATTGCATACTGAGTTCAGTGTTGATTCCCAGTGGCGCCAAAGATTTCAAAGTGTATATCCACCACTTTTCTTTCTGGACCAACACCTTATCGAAGTCACCTCTTCTCGCCGATAACCTCAGGGCATATATGCCTTTTACCCTAAGGCCATCGGGTTTGCCCCCATGATATTGTAAGAAGTGTTTGGCTATTGGACTGTCATGGAATTTTTCCACATATCCAGTTTTTTTGCGTTTCTCCTCCTCTTTTTCTTCGTTTTTAATGTCCCTGATATGTTCACCTATCCTCACTCTAAGTTGTCTCTTAGTCTTGCCCACATAAATTTTCGGACATGGGCAGGTGAGCATGTAGATAACTCTCTCTGTGGTGCAATTGATGAGACCCATAATCTTGTAGGTATTCTCACCCTTTGCATCGCAGAAGGTGTCTGTCCTCTCAACAAATGGGCACATTTGGCATTTGCAACATGGGAACATTCCATTACTGCGGGGGTATTTTGACAGCCAAGAAGTCTGTGGCTGTTTGGTAAACTCAGAATGGACTAAGAGATCCCCTAAATTTTTTGTTCTTCGTGCTACCATTTGTGGGCTAGTGCCAACAATTTTAGCAAGCATTTTGTTGCCGGTGAGAACCCCCCAGTGTTTCTCCAAGAGGTGTCTCAAATTCTCCCATTGAGGGCCGTATGTGGTGATAAGCCTCACTGGGTTGTTGTCACCACCGGCAATTGTCGGCATCTTAGTTTTAGTCCTAAGGAGACTGCTTCTGCTACGTTCAGCAGCTTTCTTTTTGGCAAATCTGATCTGCCTGTGGGAGTAACCACGCTCTCTGAACCTGTTATAGAGTTCCCTGCTTTCAATGTCATAGCTTGATTTGTCAGAGCAGTTCCGCTTAATCCTAATGAATTCCCCGATGGGGATACTATTTTTTTGCCAAAAAGGGTGGTGGCTGTTGGCCTGTAACAGGGTGTTGGCTGATGTCTCCTTTACAGTATATACAGTGGGGATCGAAAGTTTGGCCACCCCAGGTAAAAATTTTGCATAACGAAGACAAGGAAAGATGGAAAAATCTCCAAAAGGCATCAAATTACAGATTAGACATTCTTATATGTCAAAAAAAGTTAGATTTTATTTCCATCATTTACACTTTCAAAATTACAGAAAACAAAAAAATGGCATCTGCAAAAGTTTGGGCACCCTGCAGAGTTAATATCTTGTACTGCCCCCTTTGGCAAGTGTCACAGCTTGTAAACCCTTTTTGTAGCCAGCCACGAGTCTTTCAATTCTTCTTTGACGTATCTTTGCCCATTCTTCCTTACAAAAGTCTTCCAGTTCTTTGAGATTTCTGGGCTGTCTGTCACGCGCTGCTCTTTTAAGGTCTATCCATAGATTTTCAATTATGTTGAGGTCAGGAGATTGTAAAGGCCATGGCAAAACCTTCAGTTTACGCCTCTTGATGTAATCCCCCGTAGATTTTGAGGTGTGTTTAGGATCATTATCCATTTGTAGAAGCCATCCTCTCTTTAACTTCAGCTTTTTCACAGATGGCATCAAGTTACCATCCAAAATTTGCTGAAATTTTATTGAATCCATTTTTCCTTCTACTCGTGAAATGTTCCCTGTGCCACTGGCTGCAATATAACCCCAAAGCATGATTGATCCACCCCCATGCTTAACAGTTGGACAGAGGTTCTTTTCACTAAATTCTGTGCCCTTTTTTTCTCCAAACGTACCTTTGCTCATTCCGGCCAAAAAGTTCTATTTTAACCTCATCGGTCCACAGAACTTGTTTCCAAAATGCATCAGGCTTGTCTATACGTTCATTTGCAAAGTTCAAGCGCTAATTTTTGTGGTGAGGACGTAGAAGAGGTTTTCTTTTGAGGACTCTTCCATGAAGACCATATTTGTACAAGTATCTCTTTATAGTGGAATAGTGTACCACAACTCCAGTGTCTGCCAGATCTTTCTGGAGGGATCGTGCAGTCAAACGTGGGTTTTGAATTGCTTTTCTCACAATCCTGCGAGCTGTTCTGTCTGATATTTTTCTTGGTCTCCCAGATCTTGCTTTAACTTCCACTGTTCCTGATGACTGCCATTTCTTAATTACATTCCGAACAGAGGATATTGACATCTGAAAATGCTTTGCTATCTTCTTATAGCCTTCTCCAGCTTTGTGAGCGTCAACTATTTTCAGTTTCAGTTTTCTAGACAACTGCTTAGAAGAACCCATGGTGCCTATTGTTGGGGCAAGGTCAGATGAGTCTGGGCATTTAAAACCTTAGAGATTGACATCACCTGATCTTCCCAGACGATGATTGAGAACAATCCATGACACTAGCAGGTCTCAGCTTTGCAAAGGGAGCGGTGCATGCTATAAATTCTGCAGGGTGCCCAAACTTTTGCAGACGCCATTTTTTTGTTTTCTGTAATTAAATAATGGAAATAAAATCTAACTTTTTTTGACATATTATAAAAATGTCTAATCTGTAATTTGATGCCTTTTGGAGATTTTTCCATCTTTCCTTGGCTTCGTTATGCACATTATCACAAATTTTTACCTGGGGTGCCCAAAATTTCAATCCCCATTGTATACTTAGAAATCTCTGGTCAAATATAGAGCAAACAGACTGATAATACGATAAAATAAACATAACACAGTTTTTTTTGTTATTTCATCAACTACCGTATATACTCAAATATAAGCCAACCTGAGTAAAAGGACACAATTTTAACACAAAAAACTGGGAAAACGTATTGACTCGAGTATAAGCCTAGGCAGCAGCTACTGTAAGCGGAAAAGAGGGTCAACAATGCCCATTTGCACGCCTCACTGTGCCCATTGCAACCTCACTGTGCCGATTGCAGTCTCACTGTGCCATACCTCACTGTGCCCATTGCAGTCTCACTGTGCCATACCTCACTGTGCCCATTGCAGTCTCAATGTGCCATACCTCACTGTGCCATACCTTACTGTGCCCATTGCAGTCTCACTGTGCCATACCTCACTGTGCCATACCTCACTGTGCCCATTGCAGTCTCACTGTGCCCGAGTACCTGAATTCTTGACAGGCGTCCATTTTTTAAAAGTCGTGGCTTCCTTGTGGCGTTCCGTTCCGTGATAGGCATTTGACGCTGTGCTCTGCCTATCACAGAGGTCCTCTCATCCTCGGTCTCAGTTTCCCAGCAGACACTGTGTTCAGTGTTCCGCCAATAACCGACATTCTTTCATCCTCGGACAAGAGGGTCTCCGTGATTAAAAAAAGGGGGGATAGGGTTGGGACTTTACATGAGGCATATGATAGAACTACCACAGGCCTCCATCCCTGTAAATGGATTGAAGGGGGGAGGTTTTGGGGACTTTAGATGAGATGCGTTTTTAGCAGTATGCGATTAAATATATATATGGAATATAAAAATGGTTCCATAATAGCCAGGCTCAAAGTTACCAACCAAAGAAGCACTAAACCAAAATAACTTGTCTAGCTGTATGCATTAAAAACAGAGGTTTAGTTGCATGTATTTGCAAATACATGTGTGAGCTGCAGGCCCCGTCAAGGCACTCCGTGTACTGCAGTCCTAACTATGGATTTGAAAGTCTCCTAAATAGGAGCACATGAGTGCTAATAAATAGATAGGGGGCAGGTGATCACCTGACCATGCCCCTACCTATAGTTGGTCTAGCAAAAAAGATCACTGGAAAAACAAAAGAAATGCAAGAGTGGAACCAAACATGCCTACCAAACCAAAATACCACCAAACTAAAGGCGGACCACATCAACCTGGGTCAGCTAGTCAAAAAATGACAATGCATAATTAACTGTCGGTGGTAGATCTGTGGAGGCACTTTATTCCACTCCTGAAACGCATCTCCATCCCTGGATAGTGTTAAGAAAAAGGGGGGATAGGGTTGGGACTTTACATAAGACATATGATAGAACTACCACAGACCTCCATCCCTGTAAATGGATAGAAGGGGGGAGGGGTTTGGGACTTTAGATGAGATGCGTTTTTAGCAGTATGCGATTAAATATATATATATGGACAGAGCTTTTTTTCTCAGAAAATAGGTGCAGGAACTCAACCACGACCCCGTTCAGATTTCAAAAACAGTACAAGGGTCTTAAAGGGGCATTAAATACCAGGATTGCATTACATACAGAGTGCAGAGTTCAGGGGGTTACACACAGAGTGCAGAGCTGTCACTTGTAAACACAGAAACCAGACTTCTGTGTTTACAAGTGATTGTGGTGAGCGGGCACCAAAGGGTCTGAGCCAGAGGTGGTGGAACTGAGTTCCCCCAAGTTCCCCCTGAAAAAAAGCCCTGTATATGGAATATAAAAATGTTTCCTTAAAGCGGTGGTTCACCCTAAATTTTGACTTTGGCTGTATTAAACCACCAGCCATCGACAATAACTGATCCGTTTTTTTTTGTTTTTTTTAATCGCGATCCTTACCTTTGTAATGCAGCATTTTCGGTCCTGTCAATCACTTTTCCCCACGGGAGTGGGCGTGTATCACAATTTCCCCCGACCAGCGCTGTCTCCTGGGAATGAGTTATGAGAATCCCAGGAGACGCGCTGTGCTGTAATCCCGCGATATCTCGCGGGTCACGTGACTCAGCAAGCGGGTCATGTGACGTGGGCGGCGACGAGAATTCTCCATTTTTTTCACCGTATCCCGGAAGGACAAGCTGCTGGGCCTCACAGTGCCCACAGTAAAGATGGAAACGTCCATCTCGGGATTTTAAAACATATAGTTTTCGTGAGAAATGCAATGCAGCGGGCTGAAAGACTGGGAGACACGAGTGCTTATTTGAACAAGATAAGCGTGGCAGAAGCACCCAAAAAAAAAAAAACGAAAACCCGCGGAACCCCCGCTTTAATAGCCAGGCTCAAAGTTACCAACCAAAGAAGCACTAAACCAAATTAACCTGTCTAGCTGTATGTCTGTGATTGGCAGAACACTGAACACAGTGTCTGCTGGGAAACTGTCCGAGGATGAGAGGACCTCCGTGAAAGGCGGAACACAGTGTCAAATGCCTATCACGGAACGGAACACCAGGAGGAAGCTGCGACTATAAAAAAAATGGACGCCTGTCAAGAATTCAGGTACACTGACTCGAGTATAAGCCGAGGGGGGGGGGGGGTATTTTCAGCTCTAAAAAAAGGGCTGAAAAACTCAGCTTATACTCGAGTATATACGGTAATTTCATTGGATGGATGACCATAACATATAGACATAACTATACATGATGTACCCCCCCTCCCCCCATGCCAGATCATTAAAGTGGAATGACAGAGACTCTCCTGGCCACTAATGCCTGGTAAACACAATGTGATTATCAGACGAATGATCATATGTTTTTTTTTGTTGCATGCTAATCTCATATCGCAAATGAAGAGGTTACTAAAGTTACGTAAATTCTTGTACGACAAAATAAAAATTCATAAGTGATAAAATATATTGCATTTTTTGGTGAAAACTGAACTAATTAAACAAAAATCGTACGATCTGTTATCATACGCCAATTTTTTTTGTGCTTGTCCCATAATATTGAATGAACTGTCATGATCGGCTCTCGAAAGCTGTGTACTAACAATCAGTTAATCGTACGATTCATTTGAAAGTGGTATTTTTCATGCGATTTTCTGATTCTGTGTACAGTGCATCTGGAAAGTATTCACAGCGGTACCCTTTTTCCACATTTTGTTATATAACAGCCTCATTCCAAAATGGATTTCATTCATTATTTTCCTCAAAATTCTACAAATAATGATTTTGTTTGAAATCTTTGCAAATTTATTAAAAATAAAAAATGAAAAAAATCACATGTACATACTGTAAAGCCCTGTACACACAATCGGTTTGTCCGATGAAAACAGACCAATGGACTGTTTTCATCGGAAAAAACGATTGTGTGTGGGCCCCATTGGTTTGTTTTCCATCGGTGAAAAAAAAAATAGCAATTTTTTTAAATATTTCCTATGGATAAAAAAACGATAGAAAAAAACGATTGTCTGTGTGGAAGTCCATCAGTCAAAAATCCATGTATGCTCAGAATCAAGTCGACGCATGCTCGGAAGCATTGAACTTCATTTTTCTCAGCACGTCGTAGTGTTTTATATCACCGCGTTTTGGCACGGTCGGATTTTTGACTGATGGTGTGTAGGCAAGACTGATGAAAGTCAGCTTCATCGGATATCTGACGAAAAAATCCATCAGATTAGATTTCATCAGATATCCGATTGTGTGTACGAGGCTTTAGTATTCACAGCCTTTGCTCAAAACTTTGTTGAAACACCTTTGGCACCAATTACACTCAATTGGCACTCAAGTATTTTTGAGTATAATGCTATAAGCTTGGCACACCTATTTTTGGACAGTTTCCCCCATTCTTCTTTGCAGAACCTCTCAAGCTCCATCAGGTTCGATGGGGAACATCAGTGAACAGCCATTTTCAGATCTCTCCAGAGATGTTCAAGTCAGGGCTCTGGTTGGGCCATTCAAGGACATTCACAGAGCTGTACCGTAGCCACTCCTTTATTATCTTGGCTGTGTGCTTAGGGTCGTTGGAAGATGAACCTTCGCCCCCAGTCTGAGGTCCAGCGTGCTCTGTAGCAGGTTTTCATCATGGTTGTCACTGTACATTGCTGAATTAACTTTTCCCTCAATCCTGACTAGTATCCCAGTTCCTGCCACTGAAAAACATCCCCACTGCATGATGCTGCCACCACCATGCTTCACTGTAGGGATGGTATTGACCAGGTGATGAGCGGTTTAACACAGGTGGACTCCAATCAGGTTGTAGAAATATCTCAAGGATGATGCACCTGGGCTAAATTTTGAGTGTCATGGTAAAGGCTGTGAATAGTTATGTACACTTTTTTATTTTTAATAAATCTGCAAAGATTTCAAAAAAACATCTTTCATGCTGTCATTATTTGGTATTGTTCGTAGAATTTTGAGGAAAATTGTGAATTTAATAAATTTTGGAATAAGGCTGTAACATAACAAAATGTGGAAAAAGTGAAGTGCTGTGAATGCTTTTCCGGCTTTGGGCCATAAGGATGTATCGGTTGACAGTTTGATAACATAGGGCAGTACTAAGCACAGATGACAAGTCTATCTAGGCAGAAATCTATGCTCAATAACAGAGAGCAGAACTAAGTACAGAGTACGGCCCCGTACACACGTCCGAGGAACTCGACGTGCCAAACACATCGAGTTCCTCGTCGAGTTCTGTGTGAAGCCGCCGAGGATCTCGGCGAGCCAACTTTCCTCATTGAACAACGAGGAAATAGAGAACATGTTCTCTATTTGGCCCGACGAGTTCCTCGTCGGCTTCCTCGGTGAAAACTGTACACACGACCGGGTTTCTCGGCAGAATCCAGCTCCGATCGAGTTTCTGGCTGAATTCTGCCGAGAAACTCGGTCGTGTGTACGGGGCCTCCAGTGTCATTTTGGTCCGAAATCCAAGCACTATGCCTATGCCTAGAATTTGGGAGTCCCCAGAAACAAAGATGAGTTTCTTGTTATTTAGAAGCACTTATAGCTTGTGAAATAATTGGCTTTGCCAAGTTCAATTTAAATGTAGTCTCTTACTACTGAGATCCAAAGAAAAATGTGTACACTGCTACATGTGAGCGATCTACCACCAGTTCAGCTGCAAGCAGATGATGGTCGGGCTCATTGCACTCTGGCAAATCAGTCAACAGGAGAACATAGATCACTGATACTCTGAGCTTCAGCAAAAATCTAGGTCTGATCTTTATCGCATAGTTACATTGGTCCAGCTTTGGCATATCTCATACCTGATGGACAGCTAAGGAACTGACAATTGTTGTTTTTTTTTTGTCCATTCAAGTAGTCAAGGTTTACTGTATGTACCGCCATTCCTTTTCATGAAACAACTGTAAAATAAGCCTTAGGGCTCGTTAACACTAGCTGTTAATGGGCAGCAGGGCCGTCTTAATAGCATCATGGGCCCCTGGGCAAAGTAATGCTCTGGGGCCCCTACAATGATGATAGTGCAGGTAAACAGACATCAAGTAGGTAGGAGGCAAACTGCCTCCCCTGTGTATCTATCACTCTCAGTGCCATCATGGGGCTCCCAAATTTGGGGCAGCGTGGGCTCAAGGGCCAGCTGCTTTGGGGAAAGTGCAGGGGCCCTCCATGCAGCTGGGGCCCCTGGGCAGTGCCCAGGTATGCCCTCTCATTAAGACAGCCCTGATGGGCAGTAAAAACCCACGATTGAGTCGTCCTTTTACTGCCCCTCAACTGCTACCTCCTTTAGCTGCAGAGGCAGCAACTGGTGGTGTAAACATGTCTACAGAAGTGATACCCCTTTTTCTTTCAGTAGATGCAGCGCCCACCAAACAAATGAATGGGGCCGCACCGCATGTGCCCCGCAACCGTGTCAATTGCACATGGTTGTGGCATGCTAGTGTGGGATTCAATGGGTTAAAGCAGGCAATACAACACCTCCTCGCTGCCGGTCAAATGCTCTCTAAAATGAAAAGAATCAGGAAACAAGAAGAATCACCATTTTAGACTGTTGTCACCAGAACATTTGTCCATATTAGGACATTTAACCTCACCTCCTGTTCTGGTGACAATTCCAAAATTAAGAGCAACAAATCTGCAAAAAGATCTAATCCTTCCCCACTAGCATAGGTTTTAAATTTTAAATAAGAAAAGTTAAAGAGGTTGTAAAGGTTCAATTTTTATTTTCTAAATAGGTTCCTTTAAGCTAGTGCATTGTTGGTTCACTTACCTTTTCCTTCTATTATCCCTTCTAAATGTTATATTTCTTTGGTTTCTTTGTCTGAATTTATCACTTCCTGTTCCTCCTCCGTAAGCTGTTCTGGCTGACTAACCCCCAACCAGAACGGCTCGGATGATGGGGGCAAGCTTACTGAGGAGAAACAGGAAGTGAGAAATTCAGACAAAGAAAAAAAAACATTTAGAAGGGAAACCGAAGGAAAAGGTAAGTGAAGTAAAAATGCACTAGCTTAAAAGAACGTATTTAGAAAATAAAAAACAAACCTTTACAACCCCTTTAACAGAGGAACAAGTGATGATCAGTTATCATATAATGTGATTTTATAAAAATCATAACTATTATCAAAACTTACCATTGTCTTCTGATTTTGAATCCTTAAGAAAATTCACCACTATTAATGCAACACAGACTGCGGTCATCAACACAAAAAGGGCAATCAAGACTGCCTCCAGAGATGACAACTTTTTTGACTTCATCCTGTCTACGCCAAGAACTCAGGAGTGAATGGATTCACCCCAGAGATGACTGATGGAAAAGTGATTTAGGAGGAGAGCAGTTATTAGATATCAATGTAATATACTTATTTTTATCAGGTCTATCTATATTGCAGTGACCCTTGATCAGTTCACTATGGAGATTTGTGCTGTGAAAAGCAAGTTGCCATCCACCAGTGCTTTATTGTAATGTGTAACTGTTCAATATTTACAGAGGCCCTGTAAAATAAAGAAATAGTAGTTGTCATTTTTTTATTTCACTCGATATTTGCGTGACTGTTTATCAAATCTACTTTATATTTTCAGTAAAAAAGAAAGAAACACTAAAATTACATATTTTTTGCACATAAGAACTATTTCATCTCTAATTATTTTACAAATTAAACATGTTGCAGTGTTGAGTAAATAGATACCAAATACGTCAAGCCTAAAAACTGTGTGTGCCCACAAAATGGCAAAATGCCCACATTAGTGGGCATGCTCAGGGCAACAGGGGTGCTTTTAGATTTTTTGTTTTTGTCATTTTAATTAATTGTATTAATATTAGGCTTTTATATGGTTTTTAAGCATTTAATTTCATCACTATCACGAGGGGGGCTAAAACATTTTTTATTTTAGGGCATACAAATACAATAAATTACACAATTTTGGGTAAAATATAAAAGCTGAGATTGCACAGAGTAGATAGATACCCAGCAAACCTTATGTAGTGCTACCCAACAAGGGCCCCTGGCTCTTCCTTAACAGTACAGAGGCTCCCCACCACCTGCAAGCACCAGCCTAAACACACAGGGGCAGATCCACATAGATCTGCACCCGCGCAGCGTATCAGAGATACGCTAGGCCGCCGTACCTTACCTGGCGTTCTTTCAAATCCTCAAAGATTTTGCGCCGTAAGTTACGGCGGTGTAGTGTATTTCTGGCCGCGGAATTCAAAACGGCGATTAGGGGGCGTGTTTCATTTAAATGAAGCGCGTCCCCGCGCCGAATGAACTGCGCATGCTCCGTTTCGAAATTTCCCGCCGTGCATTGCGTGAAATGACGTCGCAACGACGTCATTTTTTAAACTTAGACGTGACTTACGTCCATCCCGATTCACGGACGACTTACGCAAAAAAAAGAAAAAATTCAAATTTCGACACGGGAACAACGGCCATACTTAACATGGCAAATCTAACTATACGCTGCAAAATACCAGCTTTAACTATACGCCGGAAAAATCCGACTAGAGACGACGTAAGAGAATGCGACGGCCGCACGTACGTTTGTGGATCGTCGGAAAAAGCTAATTTGCATACCCGACGTGGAAAACAACGCGATCTCCACCCAGCGGACGCCGAAGTATTGCATCTACGATCCGAAGGCGTACAAAGCCGTACGCCTGTCGGATCAAACCCAGATGCCGTCATATCTTGGTTTGAGGATTCAAACTAAAGATACGACGCAGGAAATGTGAAAGTACGCCGGCGTATCAGTAGATACGCCAGGCGTACTCTCACTGTGGATCTGGCCCACAGGCTCCAATAAATCAGTCTAGGGGATGTCTTTTTGTAATTTATTGCTTGAAAACTTTAACAGGAGAAGGGTTAGGGCAAGGGATACACCAAAAAAACAAACATAAAAAAATAACTCAGCATATTCCCTCACAAGTTCCTGAGAAATCTAAGGCCTCATAACTGAAGACCATGGGGCAAGTCTCTTTGTCATCTGGTTACCTTGCACTGATACACAACTGCTGGTAGCCAGTGCAGTTTCCAGAACACTACACAGCCACAGAGGCCAGTTAGGCCTCGTACACACGACCGGACATGTCCGCGGACCAGTTTCAGGGGACAGATCCGATCGTGTGTACAGGCTAGCGGACAGATTTCCAGCGGACAAATGTTTCTTAGCATGCTAAGAAACATGTCCGCTGGAAAGCTGTCCGGCGGACATGTCCGCTGGTTAGTACACCTAACCAGCGGACAGATATCTCCCGCATGCGTCGAATGGATTCGACGTATGCGTGGAAGTATTTTACTTCCTGGTTTGGTGACGTGGCGGCGTCAACGTCACCGCCACGTCACCGCGCTGTCTGTCCGCGGGGATTTCGGTTTGATGGTGTGTACAGCCAATCCCTAAGCGGACATGTCCGATGAAAACGGTCCGCTCCGTTTTCATCGGACTGTCCGCTCGTCTGTACGAGGCCTTAGGGTTTTTCACACAAGAACAGCTGCAACCTTCCAGCTTCCCCCAGGCATGTTACAGTGAGTGAGATAGCACCTCTCCATACCAGATTCCCTGTGGTGAGGTTCTGCAATTAGCAACTAGCAAAGTCTATCCAGTCCCCCAGCCCTGACATCGCTGAGACCTCTAGAGTAGCTGTACAGTCCATGGGCTACCTGAGAGCAGCAGCCCCTTAGGCTGGACACTTCTCTCCAGGGAATGGCTTGAAACTGATAAATATTCAGGCTGATTGATTTAAATCTCTTGCTCTAAACTCTGGAAGTTTCTTCCAGAGGCAGGGGGAAGCAATCAAACTTCCAGCCTGAGAAACCCTAAACAAATGGGGCCAAACAATTACTACTCCCTTGATTACCGAAGCAGCCAAACCTAAATTTACATAGCATTCTACACTAGGAGGGTGCTAAACTTAGGCTGGACTCACACTTGTGCGGTGCGAATTCCAGCTCTGTTATCTCTGCAAAGAGATAAGAGAGCTGTTCAGCAGATCATCTCAGTTTAGCTGCGAATTTGGAGACCTGGCAGAGGAGAGGGGGAGGGGGAAGTGTATTGAGGAGAAAGAGAGAAATTCTGATGAGAACTGAATACATCTGCGAATCAGATGCGTGCCCATAGAAGATAAGGGCCTGAATTTGCATCTGAGCCGCACCGCAATGCCTAGAAAACACACACGTTTTCTAGGCATCGCACATATGTGAACCAGCCTCATTAAAATCAATGGGCCAGATTCTCAAAGAAGTTACGCTGGCGTATCTATTGATACGCCGTGTAACTTCTAGTTTGCTCCGGCGTATCTTTGTTTTGTATCCACATTTATTTACGTTGTTTCCGTAAGGCTTTTTTCGACATATAGTTACCCCTGCTATATGAGGCGTATCCTATGTTAAGTATGGACATCGTTCCCGCGTCAAATTTTGAAAATTTTACGTTGTTTGCGTAAGTCATTCGCGAATAGGGCTTCGTAGAATGACGTTCACGTCGTAAGCATTGGCTTGTTGCGGGTTAATTTCGAGTATGCGCACTGGGATACCCCCACGGACGGCGCATGCACCGTTAAAAGAAAACGGCATTTACGTCGGGTCAAGACGTATTAACATAAAACACGCCCCCATCACATCCATTTGAATTGCGCGCCCTTACCCCGCCAAAGTTACACTACGCTGCCGTAACTTACGGCGCAAATTCTTACACTACGCTGCCGTAACTTACGGCGCAAATTCTTTCAGGATAAGGAAAATACGCTGTAAGTTACGGCGGCGTAGTGTATCAGAGATACGCTACGCCGGACGCAACAATGCGCCAGGCTACGTGGATCTGGCCCAATGTATTTTATAATGTTATGCAAATTGGATGTGGTTTAAGCCACACTCAATTCGCATAGGTGTGTACACGGCCTCTAAGTGATTCTAAACCTTCTTATGGGGGCACTCAAGTGGGCTCGATACCCACTCCCTCACCATAGGATCCCTTCATTGGTTGCCAGTAATAGACAGAATCACTTTCAAGGCACTATGTCTAATACATAAGTGTATTCAAGGCAACGCCCCCAATATCTATGCGAAAAAATAAAAGCCCATAACCCCAATCGCATTCTGCGATCCACCAATCAAAACCTCCTCCAGATACCCAAGGCCAGATACAAGTCCAAAGGAGATCGAAGATTTGCAGTCCAGGGACCCCGCCTGTGGAATGCACTACCAACTACCATCCGATTGGAGTCGGACCACTTGGCCTTCAGGAGAAAGATTAAAACCCATCTCTTCTGAGGTCAAGGGGTTCCTTACCCATGAAATGGATACAGCGCCCAGAGGCAATTCAGTTTGCATGTGTTGCGCTTTACAAGTCTCTCACTCACTCACTCATTAGCTTCTTCCCCAGCCAGTAAAGTGACACGAAGACCCAAAAGTGACCTTGCTTCCAGATCAGTAACAGGAAGAGTAGGTCAGTAAACTGACATTAGTTTGTCATTCCCCCATCTACCCCATGGCACCTGCCATGTTCGTCCAATAGGTGCACAGAGCATAAAAAGCATGGCAGGGGTGTGTGTGTTGGGGGGAGGGGGGGATGCTGCACAGCCGACTGACTACTTCCATCTGACAGCTGGTAGTTGGCTTGTTAGATATATGCAAGCTTCTGGTGGCTGCAGCTGCCAGGAGTGTTTGTAAAGCCCTCCTCCAACATCATTGGCAGCAAAAATATTAAACAAATTAACAGTTCACTGTCCTTCAGGGGAGCCAGACTGTGGCCAGTGGGATGAGAAAATGACTTGGTGCCAGTGAGAGTAAATAATGCATCAGTGTCAGTGGGAATAACAAGTGCCCGTCGGTTGGATTAAAAGTAAAAAAAATTACCTAGCACCTGTGGTCAGTGGTAAGAGGAATAATGCCCCACCATTGCTGTCAGACGACGGAATAGCTTCCCATTGTTGGTGTCAAAAAGGTGAATTATGCCCCACCATTGGTGTCACTTTTAGGGTGTAGTGCCTCATCAATGGTGTCAGTGGGAGGAATTCTTCATTGGTATCAGTGGTGGGAATAGTGGTTCATCGTTGGTTTCAGTAGGTGGAATAGTGTCCCATTGTGTCAATGCCCCAAAGCCCTGATTAAGGCAAGCAGATGGCTTCACCGGCCCATGGGACATAGTTATAGGTGACCACTGCTCCAACCTTTTCCCCTGCTATCCACAATGAAATGTATGTATGTAATTTGTGATACATGTTTACATTTTGGTTTATCATGCTAGACAATTTCCTAGCATGATAAACTTTCAATGTTAACAACTTATTTTTTTAAATCTTCTGTGCTTCTGCGCATCAAAAAGTTCACCATTCTAAATCTCATGTTTCTCTTTTAATAGAAAGCAAGGACACACCAGATACAACCACGGGTTGCAGGAAAGAAGATTGTTTGATTTCCCCATCAACACAGTCAGTGTTAATGGTCGAATCCTTCTCGCAAAGCTATTGCTATTGGCCATCTCTGCTGGGAGAACACAATAATTATTTCTAGCAGCTATAGCAACTGGCAAAATTTGCACGTAAAAATCTTGCATGCATCATGACCGGCCTAAGACAGAAAGGGGCAGATCCACGTACCTCTGCGCCGGGCGCAGCGTATCTAAGATACACTACGCCGCCGTAACTTTTTTCTTTTTTTTCGAATCCTCAAAGAATTTGCTCCGTAGGTTACGGCGGCGTAGTGTATCTTTGCCGGCGTAATGGCGCGGAATTCAAATGGATGTAATGGGGGCGTGTTTTATGTTAATACGTCGTGACTCAACATAAACAACGTTTTTTTTTTAACTGCGCATGTGCCGTCCGTGGGGGTATCCCAGTGCGCATTCTCGAAATTAACCTGGAACAAGCCCATGCTCATGACGGTGACGTCATTCTACGTAAATCCCTATTCGCGAACGACTTACGCAAACGACGTAAAAAATTCAAAATTGTACGCGGGAACGACGGCCATACTTAACATTGAGTACGTCACCATATAGCAGCTTTAACTATACGCCGGAAAAAGCCGAACGCAAACGACGTAAACAAAATGCGCCGGCCGAACGTACGTTCGTGGATCGCCGTAACTAGCTAATTTGCATACTCGACGTGGAATTCGACGGAAACGCCACCTAGCGGCCGCCGAAAAATTGCAGCTTAGATCCGACGGCGTACTAAGACGTACGCCTGTTGGATCTAGCCGAGATGCCGTTGTATCTTGTTTTGAGGATACAAAACAAAGATACGACGCACAAAATTTGAAATTACGCGGCGTATCAAGAGATACGCCGGCGTAATACCTTTGTGGATCTGCCCCAAAGTGTGTTATTCTCAGGATCACCAGGTAAAAATAAAGAGAAAAAAAGCCTGCAGAAAACAAACAAATGCAGCTGCGACATCTAAGGACTGGTAAGCTGAAATATATTAAAGTGAAGTTCCAACCACTTTTACAACTTTATCTTAAAGCGGAGTTCCACCCTAAAAATAAACTTTTTATTAACAGCTTGCCTTTAATATAAAAATTAAAATAAAAATCTTAATTTATTTTTTTTACTCACTTGTATATGGCTGTTACTAGGCAGATTTTGTAATCTGCCTAGTTACTAGTCCGCGGTGGTTCAACTTCCTGTCCTAAGACCCCATTGCCTCCTGGGAAACGATGACACTCATTTTCCATGAGTCTCTGGGCATTACTGTGCCTAAAAATCCCAGCATGCACCTCTCTAGGGAAATGCAGGAAGACAAAGGAACTGGGCTTCTCATGCCCACAGCTAACATGGAAACGGCCACAAGATTGCTGAGCAGATATCAAGTAAGTGTTTACACTGTTATGTACCGATCATGTTTTTTTGATAATTGCAAAAGAATATTGAATGTATTGTGGATTGAAAAAAAAAAATATGCTCGGAATCCTGCTTTAAACTTTAGCTTCGCCGTGGCCCAGCATGTTATGTCCTCATCTCCCCCGATGCCTTCTGGGACTTTTGTGTTTCACAGATGATGATGGGGCGTAGTAGGAAACCAACAGTGAAGCCTGAAGTTGGAATGGTGGCACCCAATCCAATGGACAGATCAGCTTCTAGTTTAAAACATCATCAGATGTTTGCTTATTGTAAAAAAATAAAAAAACTGGGGTTGGAGGAATACTTTTATAGCCTTTGAGACAGATAAAATATCTATGTAGGACAGCAACCTTTGGACTGATAACAGAATACACTGTACTGATTACTGTCCACATCTCTAGAAAATATGACATATTTTTTTCAGTTTGTTTGATGTGTTTTCAGGAATTAATGAGGATTTTCTTTCTGCACATTTTTGCAGTATTTTGATTGATTTCTACATCCTGCTCTCTTCTGACTTCAAAAACGTAACTGCATCAAGGGGCATACTGCAGGTATATACAGTATTGTTAACTAACACTACTAGTATAATCATGAAGAGGTTTTCTGTGGTGACCTGTCTGCTTGGTGTCAGAATGTGAATACAGCAACATAGACTGTAACCAGTGGCGGCTGGTGCTCAAATTTTTTTTGGGGGGGGGGGCGCAAACGAAAAAAAAAAAAATTGCAGCCTCACTGTGCCCATCAAATGCAGCCACTGTGCCATCAATTGTCACCACTGTGCCATGCCATCAATCGCAGCCACTGTGCCATCAATTGTCACCACTGTGCCATGCCATCAAACGCAGCCACTGTGCCATCAATTGTCACCACTGTGCCATGCCATCAAACGCAGTCACTGTGCCATGCCATCAAACGCAGCCACTGTGCCATCAATTCGCACCACTGTGACATGCCATCAACTGCAGCCACTGTGCCATTCCATCAAACGCAGCCACTGTGCCATGCCATCAAACGCAGCCACTGTGCCATTAATTGTCACTACTGTGCCATGCCATTGTAGTGGACGTGATAAAAATAGTCAAACTAAGATAATGAAATGCCTATTTCAATGCACAAACACATGCTTCATATCACATATGATCCTATATATATATATCGCATATGCACATAGGTTATTGATTGCTATAGGAATAATCACATATAATCGTAATGCATAATTTACCCCTTTGCTAATATAATGTTGTATTTCAGAGATGCACCACATGGTTTATCAGAACAGGAACTCAGTCTGCAAAAACAACTATTTTAGGACAGTGGAAAGTCCCTAAGAACCACAGAACCAGACAGATGCCAGACGCCAGGACGTCACAAGAATAATATTACATATTAATGAGAATGTTGAATATTAATGAATATTAATGATTGTGATCATGTGCTTTTGAATACGCTTGTAAACCATATAAAAGACACAGCTTGAAATAAAAAAAGCAGAAGTAACGGTCTTCACCCTGAGCTTTGAGTCTGAGTGTAGATTATTTACTTTTAGTTTGTACAAATGCTTCTTATCTAATTTGGCTCAGGAAACAGATACCAAACTCCGGGCATTTGGCTCGGGTCCAAGACAATTGGCGCCCAACGTGGGGCCTTCGGGCTTCCTGATTCGGACCAAGCCGATCGAGAGGGAAACGGGACGGAGACCAACGCGGACGGGGCACAGAGACTGATCACCTCTGAGAACGGTAAGACACTTTTAATTTTGTCTACTGTTCATCCCGCCCGTGGTTGGTTAGTTCCTGTTCCCGTGTCGGCTTGCCCTCGATCAGCAAAGCAGGCAGATAATATAGCTTGCCCGAGGGTCATTTATACAATTATAAGAACCTGCATAACTGGTATCTGCAGCCTGTATTTTGTTTCCTGTTGTTTTTGTTTTGTTCTGTCAAGCTTGTGACGGCTGTTGGGAATAAGGGGATTAATTATATAATCACGGATGAGAATTGACGTGGTCAAACTCCTCCTGGGGGAATAAATAATTGTGCTGTGAAGCACGGATGACCAGGAGGGGGCGTCAGGAGAACGCATAGTTGCGTGGGGATCCCGTGGGGACTAATAATCCTGTATTTCACTGTGGTTGTCACATATCTTGGTGTTTTGTATATATGTTCTGGCCTCTGATGTTTGGATGAGACAGGCAGAAAGAAATAGAGTCACAGATGCGATAACTGGCTGTGATAACGTGGTCAAACTTCTCTCAGGGTTGATGTAAAGTGTACCAGAGGGGAGTGCGCACAGCTCAGGGTATCAGGTACTCAGGTACTGCACAGGTGTGCACAAAGGTGTGCAGGGAAAATCCTGTGACGTTGTTCTGAGGTCTCATCTTTTCATCACATGAGCCAGGGATGTCATGTCCTGAATGTGTCTGTGGGCTACTGTTAGGAATTCATTCAGAGGGCTGGGAGCTGGTGAAAGTGATAACCCCAGGATACAGGGAAGAAATTCTTGGCCTGAAACCTTTGTTGGTAGATTTTCCAGATGTGTTGGTGTTCAGATTAAACGTACACTACCCAGTCAGAATTGCAGTTGGTGCATCATTGCCAGCAATAGAAGGTGAAGCTAGAGAGAGGGGATACTTACCTATTAGGTGTCCACTCCAGCCAGAACAGCCAGAAAAGTGTGAGGAGGGTGAAAAGGACAGAATCAGAAGTTTGGGTTTGCCTCTGGGACACGTAAATGACATTTAAAGGAACGCACTGAATGTAACTGCTGTATTGTTAAAGCTCATCCGTCCGCAGCAGACTGACACTTTCGATTTAAAAAAAAAAGGAGAAAGTGTCGTTTTAAAAAAGAGGAAGTGACAGCGCAGAAAGATCTCAAAAGAGCACGCAGCCAGAACTTCAAACTTGTATCCTAGACAGCCTTGTAATACAAAATCCAGAGATCTGAACGTGTATCCCTCCATTAGATAGCGATGGGGCAGAAGTTAGAAAAGCCGAGGGAAGGCAGTTTAGCTTACAGCTTGGTTTTAGAGAGTGAGGGAAAAACAGCAGTTAAGAGGATAAATGAACTTGCAAAAGTATGTGACATCAACATGCACATGGGTGGGAGGTTGCAGGCAGAAGAATGGAGGGTGTTGTTAAAATGGAAAAAAGGTCTATTGTCTGATCATGGCTTATTAGCTACAGCTGAAGCCTGGTACAGAGTATCGCAAGCTGTCCAAGTAGAGGGGTGGTCAGAGCAAGAGACAAATCAACATGGATATATTGTATATGTGTATCATAAACCAGAAAGTACATTGGAGTCTGGACGGCCACCACCCTATAATGGCGTCCGAGCACAGGACAGGAAACCCTGCCCCTCAGCAACCGCCCCCTCGCTTGATCCTCCCACCAGACACCGTCCCAATGTACCACCTCCTTTACCACCCATGGCACCTCCCCAGGGCAGTGGCCATCTTGCAACACCCAACACTGGTGACACAGGAAGACTCCCTATGACTGCTTCCTGTGACGGCCATATTGGTACACCCATACCTATATGCCCAGTGTTAGATCAGACCGGAGCATATTACAAGGAAGGTGTTAACCCATTAATGATGTTAGAAGGTGATGAGGATGAGGCAGAGGAAAGCAGTGACAGTCACTGCCACTCACCTGAGCCCCAAGAAGTACTAGTGACCAAGTCCTAATCATGGCATGCAAGCTGGCGGAAGGGAAGAAGGCTAACATTTATACGGACTCAAGATACGCTCTTGGAGTGGCCTGTGACTATGGTGTCCTGTGGAAGAATAGGGGTTTTCTGACAGCAGTGGGTACACCTATAAAACACAGCGCAGCAGTCAGGGACCTGATTGATTCTCTGCTACTTCCTACCCAAGTGGCAGTTCTCAAGGTAAAGGCACATGGCAGACTGAACACTCAAGAAGCACAAGGTAATCACTTGGCGGACACTGCAGCAAAACGTGCCGCGAAAGGTGTGCGAGAAGTTGTACGCAGAGTGGACGTCCAAAACATTCCAACACAAGAGACAGTACAAGCCACCATGATCTTGCAGAACCCTCCTGTGGATTGGGCACGCTTGAAGGAAATGCAAGAGGCAGCAAGTGAGGAGGAAAAAGGAACATGGACGAAGAAGGGAGCCATATTGAAGGATGGACTCATGGAAGTGAATAAGAGACCATGTTTACCACGGTCCATGTTCCCAGCTGTGGTGCAGTGGGCTCATGGTGCTTCTCACCTGTCGAAGACCTTGATGAATTCTTTGATCAATAAATACTACCTGGCCCCAGGAATTACCCCACTTACCAACAACTTCTGCAAGTCATGCGTCATCTGTGCCAAGTGCAACCCAGGCAGAACGGAAAAGACACCCATGAAACATCTAGCTAAAGCTCAATATCCCTTTCAACGAATACAGATTGATCATATTCAGATGCCGAAGAGTGGCCGGTATGAATACGCTCTAGTAATCGTTGATATGTTCAGTTCCTGGCCCGAAGCGTTCCCTGTGACCAACATGACAGCGAAGACTACATCCAAGAAGCTTCTAACGGAAATAGTGTGCAGATATGGTGTCCCAGAGGTCATAGAGAGTGATCAGGGGCCGGCTTTCACGGCCTCGTTAACCAAAGAAATATGGACAGCCCTAGGGGTCACACTAGCTTTCCACACCCCGTATCACCCTCAGAGCAGTGGGAAGGTAGAGAGATTGAATGGCACAATAAAATCCCGAATGTTGAAAATGTCTCAGGAGACAGGGATGAGCTGGCCAGACAGTCTACCCATTGCCCTGTTCAGTGTGAGATACACTCCTAAAGAGAGCCATGGTTTATCACCTTATGAAATACTGTTTGGTTCAGCCCCGAGATTAGGGTGTTATTATCCACAACAATTACAGTTACAATCCGATGTATTAACTGATTATGTGACTGCTTTGTCTCGTGAATTAACCCGTATCCATGCAAAGGTTTTCTCTTCCATTCTAGATCCTGAGTTAGATACAGGAACACACAAGCTGGTCCCCGGTGATTGGGTTCTGGTAAAGAAATTTGTGTGAAAACACCCTCTTGATCCAAGATATGACGGTCCCTTCCAGGTCCTCCTAATAACAGCTACATCTGTGAAAGTTGCAGGGAAGAACACCTGGATACACGCCTCCCACTGCAAGAAGGTCACCATACCCAAGGAAACAGATAAAGATAAATCATGATCCTATATATCCTTTGTCTGTGTGGGTTGACTGGGGCACAGCATGCAGCCATTACTAAGAAAGATGGGAAGGTCATTTTTTGGTATAATTCATCTGATACCCATATAGCCACGTTTGACTTCCACCCGTGTAAGATACTCCCATGTCCTGAGCATAACAGCAGGTCAGAACGGTATGAAAAAGGTGACGAAGAGGGATATATATGTGTCACTAAAGGGTCATGGGGAAAAAATTGTGACAGTTGGGGAGCAGCAGCTTGGAACACAGGGACACCCTGGGGATATAAACCTCTACCAGCTTATGACAGTAAAGACAGCCAGGGGGAGCCCTTGCTAACCCGTCTTACCCTCACCAAGCCAGGGCCCAGTATGACACGTGTCCTAAACATACGGAATCCGAGCCCATCCGATAAGGGAGAGTATGTGTTGGGGTGGTGGTTCGGAGGGGGTCACTGGGGTCATAGAGGGTCTTTCCGTCTAGAAGATATGTACAACAACAATGAATGGCAGCCAGCCAAGAACCTGCCCCCACCAAATCCCTTAAAGCCCCATGTACAGCCCCTGGAGGACATGGTTGCAATAGCAGATCCTACCTTCAAGGATACAATGGAGGTTGAAACCGGCCTTTCAGAAATCAATCTCTGGCTAGAATGGATGAGATATAGCGCCAGCAGACATAATAAAACCAACTGCTATGTCTGTGGTAGTGCTAGGCCACATTTGGGTACAGTCCCATTAGTTATACCTAAAAAAGAGGAAGAGTGCTTCCTAAGCCTCTACGCTAACATTTCCACCAACCAATTAACATGTGAAAAATGGAAAAAGGAATATCCCATAGACACCAGTGCTTCAATACCTAAGATAGCTGTCACCATATACCCTGGAAACTACACTTGTTATGCTCACCATAAAGGGAGGGGTAAAAACCTAGGTAACTTCTCCAAAGGTTACTGTGCTTCTTACAGTCATGTCCCGGCCAACTTAATACAGAATCAAAGTCAATCCCTGGGGGATGTGTATTGGATATGTGGAGACATGCAAGTGAGGACCAGATTGGAAGGACAATGGAGGGGAGAATGTGCCCTTGCAAAGGCCATCATGCCTCTGCACATCCTAACCCTAACGGAAGGTACTCACAACACACAGGGTAAGAGGACAAAAAGGGAAGCCCTTCCGGGAAGTTTTGACCCTCATGTGTATTTAGATGCCATTGGAGTTCCAAGGGGGGTCCCTGATGGATTCAAGGCCCGAGACCAGGTAAAAGCAGGTTTAGAGGCCCTAATCCCCATAATAACTGTTAGCAAAAATGTAGACTGGATAAATTATATATATTACAATCAGCAAAGGTTTGTCAATTACACGAGAGACGCATTCCAGGGAATAGCCGAACAGTTGGAGGCCGACTCTCAAATGACTTTCCAGAACCGGATGGCTCTGGATATGATATTTGCAGAGAAAGGAGGGGTTTGTACTATGATAGACAAAATGACCAGCACCACTTGCTGTACCTATATTCCAGACAACACCGGCCCGAATGGCCAAGTCACTGTAGCTCTTAAAAAGTTGAAGAATCTGTCAGTTGAACTAAAGAAAAATTCAGGCATCACAGATCCATGGGATCAATACTTCAGTTGGATGAACGGGTGGCAGAGGATTTTAACCCAAATAGGAGTAACCATATTAATCTTTCTATTTCTCCTCGCTCTGATAATTTGTTGCATACTCCCTTGTTTAAAGAAATGTATAGAGAAAGCAGTAGAACAAGGAATCCCTACGTTCGTGAACCAAGACATAGGGCACGAGGAAGATGAGTACGAAGAACCGCACATTCCACTACAGACATTCCCAGTCTCACATCATGAATAGGCAGGATGACAGGGACAGATAGGGTAGGAGCCTCGAGGCCGCGACCTGGGTCCAGTTGCAGCGAAAGCCATCCTCACCACTAGAGGCTCTGGGGAAAACCTGCTGGACCTTAGACTCCGCGCGCCTTGGGGTGGGGAAACTTAGATTAAAACAGGGACAGATTAAAATAGATTAAAATATACATTTCAAGGTGGGTGCTGTAGTGGATGTGATAAAAATAGTCAAACTAAGATAATGAAATGCCTATTTCAATGCACAAACACATGCTTCATATCACATATGATCCTATATATATATATCGCATATGCACATAGGTTATTGATTGCTATAGGAATAATCACATATAATCGTAATGCATAATTTACCCCTTTGCTAATATAATGTTGTATTTCAGAGATGCACCACATGGTTTATCAGAACAGGAACTCAGTCTGCAAAAACAACTATTTTAGGACAGTGGAAAGTCCCTAAGAACCACAGAACCAGACAGATGCCAGACGCCAGGACGTCACAAGAATAATATTACATATAAATGAGAATGTTGAATATTAATGAATATTAATGATTGTGATCATGTGCTTTTGAATACGCTTGTAAACCATATAAAAGACACAGCTTGAAATAAAAAAAGCAGAAGTAACGGTCTTCACCCTGAGCTTTGAGTCTGAGTGTAGATTATTTACTTTTAGTTTGTACAAACGCTTCTTATCTAATTTGGCTCAGGAAACAGATACCAAACTCCGGGCATTTGGCTCGGGTCCAAGACACCATCAAACGCAGCCACTGTGCCCATCAATTGTCGCCACTGTGCCAATTGTCACCACTGTGCCCTTTAATTGTCGCCACTGTGTCAATTGATGCCACTGTGCCCTTTAATTGTCGCCACTGTGCCCATTGTCGCCACTGTGCCCATTGAGGCCACTGTGCCAATTGTTGCCACTGTGCCCTTTAATTGTCACCACTGTACCCATTGTCGCCACTGTGACCATTGATGTCACTGTGCCCTTTAATTGTCGCCACTGTGCCCATTGTCGCCACTGTGCCAATTGTCGCCACTGTGCCCATTTTTGCCACTGTGCCCTGTAAAATGCCCCCGCCGGGCACTTACCTTTCCCGGGTCAGCCATTCTCCTTCCACGTCCCTCGATGTCTTCTCCCGCCCTCGATGACGCTTCAGCCAATCAGGTTACCGGTAACCAGAACCGGTGAACCTGATTGGCTGAGACGCCTGTCAGCCTTATCCAAGGAACGCACCACCGGTACGTCCCTAAGATAGGCATCAGGAAACCAACAAGTAGAGCTTCAACATGCAACAAGAAGAAATGAGAGTGAGACAAATATATATATATATATATATATATATATACACATAAACAGATGTTTTGCCTTTCATTTCTAGTTTAAACTAAATTGGTTGTTTGACAAGGTTCACATGTACTTTAACCTCTTCCATACAGGGCTTTTATACACACCTCCATACCGGGCCTATTCTGGCACTTCTCTCCTACATGTACAAATCATCATTTTTTTGCTAGAAAATTACGCAGAACCCCCAAACATTATATATGTTTTTTTAGCAGACACCCTAGGGAATAAAACGACGGCCATTGAAACCTTTTATTCTGCACGGTATTTGCGCAATAATTTTTCAAACGCCTTTTTTTTGGAAAAAAAATGTTTCATGAATTAAAAAAATAACAAAACAGTAAAGTTAGCCCAATTTTTCTGTAAAATATGAAAGATTATGTTACACCGAGTAAATAGATACCTAACATGTCACGCTTTAAAATTGTGCACACTCATGGAATGGCGCCAAACTTCGGTACTTAAAAATCTCCATAGGCAACGCTTTGAAATTTTTTACAGTTTACCAGTTTAGATTTACAGAGGACATCTAGTGCTAGAATTGTTGCTGGCACTCTAGCGCACGCGGCGATACCTCACATATGTGGTTTAAACAGCGTTTACATATGTCGGAGGGACTTGCGTGTGCGTTCGTTTCTGCGCGCAAGCTACTGGGGACAGGGGCGTTAAAAAATAAAAAATTCTTTCTTTTTTTTTTTTTTACATATTTATTTCTTTTTTTACACTTTTTTATTTTATTTTAGTTTTTTTATTATCACTTTTATTCCTATTACAAGGAATGTAAACATCCCTTGTAATAGGAATGTGTGTGACAGGTACTCTTTATGGAGAGATGCAGGGTCAATAAGACCCCACATCTCTCCTCCAGGCCTGAAAGCATGAAATCGGTGAAAAAAAATTCACCGATCTCATGTTTACCGTTGCTTAGCAGCCGCAATCGCGGCTTTGTTTACTTACGAGGACCCGGGCGTGACGTCATCACATCGCGCCCGGGTCCTCCGACGGTCATAGAGATGACTGGTGACCATCTGGTCACCAGTCATCTCTATGCTTCCTGCGAGCGCCGAACGATTCGTTCTCCGGGCCCCCAATGGCACGGGAGAGACCGGGGAAGCACCGGATGCCGGCGGGAGGGGGGGGATGTCCCCTCCCGCCGCCTGTAAGAACGATCTAGCGGCGGAACCGCCGCTATGATCATTCTTACGTTGTGCAGAATCGCCGGCACAAGAGAAGGATATCTGAATGATGCCTCTAGCTGCAGGCATCATTCAGATATCCCCCCCACAAAGCCCAGGACGTCATATGACGTCCACTCTGAACGGCAGAGGTTCTTTGTGGACGTCATTTTACTATGGGCCGGTAGGGAAGTGGTTAAAGATCTTATAAGGCATATATCATGTTCCCAGGACTCTCCTAAGTCTTTTGTGCCCTCACAAAATATGAACTTGGCTATATCATTATTCCGGAAAGGAGTAATTAAAAGACAACAGGATTTCAACGGCTCATTCTAAAGTTCAAATGCACAGAGGTTTTCAAACAAACTCACCCGAGCCTGGTAAGGCAGATCACAAAGCAAGCAGGCCGTCTTAATGGGTACCCAGAAGTGGCTTAAAGTGTAGATCCACGTACCTTCGCGCAATAATACGACGGGCGCAGCGTATCTAAAATACACCAACTTATTATTTTTTTTTCGAATCCTCAAAGAATTCGCGCCGTAAGTTACGGCGGCGTAGTGTATCTTTGGCGGCGTAATGGCGTGCCATTCAAATCTCTGTGATGGGGGCGTGTTCTATGTAAATACATCGTGACCCGACGTAAACAACGTTTTTTTTTTAACTGCACATGCGCCGTCCGTGGGGGTATCCCAGTGCGCATGCTCGAAATTAACCCAGAACAAGCCAATGCTCACGACGGTGACGTCATTCTACGCAAATCGCTATTGGCGAACGACTTATGCAAACGACATAAAAAATTCAAAATGCGAGGCGGGAACGACGGCCATACTTAACATTGGGTACGCCTCATAACAGTAGCTTTAACTATACGCTGGAAAAAGGGAACGCAAACAACGTAAAAAAATGCGCCGGCCAGACGTACGTTCGTGGATCGCCGTAACTAGCTAATTTGCATACTCGACGCGGAATTCGACGGAAACGCCACCTAGCGGCCGCCGAAAAATTGCATCTAAGATCCGACGGCGTACTAAGACTTACGCCTGTCGGATCGATCCCAGATGCCGTCGTATCTTGTTTTGTAGATACAAAACAAAGATACAACGCGGGAAATTTAAAATGACGCCGGCGTATCAATAGATACGCCGGCGTAATTCTTTTGTGGATATGCCCCAAATTGTTTTTAACTGTTTATAAATCAATGACAAAAAATCAAATACATCAAAACACTTCCCTTTCATCAGGGCTACAAGACAGAGATAAAACATAAAGATAAAAAAAAAGGCTTGTCTCTACATGCCACAGTGCCTATCAAATGCTGCCACTGTGCCCCATCAAGTGCTGCCACTGTGCCCATCAAATAGTGCCACATCAAATGCTGCCACTGTGCTCATCAAAAGCTGCCACTGTAACCCCCCCCCACCCGCTCGCCATCAGCCCAGCACTTACCCTGTCTCGGTGGCGGGTCAGGCATGCAGGTGATGGCGGCGAGCGGTGGGACCTTGCAGCGGGTCAGACAGTAGCTCCTGTGTCCTCCATTCATCTCCTCCCCACGTCCTGATAGGCGTCCAATCATAGTGCCTGTTCTTTCAGCCAATCAGGTCACAGACCCGAGCACCTGATTAGCTGAAAGGCGGTTCAGTGTTAGGAAAGCGAATATTCATTCGCTTTTCTAACACACCTGGGTGGACTGCAAGCGCAGGCTTCAAAAATACACCCTGCCACTGTAATTCAGGCGCCCGGTATCCAAAAAGGGGCCGGACAGCTGAATAGGGTGTGGCTGCGGTGGCCATGCATGAATCTTTCCATTAGTCATAGAGGAGGTGACGCCCGTGCACCCTTAATGGATGTCAGTGGCGCATGTGCTCTGAATGGATGGTAGTTTGCTTATTAGCTTATTAGTCCAGAATTTACTGTATCTTTAGATTTCAGTGGGATTTGCTGCTAGGTATGAATTTCAAACATGGTTTGCCAGATCGTTGGTAAATCAAACGCATGCATATTTTCTCATTGTTTTATGATATAGTTAAGCTATGATCACAAAGGTTTGCCTTGGCACCACTGATTTTCTGCCAGTCCCCTTTTCTTGAAGTTTCTTTTGGATGTCCCACATGTAAAAAAGAATACTGTGGCTTCCAATGAATAGTGCAAGAAAAAAAAAAGTTTTTTTTTTTCCACTCACTGTAAAATCTTTCTCTCGAGTAGTCCATTTTGTTGTGTTTTTCTATTTATGGCCAATGTCCTGTTACCACAAATATAGATGATTTCTTGTGAAGGACATTTTCTGTTACTTATATTTGCTCATTGCTTGCTACTCTTGAGGTTGTTAATGCTCGCAAGGTTATAGGTACTAGATGGGGTTATTTGCTTTTCTAGAGCTCAACTTTCGAGAGGCAGCAGCTATACCCATCAATAAGAATGACCATAGGCGTACGCAGGGGGTGTGCCAGGTGTGCCTGGGCACACCCTAATCCTGGGGTTTGCAACCTGTCAATGTTGGGCAGGTGATAGGTAAACCGCAATCCTTCTTTGCCGACCCTCAGAACCTGGACAGGAGAGGTGGCAGTGGTGGAATTTAGTGGAACCGATCCGTGTTTTCCTCCTGCAGCAGCTGAAAGTAGGCTTCTCCTTCTCTCCCTTTTGTCAATATTCAGCTGCCACAGGAGTCAAATATAGGGGATCAGTACTAATATATGCCACCCCTTCTTTCCCTTTTCCTTCTGTTGTCTGGATCCCCCGTGTGCTCCCTTGCTCCCGCTTCCCCCCATTGTTTCAGGATGAAGAGCGGGAAAGAGGCCGGTAAATATGTCAAATGCATATGTGTTGGGGCTTTGGGGTGCACACCCTAATGCAATAGGCTGCGCACACCTATGAGAATGACTGCCTGTGCCCCCAATGTACTAGTGAACAAAAGGATTCTATGGTGTATATAAAAGTTTATTTTCTATTATCATTATTTACTTTTTTATATATTGTCACCATTATGCATTGCCCCCCTTCACTTTCCTTACTGGTGAATGGTAAGCTCATGCTCTGACTCTGCTAATATACCTTGGTTTGGTGCTTCTTCCCTATCTCCTCTACGGTCTGCCCTTCTACATCTTCTGCTGAAAAACATGTAATTCTTTGAATTCAGAGAGCGTTTTGACCCAGCTATGCCTCATTACTTTGACCATGCCCAAAAGCCCATAAAGCAGTGGTTCTCAACCTTCTAGTGCCGAGACCCCTTGATAAAATTTCCCAAGTTGTGGGGACCCCTAAAAGTTAAATTATTTTTGTAGCGTGGGTTGTTGGCACCCAAGGCATGACAAGTAATTTGCGCCTAAACCACAGACATTTAACGCTCCCTGAGTCCTTTTAATGGCAACTATAATCACACTCACCGTGTCTCAGGCTTCACTGTGTCTCTGACTTTGTGGTGTCTCGTAGCAGTGACACTTATGCTAAAATCAGGAGATGGGGTCTCCTCCAGCCCCTCCCACTTCACATTCCTCACCAGTCAGCGGACCTCTAGTCTCTGCCCCCCAGCCATGCTGTGAACTGAATGGGCGCCTGCAAAGAGGCTGAGTGGGTGGCCGCGAGCTCCAGGAACAGCCCAGCTGGGCAGCCACAGACTCCAGGGACAGCCCTGCTGGGTGGCCGCAAAAAGGCTGGCAGAGTGGTGCGGGCTTCAGGAATAGCCCAGGATTCGGTGACCCCTGGCAAATTATCATTTGACCCCCGAGTGGGTCCCGACCCCCAGGTTGAGAACCATTGCCATAAAGCATCCACATGATAGAATGAGGAGTGCTTAGAGTTGATATGTAGGGGAGCCATCCATATTAATATGTAAACTGTGGTAGCTTTATAAAGGGCCACGAAGGCACTAAAGTGTTAAAGTGTTAAAAAAAAAAAAAAAAATTCCTGCATTAGTAATCAATGTATATACTTATTCCTTGTGGATTTGAAAAAAAGGGAAAAACGAAGAACAAAAAAAAAAAAAAATATTACACATACAAAAACTTCCACATATGATGCGAAACCAGAAGGAGACTTGTTGGGCAAATGAATGGCGGGAAAGTCTCGCTACCTTCCTCCGGTAAATGGTTAAGTCTGAAGTAAAAAAAAAAAAAAGAAAAAAGATATAAAGGGTGATGGGGAAGGTTAGCAGAACAGTTGGGCTATGACTGACTTGTTAAGATGGGGAATACTGTCATTTTACCGTATTCAGAGAGGAGTGGAAGGCTATTATTTTGGGTTGAGGGCCACAGGATTGTGGAAGGGGGATATGGTGTTGGGCACACATTTAGATTGCAGTGGACCAGTCCTTAGATGCTGTAGTTGCAATTTTTATTAACCCCTAGGTGCTGACAGTACGCAAATATGCGGCCTCTCGGCGGCTGGGCCTTGGCACTGAGTGGTCACATATCATATTTGCGTACCAATTCTCAGACACCGCTGTGCCCAGAGCACACGCCCTGCATGCTCCTGGCACAGTTACGGGCTAACGGAAAGCTTTCCAATAATGTTATGGCCATGACAGCCAATCACGGCATTCACATCTGAAACCTCTTAAAGGGCTGGGAGGCACTGGCACAAAGGGATTAGGCTAGGAACATTTTGAGCAAGTACATTAAATACCTGTTTGTCCTGCTGAAAATGCAGTATCCTTGTCACTTTCCATGAGAAACAGAAAACAATCTTACCTTTCTTGTGTAAACTGCTACTCTCCATACCCCCAAGTAAAGGAGGTGAACAAAGGCAGACATGTTTTAAGTCCAGCACGTGTGACCATGGCTCCTGGTATAGATACAGTGGAGAATGAGTGTAGCCATAAAGAGCCAGGATGTGTGCTGTATGCAGGATTACCAGATGCAAATAATGACAAAAATGCCTAAAAAATTAAACTAATACAGTCAACACATCTTGACTGGTAGGTTGCAATTTATTTATTTTTGTTTGTTTTTAGATACGCTTTAATAATTTTTACTGAATATGATCTTAAAAGTAGCTTGAAATGACTAGAATTGTATTTAGGAGATCAACAGGGATATTGTGGAAATGTACAGTATATATTAAAACCAATCTACTTATGCCTTGTACACACGAGCGGAATTTCCGACGGAAAAATTTAGACACGAAGCTTTTCATCAGATATTCCATCCGTGTGTATGCCCCATCTGACTTTTTCCTTCAGAAATTCTGACGGAATTAGATAGAGAACATGGCCCAGATTCACAGAGAGCAAGGCGCACATTACGCCGCCGTAGAGTAATCAATGTACGCTACGCCAACGCAGCGCAGAGAGGCAAGCAATGAATTCAGCAAGCCAGTGCTCCCAACGCTGCAGCAGCGTGGCGTGGGATTCGAAGCCGTACGCCGGCGTAGGTGGAAGTGGGCGTGACCCATGCAAATGAGGCGTGGCCCCATGCAAATGATGGGCCGAGCGCCAGACAGATACGTATCATGAACTGCGCATGCGCCGTGACGTGGATGCATCCCCCTGCGCCTGCTCACAACCACGTCGGAACAACTGCCTAAGCTACTCCGGATCACTGCGTACGTCCAACGTAAAATACGCCGGCTTGTGTTCCCTGGTGCAGACCTTTGCATGTCTGCTGCTGGGTTGCACCTCCTATATGGGGAATAACTTTACGCCGGATGTACAACTTATGCGCACCTCGCGTAACCTGCGTCGGGTGCACGCAGGTTCATGAATCTCCGTATTTCCCTCATTTGCATGTTTGAATGGCTAATCAATGGGAGCGGCACCATGTTCCCAGCCTAAATGTGCGCCCACCCTACGCCGGCGTAAGCAAGATACGTCCGCGGGGTGTAGCCTGGTTTTAGGCGCATATCTGTTTGTGGGTCTTGCGCACAGATAGGACGGCGCACATTTGCACTTACGTCGGCGTAACTTGTTATACGTCGGCGTAAGTGCTTTGTGAATCTGGGCCCATGTTCTCAATTTTTCCAATCAAAAAAATTCTATCGGAATTTCCGTTTGTCTGGATGCAATTCCAACAGACTAAAAACCATGCATGCTCAGAATCAAGTCGACGCATGCTCGGAAGCATTGAACTTAATTTTTCTCGGCTCGTCGTAGTGTTGTATGTCACCGCGTTCTTGACATTCGGAATTTGATGTGTGTATGCAAGACAGCTTGAGCGGAATTCCCTTGGAACTCCTTAGGAAAAAACGTTGGAGTTTATTCCGACAGGAAAACAGGGCATAACTGTAATGCCGTGTACACACGAAAAAGTCAGACGGAATGTTTTCATCGGATATTCCGACGTGTGTGTGCCCCATCGGAAATTCAGACGGACTTAGAAAGAGAACACGTTCTCTTTTTTTCAGATGAAAAAAATTCAGTTCATCTGTATGGAACTCCGACAGAGAAAAAAACACGCATGCTCAGAATCAAGTCGACGCATGCTCGGAAGCATTGAACTTAATTTTTCTTGGCTCGTCATAGTGTTGTACGTCACTGCTCTTTGGATGGTCGTAATTTGGTGTGACAGTGTGTATGCAAGACAGCTTGAACGGAATTCCGTCAGAAAAATCCATCTGAGTTTATCCCGACGGAAATTCCGATCGTGTGTACGGGGCATTAGATGCTAAATATTGCCAGGTAGCAGGTTCATTTTCACATATGAAAAATTAAATAGCTGTTTATAAATGTTTGAATAGATTTGTTATACAAACAACTTCTCTGTGGATTAGAATCTATTCACTAATTAGTCACTGTCTTGTTTTGTGCAGTTTTATGAATCTTAATTGCAATAATGCAAAGTTCCTGTGTGTTTTGCTGTCAGGATCAGCGTTTAAGGCTGATCTGTAAAATGAAAACTCTTTGACATATCTAGTGCAGAAATGATTTACTGCTGGTTTAGGTTTTCCTTCATAAGTAGAGTGGGTTTTCACTAGAAGCACCGACACCATACATAATTAGGTGACAGCTTTAACTGAGCCCCCTTGCTGCAGTACCTTACCTGAGCCATATTTGGTTATTGATGACACCACTATTCCTGCCCCTTCTTTTATATAGATGATGACAGCTTGGGGAATTCGGTGGAAGTACCATTTAAATCTTTGGGTCATCTGTTTTTTTTTTTTTTTTGCTGCGTGGATTTACAACCTGGGGGGTTTTTGGGCACCCCTATTCTTCAACTAGTGGATAAAAATTGGTGAAGAATTAAGAATTTGTTAGGGTAAAAAGGGGTTTATTTCTTTTACACCCATTTGGGGTAACTCTGTATAAGGAACTGGCAATGTTGGCTGGATTTACTCTTTAGAAAGAATGGGCCATTTTGCAATTTTTAAAATTTTACTGCAATCTCTATTTAAAGTCATTTCAATAGTTATAAGAAGAGTTATTCATGCCTAAGAATTTTTTACCAGCTTACATTGTACCAGACTAGCATAGTCATTTATTATTCATAGGACATATAGAACGTGTTATTCACTTCAAAGAGCTGATCTTTGGGATCATTCTTATGCCGCGTACACATAACCGTATTTCATGACGAAAAAAAAATGCCATTTTTTTAATTGGTCGTTGAAAAAGGGTCGTGTGTAGGCTCCAGAGCATTTTTCTCGATGAGTGTACGCTTTACCGACGGGGAAAAAAACGCACATGCTCAGAAGCAAGTTATGAGATGGGAAATTAGTATAATCAGCCCAAAGGGTGGCGCCATTCGAATGGAACTTCCCCTTTATAGTGCCCTCGTACGTGTTGTACGTCACCGCGCTTTGCTCGAGCTTTTTTTATCACGATCGCGTGTATGCAAGGCAGGCTTGAGAGGAATCACATCGAGAAAAACTTTGTTTTTTTCCATGACATGAAAAATGGTTGTGTGTACTAGGTGTGGCCAAGCTTCTGGAGATTTTACCCATCTAATTTAAAGATGTCTTTAACCCCTTAACGCCCACCGCACGACTATTTACGTCCGCAGAATGGCACGGACAGGCAGAAGGACGCTGCGTGCGGCGGGCGGGTTCCCTTGGGGAGCGATCCGGGACGACGGCGCGGCTATTTGTTTATAGCCGCTCCGTCGCGATCGCTCCCCGAGGCTGAAGCACGGGGAGAGCCGTATGTAAACACAGCTTCCCCATGCTTCACTGTGGCGGCGTATCGATCGAGTGATCCCTTTTATAAGGGAGACTCGATCGATGACGTCAGTCCTACAGCCACACCCCCCTACAGTTGTAAATACACACTAAGTGAACACTAACCCCTACAGCGCCCCCTGTGGTTAACTCCCAAACTGCAACTGTCATTTTCACAATAAACAATGCAATTTAAATGCATTTTTTGCTGTGAAAATGACAATGGTCCCAAAAATGTGTCAAAATTGTCCGAAGTGTCCGCCATAATGTCGCAGTCATGAAAAAAATCGCTGATCGCCGCCAATAGTAGTAAAAAAAAAAAAAATTAATAAAAATGCAATAAAACTATCCCCTATTTTGTAAACGCTATAAATTTTGCGCAAACCAATCGATAAACGCTTATTGCGATTTTTTTTACCAAAAATAGGTAGAAGAATACGTATCGGCCTAAACTGAGGAAAAAAAATTGTTTATATATGTTTTGGGGGGATATTTATTATAGGAAAAAGTACAAAATATTGAATTTTTTTCAAAATTGGCGCTCTATTTTTGTTTATAGCGCAAAAAATAAAAACCGCAGAGGTGATCAAATACCACCAAAAGAAAGCTCTATTTGTGGGGGAAAAAGGACGCCAATTTTGTTTGGGAGCCACATCGCACGACCGCGCAATTGTCTGTGAAAGCGACGCAGTGCCGAATCGCAAAACCTGGCCTGGGCATTTAGCTGCAAAATGGTCCGGGGCTTAAGTGGTTAAGTTGGTATGATATTGGAAAACATTTTAATGCTATTTTTAAAATAAGCATTATATGTCATTCATATACATGTATCTTTGGGAATCTAGAAGTTCTAGAAAATCCAGTGAATTTGAGATCAGGGGTGAATTTAAAGCCCCGTACACACGATCGGACCTTTGTCCGACCAAACTCACATCGGAATTCCAACAGAGTAACAGATAACATGTTCTCTATCTAAACTCCGATGGAATTCATCAGAATTTCCGATGGAATTACTCTGATGGGGTGTACACACGGTTGGAATTTGGATCCTGTGTACGGGTAAAAGGGTATCCACCGACAGTGGGTAAATGAATAGTAATAGTTAATCTGAATTTAAAATTGAGCAGCTGGATTATCCACACAGGGTAGCCCTGAACAAATGTAAAAGATTTTGGCAGAATGGCTTTAGGTTTCTCTACAATATTGATTAGAATAGGATGTTACAAGCTCAAAAATATTTAGGAGAGTCGGTGGACTGGTCCTGAGGATAGCAGTGGCTTATAGGGCCAGATTCAGGTAGAAGTGCGGCGGCGTAACGTATCGTAGATACGTTACACTGCCGCAAGTTTTCATCGCAAGTGCCTGATTCACAGAGCACTTGCAATGAAAACCTACGCCGGCGGCCTCCGCGTAATTCAAAGGGGCATGTGCCATTTAAATTAGGCGCACTCCCGCGCCGGACCTACTGCGCATGCTCCCTTTTGAATTACCCGCCGTGCTTTGCGCGAAGTGGCGTCATTTTTTCGAACGGCGACATGCGTAGCGTAATTCCGTATTCCCGGACGGCTTACGCAAACGACGTGAATTTTAAAATTTCGACGCGGGAACGACGGCCATACTTTATACAGCACATACGTGTGCTGTGTAAAGTTAAGGCACCCAAAACGACGACTAACTTTGCGACGGGAAACTAGACTAGCGGCGACGTAGCGAACGCGAAAAACCGTCGTGGATCGCCGTAACTCCTAATTTGCATACCCGACGCTGGTTTACGACGCGAACTCCCCCCAGCGGCGGCCGCGGTACTGCATCCTAAGATCCGACAGTGTAAAACAATTACACCTGTCGGATCTTAGGGATATCTATGCGTAACTGATTCTATGAATCAGTCGCATAGATACTCTGAGGCCTCGTACACACGACAGAGGAACTCGACGTGCTTGGCACGTCGAGTTCCTCGTCGAGTTTTGGGATGAAGCCGCCGAGGAGCTCAGCGGGCCGCCGTCTCCCATAGAACAACGCGGACAACGAGAAAATAGAGAACATGTTCTCTATTTTCTCGTCGAGTTCCTCGGCGGCTCCATCGAGCCAAAACTGTACAGACGACAGAGTTTCTCGGCAGAATCCGGGTTTTGACCGAGTTTCTCGGTGAATTCTGCCGAGAAACTCTGTCGTGTGTACGAGGCCTGAGAGATACGACGGAGTATCTCCGCTGTGAATCTGGGCCATAATTCCTTATTGCCAGTTTCACACCTATGGCAAGATTAGCAAAAGAGGAGGGGAGGAGGAAGAGGAAAGGAGCACATAGCAGTACTTGCAGATCATTGGTTTTATTAACCACTTCACTACCTCCTGTGGGATAATGAATGAATAAATGAATGAATAACTTATATAGCGCTACACATGCGAACTGAATCACCTCAATAAGCCACTAGTGGGGTTAAAAGGAAGCCTCTCTTCATTCCATAATCACAAAGACAGAGGTGAAGGTAGAAGGGAAGGAGAAGTAGAGGGGGAAGGAGGAGAAAGAGGAGCAGGAGGAAAGGGAAGAGGAGGAAGAAGAGGACACTAGAAATGCTTGGCTAGGCACATATTATATCTGTCCCCTTTTAGCATTTTAAACAAAAATATATTTAAAACAAAAGAAAAATCTGCCCCTCTAGGATAGACACTGTACAATATTTGTGGTTATTGTCTCTCAAATAATACCAGAGGCTTAACTAGAACCTTCAGGGCCCCGGTACAAGAATCCATGAAGGACACCCCCCTCTTCCCTCCCAGCCTAGGTCCCTTCCCATTGATCCTGGGGCCCTTTACTCCAATTGCAGGGCCCTTTATTATGGTCACCCAGTGGGCCGCCTTGGGTAGGTTTGCCACCTTTTCTTCAAGCTAAACCTAGCGCACAGCAATTTTGTTTTTGTAGTATACACTATACATATATTTTATGACTAAAGAACATTTCTAATCATATGGATTTAATCAAAAGAGTCCCCCCTTTATATCTGAATCCGCAGAGCTTCCCCTTACATCTCAATCTGCAGGGTTCCCCTTTACAGCTAAATCTGCAGAGTTCCCCTTTATATCTATACTCAGAGTCCATAGAGCAGGGTTCCCCTTACATTTGAGTCTCCCTTACTTTAGTTTACTCACTGGGAGGCAGGAGAGAGAAGGGAGAGAGGGGGGAAACTTCTCACCCACACTTCCCCTTCTCTGAGGCATAACACTGCTGAGGAGTGTGGGCAGGGCACACACAGGAGGAGAGGGAAGGAGGAGAAGCTTATCAACTCTCTCTCTCTCTCCTCTTCTATCCGTGCAGGGGAGGGAGAGGGTAAACTGTCAGCACTGGCTCTGGGCTGAAAAAGAGACACTCGCAGCTCAGAGCCCTACAGCCATGGGGGACCCCCACAGTGGCAGAATTCCAGGGCCAGTCACAAGTGCGACCCTTGTATTATCGCCACTGAATAATACAATCTAATTTCTATTTGAGATAAAATCTGCATCACCTCTCTCTCTCTCTGGTATTGTGGCCTAACCAACCTGCCTATGTACTGTCCAGACACTGAACAATATTTGTGGCTATAGTTTCCCAGATAATTCACTCTAGTTTTTATTGCAAGATAATACCTGCTTTAGGTACATATTAGCGATTATCACTAATGCGCAGTAGGTGGTTCTGATACTGCGCTCATTATTTTTATTATTTCAGATTTTTTTTTGTGATTTGTACACTTGTAGATTTGAGCAGCAATTTCACACACTTTTTAACCACTTCCTCCCCTATTTGAGATTTCCTTTAAACTCATTTGACTAGCGCAGAATAATTCTTTATAATACCTGCTTTGTCTTTTTCTATATTATGCATATAAAACTGCTTGCATACTGTCCTGACGCTAGCCATTTTCTACCAAACACATACCTGATGTCTATATTTTGAATATCATGGGAATGTGTGGTTTTGAAGTGTTTATGTGCCATTTGTTTTGTTGTATTAAACTTTTAACACAATGCAATGAGGTACTGCTAAAACAAATACAATTAAACTGGCCACTGGCCAATCTAGAAAAAGTTGAGGGCTTTTAGCTTTATTTTTTAAGTGTAATCTTTCCTTCGATTAAGGTCTATTACTGCTTGATTAAAATAGAGGTGTTTCCAACAAAACTATTGAAAAAGAGCCTTTTTTGTCAAGATGATATGAATGTGATTGAGGTGCTGCTGCTGTAGTTAAGTCAAGCTAAATGTAACAGTTAAAAATCAATTATGCATCCAAATGATGTGGCATGAAAATAACGTGTTGCTGATGCTGTCTGTAAAAATCGTACTGTTCTGTACCACCATATACAGCTTAAAGTGTATTCCCACTTTTGCAGACAAATTTGGGATGACAAAGTGAACCCCAAGATACTGAGGTCACCTGCACACTTTAACCATGTAGGTCATCTCTAAAATGATACAGTAGAAGGTGGCATCAATCGGCAAGACATCACTCCAACACCTCAAAGACATGTACCACAATAAACCATGCAAAAGAGAGAATGCTCCACATACAGTAAGTGCAAATATGTAAAATCACTGAAATGTACAATGGGTATAAATGGCACTCACAAACTTGTATATAGTAACTCATTGGTCATGCAGAGCGAACATTATGATGTATACTCACTCTGGGGCTGTGTGATGCGGTATACGGACCTCTACATTGGCATTACGGAGCTTCTTGGATACTATGTGCAGTGGGGTCCAGAGGGATGCCCAGAATATTTTAAGTTAATTTCGTGAAAAGGTGAACGTATCCTTGAAGATTTATGTAGAATTGTGATACACACTTCTGTAGGAGAAATAATAATACAAAGGAAAAAAAACTGCGCTAAACAAATATAAGTAACATCAATAAAGATCAGAGGCAGCAATTAAATGAGATAAACACAAATAACATAATACAAATAAAAACTGCGCAAATGAGAAGAACTAGCAACCAAGTGCCAGTATTCAATTTACAAAGAGTAAAGTCTTTGAACCCCAATAGTAATGAATAATAGGGGTATAAAAAGTAAAGTCCCATTGAGAAAGTCTGTTGATGACGAAACGCATCTGGGACGGCGTACACTGACGTCACCGCGCTCAACGGAAGGAGGAAGGGCTCCTATAGTGCCGGTCGGCATCTGTTTTTATATGCTTGAAAACGCTTCATGTTTGTAAGTACGTTTCTTCTTTGCTTTTATTACATTTTTACGGAATCACACTATGGTCCGTTTTTTTCTATACCCATGTACGGAGGACCTTTTATCTATGAGCAAGTGAGCTTACCTTTGGATATCTGCCCATTGGATTCCCTGTTTATCCGGTGTCTCAGTCCGTGGATGGAGTTTATATCTTTATGCTTATGAATCTGGTTGTTCCGGTAAGCGGCTTTCCATAAGGTGATGGTTTCCTCACAGAAGTCATATTCACGGTGGTGCTGTTTATTCTGTCTGTGGGTTCTGATGTGCTCCACTCTACACATTTGGGACTTTACCATTCATACCCCTATTATTCATTACTATTGGGGTTCAAAGACTTTACTCTTTGTAAATTTAATACTGGCACTTGGTTGCTAGCAGTGGCGGCTGGTGCTCAAAATTTTTGGGGGGGGCGCAAAGGAAAAAAAATTGCAGTCTCACTGTGCCCAAATGCAGCCACTGTTCCATGCCATCAAACGCAGCCACTGTGCCATCAATTTGCACCACTGTGCCATGCCATCAAACGCAGCCACTGTGCCATCAATTTGCACCACTGTGCCATGCCATCAAATGCAGCCACTGTGCCATCAATTCGCACCACTGTGCCATGCCATTAAACGCAGTCACTGTGCCATGCCATCAAATGCAGTCACTGTGCCATCAATTTGCACCACTGTGCCATGCCATTAAACGCAGTCACTGTGCCATCCATTGTCACCACTGTGCCATGCCATTACACGCAGCCACTGTGCCATCCATTGTCACCACTGTGCCATGCCATTAAACGCAGCCACTGTGCCATCTATTGTCACCACTGTGCCAAACCTTTAAACGCAGCCACTGTGCCATCCATTGTCACCACTGTGCCATGCCATTAAACGCAGCCACTGTGCCATCCATTGTCACCACTGTGCCATGCCATTAAACACAGCCACTGTGCCATCCATTGTCACCACTGTGCCATGCCATTAAACGCAGCCACTGTGCCATCCATTGTCACCACTGTGCCATGCCATTAAATGCAGCCACTGTGCCATCCATTGTCGCCACTGTGCCATCCATTGTCACCACTGTGCCATGCCATTAAACGCAGTCACTGTGCCATCCATTGTCACCACTGTGCCATGCCATTAAACGCAGCCACTGTGCCATCAATTGTCACCACTGTGCCCTTTAATGGTCGCCGCTGTGCCAATTGTCCCCACTGTGCCCTGTAAATTGCTTTCTCCCCCCCCCCCCCCCGCCCGGCACTTACCTTTACTGGAGTCAGGCATCCACGTCCCACGATGTCTTCTCCCGCCCTTGATGACTGACAGACGTCTCAGCCAATCAGGTTACCGGTAGCCAGAACCGGCCAACCTGATTGGCTGAGATGCCTGTCATCTTATCCAAGGGGCGTACAGTCTGTGCGCTCCGAGAATAAGCTTCCGGGACCCGAGGGCTGTATTGGGAAAGCCTATCAGAGCTGTTGGCTTTGATAGACATTTCCGTACAGCCAACCAGCTGGCGTTATTCAGATGGCCGGACATGAGCGCCGACCATCTGAATAACAGCAGCGATAATAACATAGATTCGTGCAATGCATGAATCTATGTTATTTCAGTGGCGGTGAGAGCCAGAGGGGGCGGCGCTCCAGCGCCCTCTATGGACGAACCGCCACTGGTTGCTAGTTCTTCTTATTGGTGCAGTTTTTATTTGTATTACTTCTGTAGGAGAGTTGTGTGTACCCTTGTACTGTAGGCGTCCAAGAAGGCCAAATTAGTTAGACTGCTTAAAGGAGAAGTAATCTCAGAAGGATCCGAACATCCAGCTGTGGTTTGCAGTAAAAACACTGTCAAAGTCTTATAAGAACAAAAGATGATCAGGACAGCCGCACTCCAATCCAACGTAACTTTAATGTAAAAAACTGGAAACAGGCACTACAAGTCACAGCAACGGAACCTAGGACAGCTGACGCGTTTCACACTAACTTCAGTGTTTACTCATAGCTGAAGAGTCAAAGTCTTACACCTGTATCCTCGTGGGTGCATTTATATCATCTAGTTGTAATCTGAGGTGATGGTACAGCTCTCGCTGCGAGCAGCACCATTTATTTTCTTCTATTTGTACTTGTACATACTACCTCTGTTTATATAAAGGCAGGAAAAAAGGATGAAAAAGAAACTGTGTTAGTGTGCCAGCGTTATTGTGGAGAGTGCCATTAATTAAAGTAAGGCAGCTGTATCTGTGTACACAAGGCACTCATTTAAGGTTTGTTAACTAGAGCAGCAGGATATTGGTTCTGCTAAATTTCCAGGCATTGGGGAACTTTCATAAAGCTGCTTCCCTGGTGTATGTGAACCCCCACAGCACATACAATACTATCTAGATCGGCTATTCTTCTTTGTTTCTGTCATATGTCCAGGGCTGTTCAAAGAAACCATCTTGTGTAGTAGAATGAAAGGACATTCTTTGAAAGATAAATAACAACTCCGGCTTTCAGAACTGCTCATTTAATATCACTGATACAAAGTGCTGAAAATATTTTAGAGGAAAAATAATAGTGCAACATTATCCTACCCAGTGTTGTGCAGTTGTCTTGTAATTCTACAGTTTAGGAATTAGCAGTCTTTGATAATGAAACCGGTATGAATTTTTATAATACAAAAACACCTTCGGGAATACCCTGTCAAGCTTACATTTTCAGGATGGAATGAGAAAATATCATATCTTCTCATATATGCTACTCAGCTAAAAATATATTTTTTTTAGATTGGAATAAAATAATGATGGGTTAGAATCTCTGTCAAGTATTGTATATGAATAGGTATATAAATGTGTATAATAATACACCAATATATACTCCTGCGCTAAAGGATAAGTGTAAATTAACATAAAATCAATAAATAAGTGGCAAAAAAATATTTAAGTTGTATACTCTTAAAATGTGACTGTGCCTTTAACCACTTAAGCCCCGGTCCAAAATGCTGCCTAAAGACCCAAGGGGTTTTTACAGTTCGGGACTGCGTCGCTTTAACAGACAATTGCGCGGTCGTGCGACGTGGCTCCCAAACAAAATTGGCGTCTTTTTTTCCCCACAAATAGAGCTTTCTTTTGGTGGTATTTGATCACCTCTGCGGTTTTTATTTTTTGCGCTATAAACAAAAATAGAGCGACAATTTTGAAAAAAATTCAATATTTTTTACTTTTTGCTATAATAAATATCCCCCAAAAACATATATAACATTTTTTTTCCCTCAGTTTAGGCCGATACGTATTCTTCTACCTATTTTTGGTAAAAAAAAAATCGCAATAATCATTTATCGGTTGGTTTGCGCAAAATTTATAGTGTTTACAAAATAGGGGATAGTTTTTTTGCATTTTTTTTTTTTACTACTAATGGCAGCGATCAGCGATTTTTTTCGTGACTGCGACATTATGGCGGACACTTCGGACAATTTTGACACATTTTTGGGACAATTGTCATTTTCACAGCAAAAAATGCAGTTTGGGAGTTAAACACAGGGGGCGCTGTAACATTTAGGGATCACTGTGTATGTGTTTACTAGTGTAGGGGGGTGTGGCTGTAGGAATGACGTCATCGATCGTGTCTTCCCTATAAAGGGAATGACGCGATCGATGCGCCGACACAGTGAAGCACGGGGAAGCCGTGTTTACACACGGCTCTCCCCGTTCTTCAGCTCCAGGGAGCGATCGCGACGGGGCGGCTATAAACGAATAGCCGCGCCGTCGTCCCGGATCGCTCCTGAAGCCACGGGGACCGCCGCATGTACCGGGGGGGGTCCCGATCGGACCCCCGACCCACGTCAAGCAGAGGACGTATATATACGTTGATGTGCCTGCCTGTGCCATTCTGCTGACGTATATGTACATGAGGCGGTCCTTAAGTGGTTAAATGTGAAAATCAGTGTAAGAGCGCTACCCAACATTAAATTCAGTGTAAAATAAATTAATGCGATTACAACACCGTTAATACCATTGTGAAACATAATCTAGCTAATAAATCAAATAATTCAATAAAGGACGATAAATTAAATGAATAAAATAGTCCACATAAAGTTCATAAACTTCCACAATCTTCATAATGCAGATTCAGATTTTAATTATGCAAATAAAGTGCCAAGTGCTGAAACACATATTCCATGCAATCCGTGCTCTGCCATGCAATTCCATGCAACCCTGCGCCATTTTTTTTTAATGGCGTGGAGTTCCCCCCAAAAATACATACCAGACTCTTCTCCGAGCAGGCAACCTGGCAGGCCGCAGGAAAAGAGGGGGGGGGGTGAGAGAGAGCGCCACCCCTCCTGAACCGTACCAGGCCACATGCCCTCAACATGGGGAGGATGTCCCCATGTTGACTGGGACAAGGGCCTCATCCCCACAACCCTTGCCCGGTGGTTGTGGGGGTCTGCGGGCGGGAGGCCTATCGGAATCTGGAAGCCCTCTTTGACAAAGGGGAACTCCAGATCCTGCACCCCCCTATGTGAATTGGTAACAGGGTACATTGTACCCCTACCATTTCACCAAAAAAAAACACAGGAGATAGTTTGTGACAATTCATTTATTAAAAAAAAAAAAAAAAAAAAAGGTATCAATGATGTAATCCTGTCTCGAGTGATCCGGAAAAAAGGTATCAATGATGTAATCCTGTCTCGAGTGATCCGGAAAAAAAAAAACCTGACACTAGGAATGATACCGCCATATAGGAGGCGCCCGGCCGAATGACGCTTGCATGGTGTGACAGCTCTTTTATAGATGAGGGTGGGGTCACCCGTCACATGCATGGATGACCCTTCTCTGACGCAAGGAGAAAGCCGGGGTTACCCAATGACCCGCCCCTCTGGTGCATTTTTAACATTTTGACACCTTTTTTGTGAAATGGTAGGGGTACAATGTACCTGTTACCAATTCCCATGGGGGGGCGGGATGTGGAGTTCCCCTTTGTTAAAGGGGGCTTCCAGATTACGATAAGCCCCCCGCCCGCAGACCCCCACAACCACCGGGCAAGGGTTGTGGGGATGGGGGCACTCTCTCATACCCCCTCTTTTCCTGCGGCCTGCCAGGTTGCGTGCTTGGATAAGGGTCTGGTATGGATTTTTGGGGGAACCCCACACCATTTAAAACAAAAAAGGGCGCATTGTTCCCCTTAATATCCATACCAGACCTGAAGTGCCTGATATGGAATTTGGGGGGACCCCCACGCTTTATTTATTTTTTAATTTTGGTTTGGGGTTCCCCTAAATAATCATACTATACCCAAAGGGCCTGGTAATGAACTAAGGGGGGAACCCAAGCTATTTTTTTTCAATGAATTTTATCTTTATTGCCAGGACTCTGCAATTCATTATAGCTGCGGGTAGTTTTAAATTACTTTCTTTCCTTTAGAAATGTCATTTTGTGCAGAGACTTTTCTAAGCACGGGAAACATGCGCTACTTTACAGGCATACTATAGACACCCCCAGGTACAAAATTTAAAGGAATATTTAACTTTTATTGTTTCACTTTAAGCATTATTAAAATCACTGCTCTTGAAAAAACTGCAATTTTTAAAACTTTTTTTGCATTCATACATGTCCCCTGGGGCAGGACCCGGGTCCCAAACACTTTTTATGACAATAACTTGCATATTAGCCTTTAAAATGAGTCCCATAGACTTTAACGGTGTTCACGTGTTCGAACAAATTTTTTGCCTGTTTGCATGTTCTGCTGCGAACCGAACCGGGGGGTGTTCGGCTAAACGCTAATTGCAATGAACATGGACATTGCAACATGTACATTACACCTTCTGTTCTACATGAGATAAAGTATTTTAGTAGATATTTTTCTTCCTTCTTGGTTCATGGCGCAACAATTGTTTTTTATACAATTTCAACGTTTTTTTAGCAATCATATTTTTTGGACATTTTATATGTGTTTGTAGTACTATGCACTGTGTATTATTATTATTACAGTTTTTAGCGCACTATTAACCTTATTCAATAATTATCTTGTGGTGTCAGAGCACATTTAAATAGCTGCAGCTGAATTCACGTATTTAATTAGGCTTTAAAATATACATATTAGCGCTTACGTTTTTTAATGAATTTATCGTTAACCATTTTTTTTTTAAATTAAATTAATAAGCTCTTTGCTATTCTAAATATAGGATGGGAAACTTCTTGCAATGGGCTGCAGGAAGCGATCCAAATGTTCTCCCATTCTATACAAAATTGAGTCAATCCCATTGATAATGGGTTGACCAGGGGGTGAGTTTTATCTTCATGTATTTTCGGAATTTAGTATATAACCAGTATTTTGGGGGCCTCATGAATGAGGTACCTGGTATCTCTCTTATCTAAAATGTTCTCTTTATGTGCCTTCTTGACAAATTTTGTTAGCTGTGTTTTGAATTTGTTAGTAGGGTCCCTTTTTAAACTTTTCACATGCATTTTCATCTGAAATGAATCTATTTAGTTCCTTGTGGTAATCGTCCTTGTCCAAAATGGCTATTGCTCCCCTTTATCTGACGGTCTAATTACTATGTTTTTAATTTTCTCTAGTTCCTCTATGCCATGTTGAATGTTCAGATCTTCTTTGCCTGGGTGAATAATCATATTTTCTATTTCCTGTTCCATCATTAATTAAAAAACATCTAAACATTGGTTATTGTCATATTTCGGGTTCAGCAAAGATTTATTCCTCAATCCACTATGTAAACAGATTGTATCAGATTCTACTCGATTTCCCTTTTTATTGGCAATTTTTTTTTAATCCTGCAAGTCCATGTACACCTCTAATTTGTTGATGTTTTTGGGTGGGGCATACTTCAATCCCATTTCAAGTGCCCTCATCTCATCATCTGAAAAGATGCCCTTGCTGAGGTTGAATATACCCCTACCTAGGTTTCCATTTTTCTTTTTCCCTTTTGATCCCTCTACATCCTCTCCTCTTACATTTTCTGGGGGTCCATGATGGTAATTCATGTTCCTCCCCTCGTAGATAGGACCCCATTTGGTGGGGGACCATGGCTGTAGTCCATACTCCTCCCTTCGTAGACTGGTCCCCTGTACAGAAGTGACAGGGTGGGTAGGGAGGACCATAGCAATAACCCCTGCCCCTGGTTCTTATATTGCCTCTCCATGGGGGTCCATGAATTACCATTATGGACCCCCAGAAAATGTAAGAGGAGAGGATGTAGAGGAGTCAAAGGGAGAAAGAAAAAGGAAAACCTAGGTAGGGGTATATTCAACCTCAGCAGTAACATTAGGCAAAAAGACGCAATCAAAGCCATAGAATGGTCTTTAAAAAAGAAAACTAACATGGATAAAAAACAGATGGAGTTCATTATAGAAGAAGAAGGTTGTTGTGATGAAGGTAAATTGGCTCCCACTGTTGCCAACATCTTTATGAGTAATGCCGCGTACACACGATCGGTCAAACCGATGAGAACGGTCTGATGGACCGTTTTCATCGGTTAACCGATGAAGCTGACTGATGGTCAGTCGTGCCTACACACCATCGGTTAAAAAAACTATTGTGTCAGAACGCGGTGACGTAAAACACAACGACGTGCTGAAAAAAACGAAGTTCAATGCTTTCAAGCATGCGTCGACTTGATTCTGAGCATGCCTGGATTTTTAACCGATGAACGTGCCTGCAAACGATCGGTTTTGTTCTACCGGTTAGGTATCCATCGGTTAAATTTAAAACAAGATTGCTTTTTTTTAACCTATGGATAAATAAACGATGGGGCCCACACACGATCGGTTTGGTCCGATGAAAATGGTCCATCAGACCGTTCTCATCGGTTTGACCGATCGTGTGTATGCGGCATAAGTGGGAGGAGGAAGAGATATTTAGGAACCCTAAGAAAGAACTAAGAATGTTCAAGAGGTATACAGATGATGTGTTACTGTAATATTATGGGAAGGTGCAGAGGACACATTTAAACAATTTTTTTAAAGTATTAATGTTAACAAATATGAAATCACCTTTTCATGCACATACAGTAAGAAATGTATTATTTTTTTAGATTTAAAACTCTTCATGGAAGGCATACACATTTTAAAGATACCAACTGAAATGGATACATTCTGGTCAGGAGTGAACATCATCCAAAATATCTTAATGGCATTCCAAAGGGACAAATAATGCCCATAAGAAGAAATTGTGATTCAGAACAGGATTTCAACACACAAACAGAATTACTGATGGGAAGATTTGAAGAAAAAGGTTACAAAAGAGAAACATTAGTTAAAGTGAAGGAGCAGGTTTAAAATATGAGCAAAGAGGAATAATTAGAGTAAAAAAACAGAACATAAAATAAATATGAGACTAATTTAAGCACAGTGTTTAATTTTTTTTAAAACAGATTGAAAAAACAATAAAAAAAATGGCCTATACTCAAAAGGGATCCAACACAATTTGTTTATAGGAGACCAACCATCTCTTAGAAATAAGTTGGTAAGGAATTTTGTGGGATAGATAGACACTGGAGGGGGGACACACATAGAAGCACCATTTCCCAAAATGAATCAATTTACTACACCTCTTTAATATTAAATCTCTGATGTAATATGATTAAGCTATAGATAGCATATTAATTAATTGCATAACCTTTGAGAAGATAAAAAGTCCAAGATGTACCAAGATGGAGGACTATAGGTGAGGTGAGGTTGGGTACACCTTTTGGAAATATACACAGGAAGAGGATATGACATAATCCCAAAGGCATCCACTGCAAACTAAAACCAGGTGTGAGAGGGAGGAGTTACACTATATATAGGGTTTACAACAACACCCGGAGATATACTTTGATAACGTCTTGTGGGAGGGACAAAACACATGAGGTGACCGCGGATGGTGAAGTAATTTCCAGCCGGCAAGATGCAAGTCGATGCTTACATAAGGCTTAAGGGGTTTTTATAGTTACGGCGTGTTTTAACGAGTAGATGCTACTTGTTTTTAATTGAAGATGCTTCTTGTTTTTAATGGAAAAATAAACAGAGTTACGCTATATTTCCTTTCTCTGCCATTTATTAATACCCTTATGAGCATACACAAGGTCAACTTGAGATACAGCCTGAAGGACCACAAAGCCCAGCCATCCACACAAGCGAGAAAGACTTCCATAGCATCTGGTGAGTGAGAGGGCACACAGGAGGAGAGCACGGATTGCATGGAATATCTGTTTCAGCACTTGGCACTATGAAGATTGTGGAAGTTTATGAACTTTATTCATTTAATTTATTGTCCTTTGTTTAATTATTTGATTCATTAGCTAGATTATGTTGCACAGTGGTATTAACTATGTCGTAGTCACATGAATTTATTATACACATTAATGTTGGGTAGCGCTCTTACACTGATTTTCAAGTATTGCCATATGGCTTTAAACAATACAGAAGTGGCTTAATTGCTAGCACTTCTGCCTTGTATGGAGCCCTATGGTTCAAATCTGGGTAAGGACAATAACTGCATGAGCTGTGCATGTTCTCCCTGTCCTTGTGTGGGCTTCCTCTGGGGACTCTGGTTTCCTCCCACACTTCAAAAACAATAAGTTAATTGGCTCTTGTCTGAATTGGTCATGCAAGATAATTTACTGAGTGTGCCCAACATGGCTGCCCCAACAGCAGATAGCACTTTAAGTCCGAAGGGAAAAAAAACACTAAATCTGCTGCCATCTTCCAGGATGATGAAGATGAAACAAGGTTGGACATTTTACCAAGATAATGACCCCACATACAAAGACAAGGAAGCTCTCAATTGGTTTCAAAGACAGAAAATAAAGCGGCTAGAATGGCCCAGCCAATCGCCTGACTTGAATCCAATAGAAAATCTATGGTAAAAACTACGGCTGTGGAATTTAACTATTAATTCATTGATTAATCTTAAATTCTTTTGATCAATCAAAAATTTTTCGATCGATCAAAATGTTTTTGATTGGTACTCACCTTTCCGCCGACTTCCGGGCCTTCAGGTATTCCGTTGGAGATCCGGTGACGTCACGGACACTGGCGGGGCTTGCCGTGTCCATCTGAAGGGCTCCTTTGCTGTGCCTTTATATCTGCATGCCGGCGGGACCTTACTATCTGCCACACGCAAGGGCTGTTACACTTCCCTCTATCACTTCCCTCTATCAACCTGGGATTCTACAGCCATCCACTGGGAGTTGTGATAGTTCCCTTCACGAGACATCTACATGCTGACGGACTGATGTTAAGCCCTCCTCATCTGGATTCAGCAGTGGTATCGTTTTACACATTCTTATACCAGTATCATACTTAGCTACATGTTTTTATGACTGCTTTTGGTACCGTTTGGTATTACTCGCACCATTTTTACAGTTTATGTAGCTACATCGATTTTATCTTCAGTGCAATATTTATTTTGTTACTTACTTGAAGACTATAAAAGTTTTAATGCTATTCCCATTGAGAGCTGCCTGTGTGTTTTTTTGTATCCTGCTATCCATTTTTCCAGTGGTTGGTAGATGCACTGGGAATCAGCTTGCAAGGAGATCAGCTAAAAGTAGTTGGATCTGTATGTGTGTTATAATTAATCGAAATTAGTCGATTAATCGATTAAAAAAAAATCGATTAATCGAACACAACATTTTTAATCTGTAACAGCCCTAGTAAGAACTAAAGATCATTCCTACAATGGGACAACTTTTGCAACATCCGGGGCAGCTCTGCCCTACGTAAACTATATGTCAGATGTACTCTTCTACCTGTACACCATGTTCTGGTCTCCAGGTTCCTTATGCTTCCTAATGTTCTTTGTTGTTTGATTTATGCTCCAATGTTCTGTTTGATACATATATTGTTACGGGTTTGTCAATGAAGCCCTTTATATACCTGTCTTGGAAATATGCAACTTGACAAACGTTTGTATTGTATTCTTGATTTTGCCTTAATAAAAACCTTTTGTGGAAAAAAAAAAAAGAACTAAAGATCAGAGCTCATAGAAAAGGCCCACAGAACCTTCAAGATTTAAAGACTGTGTGGAGGAATGGGCCAAAATCACACCTAAGCATAAGCAATGCATGCAACTAGTTTCTCCATAAAGGAGGTGTCTTGAAGCTGTCATTATTAAAGGATTTTGTGCAATTTTATTAAATTTCAGTTAGAGTGTACAATAACTTTTCCCTGTGTCATTCTCAGAAAGCTAGAAAAATGTGTTCTTTTGAGTCTAATGCTACACAAATGTTTTATTATCAGACTGTATATTACCTGTACCTTAAAAAATGTGACTTACCTTATTTATTATCTGTATGGCATGCAATATTTTGGTGGCACTAAACACACACGTCAAACTAGGCTCAATGGGCCAGATTCTCGTACAATTGCGGCGGCGCAACGTAACCCGTTTACGTTACACCGCCGCAAGTTTTCAGTGTAAGTGCCTGATCCACAAAGCACTTACCTGCAAACTTGCGGCGGTGTATCGTAAACACGTCCGGCGCAAGCCTGCCCAATTCAAATGGGGCGTGTACCATTTAAATTAGGCGCGCTCCCGCGCCGGATGTACTGCGCATGCTCAGTTTAGAAATTCCCGCCGTGCTTTGCGCGATGTGACGTCATTTTTTAGATCGGCGACGTGTGTAGCGCCCATTCGTATTCCCAGACGTCTTACGCCAAAACAAAAAAAATTGAAATTCGACCCGGGAACGACGGCCATACTTTAACATGGCTCGACTAAAGTTAAGCCATGTTAAAGCAGGTGTAACTTTGCGACGGGAAAAAATTACTAGCGACGACGTAACGAACGCGAAAACCTTTGTGGATCGCCGTAAATCCTCATTTGCATACCCGACGCTGGAATACGACGCGAAATCCCCCCAGCGGCGGCCGAAGTATTGCATCCTAAGATCCGACGGTGTAAGTCAAGTACACCTGTCGGATCTTAGGGCTATCTATGCGGAACTGTGCCTTTTATCTATATTCTCATCTTTATTTTTAAATTTGTAATTAAATTTTAATATTTTGTGTGTAATATATATATATATATATATATTATTTTTCATTATTGCATTGCTGTGTGTGTTTTCTAGTAACTGAAGTGCTATAAGCTTTTTAACCACAAGATGGAGCTGTTTCCTGGTGCATTGTTGTCAGATAGAGCACACTAGATTAAAGTTTTTTTTTTGAGAATTACCAATTATTATGATATTCTTAATCGATTTTAAGATATTTTTCTCTCTTATTATTATTATTACTTCTTTTTGTAACCTTTTAATATATGTTTCTGCTTGCTTCTCTTGAATTGGGAGGCTCGCTAGTTCTACTTCCCGTGTATGCACAGTTCAAACATATCCCACGAGTACAGGAGTATCTCCTCTTCTTTCCATCTGTGGAACACAATTAAAGCTGCAGCTACCCCCCGGTTGTCTTGTATATTGATTGAGATGTCGTGTGCTAACCACGCAACTGACAATGTTATTGATGACGAAAAATGTAGGGAGGAGTCTTGACATGTGACGTCATCACGCATCGGGATGCAGTGGCCATTTTGATGGTTGTAAACTTAAGATTCTTTTGCATTGATGCTTGATTTGATTTTATACCATGTGAGTGTACTACTTTTTATATAATAAACTTCATTGAAAATACTACACTATGATATGCCTCTTTTATTCCTCTATACCTTCATGGGAATATTAAGGATATCTTTGGCAGTGGAAGAGCATCTAATTAGGAGGAGCTGGGTGATTCAATTCCAGTGACCCCATTCCAGGATCATTTTGAACATGCTTGTCTGACCTTTCTTGGTGGGGGGTCCACATTGAGGAGTAAGAGGCAGTGTAAACCGGTGCTGGTGACATTTTTTTCTGGATACGCCTTCTATCTATCCATATTAATTGATACCTTTCAACCTATATTTGAAGCAGGATTGGGAATGCTTTTATATGGACTGATCAAATATATGTAAATTGGACTTTATAATCAGATTTTTGGTTCTAAGCGCAGAACCTATGTTATACTATTTTCTCTTATGTTGTTATTCCAGCATTTATGTGCCAGCAGCTTCTGTACTTGTACTACTTAACCTAGCGCAGCCTGTACATTAAAGTTTTGTATTATTTTTAGCTTTAGTTTGACTTTATCTAGGCACCTTAAAAATTCATCTTTCCTTTTTGGCTTTTCATTATACACTATTAAGGATGTGGTGCCCTAAAGTGTTACTAAACCCACAACAGTAAAATCAGTCTGTATATGCAGTTTATACTCACTGTGGATCCTAAGGGGTTAATCCTCTGCATTGCATAAAAAAGCCTGTCTGATCCTGTCTTCTCTGATCCTCACTTGCTTCCACAGTCCCCATACCAGCTCTTGATAGTACAGAGCCTCGGAGGCACTCTGCACATGCTCAGTTTGGTGTGTATTGCTAGAGAGTTTTTTTTTTATTTGGGGGGGGGGGGGGGTGCATGTGATCAGCACATGGCCAATCAGCACGGTCCAGACAGAGGGTCAGGGGTCATGCAGCCTCATAGGACAGTCAGAGCAGACTGAAAACTCCTCCTACAAGCTTTAACCACACACTCAAAGAAGTAGCATGTTATGTGTACTGTGGGAGACCAAATATAGTGAATGCAGGGTCCTGGGTTTAGTAACAATTTAAAGGGGTTGTAAAGCTTTGCGTTTTTTTTACCTGAATGCATCCTATGCATTCAGATGAAAAAACATCCGATGCTTACAAGCCCCCCGTTTACTTACCTGAGCCCTCGAAAAGTCCCGCACCGTGAACGCGCCGGTTACTGGCCCTAGTCTTCTGGGCTGTTCTCAGCTCTTCATTGGAGATTGATAGCAGCGCAGCCATTGGCTCCCGATGCTGTCAATCTAATCAATGATGCTGCACGCCAGGGGGCGGGGCCGAGTGATACAGTCGACGGCTATGGCTGTCGGCTGTATCACAGGAGCGCGCTCGCAAGCTAACCCCCATGGGAGAGCGTGCCCCATGAAGGGGGTTAGCTCTTGCGGGGAGGACTTGAGACAGCTGCCAAGGGACCCTAGAAGACCAGGATCAGAGCCACTCTGTGCAAAACGAACTGCACAGTGGAGGTAAGTATTTCATGTATGTTATTTAAAAATAAGCTTTACAACCCCTTTAAGCAACACATTAATATATTATACATTTTTTGTTCAACGTGGCATAGTCATGGCTGCTTGGCAACATGGTGTAATCAGAAGTGGAAAGTGTATGTTTGCTAAGCATTTGGGAACCTTCAGCAGCAGCTGAAAAGAAATGATTGCACATGACAGCTTGTCAGCATGATTAAGAGGTTTAAATTAATGAGTCATCTCTCCTCACAGTTGATGAAAACTTTTTTGTCTAATGCTATAGAATAAAAAAAAAAAAAAATGTTCTGTGGAATGCATTTAGATGTTGTTGTAGGAATAAAACATTGAGCCTTGATAATAAAACATCTGCACCATGGCTGTGGTTCAGGCTTGCCACTACCATGGGTTTGAGGTGAATCCTGCTGGTTTGCGAACCATATCTATTGTTCAAGTGAATAATTGTGCAGATTCACCAAGGAGAATATCTTTAAACCAGAATGTACTGTATGGACCTTGAACTACGGCCAGCAGGGGCAATAAGAGACTTCTGTGTTAGCCAGTCCCCTTCCTATAAAAGCGAGAGGGGCAGTTATACTGTCAATGAATTGGAATCTGTTGCAAGGAAAGCAATATGGAAAGCTGATGAACTGCATAGGGAGGTCAGCAGGGGTCAAGTCCTGGGGAAAAAAGTGTGGGAACTCCCACCCAAGATCCACTCCCCCACCAAAAAAAAAATGATACGCTCATATGCATAATTACTAAACCGCATGATTTTTTTTTTTCCATCCACTGTACCTTAGTAATCCTTTATGTTACTGGCCGCTTCCTGTATATGGATTCATCGGGTAGTGTGCGTGTATTCCGTCACTTGCTCGATGCCGCAATGTCTGTTTGTCATTGTTCCCAGGAGATTGCGGAGGTCTGCCGCGAGTTATCGCGGGATTTAGAAAGAACTTTAGGCAAGTTTCTAAATCCCGCGATAACTCGCGGCAGACCTCCACAATGTCTCCTGGGAACAATGACAAAAGCTCCCAGGAGACATTGCGGCATCGAGCAAGTGACGGAATACCCGCACACTACCCGATGAATCCATATACAGGAAGCGGTCAGTAACATAAAGGATTACTAAGGTTCGCCTGCCCCTGACAGTGACTCGAGCTGGACATCGCCGCTTAGTGAAGGATTGGCTCGGGCGGCTCGGCTGCTCTAGTCTTGCAAAGGGAACTGCGTTCCTGCTGTGAAAAAAGTGAAGGGACTCCGTTCCCACGCGTTCCCGCAGGACTTGAGACCTGGAGGTCAGTTAGGAAACTGTACGGCTGCAGCTGCTGCTCAGTGTATTCAAACAGCAGTGAGAGCTGCTGTCAAAATACTGTGTCCCGGGGCCGGGGGGGGGGGGATTTCTCCATTCAAAAAACCTCTTCCCAACCCCATAACACAAATACAGCAGCAGTGAATTTGGACCTTTGCGCCTAGCCATGTGTTCACGGCAGTCTGAGGTTGTGTGCTGAGAGCGCACTTTCCGAACACTGACTGAGCAGTTTCCAACATCTCCTAGTCACAGCATGAAAGGCTCCCAATCATGCCTATGCTGTGAGAGCCAATTCCATTAAAACCCATATAAAGGGCTCCTGGGAGGCAGAGTGAGGAGGTTAATTTGGATTTATATGGTACCACCATTAGCTGCACACCATAGGAACACTTTATTAAAAAGACAATTGGCAACTTACATTTGGAACATCAAACAATAGCATATCTTCATTATGTAGTGGCCTGCTTCCGTGTAGCCTGTTCAGTGTGGACTGGAAGGACATTGTGGTGACTGCCAGCCAGGTAATCTGCAGTTGTGAAAAGACCCAGGAAGTCCTGCGAACCATACTGGAATGCACAAGGGTGCTTGACAGGATGTGATGTCACCGCTAGTGGAACCTGAAGCAGATAAGCATGGTTACCCATTTCAGAGCCCTTCGGCTTCTTTGTCAAACCATTTGGTGGCATGGAGATAGTGTACATTTATTCACACTGTGAGCAGAGCTAACTCAGTGCAGAGCCAAACTCAAAGCAATATCTTACTCTCTGTAGTTCAGTTTTTTTTAAATGAATGGGTCATGCTACTTGCTACCTACACCAACTTCTATTCTTACCTTGCCACTCCAAGGTTCCTGCCACCTGACCTCTGACTAATATCTAAAGCTGGCCATAGACAGCTTTTTTTTGTTCTTACCTACTGTGCTTCCCAGGCAGGTAGATCATGGGTAGTCCTTAAAGCGGAGCTCCACCCTAAAGTGGAACTTCCGCTCATCGGATTCCCCCCCCCCTCTGGTGCCACAATTGACACATTTCAGAGGGATGGGGGACAGGTATCCTTTCCCACTTCTGGGAGTCTGGCCACGCCTGTGATGTCACCGCGGGGCTCCCTCCTCCTCTCCTGGCCTCCGGGCTAATAGGAGAGAGGAGGGGGCCTTGCACATGTGCAGTAGGGTTCCCGGCGTGAAGCCGAAAGGCTACACTGCGGGGTTCCCTTACCCGCAATGGCGGCAGCAGTGGAGCCTTTCGGCCTCACGCCGGGAACTTTACTGCCGACATCGCTGGACTCTAGGACAGGTAAGTGTCCATTTATTAAAAGCCAGCAGCTGCAGAATGTGTAACTGCTGGCTTTTAATAAAAAAAAAATTCCCGGACCTCCTCTTTTTAATACTGTATCTTCAAATAGAAATATATAGGTGGTTTGTGTAGTAACTGCTGAGCTTCCTCCTGGAAAGTTGTCATTGGCTATGAGTAGGGCTGCAACTAACGATTATTTTCATAATCGATTAGTTGGCCGATTATTGTTTTGATTAATCAATTAATCGGATAATAGCCTTAGAAAAAAAAAATTGCATTTTTACATTTTTTTGGGCCAACTTGTTGTTGGACAGATTACAAAACACAAATTGCCGCAAAAAACACATTACATGCTTTTCTGCAGCTTCTCCATTGAAGTATATTGTACCAAAAAAAAAAAAAAATAGCACCGTTTTGTGTTAAAAAGTCCTTGCCCTTTCCAAATATGCAGCAGCTGAAAAAAAAATCATGGATGTGAACGTGTCCCATAGGAAAACATGTAAATGAACTGTAGTGTGTTTCTGCAAAAAGCACCAAAAAGGTGTGAACCCAGGCCTGAGATGTTTAGTAACATAATGGGGTTAAAAAAACTAAAATAAGTACAAAAAGAGCAAATAATCGCTACTGTAAGGGGTTAATTTTTTTTTTTACTGTGGAACAGTGAAAGTAATATTTACAGTAGCGATTTGCTTTTTTGTACTATAAAGGGCTAATTTTAGTTTTTTTTAACCCCATTATGTTACTGGCCGATTAATCGATTATGAAAATTGTAATCGATTAATTTCATAATGGATCAGTTGTCGATTAATCGATTAGTTGTTTCGGCCCTAGCTATGAGTAAACTTTTTAATGCTAAATAATATCCAATGCATTGTTTAATTGATATTTATTACAGATCCGTGACACAAAGGCATTTATTTATTTATTTCAGGTATAGTTTCATTAATGTTTACATACTAATATAATAAAAATGTCCATGTCATTTTTCCTTTTAAACGTCGTGATAGTTTTAGCTCTGAAAAGTGTGCCAGAAAATATTTATTTCTTTAAAAAAAAAAAAAGGTTACTTTATCGCTATAGCTCTTGACACATATAATGACATTCTTCTTTTCAGCAACATCTGGTTTACAAGAGTTAACAATTTATTACATCATAATACATACAGACCGGATGATCCTTAGGCTTAGTTCACACATATGGCCCTTTTTGTTGGCGTTTTTGTTTCCTCCCAACGAGCAAGAGAAAAACAACAAGCACATTTGTGCCGATGAAAGATTTCCTTTCCGTGTTTTTCTTCTTTCAGCAAGAGAACGACACAAACATAAGTAGAACAAGCCTTAAAGAGTGATTTAAGCAATTGTCTGGAATAGCTTTCTGTACAGTGTTTACACAAAACATGGGTCAGGAATAACGGCATCTCTACTTTTTTTCTATAGCACAATGGAAACAATGGAGGCTGCCTTTTATTATAGGAGGGCAAATTAAAAATAACTATTATTTGTTCATCTCAAATACTCAAAGAAGAGAACATTTTGTGGGCTACATTTATTGAAATACTACAATCACATGGAGACTTGACAGAGTTTTTCTCAAATACAAAACTTTTCATTGTAAGGACACGTTAACTTCCCAAGACTGACACGATTCGTAGTAAAGTTCGTCTTGTAGATAAAACACCTTCTGGGCACTTTGAAAATGCAATGTCGTTAATCAAAAAAAAAAAAGTCATAAATATTTACACTCAAACGACTTTTTTTTATATTGCTCTTAGAGAAGAATAAGATTCTAAAATATATATTTATCTAAACTAATTAGAAATATCTGACCTAACAAGAAAAAACATTTTTTTTTGCTATTCCATAGAACAATGCAATTAAAAAACACAATATTTTATTGGTCAGTCAATGCAAATAAATGTTTCAACTGTGGAATAATGGGTAAAATGCACAATAATACCCAGCATGCATTTGGGTCACACATCACTGTTATGTTCAGCGTCTCCTAGGATTAGCATGGATTGATAATTCAGTGGGTCAGTTATTCGGATTAATCCTTCTGTGCTCAAGCTGGAAAATCCTCTAAACCTGCAGTTTTGTGTATCCTAGGAGAGGAGCAGGAGGTTTAGAAACATGTATTGCTTCAAATAAAAGACGTGTAAGCATTATTTTCCAACATACTTTATGATAATCTAAATATAAAAAAAATGCATTCATAACGTTGATCTTTAGAAATCTGCAATTGATATATGAATACAAAAATATGCTTTGAGTTTTAATTCAGATTAACTCAATGCATGAACTGTTTAGCTGCAGCCTATCAAATAGCCATTTTTTGGAGATTTTAAATTCATAGGGGTTGATTGAAGGCAAATAGGCTGTTTAATTTGCAAGGGATCTTGCCCCTGAACTTAGTGAAGGTAGTGAAGTTTGAATTTGCAAAGAATACCCAATCACAAGAAAAAAACAGCATTTGTGCTTGCACAAGATTGAATGATGGAAGTCAGCAAAGCTTCACCCTGTTCACTAAGCTTTAATGCCCCGTACACATCATCACTTTATGTGATGAAAAAAAACGACATTTTCTGTGAAGTAAAAAATGACGTTTTTGAAACTTCAATTTTCAAAGACGAAGTTGCCTACACACCATCGTTTTTCTCACAATGTTCTAGCAAAGCGAGGTTACGTTCACCACTTTTTCCATTGAAGCTCGCTTCATAAGTAGCTTCTGGGCATGCGCGGGTGAAAAAACGTCGTTTTAAACGACGTTCTTTACTACACACGGTCAATTTCTGTGAAGTAAAAGTTGACGTTTTGAAAAACGACACATAAAATTGAAGCATGCTTCAATTTTTTTGGTCGTTTTTTAGAAGACATAAAACGACGTTTTCCCCCACACACGGTCAATTAAAGTGACGTTTTTAAAAACGCCCTTGCAAAGTGCAAATTTCCCTGCAAAATAAACAGCCTATTGCCTTTAGTAAATTAGCCTCGCTGCAACAAACTATTGGACTTTTGGACTTGCAAAGTTGAACATGTTATACATGGTCCCACCCACTGCATATTGACTACAACTTAGCAGTCACACAATGCCAAATTGATAAGGCAGCCCAGATGACCACATCTACTGGTTATAAAATGGATCTCACAAGACTTGCAGACAGATAGAGCAATGCAAATCCAAAATATAAGATATCAGGTATTTCTGACATACAAACACGGGTCGAATCTTGGAATTGAGTCGGCCGATGTCTCCCGACATTCGGCTTGTGTGTACCAGCCTAGGCATAACTGATATGACAGCTAATAGGTGGATTCAGAAAGAGTTAGGCCGGCGTATCAGTAGATACGCCGACCTAACTCAGAATCTGCACCGTCCTAAGTTTAAGTGTATTCTCAAACTGAGATACACTTAAACCTATCTAAGATACGACAGCTTGCGCCGTCGTATCTTAGGGTGCAATATTTAGGCTGGCCGCTAGGTGGCCCTTCCGTTGAGTTTGGCGTGGAATATGTAAATGCATAGATACGCCGATTCACGAACGTACGTCCGCCTGTCGCAGTAAAGATACGCCGTTTCCGTAAGAGATACGCCGCCTAAAGATAAACATGCCCCCTAGGTGGCGTAGCCAATGTTAAGTATGGCCGTCGTTCCCGCGTCGAAACTTGAAAATTTTACGTTGTTTGCGTAAGTCGTCCGTGAATAGGGCTGGACGTAATTTACGTCCACGTCGAAACCAATACGTCCTTGCGGCAAACTTTGCCGCAATGCACACTGGGATATGTACACGGACGGCGCATGCGCCGTTCGTAAAAAACGTCAGGTCACCCCCATTAACATAAAACACGCCCCCCTCAGCCTAATTTGAATTAGGCGCGCTTACGCCGGCCCCATTTACGCTACGCCGCTGTAAGTTAGGAGGCAAGTACTTTGTGAATACAGTACTTGCCTATCTAACTTAAGGCGGCGTAGCGTAAATACGATACGCTACGCCGCCTTAAAGATGCGGTGGTCTTTTTGAATCCACCTATAAGACTTGGTTTTCTAGTCATCATATATGTACAGTAATATTACTCATTTTAATAAGCCAGCTATCTATACATCTGAAGTCTCAGATGTGACGTGGCAGTAATGTAAATTCGAATCATGTGATCTAAATAATTTTGTATTTTATATAATTTATTATGATTTAATAATAGTGTATCAATTTCACCAGAATTTTTTTGCATTTCTATATATATTGATATAGCAGTTATTTTGTTTAAATCTGGGAGACATTTACAATATATGTCTTGGGAAAATAGGGATACTGCATATTTGTAAATTTATGATCAAGATCTGGTTTATTGCATTTAAACCACTGAAAGATCAATTCTAATTGGTTATTAAATTACTGCACTTAGCACCTTCTTCTTTTCATGGCTGAGTAAGACATCAGCCATATTCAATACAAAGTTCTACTAATTCTTTACTTATTTGGAGTAAAATTAAATGATCTCTTCAAAGCCCATTCACTGCCCACCCTCCCAGATAGCAAGCAATTGAGCTACACATTTGAAAATGACTTGCTAAGCTCTTGCTAGACTTGTTAGGCTTCACAAGTTTGTTGCACAATTGCAGCAAGTCCATATTGCATGACTTCAGATCAACTTTCTTTGCAAACATTCTGCAACTCTGCTGCAAGTTCTGGTTCATCTATGTTGTGCAATAGTCATCCCACCACAGGGGTCACTGTGACTTGCAGAGCTCTTGCTGTAGACTCACCACTGCAACTTTACTCTTGCTAGAGACTTGCCACGCAAATTTGCTATGAATTGAAAAAGTTTCAACTAGAACTTGTGCTTCAAGTGCTCTGCAAGTGTACAACCTGTTAGTGGAAATGTGCAGCAAGTTCACAAGACTTACAATTCAACACTGAACACACAAATTTGTGACAAGTTATCCTTGCTATCTGGGCTATACTCAAATTCACAGTGCTCCCCCACCAGTCTTTTTTTTTTATCACTGCCATCTCATGCCATACTCTGTGCCTCTGGGTATACAGGAACATACAACCTTTTCTCATATTGTCCTGCTCATCCTCAACAGCCAATCGATAAACCTGAACACTTTCACATGATGAAGTGGATAGCATTATTTCCCCTATGTGAACCCTGACGCCAGCCAACACCGGGTAATTTGCTTTGGCTGCGTGAGAGGTAGAACAGTGATGGGCCGTACAGACGACCGAACATGTCTGCTGAAACTGGTCCGCGGACCAGTTTCAGCAGACATGTTCGGTCGTGTGTAGGCCCGAGCGTGCAGGATTCCAGCAAACATTTGCCCGCCGGGCCTTTTCCCAGCGGGCAAATATTCCTGGACTTGTTTTAAAACAGTCTGCTGGAATCCTGCCCGCTCGGACATGTTCGGTCGTCCGTACAGACCTACCGTACATGTCCGAGCGCCCGCCATCCCTCGCATGCGTCGAATGACTTCGACGAATGCGTGGAAGCATTTAACTGGCAGGGCCGCCCACGTCGCTGCGTCATCGTCGCAGCGACGCCGCGGACACGCCCCGCGTATTGTTTACGCGTGGATTTCTGTACGATGGTTAGTACAGCCATCGTACAGAAATCCCCGGGCAGACATGTACGGTGAAAACGGTCCGGCGGACCGGTTTCATCGTACATGTTTGCCCCAGTTTAGGGAAAACTGTGAAGGACAGTATAAAATTGTCAGGGAATTGATGTTTAAGAGACCCTGTCACCAATTTAAAAAAATAATAATATTTATTAGCAATGTGCCCAGAAAAGGTTAATTTCATAGCACAGCCACAGTTCCCCCATCCTCCTGCCATGTCTTAGCCCTCCACTCATCTGGGAGCTTCTAGTCCACAGCTACTCCACCCCCCAACATCCTGCACAGCCCTTTATGCAGCTTTTTGATCAGGCCTTTTGGATGTCTACATAAAAGAGGCTTTTTACAGGTAAATAATATTAATAAACATAAAATGCTAAATTTAAATAAAACATTCTAAATGATTTAGATGAATGGTCTGGCAACAGGATCTATTTGAGAGGTCTTGTTACTTTTTCCTGAATAGACAAGTAGACAGGTTCTCCTAAAGTCCAATGATCAAAAGCACCAATCATCAAATTTTGTTATAGGTTATTGCAAAAAAGTATTAACACTTAAAGGAGAAGTAGGGCCAAAGCTCCTGTGGGTCACATGAGTTCACTTTGTTCTGCACTCCTGTGACCTGTATTTAGCCAACAGCTAAGTCCACTTTCGGCTGACGTCACAGAGCTGCTCCAGGCTTTGAAGAGATAGTAACTTTAATGTCAGGATCCACCCAGATGCCTGGATCCACAGATGGCTCAGCCTCTCAGCGATCCACTGAGATCTTGAACCAACCACTCCAGCCCTCCTGCACAGCCGGGCACTCCAGTGCTGGAATGGCAGAACAGAGAGCTGGTGACTGAAGACCAAGAACTGAGCGATCAATAGTCTTTGATTGCTCAGCTATCGGTCTTAGGCCCCATACACACGATAGAATCCATCCTCTGAAAAATCCCAGCAAATGGGTTTCAGCGGATAGATCCCCTGGTGTGTACACTCCAGCGGATCTGTTTCCGCGGATATTTATCCCCTGGGATGGATTTCCAGCGGATAAATATTTGATGACATGCTATCAAATCTATCCGCTGGAATCCATCCCAACGGATTGATCCGCTGGTCTGTACAGACTCACCGGATCCATCCGTCCGAAGGGATCCCCCGCATGCGTCGTAATGATTCGACGCATGCGTGGAATTCCTTATATGATAGCGTCGCGCACGTCGCCGCGACGGCGCGACACGTCATCGCCAGAGGATTTCGGCGCGGATTTCCATGCGATGGTGAGTACACTCCATCGCATGGAAATCCGCGGAAATCCTCGAGAGGATTTATCCGTGGAAACGGTCCGCTGGACCGTATCCGCGGATAAATCCTCCCGTGTGTATGGGGCCTTAGAGGTGGCAGGGAACAGATGCAGCTTCACAGTGATGCTGAATCCATTTAAGTGAGAATAAATATTTAATGTTTTAATACCTATACTTTGGTAATGGCCTTTGCTATTCCTTCTCTTATCCCATCCAACAGTACCTGAGCATAGATGCTGTTGTAAGTAAATTAGCCCATATTGGAAAAAGAAAAAATGTGCATATATTAAGTTTTTGCATTTGAGTCTGCAGAGCATTCCAACTGAAAACAGTGGATCGTGGATGCAATACACAGGCTCTGGCAGACTAATCCTTCATCCCTAGGTCCTTGACAAGGTACGGACCTTCAAGTGGTATTAAACCCAAAAACAAACATTTATTATATTGCAGCTTACCAGTTCTTAGATGTGATGGCTGCCTTCTTTTTAAGGCTTTATTTTTTCAATTTTTATCTGGTGAGCCAGTCAGTCGGGCACCTTTCACAAATGCGGACCGTTTGTCTGTTTTTCATCCATCCACTGATGGATGAAAAATAGACATCAATGCATCTCTATAGAAAAACGGACGTAAATGGTTGATCATCCATTTACATCCACTTCCGTCGACATCGGTTTTCTGGAACGGATCAAAGCCCTATTTTTATAAAAAGCGGATGTAAATGGACAAACAGTCCGTTTTGCATGAAAAAATGGACTTAGGCCCCTTTTCTCATGGGCGCCTCCATCAAGGCGGAATCCACTTGCTCAGCTGATTCACGCTGAGCAGGCAGATGACAGGTCTGTGTCCACTATGTAGCGTGGACATGGACACAGTCCTGCTCTCCTCTATGGGGCAATCGGATGGAAACGCCTGTCCATTTCCATCTGATCCGATCTGCCAGATGGATGGGGAATAGAATCACCATCCTTTATTTTTTTTGGCAGACAGGATCGGATCATATACCGGCAGGTGTCAGCAGACAGATGTAAGCTGACAACCGCCACACCATATCAGAGACTGTAAGGTCCAATCCGGTCCGCCTGAAAAACTGACAGGCAGACCTGATCAGACAGCCTGTGTGAAAGGGGCCTGTTTGTTCAGCAGGAAGTCTGTTGTTCAGCAGGAATCGGCCAAGATTTGAAACTGTGTATGGCCTGCCTAGGACATAAGTCTGTCTATATATAAATGACCTAACTTTTTATGGTTTTAAACATGTTTTCTCGCTAATACGGAGGACTTTTTGACAACTGAGCAATACTAGGCCTTTTATTTTTAGAAAAGGCAGAGTGCAGGCTGGGATCTTCAGCAATATTTCTTATTGCATGTATCTAATAAGTGATGGGGGTGGGTAGTCTCGCTTCATAATGCATTAGAGCTCAATTCGTAAGAAATAGGTGACACGTGCTTTACTTACTCCCTGGTCATGGTCCAGTGCAATATTGGTGTATTGTGAATAAAAAAGAATACAGGAGCCCTCTACATGAGTCTATTTAGGGTGGCTAAGACTGACCCGGTAAATGGATAAAAAAACTCCTTTACCAGCAAAATTTAGAGGACAAATTATTATTATTACAATATAAGGAGATAGTACAGATACAATACCATTCAATGATTTGAATGGCCCTGCTCATGAGAGCTTACAATTTAAAAGATTCCAGGTAACTTTTTTGTTATCAAAGAAGAAGCATTTAAAGTGGATGTCTACTGAAAAAAAAAATATTAAAAGTCAGCAGCTACAAATACTGCAGCTGCTGACTTTTAATATCGGCACACTTACCTGTCCTGGAGTCCAGCGCCGTCCGCTGCAGAGGACGAGCGATCGCTCGTCACTCTGCTGCCCCCCCGCCATCCTCAGGGAGCGAACCAGGAAGTGAAGCGCTCCGGCTTCACTGCCCAGTTCCCTATGGCACATGCGTGAGTTGCGCTGCGCCTGCTGATTGGCTCCCGCTGTGCTCTGGGAGCCGAGTGTTCCCAAAGCACAACGGGGGGAGGACGGGAGGTGACGTCCTGCCCGCAGTCTTCCCGCAGACTGTGTGGCCGGAAGTGGGTGCAAATACCTGTCTTTAGACAGGTATCTGCACCCCCCTCCCCCCTGAAAGGTGTCAAATGTGACACCGGAGGGGGAAGGGTTCCGATTAGCGGGAGTTCCACTTTAGGGTGGAGCTCCACTTTAACTTATTTCACTTCCCTTTGACTGACTTGCACTATAAATTTACTTTGATAGTTTTAACTTCGGTGTCTGATGAATACCACAACAGAAATTAGGGGAATTCCAGACTTTGCCAGATTTACCTGATTTAGTTTGAATATAGAAAATAAGGCCCTAGCTTTATTTTTAAAGTGTATGTCCGGGCAAACACTTTCTGAAATTCATGCACATTTGCCAAATGTTTGGCCCTTTTGAAAATGTTGCAAGTACAGAAAAATAGCCATTGATCCTGTCAGAAATCCTGTGGGCTTATAAATTCCTGTGGTAAGCTGAAAACACTGCCTCTGCCACTTTGAACTGCCAGGCAGCATTGTCAGCCCTGCTTAAATTCTCCTCAGCTGAACTACAGAATACCTCCTATTATGCTATGCAGACAAGGGTAGGGGGATGTGTTCTGTAGTCCAGCAGAGGAAAATAGGGCAGGGGTTGACAACACTGCTTGGGATTTTTAATACCACAGATGTAGTATTGTCAGCTCATTACAGTAAATTAGAGGTTCACTGGATTTCTGGCAGGATTAACAGGTATTTTGTATGTATATTAAGTGTTTGCAAAGGGGCGATACATAGGGAGGTTTGCAATCACTGCAGAGATGTACAGCATATGTTTTTGTGTCCAGACATACACTTTAACATAATATATGAAATTCAGAACAACCTGTTATTAATAATGCATAAAAACTATCCAGGGGAATGATACGATCTTCACGTTAAAGCAATCCGATTCTGTTGCCACTGTTATATGCTAGAGTGGAAGATAAGCATCAAACAAACGTAAATAACAGTTATTCACATACCTTATGCAATAGAATGTACTATGCAGGTACTTGAATGTTCACCTTCACTTCTTGTACTGGGCATGTGTGGATGGTTAATGGGCAATGTCTCACTGAGAGACAGGTAAGATTGGCAGAGGGGCTAGGGACAATATAATATAAGCCATGGTGGCTGGTGCGTTCTTCTTTTAGGGGGCAGCAAGCAAACGACACTCCTCCAGCAGCGTGGCACGACACTGAAACAGCACCAACCCCACCCGTGCGGTGGGGCTGTTGTGTCCTCTCCTGCCCTCCTAGAGTGCGGGCAGTGGCTGCGGCGGCTCCGGTGTATGCTCCTCAAGCTTCCTCTACCGTGTCTCCTCTTCCGCCAAAGCGCTAAGCATCCAATAGGATCTCCTGATGCTTTGGCCAATTAAAAAACAGGTCTCACAAACCTGCCTCTTGATTGGCGGGGAGGAACTTTAGTGTGAAAATAGCAAAATTCCATTCGCTATGGTCACACAACTGGGTGGCCTTGAAATGCAATGATCTGCACTCCGAGGCCATCCTTTTTTGAAGCCTATTTGAGCCTCTTGCTCTAATCAGGTGCTTAAAAAAAACACACACACTCTACATTGAAATCCATGGTCTGGCGCCACTGATATGTAGATCAGGGCACCGGACGCATGGATAGGGGAGCCGGCGTCTGTGCGCCCTCAATAGACGGGCCGCCACTGATTATAAGCACAACTGCCATGAAGTTCGAAGGACCGTTGTCATCGGTTAACCGATGAACCTGACTGATGGTCCGTCGCGCCTACACACCATCGGTTAAAAAAACGATTGTGTCAGAACGCAGTGATGTAAAACACGACGTGCTGAAAAAAAACAAAGTTTAATGCTTCCAAGCATGCGTCGACTTGATTCTGAGCATGCGCAGGTTTTTAACCAATGCTTTTGCATACTAACGATCGGTTTTGACCTATCGTTTAGGTGTCAATCGGTTAAATTTTAAAGCAAGTTCTCATTTTTTTAACCGAAGGTTAAAGAACCTATGGGGCCTACACACGATCGGTTTGGACTGATGAAAACGGTCCTTCAGACCGTTCTCCTCTGGCGATCCTATCGTGTGCACGCGGCCTTAGGGCTTGTTTAGACTTGTTGTGCAGGTGTTAAAAATGCACGGTTGAGCTGCATTTTAGCACCATAAGCTGCAAAGGCAGCAGATGGGGGTGTTTACATGCTGTGGTCATGAAGCTTTGCGCCTGCACCAAAAACTAGCACTCCTGCAGTAAGCCCACTAAGCGCGGTCCATTCAAGTGAATGGGGAAGCACTGCAAACATTGCATTGCACACGGTTTCAGGGTTGAGACAACAGAGAAAATTCAGGTTTGCTGCCCCGCCAGACAGGGCAGTGCTTTGTGGCAGAGCTATGCAAGTCCCAGGACTGGATATACAAAAATACAAACCCTTTGGCTGGTATTACACTTTCCTTATATGTGCTTTATTTGTGTATGTGCCTAAAGTTCGATTTTAATCCAGGCAAAAGGATCCTGTTTCTCCAGCTAATGAATATTTCTTAAGAAATTCATGTTGTTGTTTGTTATATATTGCTATAATGCAGTACACCTTAACCTATTTAAAGTGAATTTCCTTTTCAATAACACAAACGTGGAAGGCCACATTCACATGGGTGACTAGTGACAGTGCAAATTAATCTGCTGATTCCCACAGCTGTTTCAGCCACCTGCGGCCCCCGAACCCTGTACACTTTATTGATTGGTCAGCGGCGGCTGCAGCTTTCTGCTCAGCCAGCGATTACCTGCGGTGATTTCTGCTGGACGTACCTTGTATGCTGCTGTCATTTGCACCTGTGCAAATGTAGACTAATGCTGGCCATACACTATACGAAAACTATTTTCTGAAAAATGAACATTCGGCCGTGAGAGCAAACGATAGTGCCACCATGTAATGACCAATAAATTGCTCAGTGGACATAAATTAATCAGTTTTTTTTACATATACCTAGTGCAAACAGTTCGGATGGGAAACACATTAACCTTTCAATTCACCGTTCATTCGGCAGAAAATTTCCAAACTTGTTCTTCGTTTTTTTTTGTCTAAAAAAAGGTCCCAACGATTATAAATGTTGTGCCCATTAACTGTCCGAAAAAAAAAAACGAACTGGTCAAATACGATATTTTGTATAGTTTATGGCCAGAACATAAGGCTGGGTTCACACTATGTGCGGCGTTTCGGCACAGTATGGGGGTCTAGTCAGGGCCGGATTCCAGACAAGGCCAACAAGGCCAGGCCTCGGGGCGGCAGTGGGTGCAGGGGCGGCACTGTGGCTGAGAGGAGAGGACACTTTCACTTTCATTTCGGGAGTTCCCCCTGTCATGCGGATGGTGAGAGGAGAGAAAACAGAGGGAAGAGGAGGTGAGATGGTTCTCGGCAGCAGCAACCCCCCTCCCGGTTCTCAATGTCATTTTTGGCAGCAGCACCCCCCAATGCTCAATGTCATTTTTGGCAGCAACACCCCCCAGGTTCTCAGTGTCATTTTCGGCAGTACCAATCCCAGTCCCCCACCCCCCCTCCACTTCTCAATGCATCTCAGTATCCTGCCGAAAAAGTCCCCCGGCGGATAATGTCCCCCCTGTACTGCGTAGACGAGGGCGGCATTGAAGGACCCGGCCTTGGGGCGGCAAAGGGAGTAAATCCGGGCCTGGGTCTAGTGCGTCCCAGTTCACCGTTTCAGATCAAAATTTTTGCCTGAATTCAGACCTGAAACTGAGCCAAAGAAGCACTGGACCTTTCTGCTGTGCGCTCCGCCCCCGAGATGTGTGAACCGGCACCATTGAGAGCCGGCCACACTCTCCTGTCATGCGAATTGGATGCAGAGAAACCCATATCCATTTTGCATTTGTGTGAACCCAGCCTAAACCTTTCTAAATTGAAACATTGCAACTGCACCCATCAGTTAATTATAATTCACTCTGGGTCCACTGAAACAGCGAGCTTGTAAGGCAGGACATACATTGGATAGTGACTTCTTGTTAGCTAATTGATGGGCTCCTTAGATGGATTTACTGCTGGTCATGATTCTCCATTTGAATCATGACTATTATTTTTTGCATGGAATGTTTCCTTAAAGCGGGAGTTCACCCGAAATTTTTTTTTTTTAACATTAGATTGATGCTCATTTTTTCAAGGGGAATCAGGTATTTTTTTTTTAAATCGAAGCAGTGCTTACCGTTTTAGAGAGCGATCTTCTCCGCTGCTTCCAGGTATGGTCTTCGGGACTGGGCGTTCCTACTTGATTGACAGGCTTCCGACAGGCTTCCAACGGTCGCATACATCGCGTCACGAGTAGCCGAAAGAAGCCAAACGTCGGTGCGGCTCTATACGGCGCCTGCGCACCGACGTTCGGCTACTTTCAGAAAATCGTGACGCGATGTATGCGACCGTCGGAAGCCTGCCGGAAGCCTGTCAATCAAATAGGAACGCCCAGTCCCGCAGCCCATACCCGGAAGCGGCGGAGAAGATGCATCTCTAAAACGGTAAGTACAGCTTCGATTGTAAAAAAAAAACACCCGATTCCCCTTGACAAAACAAGCCTCAATCTAATGTTAAAAAAAAGGTTTTTGGGTGAACCTCCACTTTAAGTGTTTTACCTTTTTTTCTAATACACAGTACACAAACCTACTCAATCCACTCTGAATCTGAGCACACAGATTGCACATATTTGCTACAATGTATAAAAGTGTTATCATCAATCATACTCATCATAAACATTTTTAAACTGAAAAAGGCCCATGTGATAAAGGCGTTTCTGGCACAGCATTTAACGGCATATACTTCACCATTTTAAGATCTATATTGTTTCATTGTTAATGCTTTTCATTTTTTTTTGTGATGACCATACAAATTTAACATTTATAAAACCTGTATCAAATATTGACTAAAGAAAACGGCAAGTGACTTTATTCTATATTATCCACCAAGCAATGAAAACCAAAGTAAAGTGATACTTCATTATAAAACAGAGTGAACTGACAGTCACCCTAAACCTTGTACGTAATCAAATAAAAAATGTCCATAACATTCTTAAGTGCAAAAAAAGAAGCAAGAATAAAAACTACCGAATGATGTGAATATGGATGAAAACTGTTCACATCTCGAGAGAAAGTCACTCTAACACTGATGACGCAGGAGGGTGACTACAGCAGTTGGGTCGTCTAAAATTCTTAAGAATAGATTGAAATACTCTGTGCTGTCTTCTTTTGTGCTTTTTCCCTGATGAGTCTGAACAAATCGATTTACGGTTTTGCTTTAGCTGAGCCCTAATCATTTTCTCATGTTCTCTGATTTGTCTCTGTAAGTGATTCTGTATGGCAATGCCCAAAGCTTCTGGGTCCATAGAAGCTCCATACACCTCCCATGTCATGCCCTGTTCGTCCCAGACTACATCCTTCACGCTTTTAGTTTGCTGCTTTGCTTGGCTTTTTGCTTCTGCGCTTGAACTTGGACTTGATTTTTTTCCGTGTGGTTTAGCTGGTTCAGAGGTAGGTAAAGTGACCAGAATTGGTTCCTTTTTATCTTCTCTAGCTTTCCTTAAACGTGGAGTGAGCTGAACCGCACCCTGGTTATAATCAGAGGCAGGTCTGGTTTGCAAGCTTATACTGCTTGACCTTTTGGCATGCTCACCATCTTCCTGATCCTTCCTAATGAGGACTTCAAGTACTTCTTCCACCTGACCTCCAGTAGCCCCAATACTGCTGTTAACCTCTACTTCAACGTGAAGTGGGGTTGGCCTCTCCTCCTTCTTTGGCTTTTTAATGTCAGTGGTGATGATAGCTTGGGTGGAACCCTGTTCATTTGTTATTTTAAAATGAAAGGGTTTACGATCTGAGCTACCTTCACCTGGAACAGTAAGTGTGTCTGTCTGTTCACTTTCTTGACGAATATTATGAAGCTGGATATTTTCTACTCCACTTAAATGGTGAAGCCTAGCTTTACCACCCATTTCATGGGCTGCTCTGAATTGAGCTTGCTCGCCAAACAAATCTTTTGCTCTATGGCCAGATTTAGGCTGAGTACTGTTATCTATATTGATTTGGTAAACAGGTTTCACATTCATTAGAATTGGGGAAGCATTACCCATTTGCATTTGTGGCATTGGATGACACAACCCTTGTCCGTCCATCTCATTTCTATATAAAACCTGTGAGTTCCTTGCTAGATCAGGATGCTGAAAAGGAGACCGTACCATATCTGCAGGACTTTTAGTGTGCAATTGTAGAGCCTGTGAACCCTTTGCATCTTGTCCCTGAAAACATTTTTTTGGAGCCAAGTGGTTTTGAGAGAGCTGTGAATGCAGTGCAAAGTTTGCACGGTCCATCTGAGGGTTTCCAGGGTTACCTTGATAAATGATACATACTTGTTCCTGTCTTTCCTTTAGTACTGGAGAATTAGCCTTCAAAAATGCAGCTAATATGCTTGGACTAGTGGAAACAGATTTATTCTCTACATTTGCTACAGCTTGTACTTCGGCGTCTTGAGTAGCTAAAATTTCTACCTGTGATGTCATAGTTCCCATTTCCCTAAACTTGCATACTAATTGCAAATCTAGTGCTTCGTGGTCTCCATTTGTGTTCAAATCATCTTCCGAAATGCTAACATGAGAACATTTGTCAGATGAAAGGACAGTTTGGATATTTTCTACCTTTTCTTCATCTTGAACTATATCCGTGGCATATATTTTTTCTTCCTGAGTGTCTGCTGACATTGTTCCTTTACTAGTTACAGTGATATGCCCATTCTTTACCTCATCCAGGTTTACAGTCTCCATGTTTGGTGACATTTCAGTTAGCTGGGTTGTAGTTGTACAGGTCTCTACTGTAAGCTGTGCTTTAACAACGTCTTCTAATACAGTTCTGTTTTTTTGCAGGTTACTCTCCTCTGTTGCTGGTTCATCACTTGTCAAGTGTGTTACATTGGTTGTTGCTACGGATGTGGCTAATAGTACTGTGTTATCATTAGGAGAGGCATTATAGGTAGGATCTTTAATAGTTTTTGTGTCTTGCTCTGATAAATTATCTGCCCCTGAAGGTGGCAAGGGTTCTGATTGGCTACTAGTCCGAAATAAAGGTGAAGTCTTCTTTGCTTCTTCTGGTTCACGTTCACATTTATTTTCATTATCAGAGCTTTTCACGGATGGATTGCAATTTTGATTTGATAAACAAACATTTGATATTTGTGTAGCATTTCCGTTACTACTGGGTGATGCCTCTTTAACCTGGTGAGACGTTGCCAAGGAAGAACTTTCATCTTCAGCAGATGTGGGTGATGTTTTGGCAGATCCCACAGGATCAGGTACAGTCCCCATGGAATCTTCCTTCCTTGGTTACAGTTTCTAGGCAGGATTGTCCCGAGAGGAAAGGTGGCAGGTTTCAAAAGCTGGTGAAGTTCTTAGACCTTTAAGAAAAAGAAAATATGTGTTATTAGGAAAAAAAATTAAATGACCAAAATTAGACTTATAAATCATTGTCACAAAAAGGATGGTCCAGTGGCGGCTAGAGAAGTTTTAGGATGGGGGGCGCCAGACCCGCCCTTCCTTTTTGACATCTCCCACTTTTTATAAGCCACACCCCTTATAGAATCCACCCACTCCATCCCCTGTATTACACTTGCTTCCACCCATAGTGTCAGGAGTATACAGCTCAGCATCACAGGACAGAGTATACAGCCGCAGAATCACAGGACAGAATATATAGCTCAGCCTTAGTTAGGGTGTATATAGCCCAGCATTACAGATAGGTGTATATAGCATTGATAGAAGGCACTAATGGGCACTGATAGGTGGCACTAATGGGTAATGATAAGCTGCATTTATGAGCACTGATAGGAGGGACTAATGTGCACTGATAGGCTGCACTGGCGATAATGGATAGGTGGTATTGATGAACACTGGTAGGCAGAACTCATAGGCTGCACTAATAGGTGGAACTGATGGGCGCTGATAGACAGCATTGATGAGCACTGATAGATGCCGATAGGCAGCCCTCATGAGCACTGATAGATGGCACTGATGGGCAGCATTGAAGAGCACTAATAGGTGGCACTGATAGACACTGTTAGGTGGTGCTGATAGGCAGAATTAATGGGCACTAATAGGCGGCATTAAAGAGCACTGATAGGTAACACTTGTAGGCAGAATTGATGGGCACCGATGAGCACTGATAGGCAGCATTGATGGACACTAATAGGTGGCATTGATGAGCACTAATAGTTGACACTGATGATTGGGGCACTAATTATCAGTGTAAACAATTTACTGACATTCTTTAAGGTTAACAGCAGTCCTTTCCTCACACAGACACAGCGTGGGAGGAAAGGGAGGCAGATAACTGGCAAGTCTGTTTACATGTGATCAGCTGATCACATGGTAAAGGAGCGCTGTGATTGCGCTGGATGCACGTCCTATGGGGCACGCGGCAGGGGGCCCATCATGGTTTCTTGCACCGGGGCCCTGAAGTTTCTAGTTACGCCTCTACAGCCTTATATTTGTATTTTACAATAAGACATCTCCATATATTTTTTTTCAGTTTTGTGCGGGTACGAGTATGCGATTTATCCACCAAATTCTTGTGTTAGTTTCTCTGCAGTGGTGTATATGTCTATGATGCTTTTGCAAGGCAAAAACACGTTTGCTGAACTTGCCAAATGTTTGTGGAACCTAATGCCCTGTACACACGATCTGAGTTTCCGTTGGAATAAACTCCGACGGGTTTTTCTGACGGAATTCGTTCAAGCTGTCTTGCATACACACGGACACACCAAATTCCGACTGTCAAAAACGCGGTGACATACAACACTACGACGAGCCTAGAAAAATTAAGTTCAATGCTTCCGAGCATGCGTCAAATTGTTTCCGAGCATGCATGTTTTTTTTCTCCGTCGGAGTTCCATACAGATGAACGGAATTTCTGATAGAAGTTTTTTCCGCCTGAATTTCCGACGGAAAAAGTCTGATGGGGCATACACAAGGAATATCCGATGAAAAAAATCCGTTTGACCTTTTCCATCGGAAATTCCGATCGCGTGTATGAGTCATAAGATTCAACTTTTCAGCAACCAAAACCTATATTATTAGGTGTGGGTAAAGTTGGTGATGTTAGTATTTTATTAAACTTTATGATGCCAGTTCGAGAAACATGTAGGCTGCTGTAACTGACTTCCTTTGAAAAAACTAGACAACTGGCTTCTGTCCCACTAAATTTTAAGGAGAAACTTACTGTTAGCTGCACAAATCCACCACTACTAGTATGCTTCATGCCCACCCAACTACAAGTCCTTCACAGTTTACACATCAGAGGATTTTTATTCTTCACAGGCTCAGAGAGGATTATTATTAACACTCATGTACACTACAGCCACAGTCGCTTTGGCCCAGGCATACTGTGTTAACTGTAATATGTGTTACTGTGCATGCCTGGGTCATGGTCACGATCCTGCCTGCACACCACCTGTAAGTCACTGCTTACAGCCTGCACTTTTATTATCATATTTTTATTATACAGGATTTATATAGCACCAACTGTTTGTGCAGCGCTTTACAAAATGAAGTCAGACATTACAGTTACAATACAATTTGGTACAAGAGGAATGAGAGGGCCCTGCTCGTTAGGCATGGTTGGGTACTATACTCCAGCAGTCTTCTGCTCACCACCACCACCTGTATACAGATGAAGGCATCTTTCCTGCTGGCCACTGAAGTTGCCAGCAGAAAGATGTTTAACAGAATGTTTGACACTCCTGATTTACATTTGTAAGATACTCTGATACTACAAAGCAGGGCCGATCCGCCCTATAGGCTCACTATGCAAGCCGCTTAGGGCCCCGCAAAGTTGCAGGGGCCCCCCAAATCATTTTCGGCCCCTCACCCCGCTTCCCAACTCGCTGGCTGCATGGGAGAAGAGGTAAGAAGTCAGCACCCCCCGCTTCTCACTTTAATGTAAGATGTCATTTTCGACATTCAGAACACCCCCTCCCCCCGCTTCTCAACTTTAATGTGACATGTCATTTTGCTTAGGGCCCCAGGGAGGTCAGGATCGGCACTGCTACAAACACCATCTGTTATAAGAGTTCCTGGTGCTATAATCAATGTTTATTATGGCCCAGATTCACAAAGGAGATACGACGGTGTATCTCCAGATACGCCGTCGTATCTCTGAGTTGTGCCGTCGTATCTATGCACCTGATTCTTAGAATCAGTTACGCAAAGGTTTCTATTAGATCCGACCGACGTAGGTCTCTTACGCCGTCGCATCGTAACTGCATATTTCCGCTGGCCGCTAGGGGCGTGTACACTGATTTACGCCTAGAAATATGTAAATCATCTAGATACGCGAATTCACGAACATACGCCCGGCCGACGCAGTACAGATACGCCGTTTACGTTAGGCTTTTCCCGGCGTAAAGTTACCCCTGCTATATGGTGGCGTACATGCGGCGTACCAATGTTAAGTATGGACGTCTTTCCCGCGTCAAATTTTGAATATTTTACGCCGTTTGCGTAAGTCGTTCGTGAATGTGGCTGGACGTAATTTACGTTCACGTCAAAACCAATATGTCCTTGCGGCGTATTTGGAGCAATGCACACTGGGATATGTCCACGGACGGCGCATGCGCCGTTCGTGAAAAACGTCAATCACGTCGGGTCATGGTTATTTTACATAAAACACGCCCCCCTGTTCCATATTTAAATTAGGCGGGCTTACGCCGGCCGATTTACGCTACGCCGCCGCAACTTACGGAGCAAGTGCTTTGAGAATACTGCACTTGCCCGTCTAAGTTGCGGAGGCGTAACGTAAATCGGATACGTTACGCCCGCCTATAGATACGCCGCTGTACGAGAATCTGGCCCTATATCTATTGTAGAGACCTCTTGAGTTACAAAAGCTATCTGTTACAAGGAGTTCTACTGATACTATGAACACCATCTACACTAAGGACATCTGGCACCACTAGCATAATTGGTTACAAAGGCCTCAGATGCTAGAAGCATGGCATTTATTATATGGACCACAGATACAACAGGCACTTCCATATTCCTGTGTCACTCACCAAACAATAGAAATAGTTGGTCTTCAGCAGAGAAAATGGTAGAATTCTTACGGACTATCAAGCTGCCATTTCTAGCCAAAATTCCTTTTTTCCCCCGAATAGAGTGGGGAACAGTTAGAACCTTTGTGTCCTTCCTGCTAGGAAGATTTCCCCTATGCCCCGTACACACGATCGGAATTTCCGATGGACTTTTTCCATCGGATTTTCCGATCGTGTGTAGCCCCATCGGAGCTTTTTCATTGGAAATTCCAATGAATTCCATCAGACTTTAGATATAGAACAAGTTTTATATTTTTCCGATGGAATTCCGATGTGATTTGGCCAGGCAAAAGCCTGATCGTGTGTATGCGGCATTAGACTTCTTTCCTATTGAAAGTTTTGTCACTGGCAGAAAGTGAAGTGAATCTTCAGCAATAAAAATTAAAAGATAACAGAGGTTCTAAGAAGTTGTTCTTCAACCTACCGGTACTCTACTAATTTTCATTAACACCGAGTCACTTTTAGGATCTTTGTCAACAAGCTTTGATGGGCAAATGCAACCTACTTTTGACATACTTTTGATATCAGTTTTAAACACGGACACAGTTTAGGATCATTCAAAATTAATTGACCGGTGCATTAGACCTGGTCTAGCTGCTTTTTCAATCCCATAGACTTGTATACTACATATACGCCATATACTTTGAAGTAAACATGTAGGTTGCTAAGACTATTAAGATATGTGTATATTTTGTACCATCTGGCTATACAGTGTGCTATAGGGATAAATAACTGTGAGGTGGAAGGGGATGAGTATGCATTACAATAGAGATCCAGATGGTCATTATGTGGAATTAGGGATGCTTCTGATTAGGAATTAAGCCAATACTTGACTCAAATCATCATCAACATTATTACAGTTTAACTCATCTTTTGAGGTTTCAGTTAAAATGTCCTTCTCACTCACTAAAATCCCACCTTGGCCTTTATCACACTTTTTTAATAAGTATTAAGTATAAGAAAAAACAAAGAAAACTACTTTTGGTGTGTTAATACATGACTGGAGAAGCACACCCAAATGAATATATTATGAATATAATCTTAAATTAACGGTAGAATTATTTTTAATAGAAATAACCAATAAAATGTCACTTATCAAATATTTTTTTCCCGAAATAAACGTACAGTTAGTTTTAGTTAAAGCTTAACTAACTCCCAGGGTGGATAACAATAAATAATTAAAAAAAATAAAAATAAAATGTTTTTTTTTTTATTTAAATCAGAATTTTTTTAATTTAAATTAGATTGTTATCAAATTTATATTAACAAAATGCTTTTGGAGTAAAAATCTATCTAAAGATAGTTTTTTTATTTAAGATACATTATTAATTTAGTGTATTCATCATGAAATGGAGCTTAGTAATGTAGCTGTATATTCTGCAATATTTACATTTTGTTAAACTCATTCAATGAATCCAAGCTCCGCAAGCTGAGATAACATGCACTGCATTGATGCATTCACACAATTTCACAGTAACCATGAGATAAAAGAGTTCAGGGATATCCCTTTATCCCACTGATTTGCAAATCTATATACACTACAAACTGAATTTTTTAATCGGTTCTGATATCGCTGTTTTATTAACCTGACAGCTTACTATTCTAAATAGGAAACCTTCATTTTGTTTGCAAATATTAAAGTTACCAACTACCAACAAGAATGAGTCCTTACACTTAAAGAGCACCTGTCATAACAGATCCATCATGGCAGCGCCTGTTGCCACCATGTCCCTCACCTTGCTGGGTCAGAGGGACAGAGATGACAGTTGCTCTTTAAAAATTATGATTTAATCAAGCCTTTTTACTAGTGATTTAAATCATGATTTAAATTGACTTGATTTAAATCAAATCCACCCTGCAAACTTCAGACATTTTGTTCAGTATTGGATAACTTAGAAAATATTTAAAACATGTTCTCTTATTTCCTATCCCTGTAATGCCTTTACAAGAAATGAGGCAGCTTTTTTTCTCTTGGATGGTATGCTAAAGCACAGTGTATTACAAACTGCTGTCTACATGGGATTTATCCAATGGTAGTTGCATGCCATTCCTAGGGGAAACTTCACAATGGTGACAATTGTAGACCATGTGTGCACACTGTAAATCAGCATGGCCTCCTACATTCTTAACTAGCCTTTGCTAGCCACGTTCGCTGTACCATTATTAGTATGGCCGCCGTTCCCGCCGCGAGGTTCGAATTTTTTACGTCGTTTGCGTAAGTCGTCCGCGAATCGGGAGTTACGTCGTTTACGTCCACGTCGAAATCAATAGGCCCGTACAGCGTACTTAGCCGCAATGCGCACTGGGAAATGTAGGCACCCGGCGCATGCGCAGTAGCAAAAAACTTCAAAAAACGTGAGGTCAAGCCTCATTACCATACAATACCATACCATACCCTCCAACCAATTTGAATTAGGCGCCCTTACGCCCGCCGCGATTACACTACACCGCCCTAAGTAAGGAGGTAAGTGGCTTTAGAATCATGTACTTGCCTCTCTTACTTAAGGCGGCATAGTGTAAACACGCTAGGCTACGCCGTCTTAAAATTGCACGGCCGTACCTGAATCTACCCATTTGTTTCCAGGCAATTTGCCCCTAATCTTTAAGACCTCATGCACACAGACGTATAGAGACTGCAACATTTTCTAGTGTAAAATCCTTGGCACGTCCCCCCACCCAGGGTGCTGAAGGTACTGCGTAGAGCCACTCAAAAAAATGAATGGTTGTATGTAGACGTACATGTACAAAAAAAAACAATTGCTGTTGATGTGTGTACAGCATACAGTATTTTCCCAAAGAAGTGTATTGGCGTTTACGACCATTCACTTGTGTGGGGGCTGTACGTGGCACTTGCGACTCCTCGGGTATGGAAAAGAGCCAGGGATTTTGCGCTAGATGTGTGCATGAAGCCTTAAAAGCTCAACTCCATCCTATACTGTTTTGTTTTGGATAGACTTGGGAAAAGTAAACATATCTGTCAATTTTATTTTGCTGTCACTGACCCTGTTGGGTAGATGTCTTCTAATTTCCTGTCAATATGACAGCCTGTGGCAACAGGACAAGAAATGAGGGGATAGGTTGTCAGTGGTACAGGAAGACGCAGAAATTAATAATCATTTAAGTTGTAAAGGTTGTAACCCTTGTTACATTTTTAAATTCCCAGTTGTAATCCAAAATCTGCACCCATAAATGATGTCAGTGCAGCATTGCCCCTGTTGGATATCTGTGTATTGTTATGTAGTTGATCCCCATAAGAGGCTGCTTGAGTTCAGAGTGGGACAATTGGATCATACGAATCTTCCAGGATACCTTACTTCAGAATTATAATGCATGGGCCTCACTAGTGCTGGCCATTGGGGGAACTTGTCTCAGGTGCCCTACTCAGTGCCATGTGGTCAATGACACCCCACACTTTATTGCTAAGTCCCTGCACAGCCAGCCAATGATCATTTTACCCTCCACTATTCAGGGACTTCCACATTGCATCCAAGTAGTTTGCTCACCATCAGATTTCAGATCACAGGGACAGTGCAGTTGAGGGAACTCCTAGGCTTCTCCTTGACTTTGACATATCATAAAACCCAGCCAGGGAGTAGCTTCTCTCACTCCACATGGGCATGGCTCTGCATGAGGTCTGGTGAGTGCTTCTGGGAATTCTGGAGAGATGGGATTCTGTGTGCTAGGGGATGATTTATGTTTTGGGGAGTAGGGATTTCGGTGATGGGTATTGGAGACTTCTGTGCTGGACAGTAGAAAATTTGTTGCTATGGGTAGAGGTTTTTATAGACTGGGGTAGCGGATTTTCTTGGGGGATGGGACAAGGAAGAAGTCAGCGGGTACTGCGGATGTCTGAATTTATAGACGAGGACAAGTAGGGGTAGGAATTTGCTTGGGAGGAGGAAGATTCTGTTGTTTTCTGCGGATATCTCTCCCCAGAAGTGGGTGCAAATACCTGTATTATACAGGTATCTGCACCCCCCTGAAAGGTGCCAATTGTGGCACCGGAGGGGGGAGGAATCCAATGAGTGGAAGTTCCACTTTAGGGTGGAACTCCGCTTTAAGAAGGGAGGAGATGAGGGAAGGGAAGGAGGGAGGGAGATACACACTCCTGACCCCTGTACTCTGTTTATTTCATACTCCTGACCCCTGCATGGTACATTACAAACTCATGACCCCTGGACCCGGTACACTGGGCTGTACATTGCATGCTACTAACTCCAGGACTCTGTACAAGAGGCTGTACATTACATGCTAATGACCCCTGCACTCTATATGCTAAACTATTTATAAAATGACTCTGGCACATGTGTGAGCAAGCTTAGGTTTTATTTAAGACCTATAAATTTGGGCAACCTGCTCCCGCTGTGATTGGACACAGAGGGGAAGATGGAGATCTTGTGTTTCTGTCAAGCAAGAACACGGAGCTCTGTCTTCCCCCAGTCAAAACACCCCCCTCCACAGTTAGCAAGCACTCCCAGGAAACACATTTAACCCTTTGATCGCCCTTGATGTACTGTTTTAAACCCCTAAGGCCGCGTACACACGGTCGGTCAAAACCGATGGAAACGGACTGAAGGACCGGTGTGTGGGCCCCATCGGTCAGTTATCCTTCGGTCAAAAATTTTGGAACTTGCTTTAAAATTGAACCGATGGACGCCTAACCGATACGTCAAAACCGACGGTTAGTATGCAAAAGCATCGGTTAAAAACCTGTGCATGCTCAGAATCAAGTCGACGCATGCTTGGAAGCATTGAACGTCATTTTTCTCAGCACGTTGTTGTGTTTTACGTCACCGCGTTGCACTTGATCGTTTTTTTAACTGATGGTGTGTAGGCACATCAGACCATCAGTCAGCTTCATCGGTTAACCGATGAGAACGGTCCTTCGGACCGTTGTCATCGGATGGACCGACCGTGTGTACGCGGCCTAAGGTGTGGAAAGGCCTGATGCACACCAGCAACCCTCTTAAACAGATACTTGGTTCCAGGTTTGTAACTATAGATCATGAGTTCCCCCATAAGTAAAATTATAATGGGGTCCTCCTGTGGATAGACATTGTCAGGCGAAAGCAGCAGTGCAAGGAATAACATTTTAACATTAGTAGTAGCAATAATAACATTCAAGATATTTCATATAATTACATAATCGTTAGTGTTCCAGCACAACAATTACTCTAATACCCTAATGCCGCGTACACACGGTCGTTTTATGCAATGTAAAAAAACGACGTTTTTAAAAACGTCAATTTAATTGATTGTGTGTGGGAGAAAACGTCGTTTTATGTCTTCTGAAAAACGACCAAAAAAAATTCAAGCATGCTTCAATTTTATGTGTCGTTTTTCAAAACGACGTTTCAAACGACGTTTTTGAACCCGCGCATGCCCAGAAGCTAGTTATGAAGCGAGCTTCAATGGAAAAAACGTGGTGAACGTAACCTCGCTTTGCTAGAGGATTGTGAAAAACGATGGTGTGTAGGCAACGTCGTTTTTGAAAATTGAAGTTTCAAAAACGTCGTTTTTTACTTCACAGAAAACGTCGTTTTTTTACATCGCATAAAACGACCGTGTGTACGCGGCATAAGACACTTATTTAAACTCTGGAATTTTTGCAGAACTACAAATCTCAACTGTCTTTTTAGGGTTTAGCTAAGAAGATATTCTTAGAATTTTCTAACAGCCATTGAAAGACTACATTAGGCATACAGAATTAAAACAGAAGTATGGCCAAAGCTCTTTTGACCCTACTTCTCCTGTAGGTCACAAGTGTGCACTTCGTTCTGCACTACTGTGACCCAGGTTTAGCCAACAACAGGCTAAAGTCCGCTGTCGGCTGATATCACTAAGCTGAGGGCAATAAATATACACTGCTAATACAGCTAAACAAATTCCTCTAAATACAAATGTTATATACCCTATGTATGTGAGCAGTGGCGTTGCTAGGGGGGTGCGGGGGGTGCGGGCCGCACCGGGTGACACCCACTAGAGGGGTGACACCATCCCGATTTAAAAAAAAAAAAAATTTTTTTTTTTTTTTAGCTGACATGACCAGAGGTGCAGGTGGCTGTGTAATGTAAAAGGGGTGCAGTGATGCAGGGTGTTGTGTAATGTAAAAGGGTCCAGAGGTGCAGGGGGCTATGAGATGTAAAGGGGGCCAGTGATGCAGGGTGCTGTGTAATGTAAAGGGGTCCAGTGATGCAGGGTGCTGTGTAATGTAAAGGGGTCCAGAGGTGCAGGGTGCTGTGTAATGTAAAGGGGTGCAGAGGGCTGTGTAGTGTAAAAGGGTCCAGAGGTGCAGGGGGCTATGTGATGTAAAGGGGTGCAGAGGTGCAGGCGGCTGTGTAATGTAAAAGGGGTGCAGTGATGCAGGGTGCTGTGTAATGTAAAGGGGTCCAGTGATGCAGGGTGCTGTGTAATGTAAAAGGGGTGCAGTGATGCAGGGGGCTGTGTAATGTAAAGGGGTCCAGAGGTGCAGGGTGCTGTGTAATGTAAAGGGGTCCAGAGGTGCAGGGGGCTATGTGATGTAAAGGGGTCCAGTGGTGCAGGGGGCTGTGTAATGTAAAGGGGTCCAGTGATGCAGGGTGCTGTGTAATGTAAAAGGGGTGCAGTGATGCAGGGGGCTGTGTAATGTAAAGGGGTCCAGAGGTGCAGTTGTGGAGAGGGGTACACAGTAGTAACAAAAAGATATTGAAGGATGCAGAGGTATGCAGGGGGCACAGTGGGGTGTTTTTACATTTTAACGTGGGGGGGGGTGCCAGATATTGGATCCGGCCCGGCTGCCAAATGCTCTAGGTACGGCCCTGGCCTATAGGCTCCTGAGATGTGAATTCGGGTTCTGGAGAAAGAGAGGTGGGAGGAGGGGGACAAAGAAAAATGGAGAGAAAGAAGAAGGGATAGAATGAACAAGAAAGATGGATAGGGAGAGAGAGAAAAGGGGAAGAAAGGAGAACAGAGAGCAAACAGTAGGGTAAAAAATATTTGAAAATTTTTATTGGGGGGGGGGGGGGGGGGTGACACCATATTTTACCGCACCAGGTGACACCAACCCTAGTGACGCCACTGTATGTGTGTACAACAACAATTATTCTTCATATTCGCATCGTACACATTCCTGGATGAGCTCTTGAATTTGGGTGCTGTAGCAACAACCAGCTGGATACTGATACAAGTCACAATGAGAATATTTGCCAGCACACCATGGAACAACATAAATAACGTCCAAATGGATGATTTATTGCATGATCACAGCACAAAGAGAGTACAACGTTTCGGAGCCACGCAGGACCCCTTCGTGAAGAAGGAGTCCTGCGTGGCTCCGAAACGTTGCACTCTCCTTGTGTTGTGATCATGCAATAAATCATCCGTTTGGACGTTATTTATGTCATTCCATGGTGTGCCGGCAAATATTCTCATTACTTTAACAATTAGACGCCTATGTGAAGCCAAGCTATCGACAAGAAGCCTCCTACAAAGTCCTATTATTGAAAAAAACTACATGTGCTAAAAAGATTACAATTTGCCAAAGAACGCATTGACTGGCCTATAGAGAAATGGCGCAACATTTTGTGGACCGATGAAAGCCAGTTTGTCAGACGACCCCCAAACACTGAATTCAAGCCACAGTACACTGTGAAGACAGTGAAGCATGGTGACTCACGCATAATGATATGGGGATGTTACTCATACTATGGTGTTGGGTCTATTTATCGCATACCAGGGATCATGGATCAGTTTGAATACATCAAAATACTTAGAGAGTTCATGTTGCCTTATGCTAAAGAGGAAGTGCCCTTGAAATTGGTGTTTCAACAAGACAATGACCCCTACTTTGGAGCTATATCAGCTTCAACTCTTCTGGGAAGGCTGTCCACAAGGTTTAGGAGTGTGTCTATGGGAATGTTTGACCATTCTTCCAGAAGTGCATTTGTGAGGTCAGGCACTGATGTTGGAGAAGGCTTGGCTCTCAGTCTCCGCTCTAATTCATCCCAAAGGTGTTCTATCAGGTTGAGGTCAGGATTCTGTGTAGGCCAGTCAAGTTCTTCCAACCACAAACTCGCTCATCCATGTCTTTATGGACCTTGTTTTGTGCACTAGTGCGCAGTCATGTTGGAAAAGGAAGGGGATTATAGTGTAGGGTTGTTTTTTAGGGGTTGGACTTGGCCCCTTAGTTCCAGTCTTAAGGCGTCAGCATACCAAGACATTAGGACAATTTCATGCTCCCAACTTTGTGGGAACAATTTGGGGATGGCCCTTTTCTGTTCCATCATGACTGCGCAATTGTTTTCTGTGTGTCCCCTTCACACTGCAATGCAGAGCACCTTACAGAACCATGGCACTGTACAGCAGTATGTCATGATTGAAGTGTACTTTTGTACAATTCAGATAAAGTTTGTACAAAAATATAAAAAGTAAATAATGCACCACACTGCCCCCTACCGCAGTTGGGAACGGACATCGAACGGAGAAATAAAGTGCTCCTACAGCTGTCTGTTCTAGTGTGAATTCACCCTAAAACCCCTTCATAGTTGCCATAGCAGATGGTCAAACCCAAGAGGTTAGGTTCAGGATTGCCATTACCCAAATCCCATTCGACTTACACTTGTGCGATCACAGACTTTGCATGTGTTCGCGCCAGATTGTATGGCTGAATTTGCATTGCATTCACACCAAAATAGGGCAGGACCCTTTTTTTGGTCCGCCCTGGTATCGGATTGCATTGGTGTTCATACCTATGCGATCCAATTCTTGCACCATTTGACACTGCGATTTGCAAAACAATCTGGGGGTATCATTAACTTTGTATTGACACCCACAGAGGTTTGCTTAGGGCAGTGTGAAATGCCTGTGTAAAAAATGCAATGCGGAAACCCACATAGGAATCGTGCTGGTTCCCGCATCGCATATGTGTGAACCTATCCTCAGTGCAGGGCAGCCATCAGGAATTATGGGTCCCCTTACACAGCTTCAGGCATGGGCCCCCTGGAGCAGAGAACGGGGGGGGGGGGGGGGTGCTGCCGCCTGAAATTGAGAAGTGGGGGGGGCCCTTTATTTACAAAAAAAAAGAAGAAATAAAGAAAAAGAAAAAAAAAAGGGGGTAGCCATCCGGGGCCCTGGGGACCTCTGGGCCCTTTAACCACTTAACCACCAGCCGCCGTCATATAACGGCGGCAAGGTGGTTGCTTAACTGGGGGTCGCCGTTATTTAACGGCGCCCACCAGAAGCAGTAATGCGCGCCGCCTCGGGCGCGCACACTGAAAATTCTGTGCGCGCCGGGTCTATGAGACCCGGCGCTACACAGATCTCGGTAACTGACCGACAACCGCGGTCTTTTACCATGTGATCGCGCCGTCCAATGACGGCGCGATCACAGGTAAACAAACCGGCGTCATTTGATGACGCCGGTTCCTCCCTCCTCTCGCTGTACCGATCGGTACAGTGTGAGAGGAGAGCGCGGATGGCAGCAGCAGTGTGGGATGGATCTGTGACTATTGCAGTCACAGATCCATCCATCCCTGCTCAGCCATCCCTGCATTAACCCCTGCAATACTCTGCCTTCCCTGTGCAATACTCTGCATTAACCCCCTGCAATACTCTTCCTTCCCTGTGCAATACTCTGCATTAACCCCCTGAGATACTCTTCCTTCCCTGTGCAATACTCTGCATTAACCCCCTGCAATACTCTTCCTTCCCTGTGCAATACTCTGCATTAACCCCTGCAATACTCTGCCTTCCCTGTGCAATACTCTGCATTAACCCCCTGCAATACTCTTCCTTCCCTGTGCAATACTCTGCATTAACCCCCTGAGATACTCTTCCTTCCCTGTGCAATACTCTGCATTAACCCCCTGCAATACTCTTCCTTCCCTGTGCAATACTCTGCATTAATCCCTGCAATACTCTGCCTTCCCTGCGCAATACTCTGCAATGCTCTGCCTTCCCTGCGCAATTACTCTGCAATACCCCCTGCGCAATAATCTGCAATACCCCCCGCGCAATACTCTGCAATACCCCCCGTGCAATACTCTGCAAAACCCCCGCGCAATACTCTGCAAAACCCCCGCGCAATACTCTGCAAAACCCCCGCGCAATACTCTGCAAAACCCCCACGCAATACTCTGCAAAACTCCCGCGCAATACTCTGCAATACCCCCGCGCAATACTCTGCAATACCCCCGCGCAATACTCTGCAATACCCCCGCGCAATACTCTGCAATACCCCCCACACAATACTCTGCAATACCCCCGCACCATACTCTGCAATACCCCCGCACCAATACTTTGCAATACCCCCCGCACAATACTCTGCAATACCTCCCGCACAATACTCTGCAATACCCCCGCACAATACTCTGCAATACCCCCCGCACAATACTCTGCAATACCCCCCACACAATACTCTGCAATACCCCCCACACAATACTCTGCAATACCCCCCACACAATACTCTGCAATACCCCCGCACCATACTCTGCAATACCCCCGCACCAATACTTTGCAATACCCCGGCCAATACTTTGCAATACCCCGGCCAATACTTTGCAATACCCCGGCCAATACTTTGCAATACCCCCCGCACCATACTCTGCAATACCCCCGCACCATACTCTGCAATACCCCCGCACCAATACTTTGCAATACCCCGGCCAATACTTTGCAATACCCCGGCCAATACTTTGCAATACCCCCGCACCAATACTTTGCAATACCCCAACACCAATACTCTGCAATACCCCAACACCAATACTTTGCAATACCCCGGCCAATACTCTGCAATACCCAGAAAAAAATGTGTTTTAACCACTTCCCGCCCACGTCATATGAGGTCCTTGACTTTGTGCAGGGATATCTAAATGATGCCTGCAGCTACAGGCATCATTCAGATATCATTTTTTTCAGCCAGCGATTCCCTACACCATAAGAACGATCATGGCGGCTGTTCCGCCTCTTGATCGTTCTTACGGGAGGCAAAAGTGGACGTCCCCACTCCCTTCGCCCTCCGGTGCTTCTTCTGACTCACCGCTGCGATCGAAGCCAGGATCGTTTTTTTTTTTTGTTTTTTTTCAGGCTTCCCAGCCTAGAGGTGAGATGTGGGGTCTTATTGACCCCATATCTCACTGTAAAGAGGACCTGTCATGCTATATTCCTATTACAAGGGATGTTTACATTCCTTGTAATTGGAATAAAAGTGATCAAAACATTTATTTTTGGGGAAAAACGTGTCAAACTAAAATAAATAAAGTAAAATGAACAATAAAAATAAAAAATAAATATTTAAAGCGCCCCTGTTCCCGCGTGCTCGTATACAGAAGCGAATGTGTACGTAAGTCCCGCCCACATATGAAAACGGTGTTCAAACCACACATGTGGGGTATCGATGCGAACGTTAGAGCGAGAGCAATCATTTTGGCCCTAGACCTCCTCTGTAACTAAAAACATGTAACCAGTAAAAACATTTAAAACGTCGCCTATGGGGATTTTTAAATAGCGAAGTTTGGCGCCATTCCACAAGCGTGTGCAATATTGAAGGGTGACATGTTGGGTATCTATTTACTCGGCGTAACTTCATCTTTCATATTATGCAAAAACATTGGGCTAACTTTAATGTTTTTTTTTTTAAAAAGCACAAAACTGTTTTATTTCCCAAAAAAATGCGTTCGAAAAATTGCTGTGCAAATACCATGCGCGATAAAAAGTTGCAACGACCGCCATTGTATTCTCTAGGGTCTTTGCTAAAAAAGCATATATAATGTTTGGGGTTCTATGTAATTTTCTAGCAAATAAATGATGATTTTTACATGTAGGAGAGAAATGTCAGAACTGGTCTGGGTGCTCCAGAACGCCTGATGGTGCTCCCTGCATGTTGGGCCTCTGTATGTGGTCACGCTGTGTAAAAGTCTCACACATGTGGTATCGCCATACTCGGGAGGAATAGCAGAATGTGTTTTGGGGTGTATTTTGTGGTATGAATATGCTGTGTGCGAGAAATAACCTGCTAATATAAAACTTTTGTGGAAAAAAAATAAAAATAAAAAAAAACTTGATTTTGCAAAGAATTGTGGGAAAAAATTACAACTTCAAAAAACTCACCATGCCTCTTTCTAAATACCTTGGAATGTCTTCTTTCCAAAAAGGGGTCATTTAGGGGGTATTTGTACTTTTCTGGCATGTTAGGGTCTCAGGAAATGAGAAAGGCCGTCAGTACTTCAGATGTGATCAAATTGATACATTTTCAGTAATTGGTACCATAGCTTGTAGACCCTATAACTTTCACCCAGACTAAATAATAACCCAATTTTTTTTTTTTAACCAAAGATATGTAGCAGTATACATTTTAGGCCAAATTTATGAAGAAAAATTCATTTTTTGCAAAATGTTATAATAGAAATGAAAAAAAATTCATTTTTTTACAAAATTTTCGTTCTTTTTTCATTATTAGCGGAAAAAATAAAAACCGCAGAGGTGATCAAATACCACCAAAAGAAAGCTCTATTTGTGGGAAAAAAAGGACAAAATTTCATTTGGTTACAGTGTTGTATGACTGAGTTATTGTCATTCAAAATGTGAGAGCACCGAAAGCTGAAAATTGGTCTGGTTATTAAGGGTGTTTAAGTGCCCAGTTGTCAAGTGGTTAATAAAAAAATAAATATATATATATATATATATATATATATATATATACAAATTATTATTATTTTTGCCATCCGGGGCCCTGGGCCCTTTAATAATAATAATAATAATAATAAATATATATACATATATATATATATATATATATATATATATATATATATATATATATATATATATATATATACACATACATACATACATACATACATACACACATATATATATATATATATATATATATATATATATATATATATATATATATATATATATATATATACACATATATATATATAAAATAAATAAATAAATATATATATAAAAAAATATATATAAAAAAAGGGGGGTTGTCATCTGGGGCCCTGGGGATCTCCAGGCCCCCCGTACCCCTAAAAAATAAAGAAAAAAAAGGGGAGTTGCCATATTGGGCCCTGTGGGCCTCCGGGACCCTGGGGACCTCTGGACCCCTTACAGGTGTACTGCCTGTACCCCACTGATGGCGGCCCTGCCTCAGTGTGTCAGTCTTTACAGAAAAAAATAATATTACTAGTTTGCATGGATTTACCCTTGAATTCTTCAAATGTCAACTTCTATATACTTAACAGCCCGTACAAAAATATTGCGATAACTTTTCCAGAGGTAGTCTAAGGCCCCATACACACGATAGAATTTATCCGCGAATACGGTCCAGCGGACCGTTTCCGCGGATAAATCCTCTCGAGGATTTCGGCGGATTTTCATGCGATGGAGTGTACACACCATCGCATTGAAATCCGCGCGGAAATCCTCTGGCGATGACGTGTCGCGCCGTCGCCGCGATTATGACGCGGCGACGTGCGCGACGCTGTCATATAAGGAATTCCACGCATGCGTCTAATCATTGCGACGCATGCGGGGGATCCCTTCGGACGGATGGATCCGGTGAGTCTGTACAGACCAGCGGATCCATCCGTTGGGATGTACTCCAGCAGATGGATTTGTTTGGCATGTCAGCAAATATTCGATCTGCTGGAATCCATCCCAGGGGAGATATATCCGCGGAAACAGATCCGCTGGAGTGTACACACCATAGGATCTATCCGCTGAAACCCATTTGCTGGGATTTATCTGCGGATGGATTCTATGGTGTGTACGGGGCCTTAGGCCCCGTACACACGAGAGAATTTATCCGCGGATATGGTCCAGCGGACCGTTTCCACGGATAAATCCTCTCAAAGATTTCAGCAGATTTTAATGCGATGGAGTGTACACACCATCGCATTGAAATCCGCGCGGAAATCCTCTGGCGATGACGTGTCGCGCCGTCGACGCGATTATGACGCGGCGACGGGCGTGACGCTGTCATATAAGGAATTCCACGCATGCGTCAAATCATTACGACACGTGCGGGGAATCCCTTTGGACGGATGGATCCGGTGAGTCTATACAGACGAGCGGATCCATCCGTTGGGATGGATTCCAGCAGATGGATTTGTTGTGCATGTCAGCAAATATCCGATCTGCTGGAATCCATCCCAGAGGAGATTTATCCGCGGAAAAAGATCCGCTGGCGTGTACACACCATAGGATCTATCCGCTGAAACCCATTTGCTGGGATTTATCTGCGGATGGATTCTATGGTGTGTACGGGGCCTAAGTGTTTTAACAAGAAGGTTTAAGAAATCTAAATTCTGCATTTGTCAATTCTGACATTTTAAATAAAGCCAAAATCCATTAAGAATGGTTGAGCTTTAACATGCACACATCATATGCCTAAACCAAGCATATTCACTAGAAAATGTCACATTACTTCAAGTGCACAGAATCATTTGCATGGCTTAATCAAAAAATACCATGGTCTATGATCCTGTTTATTCTAATACAACATCAAATGAGCTGTGCTGCTTTATTGTAAAGTTAAAAGTCTCATCACGTTGGGATTTAAAGCGGTTGTAAACCGCATATATAATTTTTTTTTTTTTTTTTACCTGCAAGGCAAAATGCATAATCAGCTAGTATGCACCGCATAATAGCTGATTATGAAATACTTACCTAAAAACGAGGTGAACAACACTTACCTGGTTCACGCCGAGCGAGATGTCATCTTGCTCCGGCGTGTCTTCCGGGTATCGCCGCTCCAGCGCTGTGATTGGCTGGAGCGGCGCCGCTCCAGCGCTGTGATTGGCTGGAGCGGCGATGACGTCACTCCCGCGCATGCGCGCGGGAGATTTAAAAATCGGCAAGGTCCGGCGGCTGCCGGATCTTCCGCCGTGGATCCCCCCTGCGCATGCGCCGCCCGCATTGCGAGGGGAATATCTCCTAAACCGTACAGGTTTAGGAGATATTCTTTTTACCTACAGGTAAGCCTTGTTATAGGCTTACCTGTAGGTAAAAGTGCAAATTTAAGGTTTACAACCGCTTTAAAGAGTACAGTTCAACAGTGCTGGAATGATTGAGATGTGCTGAGCTGAATACCAATGTGCTCATCCCCCACTCTCTGCGTATGATGATGAGCATAAACACTCAGCACAATGGTCAATGTACGTGAATTTACCCTGTGTGTGTCTACCATCATGATGATACTATATTTAGCAATCCATTGCTAAGCGTCTGTTAAAAGCATCCATTTGTAGTATTTAATTGGACCCATCATTAACTTTTTTTACAGCCATAGAGAAAAATACAACTGTATTGGATGATAATATATATATATATATATATATATATATATATATATATATATATATATATATATACGCACACAGTATACACACACTATCTTACCAAAAGTATTGGGACACCTGCCTTTACACACACATGAACATTAATGACATCCCAATCTTAGTCCGTAGGGTTCATTATTGAGTTGGCTCTTAAAGCGGCTGACGTACAATGACAGTGATTCGCCCAGGAAAGTCAACCTGGTCCTTAAGAGGTTAATGACATCCCAGTCTTAGTCTGTATGGTCCGTAGGGTTCAATATTGAGTTGGCTCTTAAAGCGGCTGACGTACAACGACAGTGATTTTCCCAGGAGAGCCAACCTGGTCCTTAAGCGGTTAATGACATCCCAGTCTTAGTCTGTATGGTCCGTAGGGTTCAATATTGAGTTGGTCCCCGCTTTGGAGCTATAACAGCTTCAACTCTTCTGGGAAGGCTGTCCACAAGGTTTAGGAGTGTGTCTATGGGAATGTTTGACCATTCTTCCAGAAGCGCATTTGTGAGGTCAGGCACTGATGTTGAACGAGAAGGCCTGGTTTGCAGTCTTTGCTGTAGTTCATCCCAAAGGAGTTCTATCGGGTTGAGGTTAGGACAATGTGCAGACCAGTCAAGTTCCTTCACCCCAAACATGCTCATCCATGTCTTTATGGACCTTGCTTTGTGCACTGGTGCGCAGTCATGTTGGAACAGGAAGATATCTTGGCATGCTGACACCTTAATGGAGTTCCCCTCAATGAAAATAAGGGGCCAAGACCAACCCCTGAAAAACAACCCCACACCATAGTCCCCCTCCACCAATTGTGTGTATATATATATATATATATATATATATATATATATATACAGCCCTCAAAATTTCCACTCGCCTGCTAGCATTTGGCGAGTGGATTTAAGCTGGGGGCGAGTGATGACAGGGCTGCATGACCAATGTCCCTTCAATCTGTGCCTACACTTAGAGCCCCGATGCGATTGGCGGCCGAAGAGGAAAGGTGCATGCTCGGGAAAAGTAGTCTGAGCCGCGCACAGGCAGAGCAGTACACAGGTGCTCTCCTTACAATTCTCATTAAGCCATGGGACCTAACAGTATGACCTCTCTGCGCCTGCCCCCCTCCCCCCGACCAATGTAGCTAGAGAGCAGGGAGCAGGAGTCAGGTGGAGGATTGCGAAAATTACCACTCCGGGTGTCCCAGGTAGGCAGTGCAGCGCTCACTGAAAGTTGCCCTGACATGAGAGCGGCAGCCTTCCAGTTTGTGCAGTTTTCTTCTCCTTGTTCTCTATGTAAGTGTCCAGCAGTTCAGCCTGAGCACTGCGAGCAGACTGGTCTCAATGTGTGCTGTGCGCTGTCAATGTGCGCTGTGCTATGGTGTCAATGGCTGTGCAGTTGTGTGGATCTCGGCGCTGGATTGTACTCCCTCCCACTGTGCTGCAGCTCCTCTCCTCACTGCCAGCCTGAATAAAAGGGGGAAGTGGGGACATGCAAGCGTGGAGCCGCATACACAGGCTCCTGATGATGAGAAGAATAGGAGAGGGAGAGAGAGGATGGATGGATGGGAGTTGCAGAGGAGACAGCAAGAGAATGGGGAAGAGATCCAGTTCTAGTGCCCTGTCCCTCTGGTCTGCCCCCAGTGCCCTGTCCCTCTGGTCTGTCCCCAGTGCCCTGTCCCATTTTGTTAAAGTTGTTTTTGGTAATATTTAATTGTGTAACTTGATTCTGCATAAAACATTTAACAGTGTCATTCCATGAGATAATCTACGAGGGAGTGTTTAGGGGCGCAATTAGGCGTGGAGCAGTGTATGAATTGGGTGGGGCAACTGGTGGCGAGTAACTCTTGAGGCCTGGCTAGTAGCTCAGGACTTGAAATTTTGAGCCCTGTATATATATATATATATATATATATATATATATATATATATATATATATATATATTTATAGTTGTCCTTATAAGTTTACATTGGCCATTTTTCAGAGAACATGAATGATAACACAGTTTCTTTCGCTCGTCGACTTAATTTGAGCATACGTGGTTTATTGTGCATCGGAATTGCATACAGACAGACGATTGGCATTTCCTCCCAGAACTTTTCGTGTCGGAAAATTTGAGAACCAGCTCTCAAGTTTTTCTTGGCAGAAATTCCAACCGAAAAATTCAGAATGGAGCCTACACACAGTCAGAATTTCCGACCAAAAGCTTACATCAGACTTTTCTTGTCGGAATTTCCGATCGTGTGTACACGGCATGAGGCTTTCCCACTTACTTCACTGTCCCCAGCTAGTGAAGCGTCTGTACTGGTACTTCTTCAGAACTTCATTCCTTCCAAACTTGCCTATGGTAACAGGAGTGGTTGTCCCTCCAGCAACTGCTTCTCCTTTACCCCAAGCAATGATCAGGCTCCCCTTGGGCCGAGCGTCTAACACATGTGGTTCTGCACCAGACTTCAGGCCTAACCTCTGCTGCTCCTCCTTTATGGAACCTTGAATTACTGGATAGGCCTCACATATGCCTAGAAACCAGTAGGACTCCTGGATAGGCTTCAGGCCTAGCAGCCAGGAGCCGTTTGACACACATCCACCTAGGCGGCAGCCCCGGGCGAGAAGAACCCCGATCAACTGACTTCTCCCAAATAAATAGCCTATACCAGCTTGCAAAGTGGGCAAAAGAAACTCCTGCTAATTGGCTGGGACAACTTATTTACTCATCACCCAATTTCACTGTAATCCATTATCCTAATGCCAAAGGCAACAGTGCCACCTATTGACAGAAGAGAGAGAACAAATTCAACTCAGACTTAGGACAGAAATCAGTGGAACCAAGACTACCAAGTAGCCATTTTAGTTACCACCTAGCAAAACTAGATTTATTAGTAGCCCTGTTTAGGATATATACACACACACAGTATACATACCTCCCAACTGTCCCTGATTTCGAGGGACTGTCCCTGATTTGGAGAAATGTCCCTCTGTCCCTCATTCTCCTCATTTGTCCCTCATTTTGGTCTGATCTATATAGATGTATATAAAATGCACTTTTTATCTATCAAAAAGTGTTTCCCAGCCCTAAACTTTCATCTGATTTCTAAATTGCTGCATTTGTAAATTCCAAAAGCCAATATAAAGGAATAGTAGTGGTAAAAAAAGCACTTGTGGGTTTAACCAATCTTATTTTTTGTACAATTCTCCTTTAAGGGGGCGTGGCAAGGGGTGTGTCCTATGCCTGCATACTTTTGCTGATAGGTGTCCCTCATTCCCATCTCAGAAAGTTGGGAGGTATGAGTTTATATAGTATATGTATTATGCTTTCAATAGAACATTTGGCAAACCAATAGCAGAAAAGAGAAGTCCATAGCTTTAGGTGCAGTGACCTTTAGTAACCAGTCACAATTCAGTCTGCTGAAGTCAGACTAGTACAAGACAGATTTTGATTAGCTACTATGGATTACTGCACTTACCAATAAGAACTCTTTATGTGACCTATAAATGCATAGTGCTTTCGCACATTTTTTATTTGTTATAGTCAGGAGTCAGTACTAAAAAAAATATTTTGGGGCAGATCCACAAAGATCTGCCCCGGCGCAGTGTATCTGAGATACGCTACGCCGCCGTAACTTACTTTTTGTGGTTTGAATCCTGGAAGAATTTGTGACGTAAGTTACGGCGGCGTAGCGTATCTCTCGCGGCGTAACGGCGCCTAATTCAAATCGGCGAGTAGGGGGGCGTGTTTCATTTAAATGAAGCGCGTTCCCGCGCCGAACAAACTGCGCATGCGCCGTCCCTAAATTTCCCGCCGTGCATTGCGCTAAATGACGTCGCAAGGACGTCATTGTTTTGACGTGGACGTAAATTACGTCCAGCCCGATTCACGGACGACTTACGCAAACAATTTTTTTTTTTTTAAATTATACGCGGGAACGACGGCCATACTTAACATTGAGTATGCCACCAAACAGCAGCTGTAACTATACGCTGGAAAAAGCCAACGTAAAAGAATGCGACGGCCGCTCGTACGTTCGTGGATCGTCGGAAATAGCTAATTTGCATACTCAACGCGGAAAACTAGGGGAACGCCACCCAGCGGACGCGGAAAAATTGCATCTTAGATCCGAAGGCGTACGAAGACGTACGCCTGTTGGATCTAACCCAGATGCCGTCGTATCTTGTTTTGAGGATTCAAAACAAAGATACGACGCGGGAAATTTGAAAGTACGCCAGCGTATCAGTAGATACGCCCGCGTACTCGCTTTGTGGATCTGCCCCTGTGTATTTTTTGCCAGGAAAATATAAAATTCTGCATATGAATATTTTATATGTTCATTTTAAGCCAGCAGGTGAGGCTCTATCCTCTTTGTCAAATGTTTTCTGTTATCTTTCTTGCTTAACCTATTTTTGACACAGCTCAATCACGCACATACTAAAAAAGCTCTTTAACCCCTTCACGTCTAAGAGAAAAATCTTAGTGCCGATTCACACAGGGGCAGCACGACTCTGCAAGCCAATCTGCACACGACTTCAGTGGCGGCTTGCAAAATGACTTCTGTATAGAAGTCAATGCAAGTCGCCCTGAAGTCGCCCCCAGGAACCTTTTTCTAAGTCGGAGCCACTTAAGTCGCTCCTATTAGAACGGTTCCATAGTACAGAACGGAGTGCGACTTGTCAGGTGGCTAAGTCGCCTGACAAGTCGCCCCTGTGTGAACCCGCACTTAATGCCTAAGCAAAATTTTGCAACTTTGACTTGTTAGTATAACTGTACACATCATCATAACTACTTTGTGCAGCCAAGTGGGATTATACAGGGGACACATTGGGCTTTCATTTGGTGGTAAATGGTAATGTATATCTCCTGATTTTTTCCTTCATTATTATGACCTTCCACCAAAGAACAACCCAAATAAAACTATCCTGCTCCTGACGATCACAGCGATACCACATATGTGAATGCTAGTTTTTTGTACCCGTAGTACATTTTGCTTCTTTTTTTTTTTATTCTACCTAAAACACACCGTCACTGACACTAACTGATACTGATACAAATTAAAAAAAAAATCTGTCCAAAAAAAATACTGACCCTGGCCTTGACCTTTGAACCTGACCCAAACATTAACTCTGGCACTGACCTAGATCCTTGATCTAGGTATTTTTTATTTAATTTAATTTAATTTTTATTTTTTTACACACACTTTTTTTCTCTCTTTTTATTGTATCTCTCTCCTCCATTTACAAAGAGAGAAAACATGGGGTGGGCTTCACACTGACTGATCACTGTTATAGCCAATCAAAGGCTATCACAGCGATCAGGTGACCCGGCATCGAGGATGAGTTAAAAAAGTTGTAAAGTCTCAAGGTTTTTCACCTTATTGCATTAAAGTGAAAAACCTTCTGTGATGCAGATTCCCCCAGAGACCCCCTTTTACTTGCCTGAACCCGTTCGTTCCAGCATTGAGGATGAGCCCAGCAGCTCCAGCTGCTGTCTCGAGTCCTTATTGAATAGATTGATAGCAGCCATTGGCTCCCGCTGCTGTCGATCAAATCCAGTGATACGAGAGCTGGGGGGGGGGGGGCAAGCCCTGCTGTCTGTGTCAAAAGACACAACAGCAGGACCCAGGAGCGCGCCCACACAAGTGCCCCAATGGAAATTGCCTCTCCGTAGGGGCACTTGCCAAAGAGAAGGAGCCAGGAGCGCAGCTGGGGGACCCAATAAATGGCGGATTGGGGTCGCACTGTGCAAAACCCTTGCACAGAGCAGGTAAGTATAACATGTTTGTTATAACAATCATGCTTTACTGCATATACAGACTGATTTTACTGTTGTGGGTTTAGTAACACTTTAAGCCATGGGTCTGGTGTCTGTACAGTGTGTGTGGACAGTGGAGAAAGCTTGATGAATCTCAGGAGCATGTGTATATTACTAGGCTGTTACCCTAACCCATAAAGTGAAACAGATTGCATGTAAGATTTGAATTTGCCTGTGTGTGGCAAGCCAGCTAAATTTGGGTGAAGTTTCCCTCTAGTGGTGGCGAAAGGTATAACGGGCTTTGACAACTATACCAGAGCTTGTTTTAAAGCGGAGTTCCACTTGTTTTTTTAAAAAGACAGCAGCTACAAAAAGTAATAAACAGACACTCACCTGTCCCACGGTCCAGAGATGCGGCCGCCCATAAGCCTCACTTCTCTCCCTCTCCTCTCCCCTGTCATTGCAAGTGTGGGCACCTGGCTGTAACAGCTTGCGGCTTCACAGCCGGGTGTGCATACGCCTTCTTAGTGGCCAGGCAATCTTCTGGGACCTGTGACGTGTCCCAGGAGGTTGCAGGGAGGGAGGGAGAGAGGAGGAGTCGCTGGGTACTTGTCAAAACTAGGTACCCACTCCCCCTTCAAAAAAATGACATGCCAAATGTGGCATGTAAGGGGGCAAGGAGTGCTTTTGGGTGAAACTCCACTTTAACTGCTCAAAATAAGCTCTACTCTCATTCCTCCTCCACCAAATAAGGTCCTTGCCCTGGTTAGTTAGTCACTGCAGGATCATGTCCTTGACATATGGTGGCAGCAGTGGGACATCAGAGTTTTTTGTGCTGTTTTAAGGTAGCTACCTATCCTCGGATTGGGGCACTTGGGGTCTTTGATAATCTGTAAGTGCTAAATGGATGGCAATACCTTGTTTAATGACTGACCCTTCTTTGTCCATGTACCCTCTGTTCCCCGTCCATGACACAAAGCTTAAACTAGAATATTTTTTAGTAAAAATCTAGATCCTCCAAACTGGTTTTCCAGAAAACAATTATTTGATCTAAAGAAACATCTCAATACACCCATCTACAACCCACAACAAACCCCACCTACCTCAAGCTGCTTTTGTAGTTAGTTAAAGGGGTTGTAAAGGTACAATTTTTTTCCCTAAATAGCTTCCTTTACCTTAGTGCAGTCCTCCTTCACTAACCTCATCCTTCCATTTTGCTTTTAAATGTCCTTATTTCTTCTGAGAAATCCTCACTTCCTGTTCTTCTGTCTGTAACTCCACACAGTAATGCGAGGCTTTCTCCCTGGTGTGGAGTGTCATGCTCGCCCCCTCCCTTGGACTACAGGAGAGTCAGGATGCCCACTAACACAGAGCTTCTTTCTCTATCTGCAATGTAGAGCGCGTCCTGACCATCCTGTAGTAGACTAAATTGTTCCAAGTATTCCTTCAGCAATCATACACATCATTTTACTAAAAAACCCTATTTTGTATCCCTTTGTCACCAGTTATTCTTTCTTCTTTTTTTAACACATGATTGCAAACTGCCTGTCTATTGGACCCTTATCCTATTCTTTATATCCAAGTCACTTCTTGAACCTTATGTTTGGCTTTCATCCTATACATTCAAGCTAAACTGTACTCATAAATTTGACTACAGTATAACTATAATATGCAGGTAAGCTCCGAAACAATCCTAAAGACCTATGTGTACATTGACATGGGTTGAGTTTAGGAGCTTTGGCAAAAAAATGCCCAAAACTCCTAAACTCAAGTTTAGGAGCTGTAGTGTACATGGAGCTTTAGTTTGTTTATGCCTGCTGCATTTGGGGAAAAAGGAAGTGAGAACAAATCTCTCCAAAATAAGGGGCAATCCCTACTTAGATAGTTGTTGCCGCAACAGGTGTCCAAATTCTCCCAACACTTTCTGCCCTGATGACAAGATCAACAGAATAAATGGAGATAATGAACATCCCCAGTGTGTAAACAAACAGGGGTTTGTAGCCCTTTCTCATTCCATCCAAAACTAAAAATAAAATATATATTTTTTGACTAGAGATACTTTTAAACTGGTTATGTATTTTCAAAGGCATACTAAAAATGTAAATAATATTACATGCTTAGCATAAATATGCTATAAAATATGAGGATATCATTTATATACTATATGCAGGTCAACATATATTAATGTATGCATGCCACAAGACTATACAAGGCACCAAGTGGTTCAAAAGGTTTTTCACCTTAATGTCTTTACCTCAATTACCTGCATTAAGTGAAAAAAAAAACAATACTTTGCTTCCCCCACCCCTAAATACTTACTGAGTCCTGTATCGATCCAGCGCTGTACCCATCTGCAGCAGTGATGGTCTCAGTTTCTGGTCTCACAGGACAGATTGATAGTAGCGGGAGCCATTGGCTCCTGCTGTTATTGAAGAGGAAGTGGCCGAGTCATGTGTGTCAATGGATGCACACAGTCAGGCTTGGAAGAGTGCTTGCATGTGTGCCCCTATAGCAAGTGGCTTGCTTTGAAGGCACACAGAGAAAAATAGAAGCAGGTAGTGTCGGTGGGTGAGCCCAGGAGAGGAGGTAAGGGGATGCTCTGTGCAATAACAGTGCAAAGAGCAGGTAAGCATAAACCTCTTTTTATTTTATGTAAAAAAGGAAGACTTTACTATCACTTTAATATTTTTTTTCAGACACTGCTAGTAACAGGTTAAAATTATGTGGTATGAGAATTATTGGGACAAAATAGTAACATTCTAAGCACTGTGATAAAGTTGATGCAAAAAAGACCATATCAATATAAAATTAGGGGTCATATTAAAAAATACAACTTGTTAACCAGGATGTTTTTTAAAAAAGTGTTATTGGAAGTTCCCCTGTATAACAAAATAAATCCCAATATTACAGTTTGTGGAGGATGTCATCATCTTCACTGCAATCACAATCAGCGCCAACGCTTGGATTACTAAGGATTCTTTTTTTATTTTTTCAATGTGTTAGGCCAAAAATTGTGTGCTGCAGGTTCTTTAAATATGGTACAAATCTTGCCATGAGGGCACAGGGTTTACCGAGTAGCGCAAACGATTGAAGTATAAGGTATGCGTTCGCTTCAAAAGCTGGTTCTTACAATTCATATGTTTCTGAAATCTCACACTTCCATACAGTAGTCTTATACAACAGATCAAGGCTTTTTCCACATGACATCCAAGTGGAAAGGTTAAACAGGGAGTTCTGAGTAATTGCCATCTGTTGCCTTCTAGGAAGTAGAAGACACAACCAAATCCATATTCTATCTTCTTAGTCCCGGGTGATTATGCAACGCTGATACATCAGGGTTTGCTGTTGTAGCAAGCAAAAAGTTAATGGTTTTAAGTGTTAGTTCTACATCATGTAAATGTATTTCCTTGTCAAGAATATCTTTATTAAATGCAAGAATAAATTGTACATGAAGCATACATTCGTTACAGTAATCAGGTGGTTATTATAACATAAGATTGACTAACAGTATCATCTTTCTTAAACAACAATAAACGGGAATATTTTAGCCATGTTCTGTGTACTATCGCAGGAAGAGTTTAAGTAGTTAACATAGCCAAATATGTAATCCTTACAACTTGTCCTAGTGGCTAGTGGATAATATATCAAAGATAACACGTCCTCCTTATTTAATGTAACCTTACTACCTATCAACTTTAAATTTCTAAAATGTGCTACCTTTTCAAAGTTAACGGTAGATACACGAGGGTACTACCTTATGCAGTATCAGATCAGGAAAAGGAAGAAGGGAAGAAAAGGAAGGAAAATGGGGGGGGGGGGTCAGGTAAGGAAGTCTGCAGGGATGGGCTAGGATCCGTCGTCAAAGCATGAAATGTACAACGGTTATTTTTGTATAGGAAGGCTACCATGGCATCATTACACCTTTATTAAAATTTTCTGGTATAGCATATTGTATCCAAGGGTTCCATATTTTTTCAAAGTTGGCGATCGTGTCCGTTTCTAACGCTTCCATTTTGGCGTGCGTCATAGCAATATTCATTCTATTTTTTGTTTCCGTCGTTGATAAAATTGGAGTTTTCCAAGCTTTTGCTATGGTTTGTTTGGCTGCCGTAAAGAGTTGTGTTAGTAGCTTGAAGTGCGTGTGTGTTAGATTGATGGGCTTTAAATTCAGTAGTGCCAATTTAGGGTCTGGAAGTATTCTCAATTTAGTCACCGCATTTACCATCTTGAAAATCTTATCCCAGAATTTCTGTACTATTGGACACGTCCACCAAGTATGAAAATATGTACCTTCGGTGATGCAACCCCTATAGCAATGTCCGGTGCAGTTTGGTGCATATTTAGCTATTCTGCTTGGCACCAGGTACCATCTCATTAATACCTTATAGCCCGCTTCCAATGCTATTATATTCGAGGAAGCCGATTTAGTGTTTCGCCATATTTGATTCCAATCCGAGGTATTAAGTTCTATACCCAGGTCACTCTCCCATTTCTGAACATAAGGAAGCTTTGTTGTGTTATTGTGGGATAGTGACTGCAAGTACAGAACCGAAATTGTACCTCTTACATGTGGATTATCTTTACATATACTTTCAAAAGGTGACATCTGTTTTTTCAGAGCCGAAGAGGTCAGATGTGTTTCCACAAATTTTTTTATTTGGAGGTATCGAAACAATTCTGATTGAGGTATACCGTATTTTTTACATACTGTCGGGAAGGGCATGACACCTGATGAATCCAAACATTTATAGACATATATACAGTCTTTCCTTACCCATTCCTTGAATGTGTTAGGGAAGATCCATGCCGGATAAAATGTTGGGTTTTTATAAAATGAAAGCAGTGGGTTGAGAGGGGACACCAGTGAATACTTGGATTTATAGCTATCCCATAGTGAGAGAGAATGTTTAATAATTGGATTGCAGATTTTCCCGCGTAGCTTGGGAAGAATCCATAGTAAGTTAGCTGGAGGGATGGGATCACACTCGGTTGCCTCAATCGCTACCCAGAGAGGTGTTTCCTTTTTTGCATGATATTTGGCCAAGGTTGAAATTTGCACTGCCCTATAGTAGTTTGTAAAATTCGGATATCCTAACCCTCCTTGAGTTTTGGGGAGATGCAAGATTTTCGCCTTTATTCTGGGCCTAGATGTGCCCCATATAAAGGTCGTCATTCTGTTTTGTATTATCCTCAGAAAGTAAGCCGGTATTGGACTCGGGAGCACTCTAAAAAGATACAACAATTTTGGTAATATTGTCATCTTAACTGCGTTGATCCTACCTAACCAGGATAATGGGAGCTGGGACCAGGATTTGAGTAAGTTTGTTATCTGTTTAAGAAGAGGGGGATAATTATAAGAGAATAAATCAGATGTATCAGCCGTTACGTGTGTTCCTAAGTACGGGATGCTCTTATCCGACCATGTAAATGGAAGACCTACTGTGGCTGCACTTAATTCTAGTCTTGAGAGGGATATGTTTAGTGCTACACATTTCTTGGGATTAATGGCTAGACCTGAGAACGTCGCGAATCTATCAAGTATTGGGATGAGATTAGGGCCAGTTACTTGCGGGGAAGAAAGAAATAAAAGAATGTCATCCGCAAATAGGCATAATTTATGTTTATGACCTCCTAATTCTATACCTAGGATAGTGGGGTCTGATCTGATTTTCTGAGCAAGCGGTTCGATAAGGAGGGCAAATAATACATGTAAATGTATTTCAATCAATATCCTCCCTAGTAAATTTCACCAAGACTATTTAATAACACAGTGCAAAGAGCAGTGGTATGCAGTAACCCATGGCAATCAATCATGAATCATCAATTAGCTATTTAAAAAGTGGGTTAATGAGATTTAATTTATTACTGTTATTAAATTAGCTCTTTGAATTCATGCACACATTCTTTAATGGAAGAACACTCCAAAATTAACATATTTCAAATTAATTTAACATATTAAATAGATACTAAAGTTGGAGATGCTTAATATGTATACATAAGATATGGTCACACAGCAGTAGAGATGGGTGAGAGGCTGAGGAGACATGGTCACACAGCAGTAGAGATGGGCGAGGGGCTGAGGAGATATGGTCACACAGCAGTAATAATGGGTAAGAGGCTGATGAGACATGGTCACACAGCAGTAGAGATGGGTGAGAGGCTGAGGAGACATGGTCACACAGCAGTAGAGATGGGTGAGAGGCTGAGGAGACATGGTCACACAGCAGTAGAGATGGGTGAGAGGCTGAGAAAACATGGTCACACAGCAGTAGAGATGGGTGAGAGGCTGAGGAGACATGGTCACACAGCAGTAGAGATGGGTAAGAGGCTGAGGAGACATGGTCACACAGCAGTAGAGATGGGTGAGAGGCTGAGGAGATATGGTCACACAGCAGTAGAGATGGGTGAGAGGCTGAGGAGACAAGGTCACACAGCAGTAGAGATGGGTGAGAGGCTGAGGAGACATGGTCACACAGCAGTAGAGATGGGTGAGAGGCTGAGGAGACATGGTCACACAGCAGTAGAGATGGGTGAGAGGCTGAGAAAACATGGTCACACAGCAGTAGAGATGGGTGAGAGCAGGGGTCAAGTCCTGGGGAAAAAAGTGTGGGAACTCCCACCCAAGATCCACTACCCCACTAAAAAAAAAAAAAATGATACGCTCATATGCATAATTACTAAACTGCATGCAAGTTCTTTCTAAATCCCCCGATAACTCGCAGAAGACCTCTGCAATGTCTCCTGGGAACAATGACAAAAGTTCCCATGAGACATTGCGGCATTGAGGAAGTGACGGAATACCCGCACACTACCCGATGAATCCATATACAGGAAGCGACCAGTAACATAAAGGATTACTAAGATTCGCCTGCCCCTGACAGTGACTCGAGCTGGGCATCGCCGCTTAGTGAAGGATCGGCTCGGCTGCTCCCGGCTGCTCTAGTCCTGCAAAGGGAACTGAGTTCCTGCTGTGAAAAAAGTGCAGGAACTCCGTTCCCACGCGTTCCTGCAGGACTTGAGCCCTGGGTGAGAGGCTGAGGAGACATGGTCACACAGCAGTAGAGATGGGTAAGAGGCTGAGGAGACAAGGTCACACAGCAGTAGAGATGGGTGAGAGGCTGAGGAGACATGGTCACACAGCAGTAGAGATGGGTAAGAGGCTGAGGAGACATGGTCACACAGCAGTAGAGATGGGTGAGAGGCTGAGGAGACATGGTCACACAGCAGTAGAGATGGGTGAGAGGCTGAGGAGACATGGTCACACAGCAGTAGAGATGGGTGAGAGGCTGAGGAGACATGGTCACACAGCAGTAGAGATGGGTAAGAGGCTGAGGAGACATGGTCACACAGCAGTAGAGATGGGTGAGAGGCTGCAGAGACACAGCCACACAAAAGTAGAGCTAGGTGAGAGGCTGCAGAGAGACAGAGTCACACAGTAGTAGAGTTGGGTGGGAGGTTACAGAGATACAGTCACACAGGGTAGAAAAGAGTCAGAGGCTGCAGAGAAACAGCCACACAGAAGTAGAGATCCGTGAGAGGCTGCAGAGATACAGTGACACAGGAGTGGAGATGGCTAATAGGATTCAGAGACACAGTAGTAGAGATGTGTTAGAGAGTAGACATCCATGAGAGGCCGAGGAGACACAGCCACACAGAAGAAGAGATGGGTCAGAGGCTGCAAATACACATTCACACAGAAGTAGAGATAGGTGAAGTGCTGGAGGAGATGGGTTAGAGCCTGCAGAGAGACAGCCACATAGGAGTAAAGATGGATGAGAGACTGCAGAGACACAGCAACAGGAGCGTAGAGATGGGTGACACCTAACACCTTCTCATATACATACATGTGCAAACCTAAATAAATCAGAAATTGTGCAGCTCTATCCTACCACTAGTAATAGATATAGGTGAAATGGAGGCTAGTTTCCCTTTAAGGTAATTAGTATTTTTTGGGCACTATGATGTATCTGTTATGCAGTCTGTAGAGTCTTTAATATAACCTTGTAGACTAATGGGGGGTGGTAAATGGCTGTGCATTAGGTAGTATGTTGATACATCGGGTGAGAAGTAAGTAAAAATTAAGATTTGTGAATGCTGATGTATGGTCCACAGTATTATGGCGCCCGTAGGTAATAGAGGGTACTAGCACCAGGCTTCATTAAAATGGCAGATGACCATATAAATATAAATAGTGAGAGTGTCATGGCGTCCAAAAAAATCCCCCTGAGGAAGCCTTGTGACCCTGTGGTGTAACGCGTTGTATGTGTGTGCGGGAGCATACTAACGTCACCACGCTCGTAGTCTGGAGAGGAAGCAAACACATATCGCTGAGCTGTTACAGTGTCATGGATACAGGCAGTTTTATGCAATTGCCGTGAAAGTGTGGTGCACTACAAGCACCAATCATGTGTGAGTAGTTTTAAGGCATGTAAACAATGTTTTTTATATTTAACAATATAAGCACTATTGTTGGCGATTCCTTCCTTTTCCCTATGGCCATGGCTATACCTTACATGTTATAAGGGCACTCATGCAGCAGCAGCAATAAGAAAGGAAGAAGGAGGGCTTAAGAGATTCATTTTTAAGTAAGCAAGGAAGAGTTTTGCATGAAGAGAAAGCACTATTTGCTTTGTCATTTTATTTTGGATTATGATTTGGATTATACTGGATTGTTTAGGACTTTATTTTGGGATTGCACTTGTTTAGTATTATATATGATATTTTGTGGAATGACAACAGATGTTTTGAGTTTAAGCCTGTCCTAATGTATAATTAAAGGGGTTGTAAAGGTTGTTTTTTATTTTCTAAATAGGTTCCTTCAAGCTAGTGCACTGTTGGTTCACTTACCTTTTCCTTTGATTTCCCATAAATGTTTTTTTTCTTTGTCTGAATTTCTCCCTTCCTGTTCCTCCTCAGTAAGCTTGCCCCCATCATCCGAGCCGTTCTGGCTGGGGGTTAGTCCCTGCAAGGATGTTGTCCCAAGGGAGGGGGGGAGCACGCTGATTAACCCCCAGCCAGAACGGCTCGGATGATGGTGGAAAGCTTACTGAGGAGGAACAGGAAGTGAGAAATTCAGACAAAGAAAAAAAAACATTCAGAAGGGAAATCGAATGAAACGGTAAGTGAACCAACAATGCACTAGTTTAAAGGAACCTAATTAGAAAATTAAAAACAAACCGTTACAACCCCTTTAATAGAGATATATGCACAGGTGTTAACTATATTTTTATTACACTAGGTATATATTTGTTTAGGTAGGATAACGTGGCGCAGCATTTCTGACTTATGTAGGGAATTAGAGGCTGCAGAAACAGCCAAAACAAAGAGAGGGGCTGGCAAAGATCCAGTCACATAGGGCAGAGTAGGGATTAGAGGCACAGTTATACAGAGATGCCGATTTAACCTCTTCGCCTCTCACACATGTTCATCCCCCATGAATCACAGCAATTTTGGACCTGTTTATTTGGCGATAACTTTGTCATTAGTTAAAGTGGAGGTTCACCCAAAAAAATCAATTTTTAACATTACAATCAGCCGAGTTGTCCTAATGACAATCGGCTGTTTTTTTTCCGTACATACCGACTTTCACCGCCGCTTTCGGGTATGTCTTGTGCGGGACTGGGCGTTCCTATCTGATTGACAGGCTTCCGACCGCCGCATACTGCGTGTCACAAGTTGCCGAAAGAAGCTGAACGTCGGTGCGCAGGCGCCGTATAGAGCCGCACCGACGTTCAAATTCTTTCGGCAACCCGTGACACGCTGTATGCGACGATCGGAAGCCTGTCAATCAGACAGGCCCAGTCCCGAAGACGACATACCGGAAGCGGCGGTGAAAGTCGGTATGTACGGAAAAACAAAACAAAAAAAACAGCCGATTGTCATTAGGACAACACGGCTGAATGTAATGTTAAAAAAATTTTTTTGGGTGAACTCCCACTTTAAGGTAACATATATTGTCTTTTCTAAGGACAAACAAGGCTTTCTTTTCATGATATTGTCTTGCAAGAGTTATTATTATTATTTATTTTTTTGCAATCCTCAGAAAATGCAACACAACAAAAGCATGCTTTTTGTTTTGTTTTATTTTTTTTGAGCAGTGTTTAAAAATAATGTTAGTGCACATAAAATGTGACACATTATTCTGTAATTGGTCCTGTTTACGATTACATTAAAATTATGATTCTGATACAAGGCATTGCAAAGTTATTTATCGATAGAGTTTTTGTGTTTTTCAATTTTGAACTTTTTTAAATAGGAAATGTGTAAAAATATTAACACACAAAACAAAAACATTAAATCGGAGTTCCATCCAAAAGTAGAAGTTCTACTTTAAGGCCTACGCCACGTCTCCTGTTTGTGAAACTGCGCTTTTGGGGAGGATGGGGGGGGGCAGGTACCCGATTTTGACAGGTACTTGCTCCCACTTCCGTACCGGTCGCCTAATGCCTCGTACACACGATCTGAGTTTCTGTCGGAATAAACTCCGATGGGTTTTTCTGACTGTCAAAAACGCGGTGACGTACAACGAGCCAAGAAAAATTAAGTTCAATGCTTCCGAGCATGCGTCGACTTGATTCTGAGCATGCATGTTTTTTTCTCCGATGGAAGTTCCACACAGACAAACGGAATTTCCATCGGAAAAAAAAGAGAATGTGTTATCTTTCTTTTCTTTTTTTTTAAAGTGTATTTTGTGCGTGTACTCGAGAGAGGAGCCGGACTGCAGGAGTTGGGAGTAGGCAGGCCTCCCCCAGAGGCAATCTACCACCTTTCTCCATGCCCCGGGTGGCAATGGTGGGTGTCCTCCCACACAGCCCGCCCTACCTGCTCCGCTTTGAAGCCCAACGGGGCAGAGGGACTCCCTATAAGGGAGTGAGAGGATCTAGCCCGCTCAACCAGCGCCGTTAGTCCTTCGCCTCTCTTTTTAGAGACCGTGTGGTCAAAGTGCGTGCATGTTAACCCAATTTTGAGTGCGTGTAAGTGTGGTGGTTTTTGTGGGAGGGGGGTGGGCGTACTAAGCGCAGGCTTACCTCGCATAGCACACCCACCGGGAGCCGGGCTGAGACCACTAAACTCAATTCACATGTAGCTGAGACCGGGATCCGAACCCCTAGCTGCAGAGGCGAATGGCTTGTCAGCGCAGTGCCAATCGCGTTGAGCCACCGCAGCTCCCCCGATGGAAAAAGTCAGATGGGGCATACACACGGTCGGAACATCCGATGAAAAAACTCCATCTGACTTTTTCCATCGAAAATTCTGATCGTGTGTATGAGGCATTAGGCGATCAGAAGTAGAAGTTCTCCTTCTCCCCTCCCTCCCGTTAGTCTCCTGGGACACATGACAGGTCCTAGAAGACTTTGGGACCAGTCACAGAGTGCATTGCAGTGCAGCGGTGCTCGTTAATGTGCAGTGGGCACCCAGCTGTCACAGCCGGGTGCCCATAGTAAAGATGCTGGCACTGCCGAGGGAGGACACAGGGTGAAAACGGCTGGGGTGAGTGCATTGCTGGATCATGGGACAGGTGAGTGTGTATTTATTAAAAGTCAGCAGCTACAGTTTTGTAGCTGCTGACTCTTACTAAACACAAAAATGACTGGAACTCTGGTTTAATAGGCAAAGGGTTCTAAAGGCTCAAGGTGTTTTAGTTTCAAGCAGTTTTCACTCAATGGTCTGAAGATGACTGCTCTGGGCATAACCTTAGTAAATGGATAGGTAGAATGCCCAAATAATTCAGTAAATCACAAAAATATCACCATAACAAAACAAAAAATAAATAAAAAAAAACAAATCTGCCGGAAAATATTCATTGAAGAGAGAAAGAGAAGTTAATTAGGGCTGATTAACCACTTTAGCTGCGGAAAGGTTTACCCCCCTTCATGACCAGGCCATTTTTTGCGATACGGCACTGCGTTACTTTGACAATTGTGTGGTAATGCGACGCTGTACACAAATTAAATTTATGACCTTTTTTTCCCCACAAATAGAGCTTTCTTTTGGTGGTATTTGATCACCCCTTGAGCAACAAACAAAAAAAGACAGACAATTTTGGAAATAAAAAACAATATTTTTCACTTTCTGCTATAAAACATTTTGAATTAAAAAAATCCTCCATACATTTAGGCCAATATGTATTCTGCTATATATTTTTGGTAAAAAAAATCACAATAAGCGTATTATGATTGGTTTGTGCAAAAGTTACAGCGTCTACTATGGGATATTTTTATGGATTTTTTTTTTTTACTGGTAATAGTAGCGATCAGTGACTTATAGCGGGACTGTGACATTACGGCGGACAACTAATTGACACTTTTTTTGGGACCAGTGCTAACAATATGCACTGTCACTGAACTAATGACACTGGCTGGGAAGGGGTTAACATCAGGGGCAATCAAAGGGTTAAATGTGTGCCTAAAATTTGCTTGGTCACTGTGGGGGAGGTGCTTGTGCTATGGGAAGGCAGAGATCCATGTTCCTGCTTAGCAGGAATGGGGTACTTTGATGCAGTGGTGGGCTTAAGCACAGTATGACCATATGGTGTGACCAAATCCCCATACTTCTTATTAAGAGAAGGTGTTTTTAAATAGCCTGTAGAGATTTAAAAGCAGTTTTTTTTTGCATGTACAGTACATGTTGCCGAGAATGTGTTTCTAGCACGACAGCATCGCGCTGATTCTCGGCGACATGGTGCCGACATCTCGCACTCGCTGGACTAGACAAAGCACATTCCAGCGAGCGCGTCATAGAAGCGACGGGATATCCGACTTGGATTCCCGCCAATTCTAGCTGCGGCATTTGGTATGCATCCTGAGAGGGAGAACTCCACGCCAAATTTTAAATAAAAAATCGACATGGGTTCCCCCCCCCCAGTAGCATACCAGGCCCTTAGGTCTGGTATGGGTTGTAAGGAGACAAGGGGGACATAGGGGGTCCCCCTACAATCCATACCAGACCCGTATCCAAAGCACGCTACCCGGCCGGCCAGGAAAGGAGTGGGGACGAGCGAGCGCCCCCCCTCCTGAGCCGTACCAGGCCGCATGCCCTTAACATGGGGGGGTTGGGTGCTCTGGGGCAGGGGGGCGCACTTCGGGGCCCCCCCACCCCAGATCACCCTGTCCCTATGTTGATAAGGACAGGGCCTCTTCCAGACAACCCTGGCCGTTGGTTTTCGGGGTCTGCGGGCGGGGGGCTTATCGGAATCTGGGAGCCCCCTTAAATAAGGGGGCCCCCAGATACCGGCCCCCCACCCTAAGTGAATGAATATGGGGTACATCGTACCCCTACCCATTCACCTGGAGGCAAAGTGTAAAAGTAAATAAACACACGACACAGGGTTTTTAAAATAATTTATTAGTCTGCTCCGGGGGCCCCCCTGTCTTCTTTAGCTCTTTTAGCAGGGGGGGCTTCTTCTTCACCGCCGTCTGGTTCTCTTCCGCTCTGCGGGGGGTCTTCTTCGCTTTCTGGGGGGTCTTCTCCGCTCTCGGGGGGTCTTCTTCTATCTTCTTCGCTCTCGGGGGGTCTTCTTCTATCTTCTCCGCTCTCCGATGTTGACTCGAGCCCCCCCGGTTCTTCTCCCGCTCTCCGGTGCCTTCTCCTTCAGGGCTGGCCGCCGCTATCTTCGTGTGTTAGCTTAATTACTAGCAGGTGGCCAGCCCGCTCTTCTGTGACGTCTTCTTCTTCTCTTCTCTTCTTCTGCCTTCTTCCGATGTTGACACGACGCCTCTTCTCGCTGCAATGACGGGTGCGCGGTTTGCATCTGATTTATATAGGCCTCTCTTGTGATGTCACAGTCCCATCATGCTCCGGTACCTACCCACGTGGTACCTCTTCTCAACGAGATTAAAAATGACATTAAAAAATAATTAACAGACCCATATCCTGGATAGGACGCATAAATACGGTCAAAATGATCCTGGTACCAAAAATACTTTATAAATTCCAACTGATCCCTATAGCCCTACCTCAACAATACTTGAAAATCTTAAACTCGCTACTTATGAATTACGTGTGGAAAAATAAAAAACACAGGATCTCCCTCGCTATACTAAAACAAGATAAACAACTAGGGGGACTGGCTATGCCCGATATAAGGAAATACCATATCGCGGCGGTCCTGTCACGGGTGGTAGAATGGGCCAGAGACAGACGAGGGAAAAGATGGGTACAAATAGAAAAAGCACAAGCCAATGCACAATTGGGTAACATAATTTGGATACCTGCACAATTTAGAGCACTTGATAATAAGACTTTTGACTTAACACGAGATACACTGAAACTGTGGGACAGAACACAGACACAACTGGACATAAAATATAACTCTCCACTAATTAACTTAAAAAATAATGCATATTTTGCACCGGGGGAAACATTTTTTTGGGGGAACTGGATTAGGAAAGATAAATTACACTTGGGTGATATAATAAAAGATGGTGAAATTAGGATTTATGAAGAGTTGAAATCTAATACTGATTCTTGGAATCTAAACAGGTGGCGGTACTCTCAGTTGCAACATTTTACTTGACACCTCCCCCGCCCATTAAGGATGGGGTGGAGTTGACTCCATTGGAGAAACTATGTAAAACTGAGAATTCAAAGGGTTCGGTCTCAAAATTATATAAATTACTTATAAAGATAGATGCACGTGGTGAACCCCCCTTTGTCCAGAAATGGGAAAGGGAGTTGGGTGTTGGTAGAGGGAAAAACACTTCGGATAGTTTAATACAAATGATCCACGCTTCTGCAATCGATATGCGTACCACTGAGACAAACTACAAATGTCTGTCAGGTTGGTACAACACACCGGACAAAACTAGTAAGTTTAGAACAGGCCAGTCGGCTGGGTGTTGGCGAGGATGCCCAGACAGGGGAACGATGGCCCATCTATGGTGGACCTGCCTGAAAATCCAAACATTTTGGGACTCGATTTTGAGCCGAATAAAAGATATAACAGGAAAAGAGATTAGAAAAGATTCCTGGGCTATCCTCTTTCATGGAACCCAAGAGGGAATTAAAAAGTATAGGCAATCTCTCACTCCGCACTTGCTAAACGCAGCAAAAAGGCTTATACACAAAAAGTGGCAGGATACTGAAAGTCCCCAGATATGGGAATGGATTGATGCAGTCGAGGAAACACAAAGGATGGAAGAATTGAGGGAGAGCGTTGTTGAGTCAGATGGAGACCCTAAGGAAAAATGGAAAAAGTGGCAAGAGTTTAAAAAAACTTGGAGTTATGTGGAAAAGTTGAGAGTAGGTTGCTGAAACATCTTGAGAATATAATGACCCAGGCCCCTTTAATTAAGAACTAAGGATAAATCTAGAAAGGTACTACCATAGCGGCAAAATATAACAACAAGAATCAATATGGAAGTAATTGCACTTGAATGTTGATAGAGTCCCGAGAGCCACGAGGGGGGTGGGAGGGAGGGGGATGAAGGGGGGAGCGAGGGGAGGGGATGGTTATTGTATTTTTGAGCCAAGTATGTCCAACCTCAGCTGAGCGAAGGCATCTTCGAATTATTTAAAAAAAAATTATATTATTGCAGTGCTCCCAATCTGTTCAAAGCTTGCATTGATACCCTTGCCACCTTTTTGGAGCACTGGTGATGCAGAAGAATCTAGTGTTCACCATAACAAAACTGGTGGCGGTAATTTCTTTGGATCCTCCTTGAGAATGACTTCACATGAAGCAACATGAAAAGGGGCTTACTCATTCCTGGTCCTTCAGCCATGGGCACACCAGTCATAAAGGCATAAAGGCAAAATAAGCAGAAACAAAAGAAGTAGACAAAATATGAACACACGCCCACCGAATCGGTCATATGTAAAGGTGCTCAGTATGTAACGGTAATAAGTAGCTTTCTACAAAATATATTATGTGGCTTTCTCCTTCGCAGAAAGTAATAAATCATTCAGCTCTCCACAGCACCAATCAATTGGCAGAACAGCTGGTTACAAAGAGCTGCTTGTGAACACTGAAGGTGGGGAACTGTTAATTAAATAGGAAATTTGAGTAAAAAGCCATTAAACCATATTTGATAAAAAAAAAAAAAAAATTGGTGTAAAATTTTTAGGAATTTGTACAATAGTAAATCCCAGTGATATAATCTCAGTGGTGTAAAAACAGTCTGGACTAGATAAGAGATTACCATACATATAGATCTAATTGTTCAGAAATGGGACCAGAAGGCTGCAAATTGTTATTCATTATGAAATGATGTTCCATGCACATCACGTAATCTTTCCTTTTCAGGCAAAATAATAAATGATTCCAAAAACGTGCTCCAACCCACTCAACTGTCAGTGACACACCTACCCAACTGTCAGCCTCCCAGTTAGTGACTGCCTGTCATTCACAAAGCTGGTGTTGTAATAATCTTTTCAGATACAAAATGCCTCCTCAATGCCTGTACACACGATGAGAATATCGGACAAATGATCATCTTTTTTTTTTTACATGCTAGTCTCATATCGAAAACGAATAGGTTACTAGAGTTACAAAAATTCTCATAAACCAGAATACAACTCCTCACAATGATGTAATGCAGTGGTTCTCAACCTGGGGGTCGGGACCCCCTCGGGGGTCAAATGATGATTTGCCAGGGGTCACCAAATCCTGGGCTGTTCCTGAAGCCCGCACCTCTTTTGCAGCCACCCAGCAAGGTTGTCCCTGGAGCCCACAGCCGCCCACTCAGCCTCTTTGCAGCCGCCCATTTAGTTCACAACATGGCTGGGGGGGCAGAGACTCTAGGTCAGCTGACTGGTAAGGAATGTGAAGTGTGAGACATAGTGAGTAACACTACCTGTGATTATAGTTCCCATTAAAAATCCCCACTACAGTTCTCAGATCAGAAAATGACCTTGATCAAGAGCACCTAAGTTGGCTCTCCCACCAGCACTGCCACTCATCCCAACTCTCCCACCAGCACTGCCACTCATCCCAACTCTCCCACCAGCACTGCCACTCATCCCAACTCTCCCATCAGCACTGCCACTCATCCCAACTCTCCCACCCCCCCCCTGCCACTCATCCCAACTCCCCACCCCCAAGGACTAGGGGAAGGAATAAAAATAGAGAATACGTGGAAAGGAAAGAAAAAGAGGGGGAACAACAAATAAAAAGGGAGAGAAAGATTACGAGAAAGAGCAAGAAAGATAGCTAGATTGAGGGATGGGGGAAAAAAAAAGAAGAAATTAGGGTAGAGAGATAAAAGGGAAAGAAAGGAGAACAAAGAGTGGTACATACTAAAATGTACCATAAGGGGTTTTAATACTTCACAAATGTAAGGGTTAGGGGCGCAAATTACTTGTTTTGCCTTGGGTGCTGACAACCCACGCTACGAAATTTTTTACTGTTAGGGGTCCCCCCAACTTGGGAAATTTTATCAAGGGGTCACGGCACTAGGTTGAGAACCACTGATGTAATGTATTGTAATGTATTGTTTTGTTTCTGAGCATGTGCTGTCTAGTTTACTTGTACAGACGAATACTGTAGTGATTAAACTAAAATCGTTTGTTCTGTTAACGTACGACAAACATTTTTGTGCTTGTCCCTTTGGATACTTTTGCATAAACTGTTGTGATCGGCTCTTGAAGGCTGTGTACTAACGATCAGATTATCAGACGATCACTCCAAAAGCCATATTTTTTATCGGATTGTCCCATCGTATTTACTAGGCTTAAGGCATGGTGAATCAGTAACGGCTAGTTTACACTTGCTTCAAAACATGGCTTTAAACAGGCTTTATTAAAGCTCTCTGAAGGCCAGTCAAAGCTCCTGTCACTAAATAAAATGGTTCTCTTACAGTCCTGCTTACACCTTGCTTTTGTTTGGTGCTTTGGTGGAGCTTTGATACTGTACCTGTTGCCGAGAATGTGTTTCCAGCACGACAGCATCGCGCTGATCCTCAAAAAACGGCGTGGGGGTCCCCCCACAATCCATACCAGACCCGTATCCAAAGCACGCTGCCCGGCCGGTCAGGAAAGGAGTGGGGACAAGCGAGCACCCCCCCTCCTGAGCCGTACCAGGCCGCATGCCCTCAACATGGGGGGGTTGGGTGCTCTGGGGCAGGGGAGCGCACTGCGCCCCCCCCCACCCCAGAGCACCCTGTCCCCATGTTGATAAGGACAGGGCCTCTTCTCGACAACCCTGGCCGTTGGTTGTCGGGGTCTGCGGGCGGGGGGCTTATCGGAATCTGGGAGCCCCCTTTAATAAGGGGGCCCCCAGATACCGGCCCGCCACCCTAGGTGAATGAATATGGGGTACATCGTACCCCTACCCATTCACCTGGAGGCAAAGTGTAAAAGAAAATAAACACACAACACAGGGTTTTTAAAGTAATTTATTAGACAGCTCCGGGGGCCCCCCCCTCTCTTCTTTAGCTCTTTTTCCAGGGGGGCCTTCTTCCGCTCTCTGGGGGTCTTCTTCCGCTCTCCGGGGGTCTTCCCCGCTCTCCGGGGGTCTTCTCCCATCTTCTCCGCTGTCATCTCGGCGCTCCCCGGTTCTTCTCCCGCTCGCTCTCCGGTGCCTTCTTCTTCAGGGCTGACCAGCCCGCTATCTTCGTGTGTTAGCTCAATTACTAGCGGCGGCCAGCCCGCTCTTCTTCTGTCTTCCTTTGTCTTCTTCTCTTCTTCCCATGTTGACACGACGCTTCTTCCTGCTGTTATGCCAGGTGCGCGGTTCACACCGATTTATATAGGCCTCTCTTATGATGTTACAGTCCCATCATGCTCCGGTACCTACCCACGTGGTACCTACCCTACCCGGTACCGCGCATCCGGCATAACAGCGGGAAGAAGCGTCGTGTCAACATCGGAAGAAGAGAAGAAGGCAGAAGAAGAGCGGGCTGGCCACCGCTAGTAATTGAGCTAACACACGAAGATAGCGGGCTGGCCAGCCCTGAAGAAGAAGGCACCGGAGAGCGAGCGGGAGAAGAACCGAGGAGCGCCGAGATGACAGCTGAGAAGATGGAAGAAGACCCCGGGAGACCGGAATAAGACCCCCGGAGAGCGGAAGAAGACCCCCGGAGAGCAGAAGAAGAAGGCCCCCCCTGAAAAAAGAGCTAAAGAAGAGAGGGGGCCCCCGGAGCTGTCTAATAAATTACTTTAAAAACCCTGTGTTGTGTGTTTATTTTCTTTTACACTTTGCCTCCAGGTGAATGAGTAGGGGTACGATGTACCCCATATTCATTCACCTAGGGTGGGGGCCCTTATTAAAGGGGGCTCCCAGATTCCGATAAGCCCCCCGCCTGCAGACTCCGACAACCAACGGCCAGGGTTGTCGGGAAGAGGCCCTGTCCTCATCAACATGGGGACAGGGTGCTTTGGGGAGGGCTGCAGGGCGCCCTGCTGCCCAAATCACCTACCTCCCCATGTTGAGGGCATGCGGCCTGGCACGGTTAAGGAGGGGGGCACTCGCTCGTCCCCACCCCCTTTCCTGACCGGCCGGGCCGAGTGCTCGGATACGGGTCTGGTATAGATTTTGGGGGGACCCCCACGCTGTTTTTTCGGCGTATGGGGGTTCCCCTTAAAATCCATAGCAGACCCAAGAGCCTGGTATGCTCTTGGAGGGGGAACAAATGCCGTTTTTTTTATTTTAAATTTGGCGTGGAGTTCCCCCTCAAGATTCATACCAGACACAGTGCTTGGTATTGGCAGGGATCCAAGTCGGATCCCCGTTCAAGATCGTGCCACGGCTAAACGCAACTGCAGCTAATCGCACTGTACAAATGCAGCTGACCGCTGTGCCTGGAGTCTTGAATTCCAGCAAAACATAAACATGCTTTTATCTGCGGCAAAACAGCCATCCGTGTGAAAGGGAAAAGTGTTTTTCTTTGAGGCCAAAAAGTAAAATTTTGGTCTCATCTGACCAGAGCACCTTCTTCCACGTTTTCTGTGTCCCCCACATGGCTTCTCACAAACCGCAAACAGGACTTATTATGGCTTTCTTTCAACAATGGCTTTCTTCTTGTCACTCTTCAAAAAAAGCCAGATTTGTGGAGTGCACCACAAATAGTTGTCCTGTGGACAGATTCTCCCAGGTGTGGATCTCTGTAGCTCTTCCAGAGTTACCATGGGCCTCTTGGCTGTTTCTGTGATTAATGCTCTCCTTGCCCGGCCTGTCAGTTTAGGTGGACGGCCATGTCTTAGGCCTTGTACACACTGTCGGACCAAACCGATGTGACTGGTCCGACGGACCGTTTTCATCGGTTCACCTCTGAAGTGGCCGTACGGCCTGATATGTGTACACACCGTCAGTCCAAAACCCGATCTGGTCAGAACGCGGTGACGTCAAACACACGACGTGCTGAATAAAACGAAGTTCAATGCTTCCAAGCATGCGTCGACTTGATTCTGAGCATGCGCAAGTTTTAAACCGATGCTTTTCTGTACTAACCATCGGTTTGGTCCTATGGGGCAGCGGGCCATCGGTTCGGTTTTGAAGCATGTTTTAAAATTTTGGACCAAAGGAAAACAGACCGATGGCCTATACACACGGTCGGTTTGGTCCGATGAAACTGAACTTTGGTTCATTCTCATCGGTTCGGTCCAACCGTGTGTACGGGGCCTTAGTAGGTTTGCAGTTGTGCCATACTCTTTCCATTTTCAGATTATGGATTAAACAGTGCTCCGTGAGATGTTCAAAGCTTGGGATATATTTTTTTTTAAATCCTACCCCTGCTTTAAATCTTTCCACAACTTTATCCCTGACCTGTCTGGTGTGTTCCTTGGCCTTCATGATGCTCTTTGTTCACCAAGGTTCTCTAACAAACCTCTGAGGGCTTCACAGAACAGCTGTATTTATACTGAGATTAAATTACACATGGGGGACTCTATTTACTAATTAGGTGACTTCTGAAAGCAATTGGCTCCACTAGATGTTAGTTAGGGATATCAGAGTAAAAGGGGCTGAATACAAATGCACACCACACTTTTCACATACCGTATTTATCGGCGTATATCGCGCACTTTTTTGCCCTGAAAATCAGGGCAAAATCGAGGGTGCGCGATATACGCCGATACCCGCTTTCCTGCGCCGAGTTTTGAATACTGCGCCGACATATACCGAGCGCAGTACACTCGGGTATAGTCGGCCAGTCTCGGCTTCTTCCACGGTCACGTCCTGGACGTACAGGACGTGAGCGCGACAGTTGCCGAGCCTGCCCGAGTGTACTGCGCTCGGTATATGCTGGCGCAGTATTCAAAACTCGGCGCGGGAAACGAGCAGGGAGGACGTGAGGACGCCGCAGAAGGACGCCGGACCCGCCGAAGAGGACACCGGACCCGCCGAAGAGGACACCGGACCCGCCGCAGAAGGACACCGAAACCGCAGAAGGACACCCGAAGCCGCAGAAGGACGCCGGACCCGACGAGGCCGCCGATGGACGCCGCGCAAGACACCAAAACTGTAAGTACAAAAATAACTTTTTTTCCACAGGATTGGGGGTCACTTTAGGGGTGCGCGGTATACGCGGGAGCGCGTTATACCGTGATAAATACGGTATTTATTGGTAAAAAAAAAATTGAAACCCATTTATCATTTTCCTTCCACTTCACAATTATGTGCCACTTTGTGTTGGTCTACCACATAAAATCCCAATAAAACACATTTACGTTTTTGGTTGTAACATGACAAAATGTAGAAAATTGTAAGGGGCGTGAATACTTTTTCAAGGCACTGTACTTTCCATACTCCAGGGGGTTACATCACCCTCTATCAAAGTGATTCTGGGGAATGCCAAGTAGCCCAAATCTTGCAAGATGATGCTCTAGCTTAGTGCAAGTAATGTCTTCTCACCAGATTTGGGTCATCCTGTTTTTCCTTGGATATTGTTAGAAGGGTTATAATATTATCCTCGCCTAAGTGCCATAAATAGAAGTCTAGGAGTCGGTTAAGTATATCTTTTAACTTTTTTTTTTACCCACAAGTCAGTGATTCTGTGTGCTGAAGCATGTTGGTATTCCACCTAGCAGTTTCAGGAGAGTTAAGCAATAGCAGCCTTCACTTTACATTACCATTGGTTTCCGTAAACGGTATGAATAATACAAGAACTATGAGTCATTTGCAGAGCTGCAAGTATAACTCATATATTTACAATCTCAAACTTTATAAGTAGAGGTCTCTCCAGTTTCTCACTGTCAGCCCCTCTTTTTTCATTTGCTTTTTTTTTCTTTCATGTGCTCTCTTTTATTTTTGATCAAATCCTCCTTTGGGTAAATAGATAACATTTAATAAAGAAAGCTAATGTAAAGCTTAAAGGGGTTGTAAAGGTACAATTTTTTTCCCTAAATAGCTTCCTTTACCTTAGTGCAGTCCTCCTTCACTTACCTCATCCTTTGAATTTGCTTTTTAATGTCCTTCTGAGAAATCCTCACTTCCTGTTCTTCTGTCTGTAACTCCACACAGTAATGCGAGTCTTTCTCCCTGGTGTGGAGTGTCGTGCTCGCCCCCTCCCTTGGACTACGCCCACTAACACACAGCTCTATCTGCAACGTAGAGAGCGTCCTGACTCTCCTGTAGTCCAAGGGAGGGGGCAAGCACGACACTCCACACCAGGGAGAAAGCCTCGCATTACGGTGTGGAGTTACAGACAGAAGAACAGGAAGTGAGGATTTCTGAGAAGAAATAAGGACATTTAAAAGCAAAATGGAAAGATGAGGTAAGTGAAGGAGGACTGCACTAAGGTAAAGGAAGCTATTTAGGAAACAAAATTGTACCTTTACAACCCCTTTAATTGTGGAGTCTCATTTTGTTTTATTTACATATTATATAAAATAAATAAATAAAACGAAAAAAAAAAAAGTAAAACCTAGGGCCATACTTTTTTTTTTTCAACCAATAGGTTAAATGAAAAAAAAAAAAAAAAGGAACCAATTCACTCGGTGTGCATGAGGCCTTAGGGCCAGATTCACGTACAGCGGGCGCAGCGTAACGTAACCGGTTTTACGTTACACCGCCGCAATTTTTCCGAGTTAGTGCCCGATCCACAAAGCACTTACCTGGAAATTTGCGGCGGTGTATCGTAAACAGGTCCGGCGCAAGGCGGCCCAAATCAAATGGGGCGGGTACCATTTAAATTAGGCGCGCTCCCGCGCCGGACGTACTGCGCATGCTCCCGTCGCAAATTTCCCGACGTGCTTTGCGCAAAATTACGACGCGCCGACGTTTTGGGAATCGCGACGTGAAAAAAGATTTACGCCGGGAAAAATAAAAGATTTAAAAAAAATTCAAAAGCGACGCGGGAAAGACAGGCATACTTTAACATGGTGGAGAACTTTTACACCATGTTAAAGGTACACTATCTTTGCGACGGAAATCTAACACTCGCGATGACGTAACAACGGGGAAAATCTTCGTGGATCGCCGTAACTCCTAATTTGCATACCTGACGCTGGTTTACGACGCAAACTCCCCCCAGCGGCGGCCGCGGTACTGCATCCTAAGATCCGACAGTGTAAGTCCAATACACCTGTCGGATCTTCTGCCTATCTATGCGTAACTGATTCTATGAATCAGTCGCATAGTTAGAAACAGAGATACGACGGCGTATCAGGAGATACGCCGTCGTATCTCTTTTGTGAATCTGGCCCTAAGTTTGTAAACCACTTGACCTCTGGAAGATGTATCCCCATTCATTAACAGACCATTTTTTGCTATACGTACGGCACTGCGTTTTACTGACAACTTTAGTTGCATGGTCATGGAATTTATGTAATTTTTCCCTACAAAAAGAGCTTTCTTTTGGTGGTATTTGATCAGCACCGGGATTTTTATTCTTTGTGTTATAAACAAAAATAGATCGACATTTTTGCAAAAAAATAAAAAAAATATTTTCTGCTATAAAACATATCAAATTATTTTTTTTTAAAAATCGAATTTCTTCATAAATTTAGGCCAATTTATATTCTGCTACATATTTGGTTTGTGCAAAAGTTATAGCGTCAACAAACTATGGTGTATATAATGGAATTTTTATTCTTTATACTAGTAATGGCGGTGATCAGCGACATTGCTGCGAACAATCTGATACTAATGCCGCGTACACACGACCGTTTTTCATGATGTGAAAAATGCAATTTTTTAAAATGATCATTAAAAACGATCGTGTGTAGGCTCCAGAGCATTTTTCTCGACGTGAAAAATGGCCATTAAAAATTTAGAACATACTCAGAAAAAAGTTATGAGATGGAAGCGCTCGTTTTGGTAAAACTAGCGTTCGTAATGGAGATTACATTTGTCACGCTGTAACAGACTGAAAAGCACGAAGACTGAAAAGCGCAAATCATCTCTCAACAAACTTTTACTAACATGAAATCAGCAAAAGCAGCCCAAAGGGTGGCGCCATCTGAATGGAACTTCCTCTTCATAGTGCCGTCGTATACATTGTAAGCCACCGCGCTTTGCTCAAGCATTTTTTTTCACGATCGTGTGTATGCAAGACAGGCTTGACAAGAATCACGTAAAAAAAAACGTAATTTTTTCTAGGACATTAAAAATGGTTGTGTGTACGCGGCTTAACTCACACTTTTGACACTTTGAGGGAACCAGTGACACTAATACAGTGATAAGTGCTAACAATAAACACTGTCACTGCACTAATGACACTGGTTGGTAAGGGGTTTAACATCTAGGACGATCTAATTGTAAATGTGTGCGTAACCAGTGTTTATGTGTACGCAGTGTGGTGGTTTAACTAAGGAATGTGCTGGATTTTATTCCCTGCTTTTCAGGGAAACAAAAAACAACCCCATCTCTGCTGACAGGATGGAGCGCTGCATTGTTCACATATTCAGAGCTCCGTCCTGTGTCTCTCCTCGCTGATCAACGGGTGCTGGCGGACATCCATTGGCCAGCACCCACTGATCAGCATCTGCTGTGACTAATCACAGCAGAAGCGGCGCGCCCCCAATGCAGACATAAATCTGCTGTAGGGTGGTCCTAAACTGGTTAAACATATCATTGAAAGTGTGGTGCTACAGTATATCTGTTTAGCAAGTAAAAAAAAAAAAAATATCCTATCTTGCCTGAAATCCTTTGAGATCATAACTTCTTGTGCCTCCCTGCTATTCTACGGAAATTAAGGAGAGTGAAATTTGTTCTGTAGTCCTAACACACTTTCTGTCCTAGGGTAAAGACAATGGGCTAGATTCAGGTAGGGGCACGCATAGTTACGGCATAGTTACGGTATTCACAAAGCACTTGCTCCATAAGTTGCGGTGGCGTAGCGTAAATGGGGCCGGCGTAAGCGCGCGTAATTCAAATGTGGAAGGGGGGGCGTGTTTTTTGTAAATCTATGATGACCTGACGTGATTGATGTTTTGTACGAACGGCGCATGCGCCGTCCGTGTACATATCCCAGTGTGCATTGCTCCCAAGTACGCCGCAACGACGTATTGGTTTCGACGTGAACGTAAATTACGTCCAGCCCTATTCGCGAACAACTTACGCAAACGATGTAAAAAATTCAAAAATCGAAGCGGGAACGACTTCCATACTTAACATTGCGTGCGCCTCATAGAAGCAGGAGCAACGTTACGCCGAAAAAGCCTTACACAAACGACGTAAAAAACTACCGCAGGGCGCACGTACGTTTGTGAATCGGCGTATCTAGGTAATTTGCATACTCTACGCCGAAAATGACGGAAGCGCCACCTAGCGGCCAACGTGAGAATGCACCCTAAGATACGACGGCGTAAGAGAATTACGCCAGTCGGATCTTTGGCTAATGTCGGCGTATCTTGCTTTCTGAATACAGAAAGAAGATACGCCGGCGCAGCTTTGAATTTACGCGGCGTATCTATGGATACGCCGGCGTAATTCATTGCTGAATCTGGCCCAATGTCCATCATTGGACACAGTACAGTGATTGAGTAGTCACCCCTGCCTTGGAGAATCACAGGGTGAAATTGAAGATAAATGTCTAATGCCTCGTACACACAACCAAAAGTTTTCCCCGACGGGATTCCTCTCAAGCCTGCCTTGCATACACACGTTCAGGCCAAATACCGCCCGTCCAAAGCGCGGTGACGCACACCACCTACGACGGGACTATAAAGGGGAAGTTCCATTCAAACGCGCCACCCTTTGAGCTGCTTTTGCTGATTTCGTGTTAGTAAAAGTTTGGTTAGAGACGATTCGCGCTTTTCAGTTATCGTGCTTTTCAGTCTGTTACAGCGTGGCGAATGCTATCTCCATTCCATACGCTAGTTTTACCAGAACGAGCGCTCCCTGTCTCATACTTGATTCTGAGCATGCGCGTTTTTTTCCCCCTCGGGAAAGCATACACACAACCGGTTTTCCCGATGGGAAAAAGTCCGTCGGGAATCCCGGCCGGAAAAAAGGAAGCCTGTTTTCATTTTTTTCCCACAGTTTTCTCGTCGAGAAAACTGCGATGGAGCATACACACGGCTGCTTTTCCCGGCTAAAAGCTGTTATGGCAGTTTTCCCAGGGAAAGAGGGAGTAGTCGCTCCAGGTGGGAACCCAAATGAAGATCCTCCGTAGCAGATAACTCAGGTGCAGGCAATGCACTCGGCAAGGCAGGAACAAAACAATGTCTCTGGACAGCCACACTCTGAACAAATTGTAGCCTTTATTAAAAGAAGGACAGCACTACAAGTCACAGCAAACAAAATAAAACCTGGCTGCTGACGCGTTTCGCACTGGAATTAGTGCTTAGTCATAGCATAGACTATGACTAAGCACTAATTCCAGTGCGAAACGTGTCAGGTGCCAGGTTTTATTTTATTGTTTGCTGTGACTTGTAGTTCTGTCCTTCTTTTAATAAAGGCTAGAATTTGTTCAGAGTGCGGCTGTCCAGAGACATTGTTTTGTTCCTGCCATGACAGTTTTCCCAACGGGAAAACCGGTCTTGTGTACAAGGCATAATAAAAGCAAACATAATATCACATCAAAGGACTGGTAAGCTGCCCATATATTACGGGCCAGATTCACAGTAGAAATACGCCGGCGTATCTACTGATACTCCGGCGTATTTTCAAATTTGCTGCGTCGTATCTTTACTTTAAATTCTCAAACCAAGATACAACGGCTTTAGGCTTCGATCCGACAGGCGTACGGCTTCGTACGCCTTCGGATCTTAGGTGTAATACTTTGGCGCCCGCTGGGTGGAGTTTGCGTAGTTTTCCGCGTCGGGTATGCTAATTAGCTGTTTACGGCGATCCACGAAGGTACACGCGTTCGTCGCATTCTCTTACGTCGTCGCTAGTCGACTTTTCCCGGCGGATAGTTACGGCTGCTATTTCATGGCTTATATTTAGACTGCCCATGTTAAAGGATTCTGGTTCTTGTTACAGTTATGTCCCCAAGGCAGCAAGACCTGGTTTACTTTATGTGCCTATAGCTATGACACTTTGGAAAGAAATTGTCTCTCTTTATAAATAGAGCTGATGAGGAATTTAGAAAGGCAGATAGGCCTCTAGTGGCTCAGATTTTTGTCACAATGCTAAAAATGGAGAGCAACTGAGAATGTGCCAGAGCAGGATTAGACAATGTATTACTGGATTTTAAACAGTATAGGCACTTCTTTTTAATGTTTTACATAGCTATACCTGCAGAAGGGGCCAACCTGAAGTGATCTAGCAGGACATCATTTTCTAACTAAAGTTCCACTTTAACTTGAATTTTTTTTTAAAGGTTTGTTGACACTATATACACTATTATTGTTTTAATTGCCTAAACCTGTAAGGGCCCTTTCACATGGGTATTCCAATCAGGTCTACCTGTCCATTTTTCAGGGAAGCCTGATCGGAAGCTCTATGGGCAGCCTGATGTAAACAGACTTGTGTCAGTTTATACCCGTCTAACTCAGGTCTGGGAAAAAAAATAAAAATGGAAAAGAACTGTGTCCTTTTCTGTTCTTCTGGACTTAACTGTCACATATCGGAGTTACAGTAGCCTCATGTAAACAGACAGATGCCTGTTTATGTATGACTATGACCAGGCCCGGACTGGGACAAATAATAGGCCCGGGCATTTTAGATTGATCAGCCCATACAGTCATGGACTGACAACTCATGGGGCCCTGGGGCAATAGGAGATCATGGGGCCCCCTGTGTCCCCGCCCACACTCAAGCCACAGCTACACAATCTCCAACTACATATTGCAGCTAAGCTGCATAGAGCGGACATTTAAATATTAACTGCAGCATAGCCTAAATGTAATTTACCAGCCCCTATCTTTACTAAAAGAACACAGTGAGGGATCGGTACGGAGGGGTGTGGAGTGTATGGAGGTGGGAGGTATGTACATGAGAGGGGTACGGAGTGTATGGCGGTGAGTGGTATGTACATGAGAGGAGTGCGGAGTGTATGTTGGGGGGTAGTATGTACATGAGAGGGGTGCAGAGTGTATGTTGGGGAGTAGTATGTACATAAGAGGGGTGCGGAGTGTATGTTGGGGAGTAGTATGTACATGAGAGGGGTGCAGAGTGTATGTTGGGGGGTAGTATGTACATGAGAGGGGTGCGGAGTGTATGTTGGGGGGTAGTATGTACATGAGAGGGGTGCAGAGTGTATGTTGGGGGGTAGTATGTACATGAGAGGGGTGCAGAGTTTATGTTGGGGGGTAGTATGTACATGAGAGGGGTGCGGAGTGTATGTTGGGGGGTAGTATGTACATGAGAGGGGTGCGGAGTGTATGTTGGGGGGTAGTATGTACATGAGAGGGGTGCGGAGTGTATGTTGGTGGGTAGTATGTACATGAGAGGGGTGCGGAGTGTATGTTGAGGGGTAGTATGTACATGAGAGGGGTGCGGAGTGTATGTTGGGGGGTAGTATGTACATGAGAGGGGTGCGGAGTGTATGGAGGGGGTGGTATGTACATGAGAGGGGTGCGGAGTGTATGTTGGGGGGTAGTATGTACATGAGAGGGGTGCGGAGTGTATGTTGGGGGGTAGCATGTACATGAGAGGGGTGCAGAGTGTATGTTGGGGGGTAGTATGTACATGAGAGGGGTGCGGAGTGTATGTTGGGGGGTAGTATGTACATGAGAGGGGTGCGGAGTGTATGTTGAGGGGTAGCATGTACATGAGAGGGGTGCGGAGTGTATGTTGGGGGGTAGTATGTACATGAGAGGGGTGCGGAGTGTATGTTGGGGGGTAGTATGTACATGAGAGGGGTGCGGAGTGTATGGCGGTGGGTGGTATGTACATGAGAGGGGTGCGAAGTGTATGGGGGTGGGTGGTATGTACATGAGAGGGTTGTGGGGTGTATGGGGTGGGTAGTATCAAATACACCACTGGCCACTGATGCATTGGTGGTCAGTGGCGATTAATTAACCCCTTTGTGCTGCATTAGTGACACCAGTGTCAGTGTTTATTAACCCTTTCATGCTGCACAATATAGGGGTTAATAAACACTGACACTGGTGTCACTAATGCAGCACTGAGGGGTTAATTAACTGCCACTGGTCACCAATACATCAGTGACCAGTGGCAGTACATTAACCCCCTCCATGCTGCATATTAAAAATACCATTGTAAATTAAACCCCCCCCCCCAAAGAGTTAATCACTTTAGGCAAATAACACAGCAAAGCCACTGTGACAACAGTGCCTTAGGTAAGGTTTTTAACCTCTTCTAACTTACTTGCACTGTTGCACAGGAACGGCGCTTCACTGGCTCTTCACAGGTCTTTGCAGCAGCCTCTCCTCGGCTCATCCCACCTCCCAGCCTGTGAATGACATCACGCCGGCCGGGACTAGGAAGCTCCTGTCGGGCGGAGATCGCTACGCCTGACAGGGAAGACAGACAGCAAGTAACACTTCAGTCCAGGAAGTGTCCCCCTCTCTCTCCTCACAGCCCGTTCACGCCATCTATCCCACGGCTGGAGCCTCTCTTAGTTCCCTCTGCATGCCTCGGCCCACAGGTACTCAGCCAAAGAGCCTGAATGGTCAGTCCACCCCTGGGGGGCGGGCCTGTCACCGAGCAACCACGGCCAGCCGGCGCTGCTCGCTCGGCATTGCCTCGTCCCCCCAGGAGTTGGAAGAAGATGATAGAAGGCCGGGAGAGGAGTGGAGGAGGCATGAGAGATCTAATTTAGAACAATCGGCCTGACAGCCAGGCGGCCTACCGGGCAAATGCCCGGTATGCCCTATGGCCAGTCCGGGCCTGACTATGACATACAGTAGAGCTACCTCGGGTCCACCTGTATCCGTCAGACACAAACTGAATGGGCACAGTAAAAAAAAAAAAAATGACATCTGTTCTGTTTAGCTGCAAATGTGCTTATGGATCCCCTACTAAACAATGAGGAGCAGCTTCATCTAAAAGAACACTAAGGGCCAGATCCACAAAAATGGGCGTATATTTAGGCGGGCGTAGCACATCTCATATGCGCTACGCCACCGTAAATCAGAGTGGCTCCTAGGGTATCCACAAAGAACTTGCTCCCATATGCGGGCGGGCGTAACGTAAATCTGCCCGCGTAATTCAAAGTAGGCTTGGAGTGGGCGTGTTGTATGGTAATCTGGTATTACCCCATGTAATTGACGCTTTTTACGAACGGCGCATGCACAAAATCACGTTGCAAATAGTCAATGCTTTCAACATGAACGTAATTGGATACAAAACAAAGATACGACGGCGCATCGTAGAACTTACGCGGCGTATCAATAGATACGCCGCCGTAAGTTCTTTGTGGATCTGGCCCTAACTTTCAGTAAAAGACAAATCAGAATTATCATGTGATCCATATATACAGCAGCCTAAAATGAACATGTACTTGCACCAGGGCTTCTGTTAGAAATCATGGGGCCCGGTACAGCCTTCCTGATAGGGCCCCCTCAACCCTGCCTCCACCCCCTGAGGTGCGGCCAAATAGCCTATGCCCCCAAAAAATGAAAAAGTCCCTCCTCTGTTCCCACCTCCTGGGCCCCTCTGTTGATGTGATGGGGTCCAAGAAAATGTATTTATTTTTTTTTAAAAGGAACTGCAGTCTGCTCACATAATTTGTAAAAAAAACAACTTTGCCATTCTGAAGCTTCCTTCCAACCACTTTCCATATTATTTTATATATACTGTGATTCTGTACTTGCCAAATATGCTGCATAAATCTCCCTCCACTGACTCTGGCTGCAACCATTTTAACTGTGGGCAGCTGGATTTACACAGACACACAGAGGCACACCTCCAGCTCTCATTGGCCCTTGTATGACTAATCCCCCTCCTCCCCTCCTGGCAAAATCTTACAAGAGAGACCTGTGCATGATGTCATAAGCCTAGGCTTTTTACCAAACAAGAAACAGTTTTTTTTTTTTACTATCCAAAGTTAAAACAACAAGAGCAGAAGATTTAATAGATGGAAAGATGAAAAAATGACTAAAGGTTCACTTTGAGCCCTGGTAAGCAAGTAGGATCGGGGGTGTGGTCTATTAAAAATCTATTTATTAATTTAGGCAGATACGATAAAGCTGCTCTGGGCCCCCCTGTTTAGCCGATGAGGCCTTGGCCCAGTACAACAGGACCAGTTGTACTGCCTTATTAGCGGCCCTGACTTGCACAGACAAATACCGATACTAGTATCGGTATCGGGACATCCCTAGTGGAGATCCATAAGGCATTCTGGACTACCATTAATGCATTCAGCAATGGCTTCACTGTGTAGCTCCATGGATTATTGAAGAGTACTAATAATTAGGGTTGTCCCGATACTAGGGTTGTCCTGATACCACTTTTTTAGGACCAAGTACAAGTACCGATACTTTTTTTCATGTACTCGCTGATACCGATTATCGATACTTTGTTTTAATGCCATGTGACAGTTTGACTGATGGGATACTAGTATCGGTATCGGGACAACGCTACTAGCAATACACTCACTGCAGGGTTTGCAGATGTTATATGAGGCGTGCCATGCATGGTAGGTGGTCGCCCCGTGTTGTGATGCTAATTAGCTGCCTCAGTGTAGTGCTCACAGCTGCTATCACCTACATGGGCGTAATATTAAATGTGCTCAGTATCTTGGGTGCAACCCCGTGAGCACTGCCTACTGGTAGGTGCTGGAGGACAATCCTTTAAAGAACTACTGTTGCTTCCCCCCTCCCTCCTTAATTTAAGTTATATGTCTGACTTTTGTTTTAAAAGTCAAGCTTGGCCCCACCCTATTCTGCCTCCCTAATGGCCCTTCATTGTGATATGCCGCCATAATATTTGCATATACTGTATCTAGCTACCTTTATGTATGGATAATTTTGTCTTGCAGTTTTCACTAGAGGCAGGCTGAGACTGTTTTTTCATCGTATGACAGATTTACATTAATGTCAATTTATGTGAATAATTATAATAAATAAACAATATAGTACAGAAATGTTGTATTTTCTAAGACGACACAAGCTGCTGTTAGTAAAAAACAAAAATAAATGTACATATCACGCCAATTGGCTAAAGAGGGATTATGCCATCCATGCCTACTTTACTCTCCAGCTATGGGTTTACTTTAGTGACAAAGGGTCATAATAGGGTTTACTGGAAAAATACAGAAAATTCTTGAATTTAAATTAATGACAAAAAATATCCAATGCTAAAAGCATAATTATTTGCAGTGTCATAAATTTTATTTTGTACGTAGTTTTCACAGCTGATATTTACAACATTGCTAGAGAGCTGTGACATAATAGGAGGAGCAATAAAGAACATACAACAGCTTCTATGCTCAAATTCTGGTTGATAGTATAGCAAATTAAATGGCATGGGTCAATTTGATGGCTTCAATGTGTGCATGTATTCCGTAAATGCCAAGTGTCGCACACAACTGAAAACAATGAAAGCAGAGAACTTCATGTTTTGAATAATTTTTCAACTAATTAGCAGCTTTAGTGTGAATATAATGGCAATTAAGCCTTCCATGGCACGTTTGGTGTCAAAACAAACAGATATTTTAAAATATATTTTTCACTAATTAATATTTCTGTCTGTGACTAGAAAATTTAAGAGTGCACTCTTTTTTTTTATATATATATATATTTACAAGAGAACCGTCTTTATTTTTTAACCCTTTACAGACCGGAAGATTTTCCCCCTTAACGATCAGGAAATTTTTTGAGATACGGCACTGCGTCGCTTTAACTGCGACGCTGTACCCAAAAAAAATGTATGTCCTTTTCCCCACAAATAGAGATTTCTTTTGGTGGTATTTGATCACATCTGTGGTTTTTATTTTCTGCGCTATAAAAAAAAGTGCGACAATTTTGAAGAAAAACAATATTTTTTACTTTTTGCTATAATAAATATACAAAAAACAAAAACAAAATTTCTTCATCAGTTAAGGCCAATATGTATTCTTCTACATATTTTTGGTAAAGAAAATCGCAAAAAGCATATATTGATTGGTTTGCGCAAAAGTTATAGCGTCTACAAAATAGGGGATATATTTATGGCATTTTTAAAATTTTTTTTTTTACTAGTAATGGCAGTGATTTTAGCGGAACTGTGACATTGCGGCGGACAGATCAGGGACTTTTGACACTTTTTTTGGACCACTGACATTTATACAGTGATCAGAGCTAAAAATAGCCACTGATTACTGTATAAATGTCACTGGCAGGGAATGGGTTAACACAAGGGGGAGATCAAGGGGTTAAGCATGTTCCCTGGGTGTGTCTCTAACTGTTTAGGGGCTGGGCTGACTGGAGGAGGAGAGAAATCGCTGTTCCCAATCACTAGGAACAGCAGATCTCTCTCTAACTCCCCTGTCAGAACGGGGATACGTCTGTTTACATTGACAGATCCTCATTCTGGCTCTCGCTCCCATGATCTCGGGTAGCTGGTGGAAATCGCGGCCTGCCGGGCCATGCGCATCAGGTCCCCCGCCGTACAGCGGGCGCCCGCCTGCTATGGCTCTTAAAGAAGCCAACGTATAAGGTTGGTGGCTGGTTGGCTAGTGGTTAACTTATACTTTATTACTAGTAAAGGCAATCTAATAGTTTAAAACAGCTAATTCTCAACCAGGGTTCAATGAAACCTTAGGGTTCCTCCAAAGGTTGCTAGGGGTTCCTTAAGCTATGGCTGATTGACTTCCCATCTGATGATGTCTGACAGTTACAAGCCAACACCATTTGGCAAAGCAAGAGGCACACCAACAATATTTTACTAGTCTGTAAAAGTGGCATTCAGACCTCCACTGTATGGGTATCCTTTCCGGGCCACCAAATGTAAAGAGCATGCTTCTCAATGAGTTGATTTGAGCAGGGGTTCTGGCTGGTGGAACTTGGTCACTTAACAAAGGGAAGGGAGGGCAGGACAGCTTGTCTTGATTGAAGGTTTATCTGCTGACAAACACTCAGAAAGAAAATATTTAGGCTATGCTTACAACTGAGCATAGCGATGAGTTTTGCAATGTTCATGTTTGGAGCAACAGCACATTGACTTGAATGGGCTGCTTATCACATGACAAACATGCCAAAGAACCTCAAGGATCAAATTTTAGCACTGAATCAAGTGTGTTTGACTATATGGGAAGACACGCGACTACTACCCTTGTTTGGGTAGTTGTTTGAGTAGTTAAGAAATAACGGCATTGCAAGTATGTTGCACGCTTAAAGTGGAGTTCCACCCATAAATATAACATTACATCAGTAGTTTTTAAAAAATGTCATTAGTCCTTTAAGAATTTTTTTTTTTTTTTTAGATGCCTTCAAAGTGTTGTTGCTAGGCAGAATAGTTAATCTTCCCACTTCCTGCACCTAGGTGCTTAAGCTTCACCGCACAGACTCCTAGGAATGTAGTGGGTGTAACTTTCCAGGAGTCTGTGCACTCTCCAGTCTCGAAGAATCATGTGACTTGGACAGTACAGGTGCTGAAACCTGATCTGAAACCTATTACACTGCTTGTACAGCACTGAGCATGTGCGAGATCTGCAAGGATGAAATCCAGGAAGTCATACAGTCTGGCTTCATGATGCCCACACTTAAGATGGCCCCAGTCGATTTCTATTTTATAAAGTCTCTAAATGCTGTAACAACCTAACAAAACGGACCTTAGTTTACAGACTAACTTTACTAGAATACATTAAGCTTGTGTATTACAGGGGTATTTATATTTAAAACGTGAAATTGTGTCCGGAACTCCGCTTTAAGCTAATTTTTCCGCAGCATTTGTGGAAACACAGGCATACGCGTGAATTTCTGACTGCATTTCTGCTATGCTCATATGTGAACATGTTTTCCCTCTAAAAGTCCAGGGCCAATCACAGACTGAGAGGCAACTAGCTGATCTGCCAAGTGATAGCTGATAGCTAAAATCCTGCTTGAATAAAGCAAGAGGGTACCTAAGACAGACAAAAGGACAAGCCAAAAAACGGCAACTACAAAAGAGCAACAGCTAAAAACAGGCTTTAATTAACTTAACAGGTGTCAGGGAATCCCATGGGGCCATTACCTAATACTTGTGGCCCTAACAGGAGCATCCAACATATTTTATACCCTGGGATTTATTGAGGTAGATTGTTCGAGCAAATCACAGTGTTCAACAAGCAATAGATCACTATGGCAATGATATATTGCTGCAGGGGTAGGCAGGGCAGAGCTGCATCAGTTCTACTCCATTTAACTATGTCCAGTCCGGGGCCTTTTCTAACAATCAGTATTTTTGCTAGAAAATTACTTAGAACCCACAAACATAATATATTTTTTAAAAACCAATAGCAAATATATACAAAAACTTCCAAACAGGGTCTTTGTTATTCACAAAAGCAGCGCTATCATCACTCCTCTGGTGTGACCGATAAATAATAAATGTGAAGGACAAGTGACAAGTAGTGCTTCATAAGTCCAGATAAACCCACAAGGTGCTTCTAATAAATGATGTGCTTATCCACTCCAGTTTTCTCACACTGTACATCACACACTCCTTCGGGGGTTTGTACTCACCAGAAGGTTGAGTTTATCAGGCTCTGACAAACTAGCTCTACCACTTGTCCTCCTCATCCAGGATGTAGCCGATATGCAGATCAATCTCCCGGTTTCCTCGGGTCATATAGGAAAAAAGACTCTCAATAGTATAGTCCCGTTTTTTCCCTCTTTATTCCAAACACTTGGCAACATCCACAAAGTCCATAAAACAGGTATTCAGCATTTATAATATAGATTTTACGCTATTCCCAGCCAATGATCATTCCATGTGCTATAAGTACCGTCCACCGTTACTACACAACACTACTTCCTGGACATGGAGTGCAAATGCAACACACAACGTCACTTCCTGATGCCGTAAGGTCGCGCTCTGACATGTTTCGTCAATACCACTTCCTCTGAGAGCATGACCTAACGGCGTAGCATCACAATTTATATACAAGCCCAGTTAAGACAGTGCGTTAACAGCTCATGTACCTGCCTGTGTTTCTATCGCTAAAATGGAGGTACACGGGGTAACATTTCACTGGGGAAACAGATTTTTCTGTCACAGCAGGGTCTATGTATTATACATGTATTCCATCCCGCTGATTTACACCATAGGGATAGAGAGTAACCTAATTATGAGCACGTTTAATCATAATTCCTCAATATTAAAATATAGCATGCACATTTTCATCAGCATAATAAATTATACTTTATCATTTGTTATTATAATCATAAATAAATTCATTCTGAGTAAATTAATCCCATCCACTAATTCATTTCAGATCACTGACAGTCAGATATTTTATATCTGCTCTAAATTTAAGAAAATAATTTAAATGAAAATATATGAAAATTACAACCATATTAAATCCCAATTCCATAATTGCTAAACAGTTAATAGTAAAAATTATAATTTAAATTACTAATCCATAAATGTAATAATACTTCTAAAATCAATTGCTTAATTCCTTGATCATCAAATAATTACTTGAAGAGTATATTTAATAAATCTGTATATTTCCTCTCCCTCTTACAGGTAAGTGGTAATACCACATTATTTTGCATATAAAGACCAAAATACAAGGGAATACAGACCCTAAAATCCAGAGATAAAATCAAAGAAATAAAATTTGAGATAGCCCTATTCTATAATACTAAAAACTCCCCCTTTAATACTAGTAATCACTAATAAAACAATTAATGTCTAATTCGACATTTAACCCCTTAGGACAAAGAGTATCTAATAAATAAATCCAGAGAGTTTCTCGTTTCGATAACTCTCTTACCATATTACTTCCTCTCCATGCTGGCTTGATGTGATCGAAACCCCAAAATTTGAATCTAGTGAGATCTTGGCCGTGATGTAATTTGAAGTGGCGTGAGACATTATGGTCCTTAAAGCCTAGCTTAATGTTTTTAATATGTTCTCCTATTCTTACTTTCAAACATATTTTGGTTCGGCCTACATACATCAGTCCGCATGGACATACTAAAACATATACCACATGTATTACATTGCACGTTATAAATTCCTTAATTGCAAACTCCTTCATATTCACAGTGGATCTGAACCTATCAATACCTCTAACTGGTTCAGAAATTTCTCTGCAAGCTTTACATCTACGACAGGCGTTAAAAACATTTTTATCCCAAAAGGATGATGGTTTAGTTGGAGGATCTAGGACCTGTGGGACATCTGCACTATTGAGCATTACCTCAAAGAACAAATTATAGTTTGAAGCCTGAGGTGGGAAGTAGCACCTCAGGATGCTTTGGATGACCCTGAGTCAATTTCGGAGTGGTTTAACTTTTTTAATGGGGTGGGTTTAAAATTACAAGATCTTATCCTGCAAAGGAAAAATAAAAAAATGGTTAATCTAGAGAATAAGATAAACCAATTACAGAAGCAATTAGACCCCATTAAAGATTTACAACAGATCATTGATTTTAACAATCGTATTAAGAAGAAATTAGAAAAAAGTTGATAGAGATACTCAAAAGAAAAAAACTAAGAAATTTTATTGGAATATTAATGATTTTAAAAATAATTCAGTATATTTTTGGCATAATACAAATAACACAACAAATGTTAAAGAAACACGCATGGAAAGGGAATTGACCTCCACTCAAGGAGATACAACTCAACAAAACATGCCAAGACCTTCCCAGCCAACACAAAGGAATTAGAACCCCAATAACCAAAAAACACTCAAGTTTAACTACCTGACCACAAGGAGAGAAAATCAGGGGAGGGGCAGAGGAATAAGGGGACGTGGTAGTTCTAATGGGAATCCTCAATATGTGGCATATGATGACACTTATCATATCCCTGTATCAAATAGGTTTGAACCATTATGGAACTATGGAGATAGAAATGGTCCAAACTCACTCCATCCTTTTTTAGGGAGAGGAAGGGGGAACAGGAGGAGAAGACAAGGTTATCCACCATAGAGGGGCAGACCACCATCTCAGTATCCCCATCAGTACCCTCATCAGTATCCACCTTACCGATCCCTCTCCCAACAGAATTGGGAGAGGGATCGTGCACAACAACAACAAAACCCAAGGATGGAAGAAGCCGAGGCTGCAGGGCTGGAGCACGAGTCCAGCAAAAAAAGAAGATTGGGTGCAGACTAACTGAAATTTATAATCTGAGTGGAGTGGAATTGACACATAAGGAAACTAATATATTACAGCTTGGCTTAAAATGTGGCCTCAAGAGGCCAATTAATAAATTTGACGTGTATGTCGATGTCCACAGATATATGAGGAAAAAAAATATTTTCTGAATAAGACATCTAATCCAGTAGGGGTGAATGCTAACTCATCAGTAGCTGTTGACAGTGGACTAAAAAATAAATCCTTGTTCAACTCCCCCAACACAGCAATACATCACCTTGAAGTGTTTAAGGGGTTGGTATTAAGGGACTTGAAGAAAATTGTCAATAAGAAAGGGGCCAACCCGAGGGGCCAATCCGAGACCAGGAATGACGTAATAGTGAGGCCAGCCGAAAAAGGGGGTAGTGTGGTGACCTTGTCCAAAGAATTTTATATTAATCAGTTAACAGAAATGCTTTCAGATGGAGAAACCATGGTGAGATATTTTTGGTAATGTCAGATGTATCATCATTGTATACGGTGATACAACATGATGACTCCCTTTTGGCCCTTAATTGGGCCCTTAGTCAGAGGGAAGATATACCTCATCACCAAAAGATCTTTTTAAGGGATGTTTTGGAATTTTGTCTCTCGCATAACTACTTTTGGTTTAATAACCACTTTTTCTCTCAAAAGAGAGGCGTTTCTATGGGCGCAAAATTTGCACCCAGCATCGCCAATCTATTTATGGGAGAATGGGAGGACAAATATGTGTTTTCAAATAGAAGGATGGAACTATTGTTCTACAAGCGCTTCATTGACGATTTGATGTTTGTATGGGAGGTGTCGGAAGCATCTTTATGCAATTTTCTAACCTACCTCAATAATATCCCCAATAACATCAAACTTACCAGTCAGTGGAGTCAAGAGAATTAACTTCCTGAATGTGAACATATACAGGACTGGGGATCTGTTGGAAACCAAGGTCCACTTCAAACCAACAGACAGGAATTGTTTTTTGCCAATCCAAAGTGGGCACCATCCTGCATGGCTTAAAAATATTCCTAAGGGACAGCTGATGCATGTCAAAAGGAACTCTTCAACAGTTGAAAATTATGAATCCCAGTCGGAAATATTGAAGGAGCGTTTTAGAGAAAAGGGTTATGATTCACAACAATTTGACTGAATCTCTGAAGAAATAAAAGCTATTCCACGCAAAGAGGTCTTGAAAGATGTGGTAAAAGTAAAGACCACTGGGAATCATGAGTGGGGTTTTATTTCTTCTTTTCATGTGCAATATAAAGAGGTTGAAACTATCCTCCAAAATCATTGGCATGTATTATGCCTGGATAAAATTTTGAAACCTGTACTTCCTGCAATACCTAAATAAAGAGGGAAAAAATGGGACTATACTATTGAGAGCCTTTTTTCCTATATGACCCAAGGAAACCGGGAGATTGATCTGCATATTGGCTACATTCTGGATGAGGAGGACGAGCGGATAAGCTAGTTTGTCAGAGCCTGATAAACTCAACCTTCGGGTGAGTACAAACCCCGAAGGGGTGTGTGATGTACGGTGTGAGGAAACTGGAGTGGATAAGCCACATCCTTTATTAGAAGCACCTTGTGGGTTTATCTGGACTTTTGAAGTACCACTTGTCCTTCACATTTATTATTTATCTCTTATGAACTGTTTTATAAGAAAGATCGGTCACGCCAGAGGAGTGATGATAGCGCTGCTTTTGTAAATAACAAATGCCCTGTTTGGAAGTTTTTGTATATAGTTACTATTGGTTTTTATTTTATGGTGCAATTTATTGCTTTTAAGTGGCTGCTAATTTAAAATTTAAAATGTATATTTATAATTATATTTCAATTGATTATATTAGTATTATGATCAGTTAATAAGCTTTTACAGAGAAATGTAGTGCTCCATAGCGCCGGGATAGTGAAAGAAGGCCAGGGACTTCACTATATTTATAATATATTTTTTACCTTCAATGCATGAAGGTAAAAAACCTTTAATTTATGCCTGTACACACGGCCGTTTTTCTTGGCAGGAAAAAAACGAAATTTTTCCCAACGGGATTCCTCTCAAGCCTGCCTTGCATACACACGTTCAGGCCAAATATCACCTGTCCAAAGCACAGTGATCTACACCACCTACAACAGGACTATAAAGCGGAAGTTCCATTCAAACGGCGCCGCCCTTTGGGCTGTTTTTGCTGATCCTTGTGTTAGTAAAAGTTTGGTGAGAGACGATTCGCGCTTTTCAGTCTTCGTGCTTTTTAGTTTGTTACAGCGTGATGAATGTGCTATCTCCATTATGAACGCTAGTTTTACCAGAACGAGCGCTCCTGTCTCATACTGAGCATGCACGTTTTTTTACCCTCGGAAAAGCATACACACGACCGGTTTTCCCGACGGGTAAAAGTCCGCAGGGAATCCCGGCGGGAAAAAAAAGAATACACGTTCTCTTTTTTTTCTCCGCAGTTTTTCTGCTCCATGTTCAAAACACACTGCCTTTGCAATCTGCTGTGAGTACAGATACATTGTTAATGGCACGCTAAATGCAAATCGCAAATGCAGTGTGATTTGGTACTGTGCATTTTTAAAAAGTAATGTACACACTCGTTTTGTGTGGTCCAATGTGGTTTGCAGCCCATTCAAATTAATGAGCTGCCAAATCTCACTGCAGGGAAAGCAACAGGAATGTCAACCTCGTTCCTGTGCGATTCTGGTGTGAACCGACCCTTAAAGTTAAACTTCAGCTAACATTTTTTATTCTAGAGAATGTGAAGGATGGATAAAAGCCTTCAGTCTTTTACTGCTGTCTGTGTTGTAGTAGAGATGGTATTAGGTGAAAGAGAAATCTCCTCAAAATACCAGGCCAAGAAGTGATAGAAAATCTACCAAATGGTGACACCAATAAGAATTCCAACAAAGGTTTTAGCTCATCCCTGCTTAATCAAAAAAAGATGTAGTGAAGTTGGAGTTTAATGTCTTTATAGGTTTTTGCACAATACAAGTACATTCTATTCCGTTAACAAACAGGGCTCAACTGTTTACAGTGCCTTGCAAAAGTATTCACCCCCTTGGCTTTTTACCTATTTTGTTACATTACAGCCTTTAGTTAAATTGTTTTTAAATCTGAACACAATAGTCTAAGTTGGTGAAGTAAAATTAGAAAAATATATACAATATTTCAGAAATAAAAAACTGATAACTGGCATGTGCGTATGTATTTACCCCCTTATTTATGAAGCCCATAAAAAGTTCTGGAGCAACCAATTACGTTCAGAAGTCACATAATTAGTGAAATGATGTCCACCTGTGTGCAATCTAAGGGCTGGATTCAGGTAGTTCCGCGCATTTTTACGGCGGCGCAGCGTATCGTATTTACGCGTAGCTGCCGTAATTCAGAGAGGCAAGTGCTGTATTCACAAAGCACTTGCCTCCTAAGTTACGGCGGCGTAGCGGAAATGGGGCCGGCGTAAGCGCGCCTAATTCAAATGAGGATGAGGGGGCGTGTTTTATGTTAATTATTGGTGACCCGACGTGATTGAAGTTTTTTACGAACGGCGCATGCTCCGTCCGTGGAATTTCCCAATGTGCATTGCTCCAGAGTACGCCGCAAGGACGTCATTGGTTTCTACGTGAACGTAAATTACGTCCAGCCCCATTCACGGACGAGTTACGCAAACAACGTAAAATTTTCAAATTTTGACGCGGCAACGACGGCCATACTTTACATTGGCTACGCCACCTAGGGGGCAGCTTTATCTTTACGCGGCGTATCTCTTACGGAAAAGGCGTATCTTTACTGCGACGGGCAAGCGTACGTTCGTGAATCGGCGTATCTAGTCATTTACATATTCTACGCCGAAATCAACGGAAGCGGCACCTAGCGGCCAGCGGAAAAATTGCACCCTAAGATACGACGGCACAGGCCCAGCATAGGAGGCTGCCATATCTCAGCCCCCCAGAGTGCACTACAAGTCCCAACATAGGAGGCTGCTCTTACATAACAGGAGAAAGAGCTGGGGGGTGTACTGGGAGGGGAGAGAAGGAGGCACAGGTTTGAGATGAGGGGGGATTTTTTTCTAAACATGAGGATTTATGCTGGAAGGGGAGATGAGGGAAGAATTTGTGATGGGGAAGGATTTGTGCCGAGAGATGTAATTTATGCTGGGAGGGGAGGATTTGTGATGGGAGGGGGAATTTATGCTGGGAGGGGGAGATGGGGAAGGATTTGTGCTAAGAGGGGGATTTGTGCTGGGAAAGGGGAGGTTAAGGAAAGGGTTTGTGCCGAGAAGGGGGATTTTCACTGGAAGGGGTTATATGAGGGTGAGGATTTGTGCTGAAAGGGAGTATTTTTGCTGCTAGGGGGGAGATGGAGGGGGCGGGGGTCTGGAAGGGGTGTGGTTTACAGATGATAGGGTGGGTCTTAAATAGGAAGGGGTGTGGCTTTGACAGGAAGGGTGGGTCGTATTTAAAATTAGGGGGTGCATGAATTTAGTCAGGACAAGGCAGCACAAAACCTAAATACACCACTGCCTGGAGGAGCTGCAGAGTTCCACAGCAGAGACTGGAGTATCTGTACATAGGGTGACAATAAGCCGTACGCTCCATAGAGCTGCTTTATGACAGAGTGTCCAGAAGAAAGACATTACTTTTAGCAAAAAACAAAATGGCACGTTTTGAGTTTGCGAAAAGGCATGTGGGAGACTCCCAAAATGTATGGAGGAAGGTGTGCTGGTCTTATGAGGCAAAAATTTAAAGCGGGGGTTCACCCTTAGAGGGCACTTTTCCCCCTTAGATTCCTGCTCGTTATTACTAGGGGAATCGGCTATTTATTTTAAAATATGTGCAGTACTTACCCGTTTACGAGACGCATCCTCTCCGTCGCTTCCGGGTATGGGCTTCGGGAATGGGCGTTCCTTCTTGATTGACAGGTTTCCGAGAGGCTTCCGACGGTCGCATCCATCGCGTCACGATTTTCCGAAAGAAGCCGAACGTCGGTGCGCAGGCGCAGTATAGAGCCGCACCGACGTTCGGCTTCTTTCGGCTACGAGTGACGCGATGGATGCGACCGTCGGAAGCCTTTCGGAAGAATGTCAATCAAGAAGGAACGCCCGCTCCCGAAGACCCATACCCGGAAGCGAGGGAAGAAGATGCAGCTCGAAAACGGGTAAGTACTGCTCATATTTTAATATAAATAGCCGATTCCCCTAGACCGAACGAGCAGGAAGCTAAGGGGAGATTTTTTTTTTTTTTTTAAATGGGTGAACTCCCGCTTTAACTTTTTGGCCATCAAAGAAAACACTATGTCTGGCGCAAACCCAACACATCACATCACCCAAAGAACACCATCCCCACAGTGAAACATGGTGGTGGCAGTATCATGCTGTGGGAATGTTCTTCAGCAGTCGGGACTGGGAAACTAGTCAGAGTTGAGGGAAAGATAGATGGTGCTAAATACAGAGATATTCTTGAGCAAAACCTGTTCCACTCTGTGTGTGATTTGAGGCTAAGACAGAGGTTCACCTTCCAGCAGCACAATAACCCCAAACACACTGCTAAAGCAACACTTCGGTGGTTTAAGGGGAAACATTTAAATGTGTTGGAATGGCCCAGTCAAAGCCCAGACCTTAATCCTATAGAAAATCTGTGGTCAGACTTAAAGATTGCTGTTCACAAGCCTAAACCATCCAACTTGTAGGAGCTGGAGCAGTTTTGCAAGGAGGAATGGGCAAAAATCCCAGTGGTAAGATGTGGCAAGCTCATAGAGACTTATTCAAGCGGCTTGCCTCCTATTGTTCCAGCTTGCTCCTATGTTCCCCTAGTGCTGGACTCGAATTACTAACATTATGTTTCTGAGCACATTGTGGGAGCTGTAGTCTTCTGGATAGGCATTTTTGAACTGTAGAACTGACTATGGACTATATCTGCCAGCAAACCATCTGCTCCACAGGAGAATTGTGAGAGAGACTAAAAAAGGGATCTGCAGACCAGGCCACATAACCGGACGATTCACTGAGTCAGCAGACTGATCGCCATGTCTGCCCATCTGCAGCAAGAAGTGTTTGACCGTCCCCTCCGGGAGGCCACCGAGTTCCATCAGGATTGGTGAGGGGGCCCACAGATTCCATTGCCTTTCATAAGTACTACACTCTGAACACTGTGCACAGACATTACCTTGGATTACATATAGGATTGTTACAGGACAGAACCAGCTATCTTTTTCATCATCACTTTGCTATATTAAGAAATTCTTGTTCTATGAGCTCCAACTTGTTGGTGAATGCAGGGCCACGCTATTAGGACATTGTTTATTGCGCTAAATTGCTTTAAATGGGGACACTTTACTGGTAACTATAGTACGTTATCTCTCATTAGGATTATAATGGTATTATAGGCCGGACCGGGATTCTTCTTTAAAGCAGAAACATTCCTCTTATATTGATTAATAACTTTCTCAAGGTATCCAATTGTGACTCTGTATAGTGTTATCATTTACTTGTCATTGCTAACCAGTGGTGCCCCCTATCCATGCCGCCGCCTCCCTATTCATGCGCCCGGCCCTTTCAGGATGCAAGGTGCATGGATTCCTATGGCGTTTTTTTTTTTTTTTTTTTATCACCTGATAAGAGCCAGATGCCTCGTTTCCACTGAGCGCATCGGTTCGGGTCACTTAGAATGGAACGGGTTAGAATGGACCGGTCTATTCTGCAGAGCATTTCCACTGCAAATCGGACCATCCAGGACCATGCAAGGTTTAGAAAAAAAGCCTAGCACATCCACCAATCAGTGAGATGTATTTGTAGGTCCGCCCTAATGGAACCGTTCCATTCTCTATGGCCCCACATCTGAAGCAGGACCCAGAATGGTCCGGTACGGTTCGCTTTTATGGCACGCTTTCATAATGGAAACACCCAAAAAAGCGTACCGTACCGAACCATACCGAACCGATCCGCTCAGTGGAAACGAGGCAAGAGACTCTAATATGCTTCAAAAAAGGGTGGGCTCTGACGCAGAGAGTGCACCTTGACACCCAATTGTGTGACCATAGCAAATTAATTTTCGGTATTTTCACACCACAGTGCCTCCCAGCCAATCAGGATTGTGGCATTGGGTACTCGAGAAAGAACTCGCCACCGGGAGAGATCATGTTTGAGGGCCACCGTCAAGCTGTCTTGGGATTAGCCGGGTCCATTGGTGATGCTAGATGCTGACCCATTGTAAGAGGAAACGGGTATAGAGTTAGTCCCAGTAGTTGTGCCTACAAGGATGTTGCTGAAGAATGGGGGAGAATCCCTATCAGTGTACGAAACATCACCAGTCAGCCTGAAGCCTTGCATGGTGCTAGGGAAGGTGAATGCGGCTACCCATTACAGCGGACGACTTGGTATCAGGAGATACAGGAAGAGGACCTCATATTCAAAGTCCAAATCTTTCTATTAGATGGAGATAAAGGGTTGAAGCCCAGATAGCCAGGTGGGAAGAGATGTTCTCCAAGAATGACATTGATGTAAGTTGTGCTAAAAGTGCACAACACAGAATGGGTGAGGACAAGCCTTTCAGAGAGAGAGCTCAGCGGATCCGTCTGAGTGACCTTGAGGCTCTTCGGGAGCAGTTGGCCAAACTGAAGAAGTCTGGGGTTCATTAGAGTCAAGGAGCCCCTATGCACCATTTGTGATAGTGCGTAAGAAGAATGAAACTATTTGGATTTGTATTGATTATAGAACATTGAACCATTCCTGATCGATACACCACACCCCGCATAGAGGATATCTTGCAATGTTTGTCTGGAGTAAAGTGGTTCAGTAATTTAAGAAATGTGTTCTTGTATTTTAATTTTGAATTTGCTTTATCAAAAATTGTCCAACTAATCCCTTATATACCTTTATATGTATTTTACATTAAGGATCTTTAATTACAGGTTTACCGGTCCTTTAAATAAAATCATAGGCTTTTGGTATAAGTACAAATGTATTTTCTGGAGAGTAATGCAATGAATTATTTTGAGCTAGATTTGAAAAACCCTATGATTCCTTCTTATCTTTTTTTCAAGTGGGTTTTCAAGCTGACTTTGATTCCTTGCAGCTATGAGCCACCATCTGAATCAGAACAATCCATGAAGCATGACACAGAAACCTATTTGCCTTGGAGACTATAATAGAGAAATAATGAGCAATTTGCTACAGTGACTTTTCTACAACATTACTAAAATTGGCAACTGAACAGCTTTATTTTGCCATTTTTGTCAGTTTTTGTTATCCTTCTGAAGCTGCTTAAAAGAGAAGTATGTGATTTTTTTTTATCATACTCACCTAGCATCAGTCCAAACTGAACGATCAAACACCGCTGATTGCTCAGTTCTCAGAGCTCCCTGAGCAGAGAGCTGGTGACTGTCAGTCACTGTTGTCTGCTCTGCACCAGCCACCCTATGCGCTCATCGGAGCGTTGGGCTGTGGAGGAAGGGGGAGCGGCAGGCTCAGGCTCTAAGCAGCTTGATGAGAGGCTGAGTCGAGGGCCAGTCCAGGCATGTGGGAGGATACCGATCGTATGGTTGCGATCTTTCCCAAGCCTGGACTGGTTCTGTGACAACACTAGGCTTCAGCCCGCTGTCTGCTGAAATCAGGTCAGAGGAGTACAGAATGAACTGCACTCCTGTGGTCCAAAAGGAGCTTTGGCTGTACTTCTCCTTAAATGTTTACAGCATTTGCTGTACTAAATGCATGATTTCTGATGCAATATACATGCAGACATATGGATCTATGGGACCAGTGTAAGGGTATGGCATCCAGGCCTCTAAAACTGCAAGGCCCCAGCAAGCATGTTTTCTGTCACTGTACTTTTGCCAGAGGCATAAAAGTAGTTACAGTGATGAGGACATCAACAGCTAAACCAAAATCTTCAATTGGTGTTGGAACTGGCCTCTAGTATAGCTTGGATTCTGCCAAAGGCCCTAAGGGCTCATGCATATTATGGCTGCCGATGTGTGCTGTAAAGGGAGTGGTCATCATAATTGACGCATCACATGTTTTTCCTTTTTCTTTTAAATTTTACTTATATTTCACTTATCTTTATTTACTAGAGCAGGTTGCAATGCAGTGTACTTGTATTCGGCGTTTTTTAATTTTATGCTTGCAAGCAGTTTTTTAGCTCTTAATAAACCCCCCTCTCTGTTTGATATACCGTATTTATCGGCGTATACCGCGCACTTTTTTGCCCTGAAAATCAGGGCAAAATCGTGGGTGCGCGGTATACGCCGATACCCGCTTTCCCGCGCCGAGTTTTGAATACTGCGCCGACATATACCGAGCGCAGTACACTCGGGTATAGTCGGGCAGTCTCGGCTCCTTCCGCGCTCACGCCCTGGACGTACAGGACGTCAGCGCGGGTAGCCGAGCATTGCCGACAATACACGAGTGTACTGCGCTCTGTATATGTCGGCGCAGTATTCAAACTCGGAGCGGGAAACGAGCGGGGAGGACGCGAGGACGCCGCAGATTCCTCTCAAGCCTGCCTTGCATACACACGTTCAGTCAAAAAAACGCCAAAAAAACGAAAAAAAAAAAACGCTCGACCAAAGCGTGGTGACGTCCAACACGTACGACAGCACTATAAAGGGGACGTTCCATTCAAATGGCGCCCCCTTTGGGCTGCTTTTGCTGATCCTCGTGTTAGCAAAAGGTTGGTGAGAGACGATTCCCGTCTTATACTTGATTCTGAGTATGCGTGTTTTTTTCCCCTCGGAAAAGCATACACACGAGCGGTTTTCTGGACGAGAAAAAGACTGACGGGAAACACAACGGGAAAAAATAGAGCAGGTTCTATTTTTTTTTAGCGGACAGTTTTCTCGTCGGGAAAAGTGCTATAAAGCATACACACGACCAGTTTTCCCGACTAATCTAAAAATGGCAGTTTTCTGGTCGGGAAAACCGGTCGTGTGTATGAGGGTCTTGTGCGGTTACTTTTGCCCATAGACCTGCTCTGGGTGTGAGGACATTAGAACCAGTCCGCCGCTGGATAATGGGGGAGCACCATTTGCCGGTGGAGCGGAGGATTGTGTGAGTATACAGCTTTCTCCTCTCACCTGGACAAAAAGAGCAGTTGACCGATGCAGTGCAAGCACAGTCCCACTGCATGGAAAAACTTTTTTGGGCCAGAGTTGGGCTTTAAACATTTGACTGATGCTCACATCACTTGGCCCCCATTCATAGCTGAGCATTGTGCCTTCTCGCACCTGTATCTCAATGCCTAACACTCATAAAGGGCGACATTTTTGGCCCCATTGACAAGTGCACATAAAAAAAAGAATACAGGGACAAAAACACTTGATCCTGTCTCAAAGATGCTGCTGTATTACACTTCACAAATAAAAACGTGTAAAAAAGCCTTAACATTGCCTACATATGTTATGCTCGAGTGTGAATGGGGGCTTAATTGTTGTACTCAGATTATTGGTGGTGGTGCTAATGAGATATTCCTATGATGCGTTAAAAAGGCAGATGTCAAAAGCCTTTGCTGTGTTCTGTAAATCTAATTAAAATTTTACGTGCTGGAATACACAATATTTATTTTAAAAAAAGCACTATGTCGAACATAAGTAAACTACTGTACATCAGACACATTTTGCTTGGCTTGAATTTTATGTAAAGATAAAGAGCAGCAGATGCACAGACGAAAAGAAATTACTGAAGACTTGCTGAAAGGCTGACACTGGAAAACTACAGTTTGAATGAATGAATGAAAAACTTATATAGCGCGGCACATGCGAACTGAATCGCCTCTGGGCGCTTGTTGTTCCTGTCTCCTTTGATATCAAAAGAGATGCGTCTTGATCTTTCTCCTGAATGCTAAATGGTTTTCCTCCAACCGAATGCTGGTTGGTAAAGCGTTCCATAGTTTCAACTGTAATGATGGGGCTGCACTGATGAGGCTGCACTCATGGGCACTGATGAGGATGCACCAATGGGCACTGGTATGCTTTATGTTAATATTGCTAAAGTTGTTGTTAATATTTATTTTTGGAACTTAATTCTGTATAAAACATTTAACAGTGTAATTTCATGAGATAATTTACAAGGGCATGTTTAGGGGCAGTTTTAGGGATGGGGCAGGGTAGGGTTTGGGTGGGGCAACTGGTGGCGAGTAACTCTTAAGGCCTGGCTAGTGGCTCAGGACTTGAAATTTTGAGCCTTGATTATAAGACCCTGCTTTACTCAACAAATTTAATCCAGACACCCTGGACAAATTCTGGCAATGCTCCAGGGAAAAGGTTACCCTGCTACATATCTGGTGGACATGCCCACTAACACAACCATTTTGGACGCAAGTCCAAGAATTAATCTCACAAATTTCAACACACTACCTGGAGCATAGGTGTCGAACACAAGGCCCGTGGGCCGAATCCGGCCCTTCAGGCCATTTCATGTGGCCCTCGCACCTCCAGCCCTCCTCTGCTCCTTCTCCAGACCCTTACTTTCTGCTTTTAAGCAATGCATCCAGCTTCTTCCCAGCAGCAGCATAAGGAAAGGGGGGTGCACTGTGATGTAAGGGAGAGTGGGGGACTCACCTTCTGATGGTGGGGTGGCTCTTGACATCTAATGTAAGGGTAGGGGATTCTGCATCATTCCACCACTTCCATCCACTCATACTGGAAATCTCTGGTGGTATAATGCATGATCAACGCAGCTAAGCTGTGTATACCATCACATTGGGAATCCCTCCACGTTCTGACCATCTCCAAATGGCTTACTAGCATAGGTAAAATCACAGAAATGGAAGAACTCATCCATATTGCATGGGACTCTCCATCAAAATTCTCACAAAACTGGGCCTGTTGGATCCATTTCAGTTCCACAGTTATATACTTCACCCTGATGGGATTAAAAAATGCCAGCCCCCATTAATAGAAAGTTGACTACTTTCACCAAGACTCATACTTAGAACATTCCTGCAAACTGAGACAAAGGACCTGCCACCCTTAATTAACAGATGTGCCTAAGAGGACTATTTTGAAGGAAATCTGGCATGCGCAAACCTCAATACCGATTTCCAATTGTGCGCTGCCCTATGTGGAGACCGAGAATGATTCCCTCGGCTCCCCCACCATTCTTATTCCCTCTCCCTCTAGACCCCCCCTGCTCCCTCACACCCCCCCTTCTACTCTCTTCCCCCCACCCCCTTCTCTCTTTTTCTTTCTTAAAGCGGGAGTTCAAACAATTCCTTTTTTTTTCCCCTTAGCTTCCTGCTCGTTTTCTCTAGGGGAATTGGCTATTTGTTTTAAAACATGAGCAGTACTTACCCGTTTTCGAGATGCATCTTCTTCCGTCGCATCCGGGTATGGGTCTTCGGGAGCGGGCGTTCCTTCTTGATTGACAGTCTTCCGAGAGGCTTCCGACGGTCGCATCCATCGCGTCACTCGTAGCCGAAAGAAGCCGAACGTCGGTGCGGCTCTATACTGCGCCTGCGCACCGACGTTCGGCTTCTTTCGGAAAATTGTGACGCGATGGATGCGACCGTCGGAAGCCTCTCGGAAGACTGTCAATCAAGAAGGAACGCCCATTCCCGCAGCCCGTACCCGGAAGCGACGGAGAGGATGCATCTCGTAAACGGGTAAGTACGGATCATATTTTAAAACCAATAGCCGATTCCCCTAGACAAAACGAGCAGGAAGCTAAGGGGAAAATGTTCTCTCTAGCGGTGAACCTCCGCTTTAAGTTTATCTCCCCCTTTTTTTTCTCTCCATCCATGCCATATTTCCGCGCATACATATTTTTAACATTACTTTAGCGCACAAGCGACCCGTTATCCTTACATCCAGTACGTCTTCATCAGCTTGCTTTTGGAAGGATATGCGGTGAGTGATATCTTCTAACCGATTAGATAGTGTCTATAAATTCCTTGTTTCTAGGGGAGCATTTACTACATAATTAAAAGACTATATTAAATAGTGGCTTCTGGCAGATTACATTTTTACTTTATCAAATTAAGAAGTATATCTACAGTACACTTTTAAGTGAACCTGAACTCCATTTTAAAAGATAAAAAGTAAAAATCCTGGTTAATGGCCCACACACACAAATCCGAAAATCGGACGAAAAATACTGCTTTCAAATCAATCGTACGATAATCAGATCGTTAGTAAAGTGCTTGCGAGAGTCGATCACGACAGTTCATCCTACTATAAACTAGAAAAGCCTTTTTGGTGCCCCTCTATGATTTGTTTGCCTTTATCACTGAGGTCTAAGGCCTCGTACAGACGAGCGGACCTGTCCGATGAAAACGGTCCGCGGACCGTTTTCATCGGACATGTCTGCTTGGATCATTTGGTCTGATGGCTGTACACACCATCAGACCAAATTTCCCGCAGACAGACGACGCGGCGACGATGACACGGCGACGTGCACGAACCCGGAAGTTCAATGCTTCCACGCATGCGTCGAATCACTTTGACGTCATGCGCGGGTTCTCGGGCCAGCAGACATGTCCGATGAGTCATACTGACCATCGGACATGTCCGGCGGACATGGTTCCAGTGGACATGTTTCTTAGCATGCTAAGAAACATTTGTCCGCTGGAAACCCGTCCGGTCGGCCGGAAAATTGACCGGTCGGCCCTACACATGACCGAACATGTCTGCTGAAACTGGTCCGATGGACCAGTTTCAGCGGACATGTTCGGTCGTGTGTACGAGGCCTAACTTGCCCTGACTTCATAGTTGAGCCCTACCAACAGTCCACTGAGACAGCTTTAGTAGCTAGTAGAAAACTCTCTTTGGACAGGGGATGGCAGCTGGTAGCCCTTGGCCATGGAGTGTCCATTACCATGCAAAATATTACAACTTGAAATTATCACAGTATGATTGTCACTGATTGTTTTGCTTTTAAAGTGATATTAAAGCTTTGTTTTTTGTTATTAAATAACAAATATGTTATACTTACCTGCTCTTTGCAGTGGTTTTGTACAGAGCAGCCCCGGTCCCCCACCAGCACTCTTGGCTCTTCCTCCTCAAGCAGTGCCCCCAGAGAAAGCCGCTTGTCCTGGGGGCACCACTGCATGCTTGCTCCAGAGCCACTGCTGTTTTAGCCAATGAGGAGGGAGAGTCCCTATACAGCCGAGTCTATCGTTACTATCGATGGATCAGAGGGGGTTCAGGTAATGATTGGGGGGCTGGGGGGCTCTGCACACAGAAAGTTTTTTACCTTCATGGATAGAATCCATGAAGGTAAAAAACCTTCAGCCTTTAGAGCCACTTTAATGATGAAAGTAAATATAAAAAAAAGGGTTGACCTCTTCTGTTCGGCTTCTGTATTTGGCCAAGTCCCAAAGTATATCAGAGGCTCCCTGTACATTCCAGCAAGCACAGATGTTCCATCACCCACCGTTCTAAATAAGACATCTGGTTATGTATGTTATGGTAACGAACAGCAGGCAGATATAATTTCTTCATGGCTTTATCTTGATAAAGCAAATATCAGTTGCAATGAGTTCTTATTCACCCTGGAGAAGAGACGTTTGAAAGAAGATATGATAGTGATATACAAATACCTCAATAGTGCTTCTAGCATAGGAAAAAACTATTCAAGTTCAGGGAGTGGTTGTAAACCCTCTCCTATACCCAGTGAAGTGAACGGCCTCAGATGATACACAGAGATGAAACAAATCTCCAAACATAAAGTTTTACATGTATATCTGCTGTCTTTCCCTTTCTACATTCTTTAGAAAGTGCACACTGTGTCACAAATGTTGTTTCCTCTTTCAGCAGTCGGTGTGGAGTCTGGGCTTACACTGTGTGTGTGAGCTGATTGGAGAAAAAGGAAAGCCCCCCCCCCCTCCACATAGGCAGAGGAACGAAGGAACATGCAGAGCTGTACAGTGCATAGACAAACTCTCTGCTTATCTACCTCTAAGCTCCCGCCCTGACAGAAATTTTCAACTGCTGTTATATAATGTGTTGGAGAACTAGTCAGAAGTGACTCTGCTAATAACAGGGGAACAGAGCAGCAAAAAGACATTGCACTTAGAGTGTTGGAGAGAGATAAGTAAACACTACAGATATATGTGCTCATGTCAGATTTCATGAATGAGGTTTACAAACACTTTAAGAAGACACGTGGCTGCTTAATGAAATTGTAGGAGAAGCAGTTTAACCTTTAGCTGCGTGGGGGTTCTTACTGTCAGAGCAGTAAGGATGTGGAACTCCCTTCCACGATCAGGTGTGTCAATGGGAAGTGTTGATAGTTAAAAAAACCTCAAATGCCGCGTACATGCGATCGGAATTTCCGACAACAAATGTTCGATGTGAGCTTTTGGATGGATATTCCCACCGTGTGTATGCTCCATCAGACATTTGCTGTCAGAATTTCCGACAACAAATGTTTGAGAGCTGGTTCTCAATTTTGCCAGCAACAAAAGTTCTTGTCGGAAATTCCGGTCATCTGTATGCAATTGCGACGCTCAAAAATCCTACGCATACTTGGAATCAATTCGACGCATGCTCGGAATCATTTAAATACATTTTTCTCGGCTCATCGTAGTGTTGTACGTGACTGCATTCTTGACATTCGGAATTTCAGACAAAAATTGGGTGACTGTGTGTATGCAACACAAGTTTGAGCCAATATTCCGTCTGAAAAAAATCCACGGTTTTGTTATTGGAATGTCCGATCGTGTGTACGCTGCATTAGATAGGCATCTTAACAAATGCAATATACAGGGATATTGGAATTGGTATTGACACACACACACACACATCTGGATGGACGGTGTCTTTATTCAAGCTCACCAACTATGTAAAAACATCTGCCTAGTGATGTTGTACTTTTGAAAAACTGCATCTCACCACCCAGCAAAATGGACAACTGCCCAAATTCTAAAAGAAAGCATTTTCGAGTGCAGGCAGTGTGAACAAACCCTTATTGTTACATTAGACACATACACAGGGCTTTTTTTCAGGGGGAACTTGGGGGAACTCAGTTCCACCACCTCTGGCTCAGACCCTTTGGTTCCTGCTCACCACAATCACTTGTAAACACAGAAGTCTGGTTTCTATGTTTACAAGTGACAGCTCTGCACTCTGTGTGTAACCCCCTGAACTCTGTACTCTGTATGTAATGCAATCCTGGTATTTAATGCCCCTTTAAGACCCTTCTACTGTTTGTGAAGTCTGAACGGGGTCGTGGTTGAGTTCCTGCACCTATTTTCTGAGAAAAAAAGCTCTGCACACACATACTGTATTTATAAATGTTCTGCAATCTGCACATTATGGAGGTTTCAGGCTCATGCGTGGTATAATTCTATTTCTTTTATCTAAGAATCAAGACATGGTGCAGCAGTTGAGGAAGTCCTCACAGCGGTAAGTCCAGTAACCATAATGATTTTTTTTGCTAATTAATGAATCTCCTTCTCTTTCTTATCTCATGATTTTTACATATTATGAATGCCTTTATGATGCTATGCTATGTCAGACATTTCAAAGTAAAACCAGCCTATTAATATTAAATATCTACGTAACATCACCACTACGCTGCAATGCAACACGGAAAATGACTATATGCTGCACTTATAGTACAGTGCCAATAGCAAGCCATGGAAGGAAGATATAGGGCTAGATTCAGGTAGCCCTGCGTAACATTGTGCGGGCGTAACATATCTCCGATACGTTACGCCGCCGTAAATTAGGGCGCAAGTTCCGTATTCATAAAGAACTTGCGCCCTAAGTTACGGCAGCGTAACGTATGTGGGCCGGCGTAAGCCTGCCTAATTCAAATGGGGATGATGTGGGCGTGTTTTATTTAAATTATTATTGACCCCACGTACTTTACGTTTTTTACGACGGGGCATGCGCATGCTCGAAATTCCGCCGCAAATCGTCATTGCTTTCAACGTGAACGTAAATTACGTCCAGCCCTATTCGCGAACGACTTACGCAAACGGCGTAAAAAATTCAAAAATCGTCGCGGGAACGCCGTCCATACTTAACATTGCGTACGCCTCATAGAAGCAGGAGCAACGTTACGCCAGAAAAGCCTTACGCAAACGACGGAAAAAGTTTCCGCCGGGCGCACGTACGTTTGTGAATCGGCGTATCCAGGTCATTTACATATTCTACGCTGAAAACGACGGAAGCGCCACCTAGCGGCCAGCGTAAATATGCACCCTAAGATACAACGGCGTAAGAGACTTACGCCAGTCGGATCTTAGCCTAATTTCCGCGTATCTTGCTTTCTGAATACAGAAAGAAGATACGCCGGCGCAGCTTTGAATTTACACGGCGTATCTATAGATACGCCAGCGTAAATTCTTGCTGAATCTAGCCCACAACTTTTTTTAATGTCCCTTGGAAATGCTAAGCACAATATATCAACCCGCATAGGTCCCAACTGTTCCTCATTTGGATGGACTGTCCCTCTATTTGGATCAAATCCCTCTGCTCCTTGTGCAGCCTCAGTTGTCTCTCTTTTTGGTATGATATGTATATCTCTATTACCATTTGATTACCAAAAGTTTTTTTGCTGCACTAATCTATCTTCTATATTACTCTATTTGGTATTTTAAAAAGCCAATACAAAGGAAAACGAGAAAATAAAAAAAGCACTTGTGTGGTTTAGCCAAACATGTATTGCATAACAGATATTTGTGGTCCGTGTAACTGGAGCCATGGTGGTGACCTGGACTTTGCCTACATATGGTGTGCTAAAGGGTGTCCCTCTTTATCATTTCAGAAAGTTGGGAGATATGCAACCAGTGTCTAATTGAGAGCAAGCAGATCATAGTGAAATGGACAGAAAGGGAAGAAAGAATACCACGCATGAGCCTGAAACCTAGTTCTTATGCACATGGCTAAGGATTAGGGATGAGCTTCGTATTCGAGTTGAACTCATGTTCGACTCGAACATCGTATGTTCGATCGTTCGTCGAAATACGAACAAAACGGGTCGTTCGCTCCAAATTCGAGTTACGTTTCACAGACCATAATTCACTGCGGCATCGCTGGCTGATGATTGGCCAAGCATGCACTATGACCCGCATGCTTGGCCAATCACAGCTTGCAAAAAACGGAGAGCCATAATTGGCCAAAGCCAGGGTGGCTTTGGCCAATTATGGCTCAGGGGGTTTAGTACACGCCCCACACTATAAAAGGCCGCCTGCAGGTCGGCCTTGTGTAGTGTGTTGCTGCGTTGGTTAGAGAGAACAGAGAGAGTGTCATTTTTTGCAGGTAGATAGAGCAGGCAGGCAGGCTAGTCAGTTAATGTTACAGTGTGTAGACTGTAGAGGATATATATGCATCCCAGGTGTTGTATATAAATTTATACACTGTATAGTTTAGCAAGAATAGTTCTTCCTAATTTACTGGCAGGCAGGTGATTGTGCTAGCTGCAGTATTCTTACGTGGTTTATTGCCTGTGTCCTCTGTAGTTTGCACATAAAGCTACTTGGTGTGTACTGGCCGTGTGCTCTGTAGTTTGCACCTAAAGATTCAGGAGCAGTGATTTTAATGATGCATAAATAAAAAAAAATTAAAAAAATTAAAAATGTCTTTAAATATTGTACCTGCTGGGTGTCTATAGTATGCCTGTGAAATGTCTTTGAGAACCCTGGTCTTGACGGAGGGAACATGTATCAATGGAAAACAACCGTTTTTAAAACTTTTTTTCCATTGATACATGTTCCCTGGGGCAAGACCCGGGTTCTCAAAGATTTTTTATGACAATAACTTGCATATTAGGCTTTAAAATGAGCACTTTGAATTCATACGTTCAAGTCCCATAGACGTCAATGGGGTTCTAAATGTTCACGCGAAAGTTCGGTCCGTTCGAAGGTTCTGGTGCGAACCGAACAGGGGGTGCTCGGCTCATCCCTACTAAGGATGACCATAGAGTGTAATTTCCCTCGTAAAATAGAACACAAAAAGAAGGCTCATCCTATGAATACCATGATAAAATGATATACTGATAGACTCAGTGAAACATTTTAAATTGCTTCCAGGGACACTATGCCCCAGCAAATGCACATTGAAAGTATTGCCCCCTTTTTATGAAGATGAGATTAGGATCCTTGATTGCAGACGATTTCTCTGAAGAGCAATAATGGGAAAATGGGAAAATGTAGGACTCTGCCGTTCACCTAAAAACTACAACTGCAGGTGTGAACAAATTTTCCTTGAAGGTTAATTCCACTAAGGCTTGGTTCACACTGCCGCGACCTGAAAGTCATGCAACTTCTGGTATGACTTTGCCTGGGGATGCCCTGGAGATTTACTGGGGAATTGAATACTACCTGATGCGACTTTGAAGCGACTTTCAGGGAATGCCTGGATAATCTTCCTTTAATCTCCAATCAAAATCACATAAATATAGATAAGCATCTGACTTAGATGCGTCTTCCATTAAAGTCTATGGGCACAAGTTGGATCCCAAGTCACGGCAGTGTAAACCGAGCCTTATGCCACGTACACACACAAGGAATTTCCGATGAAAAAAGTCAGATGAACTTTTTTCATCGGAAATTCCGATCGTGTGTGGCCCCCATCTGACTTTTTTCCGTCGGTGTTTAGAAATAGAACATGTTTTATCTTTTTCCGATAGAAAAAAAAACGATAGGAAATTCCTATCGTCTGTGTGCAACTCCGACAGAGAAAAAACCCACGCATGCTCAGAATCAAGTCGATGCATGCTCGGAAGGATTGAACTTCATTTTTCTCGGCTCGTCGTAGTGTTTTACATCACCGCGTTTTGAACGGTCGGAATTTGTTTTGACAGTGTGTATGCAAGACAGCTTGAACGGAATTCAGACAAAAAATTCCATCAGATTTTAGGCCATCGGAAATTCCGATCGTGTGTACGGGGCATTAGACTAGGTTCACACTAGTGCAGCTGTGATTTGATCCTCTTTTAAGTGTGATTTTGTAGTGCGTTTTGACCTGCTTTCATGCTTCTTTTTTTGTAGAAGGAGTACAAAAAACACACAAAAAATGCATGTGTTTTACATGCATTTTTGGTGCATTTTGTTAAAGTCTATGGGGCCAAAATCACACTGCAACTGCACCAAAGTAGCACATGTACCTTTTACAAAAATGTGCAGCACTGCATTAATGTGAATGGGCACTGAAGTCACATCGGAAATCGCACTAGTGCCAGGCCTTAGTATGATAGATGAAGTCTGATGGTCATTGTCACCACAATCTTCCTATATCACTTTTGGCAGTGAGACTTACAGTCAGTTCTTGACACTTGTCCCTCTCCTTAGATTTTTAGTGTTCCTGCCCACCTATAAATGTTTCTGATCCTCCTGTTGCATATTACATACTGTATATACTCAAGTATAAGCCGACCCGTATATAAGCCGAGGCACCTAATTTTACCACAAAAAAATGGTAAAACGTATTGACTCGAGTATAAGCCTAGGGTGTCCATCTGCATACCTCACTGTGCCCATGTGCATGCCTCATTGTGCCCATGACTAGACTTACGTTTAACATGGGAGTCTATGGAAGGGGTGCACTACTTTGAAAAATTGTTGCTCTCTGGCCGTAGGTCCTCCGGACAACAAACTTTGCACACTTATAGAGATAGAGTGGGGCTATATGTGTGCAAAGATTGGGGTCCAGGGGACCTACGACCGTATGGTCCGGAAGATCAGGCGCAAAAAGGTGGCTCAAGTATAAGCCGAGGGGGGCGTTTTCAGCACAAAAAAAATGTACTGAAAAATCTTGGCTTATACTCAAAATTCAAGGTTGCCATGCACCTCTCAAGAGAATATCTAAAGACAGGAATTAGTTAGATGGTGGCCAGTTGGCCACTCAGGGGGTGGAAGGGAAATTAAAAGTAAAGAACACCAAACGTGAAGTTGTCCTTTAAATTTCATTGTAAAATTGTAAATTTGGTTGCATATATTTGCAAAAAGCTATTTATTGGTAGGTTTTCCCACCTGAATGATAGATCATATAACTACTGAAAGACATGATTATTTTTTTTTTTATGGTCCATTTTACTCTGAGTGCAGCTGTTAAAAGCCAAAATGTATTTTCATAAACTGGCCTAGTTAATTGAATTTAGAGAAAGCAGCCTACTTTCTATGAAAGAAATGTTAACATACAGAGACAATGGCTTAGGGAAAAGTCAAAAGACATTTAAAACAACAAGCCTTTTGCTGTAGGTCAGACTTAAAAAAAGCACAGTGTAAATCATTTTAATAAGTGTTGAAATTTCCCCTTGGCCATTGCAGTTTACATCAAATCAGTAGGTTTATCTGAAAAACAAACAAGGGTTTTCTGTAAGGTAGGGTGACCAGACATCCCCGGTTTCAGGGGACAGTCCCCGGATTGAGGACACTGTCCCTGGACCAAGTCTGTCCCCGGTTTTGTCCCCGGATTGGATTTGAACAGGGGCTGGGGCAATTTCAAAGACAGTCAGTGCAGAATTAAAAAAATTATAATTCTGAATTACACACCCCCGCTCTGCCGCTCCTACTAGCTTAGGGGGGTGTATTTTTTCCATTATATGTGGCCCTTTCTGATGACCATGTGCTAGTCAGAGCGGAGGGAATATTTCTTCAGTTTTGGGTGCATGCCCATTCAGCATTCATGCCCTGTTCTTCTGCCTTGGCTCAAGTCCCGACAAGCCGCCTGCCTGTTTACCTCCTTGCCTTCCCTGGTGGAATGATCTTCCTCCCCTCCCAACCCAGTAGTGGCCGGGGCCCGGAGAGTAAGGCCTCGTACACACGATAGGTTAAACAGAGGACACCGGTCTGATGGACGGTTTTCATCGGTCAAAACCGATCATGTGTGGGCCCCATAGGTTATTTAACCATCGGTTAAAAAAAAGCCAGCTTTAAATTTAACCGATGGATTCCTAACCGATAGGTCAAAATCCACACATGCTCATAATCAAGTCGACGCATGCTTGGAAGCATTGAACTCTGTTTTTTTCATCACGTCGTTGTGTTTTACGTCACCGCGTTCTGACACAATCGTTTTTTTAACCGATGGTGTGTAGGCGCAATGGACCATCAGTCAGCTTCATCGGTTAACCGATGAAAGCGGTCCATCAGACCATTCTCATCAGATGGACTGATCGTGTGTACGAGGCTTAAGACTTGAAAAGCTGTGAGGTGGGCGGCAACGGGCAGAAAGTCGCAGATTGCTAGTGAAAAAAAAATATATGTCCCCGGATTTCATTTTAAAAATCTGGTCACCTTACTGTAAGGTAAACTGTAATTGGAAATAATCTAATCATGCATTTTGCCAAACGCTAGCAGTCTCTCTAGTCAGCATGTAGCAGAATTAATTCCACAAACTGGCACATGTCTGTGTAGTGTATAAATACATGGAAAATAGGTCACACATTGACCCAAGTGCTAAGTAGGTTACATATTATATTATTCACTCTTCAATATAATCAACGAGCAGTTTTTCCAAATTACAGATTCGTGGATTAAACCTAGCATGAGAATTCCTACAAGAGTCAGTTAAACCTGTAAGAGCTAATTTTTTCAACACAGGAAACATACGAGATGAAAAATGCTACATGTGACACAAAAAATCTGTTCACAGCACTATGCCTGTCATGGGAAATGTTACCCCAAGCTTCACTTGGACCAATGGCCTTGGATTTGGTCAAAATATAGCCACTTGAACATTTAGAGGTTTATTTATAAAGCAGTGGTATGCCCTTTCCAAGAAATCCTCAATATATTTGTAGACAGGCGCAATCCATTTTCTCCACTGCAAGTGGAGCTCTCCCGCAGCTGCACTGTTGTCAGAGAGAACATCAAGAGGAACAGGGTTCCTCTATGGCTTCCTGGGTCACTAGGGAAGCAATCTTGTTGGATGCTGGCACCCCATGTGACTCAAGCAGCCATCTTGGGTCAGGCGGCTCCCAGGTTTGGCGCGCATTTTGCGAGTTGACAGAATATGGAAAGATGGCATCTGTAAGGGACAGTTCTAGCATTAGGGAAAGCTTCCTGATGAGGGAGGAAAAGCGTTGGGTCGCTGGTCTTCTGGTTATCTCTCAACATGGGCACTAGGGTGACCACGTGTCCCAGATTTTGCAGGCCTGTCCCGGGCACCCTTATTCCAGGACAATACAGTGTCCCGGAATGAAACTGACACAGCCACCCCCTGGGCCAATCTGATGCCCCCAAAATAGGCCGCCATATCACCGTTTTACTCACTGACAGTACTTGTCCTGGCCAGGAATGCCTGGAGGAGCACAATCCCCACCCCCTGCTTGTGATTGGAGAAATCATAAATCCCGCCTCTTGTGTCCAATCATTGTGCTGTGATTCGTTACAGCACAAGCTGATTTTTGGGAAGGGAGGGTGTCCCTGAATGGTAGTTTGGAAATGTGGTCACCCTAATGGGCACAAGACAGCCAGGCTGCACTCTGCCCCTCTCTACAGACGCTGTAAGTCCAACTGGGACCCGCTCGGTTCCTGTTGCTGGAAACCAAGAGCGCACCTAGCTGGGCAGTCTTACCACCAGGTTTGTTGTGAACTGTTGCTGCATTACTTCAATACACGTTTTATATTGCACCTGAATGTGTGAATTATTGCTGCAGCACCCCACCTACACATTTATAAAGCACAGCACTAATGATAGATGTGCTTAATGCTCCACCAGCTTCGGGACAGTGAAGTTGGAGAAGTATTAAAATGAAAAAACAAAAAAAGTTAGGTAAAGCCCACTCAGAAGACATGTCAAAGTTACATAAACAGCTCCCCTCCAAATACAGAGCTAACACCATCAGCGCATCCCAGGCATGATGGAGTACTTTTTATGAATGGTCTGTAAAATGCAGGCTATGCTGTTTAACCTGCCTGGCGGTATTCCCGAGTCTGACTCGGGGTTAGATTTTCCTGCTGCGAGCGGTAACCCCGAGTCAGACTCGGGCTTGCCTCGCTAGATCCACAGGCATGGTTTACTTACCTTGTCCCTGGATCCAGCGATGCCATTGCGCTGTGTGAGCGAGCGGGACCTCGCTCGATTCACACAGTGCCTCTGTGTGACGCCAATCTCCGTTCCCTGCGACGTTACGAACGGCGCCAAATTCAAAAAAGTAAACAAACACTTTACATACAGTATACTGTAATCTTATAGATTACAGTACTGTATGTAAAAAAAACACACCCCCCTTGTCCCTAGTGGTCTGTCCTGTGTCATGCATGTCATTTTATATAATAAAAACGTTTCTTTCTCCCTGCAAACTGTAGATTGTCCATAGCAACCAAAAGTGTCCCTTTATGTCAAAAATAGTTTTAGAGCAGCTAAAAAACAGAGATAATAAATTATAATCACTTGCAGAATTGTGCGATAGCGATTTGTGGGGAAATTCGTCATAAAAAAAAAAAAAAAATGACAGCAACAATTCTGCAACTGAGCAAATTTCAGTGATTTTGATTTGATTACATTATTGAATAATTTTTATTATAATTATATTATTATTTGTTATAATTATTTATAATTATTTATTATATTATAATTTATAATTTTGTTTTTAAAAAAATGTCATACCAGGGATGCCTATTAGATTCTTGTTTGGTCAGATTTAAGTGAGTTATTTCTAAAAATTACAGGCCTACAGTATAAAACGCCAAACTTCCTTGCAAATAATGGTACCGCTTTCAGCATGTTTTTTCTGAAAGAATCATACCGCCAGGGAGGTTAATGAAGTGCTAATAACATCTGCTGTTATAAATGAGCACTTTAATTTCTTTTTTTTTTTTATAATTGACAATTTTTATTGAATTTAGCATTTTCAATACAAAAATATAAAACACATAAAGGGGTAGTAGAGACAAACATATCCGGTAAGGGCATAAATGGTCTCAGTACAACAATTTAAACACAATGGGGCAGATTCAGATAGAGATACGACGGCGTATCTCCTGATACGCCGTCGTATCTCCTGATACGCCGTCGTATCTCTGAGTTCCGTCGGTCGTATTTATGCGCCTGATTCATAGAATCAGGTTCCGCATAGATATCCCTAAGATCCGACAGGTGTAAGTGACTTACACCGTCGGATCTTAGGCTGCAATTCCAGGCCAGCCGCTAGGTGGCGTTTCGTTTTTTTTACGCGACGAATATGCAAATGAGGATTTCCGCCGATTCAGAAACGAACGACCGCCCGGCACATTTTTTTTACGTCGTTTGCGTTCGCCTTTTTCCGGCGTATAGTTACCCCTGCTATGTGAGGGGTATCCTATGTTAAGTATGGCCGCCGTTCCGGCGCCGAGTTTTGAAATTTGACATCATTTGCGTAAGTTGATTCAGAAAAGAGCTGGACGTAAATTACTCTCACGTCGAAACCAATGACGTCCTTGCGACGTCATTTGGAGCAATGCACGCTGGGAAAGTTTACCGACGGCGCATGCGCAATTCGTTCGGCGCGGGGACGCACCTGATTTAAATTTTACACGCCCCCTAGCCGCGGAATTTGAATTCCGCCGGGGGATTTACGATACGCCGCCGCAACTTTAGAGGCAAGTGCTTTCTGAATAAAGCACTTGCCTCAAAAACTTGCGGCGGCGTAACGTAAATCAGATAGGTTACGCGGATCTAAAGATCCGCTGACCTATCTGAATCTGGCCCCATGTCCGGTGACATAGTTAGCTAGATCACAACACTGCACAGCCCAGGAACGCAATATTGGAAGTGCAGCAGTAATAGATTTTTTATTTTTTGGCAGACATTCCATAAACATGTGCAGTCATAGATAGACTGCGTAGCCTGCTGCATCAGAGATAAAGCGAAAAAAAGGGGGGGGGAGTAAGAAATGAAAAGTGAGAGAGTAAAAGGAGGGAGAGAGAGAGAAAAGTCCCCAATGGGCTCGTCTCTCCTGGGCTCCAAGTGCACATGGTATACAGAGTGGGGGGGGGGGTGGTTTCATAGAATCAGGGTGGGTCCATCCGTTGATGCCAAGGATCCCATGTTGCCTAGTGTAGATCTAGTCGATCCCTCAATCTAGCCGACATGGACTCCATGACCTCAAAAGTCCTTGATCCTGGCATAAAGGTCAGAAAGTGTTGGGGGATTACGTTGTTTCCATTGAAGGGCCACTACACATCTATATGTGTGGTACATTTTTTTGCCAAACTGGGTAATTTAGGGGGGGGGGGGGCAATAAGAAAAATGTGGGTGAGAGAGGGATATCCACTTCAAACAGCCAATGGAGAAGCTCCCTGGCCGATCGACAGTAAGGTTGAAGGACTGGGCGTCTCCAATAGACATGATATAGCGCGCCCCGGTCCTGGAGACATCTCCAGCAGTGATCCGAGGCCGAAGGAATATATAGCATGTAGGCGAGATGGTGTTAGGCACCAGTAAAAGAGCACCTTGTACGTGTTCTCATTGTAGAGCATACACATAGAGCTCTTGGCCGCCCCAAGACCATTGTTCCGCTCCAAGATGTTCCTCCCATCTACGCATGTATCTATGTTACCCCTGAGAGACCATATCATAGGAGTTTAAAATTATACATATGTCTGAGGTCAGTCCTTTTTGTGTGGGGCCAGAGAGGATTAAGCACTCGAATGGGGATGGCTTGGAGAATTGGAGGGTTAGGGTGAAAGTAAGTGCATAGTGCTAAATCTGAAGGTAGCCAAAGAATGCACTACGGGGGGCTAATGCTTAGTTCTGAGTTTGTCAAAGGGTAGTAGGACCCTCGACTCCGGGTCCACCAGGTATCCATAATGAAAAAGATTCCTCTGAGCACTTTAATTTTAAATACCTATACAAGCACATTTCATTTTACACACACATAATATATTGCAGCTTACCAAAGCTTTTCCCCCCTCTGTTTTCACCTGAGGATCTGGCCAGTAACACACCTCCTGTATTAGAGTGCCTCCACTCTGGATGAATGAGCACAGCACCTTTGGACAGAAGCATTGTCAGTCTGGAAGGGGGGAGGGAAGCAATTAGTTAGTGTATTTAATCTGCTAGTACATCTAGCACTTTGTGTACTGGCAGATTTAAATACAAATATATATTGAAGTCAAACTCCAGCTAATACTTTATAAGTAGTTACAGCGAACATATTTTTTATTTTGGGATAAAGGTTTTACATGAATAAAGCTAGTAGCAAATGGCTTTTCTCCTCTCTGTAACTGATACATTCTGCTGGAGAGCTTGTTCTTTTTGAAAAACAACAGACTTATGCCACGTACATTACGATCGGATGGAATTCCATCAGAGAAAAATAGAACATGTTCTATATCTAAACTCCAATGGAATTCATCGGAATTTCTCCGATGGGGCTACACACAATGGGAATATCCGATCGTGTGTACGCAGTATTACTGGCTGGAGCACCAGATGAAAATAAAGGAAAGAAAAGGAAAAACAATTATTCAGCCATCACATCTAATGCTGGCCATACACTCCACGAAAAATCGTCCGAATGAACTTTCGAAAAACGTAAGTTCGGTCATGAGCGCAAACGATAGTGCCATCATGTAATGACCGATAAATCGTTCAGTGGACATAAATAAAAAAAAATTGGTTCCTTTTTTTTACATATACCTAGTGCAGAAAGTTTGGACGGGAAAAACATTAACCTTCCGATTTATCGTTCGTTCGGCAGAAAATTTCCAAACTTGTCCTTCGTTTTTTCGGCTCAAAAACGTCCAGACGATTATCGATTTTGTGCCCATTAAAGCGGAGGTTCACCCTAATTTGCAAGTCTGCTTTAAACACAAGGGCTCAGACTATCTATAAACAGTTTGTTTTCCCAAAAAAATAAAATCGTTTCCATACCTTGATTTAGTGGTCTGAGGCAGGCACTTCCTGGTCTGAGTCCCGCGGGAGTGGGTGTGTCGCTTCGTCTGCGTTCGCCGCAATGATTCCTGGGTTCACAGCGTGACGCTGCCCAGGATAGGATTCTATACAGCGCAGCAGAAGAAGTCTCGTGTTAGTTCTGTGCATCACATGACTCACAGTCATGTGACGAGGGCGGATACAAATCCGCCATTTTAACTGCTGGCACACACCTTGACATCAGCTGCTCAGTGCGTTCTGAGCTGATACCAAAGATCTGTCGTCACAACGGGGCGGGTCCTTTTCAGGACGCCGTTGTGATGGTAACTGTGCAGTGTTGACGGCGCGGCTCGCCGTCAACACTGCGCATGCGCAGGATAACGCGGTGAATGCTGGGACATCAGCATTCACCGCATCCCGTAAGACAACACAGGAGGGCTTCAGACTGCCCACAATTAAGATGGCAACGTCCATCGTACATTTTTATAAAATGTTGTTTTCGGGGAAATGAATATGCTGGCGGCTTCGGCTGCTTGGACCAAGATGGGTCCATATGGCTTCGGCTGTATGGACCACAGTTTACTCTTTTCCCTGCCAGGAGCCTAACGCCCCGGGGGATCAGAGCTGGGTCCTCTTCGGAGGACCACTTGACGATGCACCCGTCACAGTTTTTTGTTGCACCTCTTTATGTGTGTGCACATTTTTCCTGCACCGGGTGGAGTTTTTGGGCTGTGTTTTGCACGCCACAGGCTTTTCAACAAAAAAAAAAAATGAATATGCTGGCGGCTACAAGGATGGGACTGGTGAGTCAACGAATTGCTAGATGAAAAGCAGCAGATTAATCTAAAAAAAAAAAAACTTTTTCCCGCGCAACCTCCGCTTTAACTGTTCGAAAAACTAACAAACTGTCTGAACGACCGATTTTCCACTTACAGTAGTGTATGGCCAGCATTAGGATGGGTAAGCTGCAATATAATAAATGTTTGCTTTTGGGTTTAATACCACTTGAAGTTTAGTGAAAAATAAATTTAAAAAAACATGACACTTACCATGAATGAAGATGAATGAAGAGCAGAGGGCTTGGGATTCCAACTGATCAAAGCGGCCGCAAACACACAGGATTCTCCTAGTTCATGGTAAGTTCCGTCCCTAATGCTGTTAAAAAAAAAGAAAATAAAGGAAAGTGCATCAAGCAGGGTTTTTATTTATTACAGCACAATAAAATGCACCAGTGTCAGTGTGGCCTTGGCTGAAATGGCTTCATTAATATAACATGATTTCTGCAGTATTTCAGTCTGGTCACAACACTATTTGTGTATTACATATTATTATTATACAGGATTTATATAGTGCCAACATTTTGTGCAGCCCTTTACAACATGAGAGCCGACAGTACAATTAAAATACAATTCAATACGGGAGGAATCAGAGGGCCCTGCTTTTTAGAGCTATGACAAGTTTGTGTAAAAAGAATATTTATGAAAATCAGACTAATCCAGGTGAAATAATGCTGTTCTGGTGACAGCGCCTTCCCATGAGAACACATTAAATGGTTTGGGCACAAGGCCTGGAATATTTTAGCTGCTAATAAGGTAAGCATTAAACAGAACTCAGGGCATGTGAGAAGCATAAATATTTAAATGTAAATGCTTTGGTCGTATCAGGAATGCTCTGCATTTCACTTCTTAAAGTGGAAGTAAACCCTTCAATTTCATAGTTACAAAAACAGTTAACATTCCCGGCATGCCGGATATGCTAGCTGTCACAATTGTTTGTGCTCTCAACCAAACTGCCAAACCATCCAATGGCTGGTTTCATAACAGGTCACATGTACAGCATTATGGCAGTTGCAGATTAAACAGAGGTCACGATGGCCGCTTCCTTGGCTGAAAACGATAGGAGGGTTTACTTCCACTTTAAGTGCAGTCACCGTGAGATTCTAACCTATCTTAATGGTGTGCATATATAGGCTTCCTTCCCTGCATCTTTCTGTCATGGAAAGGTCACTCATACAAAGAAGACTAGCTGTGTGACTGTCCCCTGGTAGTTCATTAGAGGTGGCTTAGTTTCATGGTATAAGCACTTTTCTGTTGGTGTTTTCTGCAGCCAACATCAGGAAACCTGCTCATGATGGTGTGACCTCGCTAGGCTTCAAGAAGTGACCCAAGTGTGGCTAGCGATACCTTTTCACTGACTCGTGTGTTTCAAAGAATATTCAGGATAGATTGCATGACAGAACTGTAACTTCATTTATTCAAAAAATCAATGCACAGTTCTGTTGGATGGAATCAGTGAGGTCTTTGGCTGCAATTGCTGTCTTATGCCACGTACACACGATCATTTTTCAGCATGAAAAAAAACGTAGTTTTTCAGCATGTCCAAAAAATGACGTTTTTCCAACTTCATCATTAAAAACGACGTTGCCCACACACCATCGTTTTAAAAAAATGATGAACAAAGCGCGGTGAGGTACAACACGTACAACGGCACTCTAAATGGGAATTTCTATTCGCCTTTGGGCTGCTTTAGCTGATTCCGTGTTAGTAAAAGACGATTTGCGCTTTTCTGTCTGTTACAGCGTGATGAATGTGCTTACTCCATTATAAACGGTAGTTTTACCTGAACAAGCGCTCCCGTCTCAAAGCTTCCTTCTGAGCATGCGCGGGTTTAAAACGTTGTTTTTGCCCACAAACGATCATTTTTTACAACCCGAAAAACAAATTTTTTTAAAACGACGTTAAAAAATGCAGCATGTTTGAATTTTTTTTTTGTCGTTTTTCAGAAGCCGTAAAACGATGTGAAGCAGACACTTGATCATTTTAAATGACGTTTTTAAAAACGTAGTTTTTTTCATGCCGAAAAATAATCGTGTGTACGCGGCATTACTGAAGTTCGTCTTAAGGCCGGCCATAGACAGAGTGGATTTCTTTGCTGCAATCACAGGTTGATTCCCCCAGAAACTTGACTGGCCAGCACAGACTCCTGACCTCAACCCAATGGAACACCTTTGGGATGAATTATGCTGCGTACACACAACCGTTTTTTCATGACGTGAAAAATGCAATTTTTTTAATTGGTCATTGAAAAACGACCGTGTGTGGGCTCCAGAGCATTTTTCGTGAAAAATGGCCATTAAAAATTTAGAACATGCTCTAATTTTTCTCGTTGTATTTCACATCGTGAAAAACGGTCGTGTGTAGGCTTTAATGACGGGAAAAAAACGCGCATGCTCAGAAGCAAGTTATGAGACTGGAGCGCTCGTTCTGGTAAAACTAGCGTTTGTAATGGAGATAACACATTCGTCACGCTGTAACAGACTGAAAAGCGTGAACCGTCTCTCACCAAACTTTTACTAATACAAAATCAGCAAAAGCAGCCCAAAGGGTGGCGCCATCCGAATGGAACTTCCCCTTTATAGTGCCGTCGTACGTGTTGTACGTCACCACGCTTTGCTTAAAGAGGAGTTCCACCCAAATTTGAACTTCCTCTTATCCCACTCCTCACCCCCTTACATGCCACATTTGGCATGTAATTTTTTTGGGGGGGGAGTGGGGGCTTCAGGAAGAGTGGGACTTCCTGTCCCACTTCCTCCTTCCTGTAGGCGACTAAGCTTAATCGCCTACAGGAAGGGGCTGCTGTAGGCGATCGCCTAGGACACGTCACAGGTCCTAGGCGATCTCCTGGCCAATTACACGGCGCAGCGCCGGGCCGCGCCGCTCGCGCATGCGCAGTGCCGCTCGCGCATGCGCAGTGGGTGCCCGGCCGTGAAGCCGAAAGCTGTCACGGCCGGGTGCCCACACTGAGAATGAAGACGCCGGCCGGGGAGGGGGGGAGAGGAGCGGAGCCCCGGCCGGCGCGTCGCTGGAGCGCTGGAGCAGGTAAGTGTCTGTTTATTAAAAGCCAGCAGCTACACTTTTTGTAGCTGCTGACTTTTAATAAACATACAAATTGGCTGGAACTCCCCTTTAAGCATTTTTTTTTTCACGATCGTGTGTAGGCAAGGCAGGCTTGACAAGAATCACGTTGAGAAAAACGTAGCTTTTTCCATGACATTAAAAACGGTCGTGTGTACGCGGCATTAGAGCGGAAACTGCAAGCCAGACCTTCTTGTCCAACATCAGTGCCTGACCTCACAACTGCGCTTCTGGAAGAATGGCCAAACATTCCCATAGACACACTCCTAAACCTTATGGACTGCCTTCCCAGGAGAGTTGGAGCTGTTATAGCTGCAAAGGGTGGGCCAACTCAATATTGAACCCTACAGACTGGGATGCTATTAAAGTTCACAACATCTTCACATCACCTTATCTGTTTTATTTTTATTTTTCCTTTTATCTCATAATAAATATTTATTTATTTTGTTTTATAAATACAATTTTTTCATGTGTTTGCCATTTTTCAGCCTTTTTTTTTTTTTTCCCACGCACTCTTTACAACAGGACTTCTGTCCCCTAACTGTTCACTCCATCACTGCACATTCAACACCAACACCCAGAACATGTTTTCTCCATTCACTCATTACTCTCTCACACACTCACCAGCACATTTTACTGAACTCCCATTTACCCCTTTTCTCCCAGACCCTTCACTTTACACACTATGTTTCTTTGCACGTCCCCTTTTTCGTTTTTCTTTCCCCCTTTCTCCTCCCTTTTCTTCCTTTACCTGTTGACCATCTATTTAGTATTTTGAAGGTTGTAATCCCTCCTTTATTTATTTATATACTTTTTTAGGTTTTGCTGGGTCCGTGCTTCTCCTTTTTTGTCAGCTGGTTCTGTTTGTCTCCCCTCTTCCCCCCCCCCCCCCATCACCTCTTGCCCCTCCCTGCCCAGTGTAGGACCTGTGAGTGCGACCTCTCGTAGGCATGGAGGACGCCCACCTACTTGCAGCCTGTTCTTTTCCATCGACCCTCCTATTCTGTGTGGTTCTCTGGGGGTGCTGTTTCTCGGTGATAGGGTCCTGTGGTGGACCCATGGTTTCAGTCTTTGACATTGATTTTTTGGTAAATATACTTACCTATGCCAATATGGCAAACAATAATTGTATAATTTACTGTGTAAATATTTTTGTTTTCTGTTTTAACAAATATTATTTATATGTATCTTTTTTCAGAGTTCATGTTTTCAATCATTTCCCCCTGAAGAGACCTCCATTATCAATGGTCGAAACGCGTCGGGTTTCTAGTACAAGTCTACTTTTTTGTTATAGTTATAGTTGTATTTATGTATCTACTTTTAAATCGCATTTTGGAACTCATGTCTTGATCCCACTAGAACGCTTTTTTCACCATGTATCTTTTTAATAAATTATTTCTTGAACTTTGGAATCCATTCTAATTTTTTGCTGCAACTCAAAGCCCCTTGGGGTACCTGTCCTTCTATCAAAATTGCTATCAGGGGTGTGCAGCACCTATAACCCACAGCTAGTATCGTTTTCCCTTTGCTATTAAAGTTCATGTGCGTGTAAAGGGAAGTGAACCAATTCTTTTGACAATATTGTGTATATATATATATATATATATATATATATATATATATATACACACACACACACACACACATATATATATATATATATATATATATATACATACATACACACACAGTATCTCACAAACGTGAGTACACCCCTCACATTTTTGTAAATTTTTTATTATAGAAATGACACTTTGCCTCAATGTAAAGTAGTGAGTGTACAGCTTGTATAACAGTGTACATTTGCTGTCCCCTCAAAATAACTCAACACACAGCCATTAATGTCTAAATCGCTGGCAACAAAAGTGAGTACACCCCTAAGTGAAAATGTCCAAATTGGGCCCAAAGTGTCAATATTTTTTGTGGCCACAATTATTCTCCAGCACTGCCTTAGAAGAGAAGTATGGGTTTTATTTATTTTTTAGATTCATACTTACCTCGGCGGATGGAGCATCAGACCAATGCTCCATCTGTCCCCCAGCGTCTCTGCACTGAGAACCGAGCCACCGAACATCGCAGATGGCTCGGTTCTCACAGATCCCAGAGAGGAAAGCTGCTGACTGTCAGTCAGCGTCTCTCCTCTCTGATCCTCCATGCTCATTGGAGCGCTGAGCTGTGGAGGGGGGGCGGCAGTCTCAGAGGCTCGCTGAGACTGCCATCAATCAGGGCAGCTGGCGGATCTAGACTTGGAAGTCGTGATGACGCACTGCCCCGACTGATGGCAGTGAGGTCAGCGGAGAGCGGACTTCAGACCACTCTCCGCTGAAAACGGGTCACAGAAGTGCAAAACAAATTGCACTCCTGTGACCCAGAGGAGAAGCCCAGCCTAAAAAGCTCAGTCTGGACTTCTTCTTTAACCCCCTTGGGCATGGAGTTCACCAGAGCTTCACAGGTTGCCACTGGAGTCCTATTCCACTCCTCCATGACGACATCACAGAGCTGGTGGATGTTAGAGAGAGACCTATAATCCTTTAAATCTAGATTGAAACTTTTTAAACTCATCTTTTTCAATCAGGCTTTGTGTATGGAGGAGGCAGCAGGCATTCTTCAGTCTTCAGTTGATGTCTAAAAAACGCAATCCTGTGTCACAAGCAGGGATTCTCTAATAACCACATTTGTGGGGTATATCGGTGCACTACTGCAATGTCTGCATAAAAAGATGAAGTACTACCCAGGTGGGGGGTGTGCTCCCCGAAAACAGCTCATTTTGATAAATTTTCATTCCTTATAAATCATTTTATGGATCTACTACATTATGATGTACTTTACTATTTACATACAGCATGTTCCCTAACACCAACATTTACATGACTGATTGCACATAAATGGAAACATTGTTTCTTTTTCTTCCTCTTTTTGTTAGATTTTGTTGTCATAACATGCATTTTAGGTCTGACAGATGACACACTAGTATGGCATTAACTGCTGCACAGTATAATATGATAAATCCCGCACCCAGCTATAAACCTCTTCTGAGGCTTAGCACTGCTCTATAGATTGTAGGTTCTCATAACCTCTGGCACATATGAGCTCTACTTACCTAAATCAATTATTTCCATACATAATTCATCAGCATTACCCACCTGTCTCATTTTCTCTTGAAACTTTTATAATTTCGTATAGCAAAACGGAGAAAATTGGTTATCAAGGCATTCTGTTTACTCTGTATTCTCACAGCATACAAAGACATTCATTGGCTTGCCTGCTTATTTATGTATGTAGTAGCTAGAAGGCACATTTCTTATTCACATCTTCACCAGACTCACAGCTCACCTGCATGACATTGCCTGTACGGTAGTTCTTTTTCTGGTGGCTAGTATATAAACGCAGTGCTAGCTGCTTGGTAATTTGGGTTTTCTGTTCTGCGCCTTGACTCCAAGAACAACTTCAGCCCCTCTGACACGCCTGGCTAAATGAAAATCACTGCAAGCACATAGAGCTGCACTATTCTGGCCAAAATGAGAATCACATTTTTTTTGCTTAGAATAAAGATCACGATTCTGGCAACCTAAAATCTTTCACATTGTACCAAAAACAAGTGGGCTAACTTTACTGGCTAGTTTTTTTTTTTTTTTTTTAATTCATTAAAGTAATTTTTTCCAAACAAATTGCATTTGAAAGACCGCTGCGCAAATACAGTGTGACATAAAAAATTGCAACAACCACCATTTTATTCTCTAGGGTCTCTACTAAAAAATATATATATAATGTTTGGGGTTCTAATTTTTTAGCAAATTATTTTTTTTTTTGTTTTAACTTTAAACCAACAAATGTCAGAAAAAGGTTTAGGCCCGGATTCTTAAAGCACTTACGCCGACGTATCTTTATATACGCCGCGTAAGTGCACAGATGCGCCGTCGTATCTATGCACCTGGGGCCAGATTCACAGCAGAGATACGACCGAGTATCTCAGATACTCCGTCGTATCTCTCAGAGTATCTATGCGACTGATTCATAGAATCAGTTACGCATAGTTAGCCCTAAGATCCGACAGGTGTAATTGTTTTACACTGTCGGATCTTAGGATGCAATACCGCGGCCGCCGCTGGGTGGAGTTCGCGTCGTATTCCAGCGTTGGGTATGCAAATGAGGTTTTACGGCGATCCACAACGTTCCTCTTTTTTATGGGGGCGATTCCCATTTAAATTAGGCGCGCTCCCGCGCCGGCCGTACTGCGCATGCTCGTGACGTCATTTTCCCGACGTGCATAGCGCGAAATTACGTTACGCCAAGCTTTGTGGATCGTGACGGGTCAATAAAGTTGCGTCGAAAAAAAAAAAAGATACGGCGAAAAAAAAAAAATTCAAAACAAAAAAAAAAATCGCGTCGCTGGACAGAAGGGTCTGCTTTTACATGGTGTACTAACTTTACACCATGTAAAAGCAGCCCTAATTTTGCGTTTGCAAACTAAAACTTACGGAGAAAAAACGAAGCTGAAAAGCTTCGTGGATCTCCGTAAGTGCTAATTTGCATACCCGAGGCAGCATTTCGACACGAAATGCCCCCAGCGGCGGATGCGGTACTGCATCCTAAGATCCGGCAGTGTAAGTCCCTTACACATGCCGGATCTTCTGCCTAACTATGGAAAACTGATTCTGTGGATCAGTTCCATAGTTAGGAACAGGGATACGACGGCGTAACAGCAGTTACGCTGGCCTATCCCTTTTGAGGATCTGGCCCTAAATTCATCAATTAACTTCTGTATCAGACAATACTGGTCAAAGACAGGATTTAAGGCCATTTGTTAAATATTTAGAAATAAATGATTAAGCACACAGCCGATGAAGACCAAGACCCCTTACACATGGGGCAGGCTCCACCTGTCCGTTTACACTCGACTGCCATCTGATTCACCAGACGCACAGCGAGCAATGGCGCTTAATGAAATGTTACTGTGCAACGCTTCAATAACATTAATTTCACACAAAAAAAGTGAACCGTGCGATACGTCACAATTGGCGTATTGCCACTGCTGTCATTCCACCGCACACCAGCCTTGTGAATGTACCCTGAAAGAGCAACAAATACAGAAAAGAAGAAGGCAGGGGCGGACTGACAACTCCTGGGGCCCCCGGGCAATATAAGATTATGGGGCCCCCAGGCTTACAGATGGCCACCAAGCCAGGTGGCAGTACAGAGGCGGGGCAGCTAAAATCTCGGGATTTTCACATCAAAAGCATGTAGGTTTTGGACATATCAGGGACAGATGTAAAAAAAACACAGATTTTTACATACTGTCCCTGGTTTTAATGAGCCTGGCAACCCTGATGGGGCCCCCTAGTGGCATGGGGCCCTCGGGCAGTGCCCGAGTTCCTCAATGGTCAGTCCGCCCCTGGAAGAAGGGTATACAGGTGGCAGTGATTAACATACTTTACATGTTCGAGGTATCTTGATTATATGACCTGTCCAAGGTTTTAAAGTTTAAAGCGGAGTTCCGCCCGCCCCTTTAAAAATTAAAAGTCAGCAGCTACACATACTGCAGCTAATGCCTTTTAACATTTACCTGTCCTGGAATCCAGAGATGTCATTACCACAGTCGATGTTTACATCGGGTGGTTGGGTGCTGCTGCTGCCATTGCGGTCAAGGGAACCTGGCAGTGAATCCTTCCGGCTTCACGGCCGGGTCCCTCCTATGCGTAAAGGACACTGTGCCTTCTCACTGGCTCAGCAGAAGGGGAGGGAGGAGGGGGGCTGAGCTGCTGATGTAATTTGCGGCGGCCTGGTCTCCTGGAAGTGGGGACAGGTTAACTGTAAAAAACAGGTACTCGCTCCCACCTGAAAGGTGTCAAATGTGGCACCGGAGGTGGGGAGTAATCAGATAAACGGAAGTTCCACTTTTGGGTGGAACTTTAACCACTTCAGCCCCAGAAGGATTTGCCCCCTTCCTGATAGGGCTATTTTTTGTGATACGGCACTGTGTCGCTTTAACTGACAATTGCGACGTTGTACCCACACAAAATTGATGTAATTTTTTCCCCCCTTACTTTTCTTGGTATTTGATGACCTCTGCGGTTTTAATTTTTTGTGCTATAAACAAAAAAAGAGCAAGAATTTTGAAAAAAAAAATACAATGGGCTAGATTCACATAGATCAGCGGATCTTTAGATCCGCGTGATCTATGTGATTTAAGATCCGCTGCCACAAGTTTGAGAGGCAAGTGGGTAATTCACAAAACACTTACCTCCAAACTTGCGGCGGCGGATCGTAAATCCCCCGGCGGAATTCAAATTCCGCGGCTAGGGGGAGTGTACAATTTAAATCATGCGCGTCCCCGCGCCGATTTAACTGCGCATGCGCCGCCGGCGAAATTTTCCAGTGCGCATGCTCCAAAGGATGTCGCTAGGACGTCATTGTTTTCGGCGTTAATGTAAGTTACGGCCATCCGTATTCGCGACCGACTTACGCAAACGACGTAAAAAAAACAAAATTTGTCGCGGGAACGACGGCTATACTTAACATTGGCTGCGCCTCATAGAAGCAGGGGTAAGTATATGCCGGGAAAACCGCTACGTAAACGTCGTAACAACACTGCGTCGGGTCCGCGTACGTTCGTGAATTGGCGTATCTTGCTGATTTACATATTTCTCAGTGTAAATCAGCGAGAACGCCCCCCGCGGCCATTTTTAAATTGCAGTTAAGATCCGACGGTGTAACACATTTACACCTGTCGGATCTTAGGCATATCTATGTGTAACTGATTCTATGAATCAGGCGCATAGATACGACCGGCCTAAGTCAGAGATACGACGGCGTATCAGGAGATACACCGTCGTATCTCTCTGTGAATCTAGCCCAATATTTTGTACTTTTTGTTATAATAAATATCCCCCCCCCAAAAAAAAAAATGTCCTCAGTTTTGGCCGATATGTATTCTTCCACATATTTTTGGTAATAAAAAATGGAATAAGCGTATATCCCTCATGGCGGTATCCCCAAGCGTGACTCAGGGTTGATTTTTTCTACCAAAATCGGTATCCCCGAGTCACGCTCGGGGTAGATATGCAGAGCCTGCAGCGCGCGCTGGCTTACCTTCTCCTGGATCCAGCGATGTCACCGCGCTGTGTGAGCGAGCGGGACCTCGCTCGATTCACACAGCGTCCTCCTGTGCCGCCGATCTCCGTTCCCTGCGACGTTACGACGCACGGGAGCGGAGATCGGCGCCAAATTCAAAAAAGTAAACAAACACTATACATACAGTATACTGTAATCTTATAGATTACAGTACTGTATGTAAAAAATACACACCCCCCTTGTCCCTAGTGGTCTGCCCAGTGCCCTACATGTACTTTTATATAATAAAAACCTTTCTTTCTGCCTGAAAACTGTAGATTATACATCAGACAGGAGGCTCATATCTTATGCATTAATCCTTCTTTATTAATGCTCACAGCAGAAGTGTAAAAACAACTAACGTATGTAATAAAAGAAAAAAATGGTAGAACCACACCTCCCAGCAGTCCCATGGCCTAAACCACTCCCATATTGGTCTCTATAAATGGACTGCTCTCATCTAGGATCTTCCTCTTTCTTTCTGCTCACGGCGGAGCAAGTTAAGTATACATCAAATATCTGGATATATATTAATATTGATTTTATATTGATAATATTTATTGTCATTAGATATATAGCTGTCTTAGTACGGTCTACAGATACCTTGTCTCACCACACAAGGCTTCATTCACCAAATAACCTCCTTTGCATCCTCTTTTACCCTTTTTTCCTCACTATCTCTGCGCTGTACCTTTTTTTTTTTTACCCCTGTTCCGCTGGGACCGCGATCACCAGCGGTCATACGCGCCTTTTCTCTTCACCTGTTTTTCTTCTCCCATGCGGCGCGCCATCTTGGGCAATCTTCCTCCTCTCTCCTTCCCATAGAACGAGCGCGCGTCGCAAAGGAGGCGGATCCACCGCCTCGCTCTATCTTCACAGAGCCGCCCCCGCCGTCCTATCGCTCCACGTGCTGGACTCGGGAGGCGGGTCCCATCGTTCATTTCAACCAATGGACGCCTGGGAGCCGTAGTCTCGCGAGACTTCGCCCCCAGAGCGCAATCGATCCCAGGCTCTCCTCCCGTCGCATGCCAGTCAGCGCTGGTGACCGGAGGGAGAGCCTGGTATAGTTTCTCAGACGCAAAATCTTTTCTGCCACTATTTGTTCTGGGAATTTTATTCCCATCCCTGTGCCACAGTCCTCTACTCCCTATTAGAATCCCTTACAGAGCCATCGCTCTCTATTTACATACAGTTTACTACTGCTGTCTCATTATAACATGACTGAGGAAAATTCCCCCTCCCCATTAGAGCAGGACTTGGTTCTAGAACCAACTCATCTCCTCAGTACAACCCAATTACAGGACATCATTAATCAATCAGCACTGACATTAGCTGCCGCTTCCGGACCATCCCAATCCACCCATCCCCCTGTGACCGTACCCCTCGGCACAGAACCGACCACTAAGAAAGGAAAATCTTCCTATAAAAGGAAGAATGTGGTGACGGTCTATGACTCCCCGGCAGGGGAAGCTAATAATATGCGGCGAGCAGATCCTTCCACGGACTGCCACCCCACGCATCCTACAGATCCCTTTCAACCTCTGAGCCTCAGAGAGTCAACAAAAAGGCACGGTTTAGCTAAAAGAGCCAAACCAGACTCATACGTTTTAGAGTCGGACGATGATTCATCCGCCGAGTCGGATAAATCAGATGTCTCAGGATCTGATTACTATGAGGAAGAGGATGCGGGGGCTTCGGCAATCCTCCCGGATGCCAACCCTGACGAACAGGGCAAAGACGTGCTAGACGCCATGGGGGAACCCCTATTTAACCCAGACACTATTTCCCATCCTCGCTCTGGGGACTGGTCCCCACTGCCCCACGTGTCCCAATATGTAGAACTCTGGGCACGCAAAACTTTAGATAAATCTAATCGCAATAAACTTAGAGCGGAGTGCCCCCGCCCGCATATCCCCATGAAGGCGGTTGTCACACCTACAGTGGACCCCATTTTAATGAAATACCTGCTGAAATCAGGCAAAATGCCTAAGAAAGGAATAGACCGATCCTTTACAGGTATCCAAGACCGCATCCTGGACCTGTTCGGGCCTTTGACCAAAATCCTGAACTTAGCGGAACAATCCGCGACAACAGGCCAAGGGGTTGACCTAACACAACTGCGCGGTTGGGCCCAAAGAGCCATTTGCCTTACGGGCAATGCCAACACCGCCTGTTCAGTTGAACGCAGGCGCTCTATACTCATGCGCCTCGACCCACAGCTAGCCCATCTAGCGGAGTCCGAGCCAGGCCCCTCAGCAGGGGGCATGCTTTTTGGCGAGTCCTTAATAAAGGACATTAATAAATTTGTCGGTATGTTCAACAGTCTGGACAAAGCACAAACATCCCTGAAAAAACCCAACAATGCCAGAGTTTTTCCTCGGGCCGGCAGATACAGGGGCCGCTCTGCCGGCCGATACAATTCGGGCAGACCTTTCCAGAGGTCTTCCGCTCAACCACACTATACCCAGGCTCCCACCCATTATACCACCACCGCGCAACCGGCACCATTCTTCCCTCCCCGTGGGAGACCCTGGAGGGGACGCGGCCAGAGAGGATACCCTCGTTCACGCCCGTATTCCGGTGAGTACCACACCCATTCCCTTTCCCCTCATACCGGTGGGAGGTCGCCTAATGTTTTTTACGCTCGCCTGGTCTGCGATTACGGCAGACTCCTGGGTGCTGAATACAGTAGCAGGTTTCCAAATAGACCTTGTGTCCCCACCGACTCTGGGGGTATCGCCACCCCCTATCCATTTTTCAGAGGAAAATGTGACCCTCATAGACTCCGAACTTCGGGAATTGATAGCCAAGCATGCAGTCACCGAAGTCACCACCCCATCCCCGGGTTTCTTCAGCAACCTCTTCCTAGTCAAGAAGAAGGGGGGGGGTTACCGCCCGGTCATAAATCTCCGGGACTTGAACCAACATGTCGCCTATCGACATTTCAAAATGGAAGGCATTCACTGCCTCCGAGACCTACTCACCCCCGGAGACTGGTTAGTGAAGGTGGACCTAAAGGACGCCTACCTCACAGTCCCCATGCACCCGGACTCCCAACATCTCCTCCGTTTCAGATGGTGGGGTCGCATCTGGCAATTTACGTGCCTACCGTTCGGCCTGTCCTCAGCCCCATGGTGTTTCACCAAACTGCTGAAACCGGTCGTGGCAGCGTTGAGGAGCAGGGGAGTGCGTCTGATCATTTATCTAGACGACCTCCTCATACTAACTCACTCCAAGAATATGGCCTATCGCCATATGAATTGGACCATCGACCTGTTACAAACCCTGGGCTTTATTATCAACCGAGAGAAATCGGTTCTCGTCCCGGCTCAGGAGATGGAATTTCTGGGTTTCTCGATAGACACCCATCTCGCTATCCTTCGACTGCCCAGCGCAAAGCTGGCCCTAATCCGAAAAGAGATCAGGGCGGTTTTACGCAAAGGCTTCCTATCCCTACGCATCCTGGCACGCATAGTGGGCCTTTTGGCTGTGTCCATTCAAGCCATCTTTCCAGCTCCCTTACATTACCGAGCCCTTCAGAGGTTAAAAATCCTACACCTGCGCCAGGGCCTTCGTTACGCGGACGAAGTGTCCCTATCCCCAGAAGCTCGGGCCGAACTGCGCTGGTGGCTCCGTCACGCCACCGACTGGAACGGCCGGACGATTTTCAACGCACGGCCGGATGTAGTCATAGAATCGGACGCGAGCCGACGGGGCTGGGGCGCCCGCTTGGGGATGAGATCCACGGGGGGGATCTGGTCCAGGGAGGAATCCCTGTTGCATATCAACGCTTTGGAACTCTCAGCGGCTCTCTTCGCCATTCAGAGTTTCTTAGCAACACGGACCAATTGTTGCGTATTATTGCGCATGGACAATATCGCGGCGGTTCAATACATCAACCGCCTGGGAGGTACCAGATCCAAGATTCTAGCGGACATCTCCGCCGAGATTTGGCACTTCTGTCTGTCTCGAGACATCTCTCTTGTAGCGGAATACATTCCGGGGGTCTCCAATACAATAGCAGACTGGAACTCTCGATATCTGGTAGATTCCAGCGACTGGGGTTTAGACTGTTCGGTCTTCACCCGAATAGAATTGCTCTGGGGCCCCTTGGGCATAGACCTCTTCGCCTCTCGCCTCAACCACCAACTGCCCCGCTTCTTCAGTTGGAGACCGGACCCAGGGTCCTCAGCTGTGGACGCTTTCCGCCACTCTTGGACAGGAGGTGCGCATTATGCGTTTCCCCCATTCTCTATGATCCCCAGGGTCCTTCTACAAATTACCAATCGGGGAGCTACGGTGGTTCTGATCACACCGTGGTGGCCAGCTCAACCTTGGTTTCCCCTGCTATTGGACTCGATCATCGACCTTCCCAGACTTCTTCCCCGATTCCCTCGTATCCTGTCCCACCCAACCAAGGGCATTCATCCCCTGGTGGAGGAAGGCACTCTGACGCTCCTAGCATGGCTGGTATCCGGGTGTCGGACCCGGGTGACGACCTTTCAAGCTCAGCTAGGGACCTCCTCACCATGGCCTGGGCCCCCGGGACTCGGTCGGCATACCGATCAGCCTGGCAATTTTGGGTACGTTGGTGCGACCAACGGCAAGTTGATCCCTTACGTGCCCCTGTAAATGTCATCGCAAACTACTTGGCAGACTCTTTCTCCTCGGGCAAGGCCTATAGTTCCATCAATGTCTACAGGTCAGCCATATCGGCCTACCACTATCCAGTGGATTCCATGCCCGTAGGCAAACATCCCCTGATTTGCAAACTTCTGCGGGGTATTAGGTTCAAACGTCCCCCGCGACCTAGGTATCAGTCCACCTGGGACGTTTCTAGGGTCCTTACCATGCTCTCGGACTGGGGAGACAACGATTCGCTGTCCCTTAAAATGCTGTCCTTCAAGATCACTATCCTGCTTTGCCTGGTTTCTATAAAACGCGTTTCCGACGTCAGAGCCTTGGACATTTCAAGACGCCAATTTTCACCCCAGGGTGTCAAGTTCACGATAGTCCGCAGGACGAAGACCGGTCTACATTCAGTCTTCTATCCCTTCTTCCCTTCACACCCACGACTCTGTGTGGTAAAATGTCTACAGGTATACGAAGCGTACACTGCGGACCTCCGTAGTCCAAACTCCTCGCAATTATTAGTTTCTTATGTCAGACCCCATCATCCAGTCACAACTGCCACCTTGGCACGTTGGGTTAGATCCACCATGGCTCTGGCTGGTATAGACATCACCCTGTTTGGAGCACACTCCTCCAGAGGGGCCATGGCTACCAAGGTGATGGCGACCGGAGGCTCTCTCTCTGATCTGCTTATGGCGGCCGATTGGTCCTCTGAATCAGTCTTCCGCCTTTTTTATTTCAGACCAGAAGATCATGTTGACATGTCTGTTTTATGATGTTGATTGTTATGTACTGTTTTGTTTTCATTTGGAACATACATATATTTATGCTGTGTTAGCTTTGAACTTGCATAAGATATGAGCCTCCTGTCTGATGTATAATTCGAGATTTTCCTAGCTTGTGACGGAAAATATTGATTATATGAAGACAGGAGGCGAGTATCTTCCCTCCCTTCCCAACCCTTTCACGTTTTGTGTTTTGTTTCAGGTTACTGACTTATCTATTACCTGGAATTCTCGCTTAAAATTATGGTTAGGGTGATGTTCCCCTGTTCGGTTTAATCAGCAAGTCTACACGACACCATGGCCCAACGCAGTCGGGACTTACAGCCTACTCTTCTTTGGAAGTCTTCGGTTACGGTTAAAGGGGCCGACTGGTCGTAGAGCCGATAATCAGAAGTTAGAACCGACACCTCGCATTCACACAAGAAAGAGGAAGATCCTAGATGAGAGCAGTCCATTTATAGAGACCAATATGGGAGTGGTTTAGGCCATGGGACTGCTGGGAGGTGTGGTTCTACCAGTTTTTTATTTTATTACATACGTTAGTTGTTTTTACACTTCTGCTGTGAGCATTAATAAAGAAGGATTAATGCATAAGATACTCGCCTCCTGTCTTCATATAATCAATATTTTCCGTCACAAGCTAGGAAAATCTCGAATTGTCCATAGCAACCAAAAGTGTATTTTTATGTCAAAAATGGTTTTAGATCAGCTAGAAAACAGCGATAATAAATTATAATCACTTGCAGAATTGTGCGATAGCGATTTGCGGGGAAATTCGTCATAAAAAAATAAATAAATAATGACAGCGACAATTCTGCAACTGAGCAAATTTCAGTGATTTTGAGTCGATTACATTATTGAATAATTTTTATTTTAATTATATTATTACTTGCTATAATTATTTATTATATTATAATTTAAAATGTTGTTTTTAAAAAAATGTCATACCCGGGATGCCTATTAGATTCTTGTTTGGTCAGATTTAAGTGAGTTATTCCTAAAAATTACAGGCCTACAATATAAAACACCAAATTTCCTTGCAAATAATTGTACCGCTTTCAGCATGTTTTTTCAGAAAGAATCATACCGCCAGGGAGGATATTGATTGGTTTGCGCAAAAGTTATAGCGTCTACAAAATAGGGGATAGATTTATGTAATTTTTATTATTTATTTATATACTAGTAATGGCAGCGATCTGCGATCTTTATCAGGACTGCGACATTGCGGCAGACAGATCGGACACTTTTGGCACTATTTTGGGACCATTGACATTTATATAGAGATCAGAGCTAAAAATAGCCACTGATTACTGTATAAATGTCACTGACAGGGAAGGGGTTAACACTAGGGGGTGATCAAGGGGTTAAATGTGTTCCCTAGATGTGTTCTAACTGTAGAGGGGATGGGACTGACTGGGGGAGGAGACCGATTGGTGCTTCTACTTAGTATGAACACATGATCTGTCGCCTCTCTCCTGAGAGAACAAGGATTTGTGTGTTTCCACAAACAAATCCGCGTTCCCGTTCTGTCACAAGTGATTGTGGGTGCATCGGCTCCGGGGACATGCGGCGGCGTGCACGCGCCTGCTTTGACGTCTTAAAGGAGCAACGTATAGCTACGGTGATTTGCGCAGCCGTGCCAACCTGCCGCAGTATAACTGCAGCGGCTGGTCGGCAAGCAGTTAAACACCATATTTTCATCGGACACTTAAATTAGAAATAGAAAGGAAGGTGTAGTCGTTTTATACAGTATAGAGGTATAGGTAACAAACCATGTCTTTTAAAAGAAACGTTGAACAGAAAATGCTGTCAAGAAACTCAGCTGGAAAGGAACTATGCATGACTGTGGAAGAGATCAATGTTAAAAAAGAAAAAAAAGGATAGGGAAAAAAAACATGGTCGATGAACAACAGGCAGTGACAAAAGGCAGAACCACAAGGTAGTGGTGATGGTAATGGTATAGTAGTTTTGCCTACGTTTCCTTTCTCTATTATGGACAAGGCCAGGGCCGGTGCAAGGATTTTTGCCAACTCAAGCGAAGGTGCATTTTGCCGCCCCCCCCCCCCCAGCGCGCACGCACGCACAGGGCACAACACATCAGGGTACAGTGCACATCAGGGTACAGTGCACATCAGGGCACAGCACATGAGGGTACGTGAGGGCACAGTGAACATCAGGGCATAGCACATCAGGGTACAGCACACAAGGCCACATCAGGGTAAAGTGCACAGCACATCAGGGCACAGGTCACAGTACATCAGGGCACAGCACATCAGGATACACGACATTGAGGCACAGCAGACTGGGGCACAGGACATCAGGGCACGGGACATCAGGACACATGGCACATCATTGCACGGGGCACTTGGCGCACATCAGGGCATATTGGAGCACATCAGGGCATATTGGAGCACATCGGGGCATATTGGAGCACATTGGGGCACAGCGTTTACCTGGCAGCCAGTATGCAGGAAGCATCTGTGATAAGTTCTCTCTCATGTCACCTTACCCCTCTCCTCTCTTCTCGTCCATCCCAGATGATGTCACAAGCAAATGCCAGTGTGGCTGCAGCGCTTCCCTCCCTCCCTCCTCTACACTTCACCGCCGCCGCCGCGTAGCCAAGGAGGACGAGACAGACAGTGAGACTGTCTGTCATACAATGACACACACACTGACCTAGCGCTAGCCCTGGTCTTACCACCCGCAGCAGCAGCCCTGAGCCCACAGACACACACACTCTACGATCGGGCGGGCGACTGTCCTGGTGACCCGCTCAGTTTTCCGCCCTGTTCCCCTGGCGGCGCTGGCGCCATAAGGCAAGTGCCCATGATGCTTGCGCTGGCCCTGGACAAGGCTAAAAAATACAATATTTATTCATTAAGGTTCCTAACTCACAATCATACATTACATACACATACTAGGACCAATTTACACAGGAGCCAATCTCTACCAGCATGTCTTTACAGCAGGGGTTGACAAATTTGCTTGGAATCTAGGAGCCAGCTAAAAAAGTTAGGAGCCAGAAAACGCACCCTGTCCCGACGAGCTTGCTCGCAGAAGCGAACACATACGTGAGCAGTGACCGCATATGTAAACGGTGTTCAAACCACACATGTAAGGTATCGCCGCGATTGGTAGAGCGAGAGCAATAATTCTAGCCCTAGACCTCCTCTAACTCAAAGCATGCAACCTGTAGAGTTTTTTAAAATCTCCATAGGCGACGTTTAAGGGGTAAAAGTTTGTCGCCATTCCACGAGCGGACGTCATTTTGAAGCGTGACATGTTGGGTATCAATTTACTCGGCGTAACATTATCTTTCATAATATTAAAAAAAATGGGGATAACTTTACTGTTGTCTTATTTTTTAATTAAAAAAAGTGTAATTTTTTCCCCAAAAAAGTGCACTTGCAAGACCGCTGCGCAAATATGGCGTGACAGAAAGTATTGCAACGATCGCCATTTTATTCTCTAGGGTGTTAGGATAAAAAATATATATAATGTTTGGGGGTTCTAATTAGAGGGAAGAAGATGGCAGTGAAAATAGTGAAAAATTACATTAGAATTGCTGTTTAACTTGTAATACTTAACTTGTAATACCAACGGCCACCACCAGATGGCGCCAGCTTACACATCTGGTGGTAATAACTTGTAATACCAACGGCTCGCCACCAGATGGTGCCAGCCCCCCTTCCAAGCCAAGTCGCCAGGACCCTATTTCTAGTCGCCATGGCGACCTGGCGCCCGGGATTTGTCGAGCCCTGCTTTACAGTGTGGGAGGAAACCAGGGTACCCAGAGGAAAACCCACGCAAGCACAGGGAGAACATGCAAACTTCCAGCAGGCAGTGCTGTGGTTGGGAGTTTAAAGTACTGCATGTCTAAAAGAAAAGACAGTTCCTAGATCCAAGTGGGGATAATTGTATTGCATAAACCTGATTCATGTAAGCTACCATTATAAGTGCTATGTATGTAAAAAAAAAAAAGCTTTACATAATTAATGAATATCCCCCACCCAGCTGAATGGTATGCTCCAGTATGCCCCGTGTCTATGTGTGTATGTGGGGTGGGGGGTATCAAAGCCTAATGCCTAGTACACATGGGCCGAATGTCCGGAGACATAGGCTGGTTAAAAAAAAAAATACGGCCGACATTCAGCCCGTGTGTATGTCAGCTGGTCCGACAGAAGCCGGGCATTTAACCGCCTTCTGTCAGATGAGCATGCTGGAAAACGACTCCCGATTAGCGCTCTTAGCCAATGATGGAAAGCGCTGATCGGAGTGTTCTGGCGGGAGATCAGCTCAGCGAGGGAGATCGCTGTACTAATGACGTACTGTTACCGTGTTTCCCCAAAAATAAGTCTGGGCCTTAGATTCTTTTTGGCAACAAAGTTGGGCTTGTCGTTTGCTGTCTTCTCTCCCCATCTCCCCCCTTGCCTGTCAGAAATCCCCAGTGGCCAGGGGAACCGAGTAAAAGTGGCTGCAAAACTCCAGAATGCACTGTATTACAGTGTCACACAATGAAGTCTGTACCTTTCTGTAATACATGTGTGACAAACACCTTCCCATAGTGCCGCTCTCATGACCCGCCGAAGCACTGCAGGAGGAGGGGGCCTGAGATCCCCCTGACAGCTGTCAGAAGAGAAAAGCAGCAGGTGCTTTCATGGCCTGCTGGAGCTCCCCCCCCCCCAATCTGAGCACTGCAGTGTAAATAGCAACACACTGATCTTACCAGTGAAAGGCTGTGCATTGGGGGCGTGTTGGGACAAGGCTGATCATTGGAGGAGAGCAGGCTGAGTTCCCAGCACAGCTAGAAAACTGACCACAGTGAGCTCTCCTGCTTAGTGTGGTCAGTTTTTAATAGGAAAGCAGAGGGACTGGCAGGAACACCAGGGATTTCACATAAAGGAAGCAATATAAAAAGAACAGGAGACTTTTTTTTTACACAAGTACATGCTACAGCAGGCACATATCAAAAATATGAAATGTCGGGTTTACATACTTTTTAAAACTGCAATAACATTTGAAAGCGTACGATGCCTTTAACTCACGTTCTGTCCTAGGGTAACAACCATACTGAGCAGCACTGTCACCCTAGGACAAGGAGTGCCTTGGGACTACATAACACCTCACTCTTGTCTCTGTAACAAGAGGAGGTGTTTTGTAGTCCACAGATTTAGCAGGGAACATTGCTAAATGACAATAGTTCAGAAGCAGAAAGTACACAATGGCCCAGATTCAGTAAGCAATTGCGCCTGCGTAACCATAGTTACGCAGCGCAATTGCTGACTTGCGCCGGCGTAACGAGTTCTCCTGATTCAGAGAACTCGTTACGCCGACTGCAGCCTAAAATCTGCGTGGCATAAGGCTCTTATGCCACGCAAATTTTAGGCTGCATTCTTGCGATGACCGCTAGGGGGCGTTCCCATTGTGGTCAGCGTATAGTATGCAAATTGCATACTTACGCCGATTCACAATGTTGCGCGCCCCCTGCGTACGCAAGTTACGTCGTTTTCGTACGGCGTGTTTAGCGTAAGGCTGCCCCTTCTAATAGCAGGGGCAGCCAATGCTAAACTATACCCGGCGTTCCCGCGTTGCGACGTTCGAATTTTACGTCGTTTGCGTAAGTGAATCGTGAATGGCGCTGGACGCCATTCACGTTCACTTTGAAGCAAATGACGTCCTTGCGACGTCATTTGCCGCAATGCACGTCGGGAAAGTTTCCTGACGGAGCATGCGCTCTACGCTCGGCGCGGGAGCGCGCCTAATTTAAATGATTCCCGCCCCAGGCGGGATCATTTACATTGCGCGCGCTTACGCCGGGGCAATTTTGCCGGCGCGCCCTCGCAATTTACGGAGCTACTGCTCCGTGAATCGAGGGCAGTGCAAAATATTTGCGGGGGCGCAGGGCAAAATTCGTTGCCATGCGCCTCCGCAAATAGAGCGCAATTCTTTCTGAATCCGGGCCAATGTTATCAACTCACAAGATTTCTTACTGGGTGAACAACTACTAAACAGATACAATAAAACACTTTCAATGGCATATTTAAAGTAGAATTCCTGCCCAACACTAACTAGTCCTAAAAATGTCCCTTCCCTGGCTGTGGTGGTCTGGGAACGCACTTACATACATTCTGGGATTGTCCGATTGCAAAAAAGTTCTGGAATGAAATTTTCCTCATGGCATCTAAAATATTTAAGATAGTTATCATTCCAGACACGACTATTGCACTTTTAAATATAAAACCAGTTCATATTTCTTGCACTCAATTTAGGCTCTTTCTCCAGATCACCACAGCCGCAAAGCAAACCATCGCCAAAGCTTGGAAAACCAATACATTAATGATCTCTGAAGCTAAAAACAGAATAAACCAAGCAATGATCCTTTCCAAATCAGAAGCCATAACCAACAAAACTATACAAAATTAGAGAAAATATGGAATCCTTGGATGACGTATTTTCTTCCTATGATCCCTGACAATTCCCTATTAAGACCTTGATATACTATAATACTATAAACTTATACAACAATATGAGTGGAAACAAGTACTAAACATGAACATTTGTCTTCTGTACTAACAACTTAATAATATTCTTATAATATAGATGCTCCGGAGAACTTTCTTACCCTAGACTCTTTTCTCTCTTTCTTACCTTCATTCTTTCCCTTTTACTATTATTCTGTCCTTTTTTTCTATTTCCCTATTGTTTTGTATTACCATATTTAAATGGTAATGTATTATACATAAATACAATGGGCTAGATTCAGTAAGAATCGCCTATCTTTAGGCGGGTGTAGCGTATCTCATATACACTACGCCGCCGTAACTTTGAGAGGCGAGTCCCGTATTCTGAAAGAATTTGCGCCCGAAGTTACAGCGGCGTAGCGTATATGGGCCGGCGTAAGCCCGCCTAATTCAAAATAGGCTGGTAGGGGGCGTGTTGTATGCTAATTAATCGTGACCCCACGTAATTGACGCTTTTAACGAACGGCGCATGCGCGGTCCGTGAAAGTATCCCAGTGCGCATGCTCGAAATCACGCCGCAAATAGTCAATGCTTTCGACGTGAAGGTAACTTACGCACAGCCCTATTCGCGTACGACTTACGCAAACGACGTAAACAACGCAAAATTTGACGCTGTCCCGACGTCCATACTTAACATTGGCTACGCCTCATATAGCAGGGGTAACTTTACGCCGGAAAAAGCCTTACGTAAACGACGTAAAACAATGCGCCGGGCGCACGTACGTTTCTGAATCGGCGTATCTAGCTCATTTGCATATTCTACGCGGAAATCAATGAAAGCGCCACCTAGCGGCCAGCGTAAATATGCACCCTAAGATACGACGGCGTAGGAGACTTACGCCGCTCGTATCTAGGCAACATTGAGGCGTATCTGATTCTATGAATCAGGCGCCGAGATGCGACGGCCCGCATTCGGAGTTACGACGGCGTATCTGGAGATACGCCGACGTAACTCCTTTATGGATCTAGCAGAATATTTAGTTATTACTTACAATACACTATACAGTAATTATACATTTTTGAAGTTGTTATTGAATTAGTTGACTTCCAATTAGCTTTCTTCTCCATAGTGACTATATATTAATTGAATATGCCTGGAACTAAGGGCCAGATTCACAACCAGCGGGCGCAACGTAACTTTTCTGATTTAAGTTACACCACCGCAAATTACACAAGTTAGTGCCCGATCCACAAAGCACTTACCTGGAAATTTGCGGCGGTGTATCCTAAATCAGTCCGGCGCAAGGCGGGCCAATTCAAATGGGGCGAGTCCCATTTAAATTAGGCGCGCTCCCGCGCCGGACGTACTGCGCATGCTCCCGACGCTATTTTCCCGACGTGCCTTGCGCAAAGTTACGTTGCGCCGAGTTTTGTGAATCGCGACGGGTAAAAAAGAGTTGCGGCGGGAAAAATAAAAGATTTGAAAAAAATTCAAAACCGACGCGGGAACGACGGGTATACTTTTGCATGGTAGAGTACCTTAACACTTTTGTAAAGGTACCCTATCTTTGCGACGGCAAACTAACACTTACGGCGACTTAACGAAGGGAAAAAGCTTTGTGGATCTCCGTAAGTGCTAATTTGCATACCCGACGCTGGATTTCGACGAGAAATGCCCCCAGCGGCGGCCGCGGTACTGCATCCTAAGATCCGACAGTGTAAGTCCATTACACCTGTCGGATCTTAGGACTAGCTATGCGTAACTGATTCTATGAATCAGCCGCATAGTTAGAAACAGGGATACGACGGCGTATCAGCAGATACGCCGTCGTATCCCTTTTGTGAATCTGGCCCGAAGTATATGAGCACATATTTACATATTACATTTTTCAATTGTTTATATTAACTTAACATTTCATTTTTGAGTTGATTACCTGTTTATGTAAAATATCTAATCTTCAGATATGTATAATTCCATCCAATCTATTATCATATACTTAACTAATGTTACCATTTGTTGTAACTATTTATTACTAATTGTAACTGTCTTTATTATTTAATATTCAATAAACAAAATTGACAAGAAAAAAAAAATGTCCCTTCCCCACCTCCTGCTACCTATACTGACTAACCTGTGTAAAATAATGTGTATACTTACACCCTTTTTCAGGTCACGCTGTAATCTGGCTCCCCAGTGTCATCGATTTCAGGGGAGAGGATGGACTGACAAAATAGTGACATGGGAGCCTATGGGTGACATCACTGCTCCTGGATTTCTCAGCCGTTGTCAATCGCTCGCTCTCTCTCCCCTGCAGGCGCTACTCATTGACACATGGGATCACGTGACTGGACCAGAGTGGGCGGAAAAAAGGTAAGTGTGCACATTTTTTTTAATCAGTGTTAACCCCAGTTCGTTCTTATGAATCGCACAGGAAAGCGCAGCACCTTCCTTTGCAATTCACATGCAATTCAGTGCAGTGCAATTTAAGCCCTTCATTTTGAAAGGGCTTAAATGGCACCGCATCGCAGCAAAAGTATGCATGCACTACTTTTGGAAATGCATTGCACTTTTGTACCATGTGATCGGGTGCAGGCATTGAGTTTGCGACCTGTGTTTGGGGTGTCATTATCTTAAAGCGGAGCTCCACCCTAAAGTGGAACTTCCACTCATCGGAACCCTCCCCCCCTTCGGTGTCACATTTGACACCTTTCATGGGGGAGGGGGGTGCAGATACCTGTCAAAGACAGGTATTTGCACCCACTTCCGGGAGTCCTCACTGCGGGGAGTCTGCGGGTAGTGCGTCACTTCCCGCCCCCGCCCATTGTGTTCTGGGAAACACTCGGCTCCCAGAACACAACGGGAACCAGTGAGGACGGCGTTGCACAGAGGCTGCTCTAGGCTTTGTGAGGCCTTAGGCAAAACTTGACATTGGGCCCCACTCACACCCATGATGCGAAAAATAATTCAAGGACAAGAGCCTCTTCCCCACAACCCTGGCCAGTGGTTGTGGGGTCTGCGGGCAGGGGGCTTATCGGAATCTGGAAGCCCCCTTTAACATGGCGGCCCCCAGATCCTGCTCTTTAACAACTAAGGGGCGGGGGCCACCCGGTGATGTCGCCTGGTGAACCCGCCCCCTTGTGACATCATTGACTGAGGGTATGCTGGGTCATTGATGTCACAGGGGGTGGTGTCACTGATATTCACTTGTTGTTGCATTGGGCAAGTTAGGCGGCCGCGAGGACCCTGTGAGTGCGAGGCCTTAGGCGACCGCCTAATTGGCCTATTTAAAGAGCTGCCTTTGGCGCTGCATGACTCGCACATGCGCCGTAGGGAATCGGGCAGTGAAACCGGAGTGCTTCACTTCCTGATTCCCTCACCGAGGATGGTGGTGGGGGCAGCAGAGTGACAAGCAATCGCTCGTCTTCTCCTGCAGACGTCGCTGGACTCCAGGTCAGGTAAGTGTCCTAATATTAAAAGTCAGCAGCTGCAGTATTTGTAGCTGCTGACTTTTAATATATTTTTTTTTCGGCGGAGATCCGCTTTAACATTAACACCCGCTGCAGATCGCAACTGCATCGCATTTTGAACTCGGCTGGGGAAACGTGCATGGAGCGTGGGTTTCCCACACAGCATTTTTTTGTGAGCCTAACCTAAGACAAGAATTTCCAACCTAACAGACCAAAAGGGAGCAGATATTGTTAGCGTGATCCATATTGTTCCATTTTTACACTTGTGTCTTTGGTCTAGGTAGGGTAAAAGACCCAGCACAGCTGGAAAGTGAAGCCTTATCTATCTGATTGAAATAGTTTTACAGAAAGTATGTGAACTCCCATGGGAATGCACTGGCCTACATTTAGTCAAGTTCTTTAACCCTCGTGAAATATGGTGACATCATGCTATGCTAGCCCGTGATTCATCTAATAGGAAGTTATTTTAGAGGTCAGGTCCATATAACAGAATGAAAGTCTATGTAATATTCTCGACTGGGAGCAGGAAAAAATTATTCTGGTAAACAAATGTATGGTGCAATATGCTCATTAAACCAAATAGTTTACGTGCATAAATCAACAGTGATGTGACAGAGTTGATGCTTACTAGAGTTGCACGATTCTAGCTATAATGAGAATCCACATTTTTTTGCTTAGAATAAAGATCACGATTCTCACGGTGTGTCAACATCTTCTTTCACATTATACAAAAACTTTACTGTTTAGTTTTTTTTTATTAATTAAAGTGTATTTAAAAATAAAAACAGCGTTTGAAAAACCTCTGCGCAAATTCGGTGTGACATAAAATATAGCAACAACCACCATTTTATTCTCTAGAGCACAGGTGTCAATCCCAACTTCTGATGGTGGGGTGTTCCATCTTTATCATTGAATCTAGTTACACAAGGGCTTGAGTCTCCATGCAAAACCAACATCTCCCTAAAACGGTAACCTTTGCAGCTAAGTTAGGAAACAATGGCCCGGATTCAGGTAACACTTACGCCAACGTATCTTTAAGTGCACAGACGCGCCGTCGTATCTATGCGCCTGATTCTTAATGCAAGATACGCCTGAAATGTGGCTTCGTCCGACCGACGTAAGTTCCCTACGCCGTCGTATCTCGGGCGCATATTTACGCTGGCCGCAAGGGGCGCTTCCATTCATTTACGCGTCGAATATGTAAATTTATTTATTTATTTATTTATTAAAATTCTTAAAAGTACAAAAAAAGTACAAAACGCAGTCAGTTACCCGTAGGCCTCGATGCGCCGTAGGCCTCGATGCGCCGAGATGCGCCGATTCACGAACGTACTTGCGCCCGTCGCAGTAAGCTACGCCGTTTACGTAAGGCGTAAAGTTATTCCACCTATAGGAGGCGCATCCCATGCAAAGGTATGGACGACGGAACAGCCGTCGCATTTTACGTCGTTTACGTAGTAGTACGTGAATGGGGCTGGGCGTAGGTTACGTTCACATCGTAGGCATTGAGCCGTCGTATCTTCGACATGATTTTGAGCATGCGCGCGCATGCGCCGTTCGTTCGGACCATCATTTGCATGGGGTCACGGTTCATTTAAATGGATCATGCCCACTGTCCACCTACTTTGAATTAGGCGTGCTTACGCCGAACAATTTACGTTACGCTGGCGCAACGTAGGGAGCGAGTGCTTTGTGAATACTGTTCTTGCCTCTCTATGTTACGTCGGCGTAGCGCATATGAGATGCGCTACGCCGGCAGAAAGATGCGCCACTCTACAAGAATGAATGAATCTGTATCGGAAAACCTCTAACTGGAAAACAGAAATAGCAGAGGCGTTATCTACAGATGAGCAATGGCTCTCAGTGGTATGTCCTAGGGAAGAAGCTTGCCTACAATGAGTATTTTTAGTGACAACTTCATGGGGATGAATAATGCAGAAGAAAATGTTTGCATCTTCCAGCATTTGACTGACATACACAAATAGCAAATTCTTACTAGAAATTCCATGAGGTTTTTACTAAATTACGTTTTTCTAACTTACATTTTTATTTTTTTGTTATGGTAAGTAAATTATACAGTTCATAAAAACTCATTAAATGGTGATAACAAGTGCAGGACAGGAAACGCTCTATATACAGTGTATTTGTCTGTGCTATTATAGTAAAATGCCATGTTCGCTGTTAAGCCAACCTCCTGAGCGTATCTGATGCATCTATTATTTTTGTAATTAGTTTTTTCTCTGAAGTCAGCTTACACTGTAGGAAAAAAAAGAGAATAATCCTTTTAAACAACAGAATGTAATAATTAAGAAAGAAGTGAAGCATTTTAATTAAAGCGGACCTTTAGGCCGGATTCACACCCATGCAAATTGGTTGCGCCTTAAACCGCATCCAATTTGCATAACATTATAAAATACATTGATTTCAATGAGGCTGGTTCACATTTGTGCGATGCATTCGCACTGCGCATTGCCGAAAAAACGTGTGCGTTTTCTAGGCATTGCGGTGCGGCTCAGGTGCAAATTCAGGCCCATTATCTTCTATGGGCACGCATCTGATTCGCAGATGTGTTCATTTCTCTTCAGGATTTCTCTCATTCACCTCAATACACTTCCCCCTCCCCCTCCCCTCTCCCAGGTCTTCAAATTCGCAGCTAAAACGAATCTGATCTGCTGAACAAGCGAATTTCAGCTCTCTTATCTCTGCAGAGAAATAAGAGAGCTGAAATTCGCACCACACTAGTGTGAATCAGGCCTAAGGCCTCGTACACACGACCAGTTTCCTCGGCAAAAACCAGCAAGAACCTTGTTGGGAGATATTTTTTGGTCGAGGAAACCGGTCGTGTGTACATTTTCGTCGAGGAAACTGACGAGAACCTCGTCGAGCCAAAAAGAGAGCAAGTTCTCTATTTCCTCGTCGGGAGTCCAAATTTGGCTCGCCGAGGTTCTCGACGGGCTGGTTTACGACGAGCAACTCGGACGTCTGTATGCTAACAAACCCGCGCATGCTCAGATTAAAGTAGTAGACGGGAGCGCAACTTCAGTAAAAGTATCGTTTGTCATGGAGATAGCACATTCGTCACGCTGCCAACATTCTATAGCATCGTTTAAATGCCGCGCATTTCAACCATCTTTAGAATGTAAAAAAATGTACATTAAATGTATTCTTTTGCTGCTTATCTTCACACAGATTATTGTCAATTTTGTTTCACCTTTTTAATGCTGATATCATGAATATAGACAAATCTTTTCTCTCTGCTGTTTTTTTTTTTTTTTTTTTTTTTGCAAACAAGTTTTTCATTTAAGATAATTTATATTATGAGTTTATTGTAATCATTTTTTTTTTCTTTTTCTGGAAAGTAACCACCATTGTAACCTTCTTGTTTTGTCTTATGTGATCTGTCCCTTAATAATATTACCTTTTGACATTATTTGTAAAGTTAACCTTCCTTCTCACAAGGGACATATTTTTGCTGATGAAAAACACATAGACAAGTATGAATTTCAAATCCAAAAAAGACCATTTATTTCGGTCATGAACAGAACAAATAAAATAAATATATATATAATAAATGAAAGACAGCACTCAATACCCTGCTGGCATTTGTGCAAAGCCAGGTGGGGCACAATGTTACATCATGAGCAGCTGGATCCTCGAATTGGGACATTGAGTGGCTCATCCAGGAAGGAGCACAATCTGGTCTTGGACTCCCAGAGGTCTGGAACAGGAGCAGGTCAGGCAGATGTCCCAAGGAAGTGATCCCACAGCAGACTGCCTTCTGTCACACCACCTGGAAGCAAGGGAGTCACTTCTTGGTCTTCCGGACAGCCTTCTTCCTTGCAGCCTTCACTGCAGCCTGATCTGCAGCCTTCTCTGCAGCCTTCTCTGCAGCCTTCCTTCTCTGCTTGGCTGGAGGTGGTGCCAGTGGAGTAGTACTTGTGCCAGGAGGAGGAGAAGGTGTAGGAGGCAAAGTTTCTGGAGCAGGACGAGGAGAAGAATTCTGATTTGCGGAAGTTTCGTGAGCAGGAGGAGGATGAGGAGAAGGAGTTAGAAAAGTTAGAAGAGTTTCGTGAGCAGCAGGAGGAGAAGAAGAAGGAGTTTCTGAAGTTTCCTGAGCAGGAGGAGGATGAGGAGAAGGAGTTGTTAAATTTATAAGAGGATCAGGAGGAGAAGAAGAAGTGTGATGAGTTTCATGAGCAGGAGGAGGATGAGGAGAAGGAGTTAGAAAAGTTAGAAGAGTATCAGGAGGAGAAGAAGAAGTCTGAAGATTTGCAGGAGCAGGAGGAGGAGGATAATTATATGGTGGGTGACTACGGCCGGGGGTCCAAATCACTGTTTCGTCAGTGATTAGGCCCCTCACCCCCTGATTGAGCAGGCTTATGAGGAGGGGCTCAAATCGGAGGCGCTGCTCCTCAGTCATTTGCCCCATTTTGGACATGACCAGGCTGCCATAACTCTCCTCGGTGGTGGTAGGCTGCTGGAGGGCGGCCTGTGCATCACGTATCAGGGCCAGTGCTGCTTCACTGACCCTCATATCCCTCCTTTCCCTTCGATTAGGTATGCGGATGGGAGGCACCTGGCACCTTGTGCTGCTGCTGGGCCCTGCCACCTCCTCTGTGGCACTAGGCCCTGCCACCTCCTCTGTGGCACTAGGCCTTGCCACCTCCTCTGTGGCACTAGGCCTTGCCACCTCCTCTGTGGCACTAGGCCTTGCCACCTCCTCTGTGGCACTAGGCCTGGCCTCCTCCTGCCTGGCACTTTCCTGAACCTCCTGGCTGGTGTCCTCCTGTGTATCAAAAAGGGTCAGTTTTAAAGTTGTTTTTAAAATTCACACACAATTTACAGCTCCTGACTATTGATATATTTTAGGCAATATTTAGAAAAGCTAATAATTCTGACACCAGGAGTTAGCATTATTTTTACAAATACTTTTGTGGCAACTACTGACTAATGATATGGAAACCACATTTCGCCCAATTTTTTTTTTTTTTACATATTAAAGAGGAGGTTCCACCATAACCCTAAATTACAAATAAAACATTTTACTCAAAAAATTACATTAAAATAATGTTGAAGTTTTACTCGCCCTAACTAGCTGTTGCTATGTGGACATAAAAAATCTGCCTCTTCATCCGCCGTGGTGTATTATGTTCCTCCTCCTACACTGGGTGTCAACTTGTGAATGGGACGCGCTGCATTCTGGGAACTGTGTGTGTCCCCAAAAGCAGCCGGCCCATTCACAAAGCGCCACGCTGTTTGCATATGCGCATTATGAAACGGGCAGTGAATCCGTTTGGCATCACTGCCTGTTTCCCTTAAAGCGGATGTGCCACGGGAAAAATATATTAAAAGCCAGCAGCTACAAATCCTGCAGCTGCTGACTTTTAATATAAGGACACTTACCTGTCCTGGAGTCCAGCGCCGATCGCAGCAGATGACGAGCCGATCGCTCGTCACCCTGCTGCTCCCCCCTCCATCCTCGGTGAGGTAACCAGGAAGTGAAGCGCTCCGGCTTCACTGCCCGGTTCCCTACGGCGCATGCGCGAGTTGCGCTGCGCCCGCCGATTGGCTCCCGCTGTGTGCTGGGAGCCGAGTGTTCCCAGCATACAACGGGGGACGGACGGGAAGGAAGGAAAAAACCCGTCCTTTGCCCGTATCGTAGGGCCGGAAGTGGGTGCAGATACCTGTCTGTAGACAGGTATCTGCACCCCCCTCCCCCCTGAAAGGTGTCAAATGTGACACCGGAGGGGGGGAGGGTGCCGATCAGTGGGACTCCACTTTAGAGTGGAGATCCGCTTTAACTATGGATGGTTGCGCTTGGAGCTGCTAGGATTGAGTATGGGCCTCGGCGGGGGCTGACATCGCTGGCGGCTCGGAAAGTTACGTGTCATAATTTTAAAGTCATATATATATATATTCGCAAGCACACCAGGGATCATAACGTCCAAAGATTTAATGCATATCTATTATTTCAAAAAGAGCAACGTTTCGAGGCCACGCAGGACCTCTTCGTCAGGCATCTTTTTCCCTGACGAAGAGGTCCTGCGTGGCCTCCAAACGTTGCTCTTTTTGAAATAATAGATATGCATTAAATCTTTGGACGTTATGATCCCTGGTGTGCTGGCGAAGATATATATATATATATATGATTTGCTTTGCGGTTCCCAGCCGGTGATCGTTTCAGCACCCTTTTACTACTTGGCCATTTTGCCGGAAGGTGTGCAATTGGAATATTTTAGAGATAATTTTAAAGTCATCAGCTACAGTGTTTATGATTTTCATACTTGTCAATTTTACTTTTTAGAAATGTAACATCCGCTTTAACATCTCTTTGTCAGCAATTCAACACCACCAAATAACACATTTAAAGTACTATACCGGGCTCCAGGCAGGCAAATCAGGCTGTTCCTCCAGGGTGGAACGCTCCTCTTGATTGTGCGAGGGCTCCCCTTCAGGAGGATCAGGTTGGCTGCAGGGAAGGCTGGAGGGAAGGCTGGACCTTGCTCTTCCCCGTCTGGGAGGAAGGCTGGAGTGAGATCTTCTCTGTCTGGGGGGAAGGCTAGAAAGTGACTCCCTAACTTCCAGGTGCTCATCCAGAAATGACAGTCTGCTGTAGTACCACAGCGATGGGACATAGACCTGCTCTGCTCCTGCTCCAGACCTCTGAGAAGCCAGGACCATGTTCCGTTGCTTTCTGTATGAGCCTCTCAATGTCCCAATCCGAGTATCCAGCATGTCAGTTGTAACATGGGTCCCCACCTGTCTTTGTACAAATGGTAGCAGACTATTGAGTGCTGCCTTTCTTCGTTCTTTATTTTTTGACCTTGGGTCTTTTGTGGCCCAAAGAACGGGCAGCTCTCTTAATTTGTCAATAAAAATGGCAAGAAAATCTGGGTCATTGAACTTATTCATTTTTCTGCAAGACAAAAAATATGCAAAACACACAATCAGTCTAGAAACGGTAGTAATCTTTATCCCCATATAGCCTTTAAATGTCTTTGCAGTATAGGCAGGGCCGCTGATAGAAATCATGGGGCCCCGTACAGCCTACCTGACGGGGCCCCCTTCAGCTCCCCCCCTGGCCCTGCCTTGAAACTGTATTTACGGGATTGGCGTCATTGTTAGGCACCTGGAGCAGACAACCGGGGGAGGGGGGGCTGCCGCAAATTGAGTAGCGGAGTGGGGCCCTTTACAAATTAATATTAAAACCGAAAAAAAATAAAAAAATATATAAATTAATTAATTTTTTTTTTTTTTTTTTTAAAGGGGGGGGGGGGTTGCCATTCAGGGCCCTGGGGACCTCTGGGCCCTTTAATTAAAATACAAATAAATCATTTTTGTGAAAAATGGAAGAAAAGGGGGTTTGCCACATCTAGACCTCATGAGCCCTTTAGTATATATGGAAGAAGAAGAAACTAAATAAATTATAATAATTTCTAGAAAATAAATAAAACAAGGTGGATTGCCATCCGTGGCCCCTGCTGGCCCTGGGCCCCCTACAACAGGGCCAGCTGTACTGTCTTATCAGCGGCCCTGAGTATAGGCCAATGACGACACAAAATCAAAGTATAGCTACACTCTCGTCGGTCAACCGTCTTCCTCCGCACCCCCCAACGTACGTACGACACGTGTGTATGTTATCACGCCCCTTAGCTTTCGTCGCGCAATCGACAAGAAGTAATTATGTGAGCAGGTTGTGAGATTCATGCCTAAAACGACGAGATTCATGCCTAAAACGACGAGATTCAGGCCAAAAACGACTAGGTTCATGCTAAAAACGACGAGGTTCATCATGCTAAAAAATACACCTTTCATGCAAAAATAACGACATTGCCCACACAGCAGATTTTGAGAAATGTTACAGCAAAGCGCGGTTACGTACAGCCCGTACGACGGCACTATAAATGGCCATTTCCATGTCAGATCTTGGCTGACTGACATCGAAATTTCTTTATTTTCTTGCTTTCTGCTCGGTTAACAACATATATAGCTAGCCGCCAAACTCAAAGTTTCAATAAAACGTTACGTACCGTCGTATGACACGGTCGATAGTTCCGTCTCCTTCTACAGATTGTGAACGCCGCCTTCATTCACGTGGTATCCCTTTATACACGCGCATGCGTGACGCTCCGCCCGTCTCCACACCCCTGACGTTCTTTTTAGTCTTTTCCCCGCCCCTTCTCTCTCCTTGACCCCGCATCAACAAGATGGCAGCAGCACCCGAGCACCCCAACATGCCTGCCCCAGCCCACAGACACACTGGCACATCTCGCCGATATAAAGCAACCAACATGACATTCCAGGAGATGGTGGAGATGGTCCAGATCCTCCGGGAGGAGGATTATGACGGGAAACACGGGCCATATCTCCACCCTAATAAACTCAAGGCCCTGATCATGTCAAAAGTTGAAAGGAGGATCTTCAGGAAATTTGGGATCCGAAGGTCTCGGGAGCAGCTGAGAAAGCGCTGGTCGGACCTTAAGTTGAGGGAACAAGAGACCCTTCAGAAAATCCGGAGAGAACTTAGAAAAAGTAAGTAATTTTTCGGGGTAATCCTGTCTTGTGTTTGTAATTCTCGCCATGTGATTTTTATTGAAGGTTGTACTGTATTATGTATTTCATGTTAGTGGGCCCAAATATTTGTCGTGAAAGTCGTCGTTAATTCACAGAACGACGACTCGTACGACCAAAGATTGTGCCCATCAACATTTTATTTCTTTTTCCAGATATTTTTATAAAATTTGTATTTTTTAGTCCTTAGATATATATATATATATATATATATATATATATATATATATATATATATATATATATATATATATATAGATAGATAGATAGATAGATACAGAGAGAGAGATTAAAGGGCTCATGAGGTCTCCATGTGGCAAACCCCCATTTTATTTTTAATAAAAAAACAATTACAAAATTCAAATTAAAGGGCCCAGAGGTCCACAGGGCCCTGAATGGCAAACCAAGCCCCCCCTTTTTCATGTTTAAATAAATGTTTAGTTATTTATTTATGAAAACTACTTTTTTAAGTTTTTAATTTTTTAGTTTGATTCTTAATTTGTAAAGGGCCCCCCTCCGCTTTGTAATTTTGATTTCAGACGGCAGCCCCCCCCTTTTTTCAGATCCAGGTGCCTACCAATGCCGCCAATCCCGTAACGTGCTGCAGAGACAGTTTCAATGCGGGGCCAGGGGGGCAGCTTAAGGGGGTCCCGTCAGGTAGGCTGTACAGGGCCACATGATTTTGCTCAGCGGCCCTGGTGAGATCCAATGAGGATTTAATTTAGATGTGTTTTTAGTAATCCAAATTAAGTGAATATACAGGAAAAGGATAGTGTGCTCATCAGTTGGGGACACATGCGGTCAGTAGCACAATTGTTGGCCATCCAAAAGAAATTTTTTAGTGGCGAACACAAAGGTGAGGTCATCCAGTGGATACTTGTTTGGCTTCCATGTTTAAAAAGACAAAAAAAGGTACACAGATTTTGCTTAATCTTTGGCAATGCCTACAATCCTGTGTCCTGCTTAGAGGGTTGTTAAAAACCAACAATAGTCCCATAATTTATTGTAACAATTATTCATATTCCTCTTTAAGGACTTCAATATTTTTCTATAATGTTTGAAACACCTTTTCTTCATTCTTGTAGGGCGACAGGAAGCAGCAAGCCAGGAGGCAAATGAAGGACAACCCCCGCGGGATCAGGATGAGGCTGCAACCACATCTGGTAAAGTATCATCTAAATTTGTTTAGCTAGATGTAGGCCTGCGTAATTGTACTAAATGGTTTTGTCCCCCATTTCACGGGCAGGTGGTGGCTTGGACAGGCAGACGACACAGATGGTTATCAGTGAAATATGGGCATGCAGAGAGGAAGTGGAGGAGATCCATCTTGCCAACAGGGAAATAAAAAATCGGACCAGGAGGGTTGAACATAAACTTAAAAATTTGTTGGACATTTTGGGGAGAGTGTAAATGATTTTTGTAGTTAGGATGGTCAAAAAAAAGTACAAAGTGATTTGTTTATTTTTGATAATCCCAAAAGAAAAAAAAAAAATATATATAAAGTGATTGTTGTGAATCAAAAAAACCAAAAAAAAAAATATAAAGAGATTTTTATCTTGTTGTGAATCAAAAAAAAAATAAAAAAAAAAAATATAAAGTGATTGTTGTGAATCAAAAAAAACCAAAAAAATATATAAAGAGATTTTTATCTTGTTGTGAATCTAAAAAAACCAAAAAAAAAAAAAATATAAAGTGATTGTTGTGAATCAAAAAAACCAAAAAAATATATAAAGAGATTTTTATCTTGTTATGAATAAAAAAAAACGAAAAAAATATATAAAGAGATTTTTATCTTGTTGTGAATCAAAAAAAAAATAAAAAAAAAATATAAAGTGATTGTTGTGAATCAAAAAAACCAAAAAAAATATATAAAGAGATTTTTATCTTGTTATGAATAAAAAAAAACCAAAAAATTATATAAAGAGATTTTTATCTTGTTGTGAATCTAAAAAAACCAAAAAAAAAAAAAAATATAAAGTGATTGTTGTGAATCAAAAAAACCCAAAAAATATATAAAGAGATTTTTATCTTGTTGTGAATCAAAAAAAAAAAAAAAAAAAAATATAAAGTGATTGTTGTGAATCAAAAAAACCAAAAAAAATATATAAAGAGATTTTTAGATTTTTATCTTGTTATGAATAAAAAAAAACCAAAAAAATATATAAAGAGATTTTTATCTTGTTGTGAATCAAAAAAAAAAAAAAAAATAATATAAAGTGATTGTTGTGAATCAAAAAAAACCAAAAAAATATATAAAGAGATTTTTATCTTGTTGTGAATCTAAAAAAAACAAAAAAATAAAAAAATATAAAGAGATTGTTGTGAATAAAAAAAACCAAAAAAATATATAAAGAGATTTTTATCTTGTTGTGAATCTAAAAAAACCAAAAAAAAAAAAAAAATATAAAGTGATTGTTGTGAATCAAAAAAACCCAAAAAATATATAAAGAGATTTTTATCTTGTTGTGAATCAAAAAAAAAAAAAAAAAAAAATATAAAGTGATTGTTGTGAATCAAAAAAAACAAAAAAAATATATAAAGATATTTTTAGATTTTTATCTTGTTATGAATAAAAAAAACCCAAAAAAATATATAAAGAGATTTTTATCTTGTTGTGAATCAAAAAAAAAAAAAAAAAATAATATAAAGTGATTGTTGTGAATCAAAAAAAAACAAAAAAATATATAAAGAGATTTTTATCTTGTTGTGAATCTAAAAAAAACAAAAAAATAAAAAAATATAAAGAGATTGTTGTGAATCAAAAAAACCAAAAAAATATATAAAGAGATTTTTATCTTGTTGTGAATCAAAAAAAAAAAAAAAAAATATATAAAGTGATTGTTGTGAATCAAAAAAAAAAAAAAAATATATATAAAGAGATTTTGATATCTTCAAAAATTTGTTTAAAAAATGTACAAATCACAAATTGGTAAGAAGATTGTTAAAATAAATAAAATAATCGTAAAAAATAAAGTGTGTGGTGTTTTGATTAAAGAACCTGTAACTTTACATGTGTTTACTTTGTGTGTTACCTGGGAAATGGTTGTGAGTTGGCAAGGAAAATACACTTGACACTACATGTAGTACATTATGTAAAATGATGAGGCAACTTCAAAAAACACAAGCGACCAAATTTAAATTTTTGGGTACACTGATTTATAATGTGATAAAACAAAGCTAAGCCAAATTGGCTTGTGAGGGAATGGCCCCCCTACCCATAAAATACTCCATATATTGGTCACGGACTGCACGGCCACTTTGGGGGGGCAAGCCAGTACGGGCAGGTTCCAGGCCCGGCAAGATTTGCTCGGGATTGTTAAGTCCAGCCTCAGGCCCAACCATGGCCATATAGTTTGTGGAATTTCGTCTCAAAAAATTATGTAAAATGCAGCATGCAAATACGATATAGTTCCATTTGTACTCCGCCATATGGATCGAGGTTAGGAACAGGCGGAACCGGCTGGCCATTATCCCGAAGGCATTCTCCACCACCCTCCGGGCTCTGGCCAGCCGGTAATTAAAAACACTCCTCTCTGGGGTGAGGGTGCGCTGGGGGAATGGCCTCATTAGATGGGGTCCCAGGCCAAAAGCTTCATCAGCCAAGAAGACGAAGGGGAGTCCTTCCACGTTGTCCGCATCCGGTGGCAATGCAAGATCTTCGTCTTGGAGTCGTTCCCCGAACTCAGTCTGCCTGAAAGCTCCCCCATCCGACATCCGGCCGTTCTTGCCCACATCAACGTACAGAAATTCGTACTGTGCTGACACCACCGCCATCAGCACAATACTGTTGAACCCCTTATAATTGTAGAACTCAGAACCAGAACGGGGTGGAGGCACGATGCGGACGTGCTTTCCGTCGATGGCTCCCCCGCAGTTGGGGAAGTTCCAACGCGTCTCAAACTCCGCTGCCACAGTCTGCCATTCCTGTGGCGTGGACGGAAGCTGTGTAATAGAAAAATAAAATATTTTAGAAATATTTGGAACATAACATTGCAAGCACGTTAGACAAAGACATCATAATTATTCTAACTTTTAAATTAAAAGACCTTTTTACAACTAAAATATAATGCACAATTAGCACTTACATCACCCCCTCTGATGGATCAATGATCAAATTTGGGAGATAAAAAAAAAAAAAAAAAAAAAAAAAATTATTCCTAAACTCCCAAACTCATCTAGCCCTCTCCAAAATGACTATTAAAGTCTAGGTTCACCAATATTTGTTCAACTTTTTCTGGGTGAACCTACACTTTTATACACATTTTGGAGAGGGCTAGATGAGTTTGGGAGTTCCTTTTTTTTTTCCACCATGAAACTCCCAAACTCATCTAGCCCTCTCCAAAATGACTATTAAAGTCTAGGTTCACCAATATTTGTTCAACTTTTTCTGGGTGAACCTACACTTTAATACACATTTTGGAGAGGGCTAGATGAGTTTGGGAGTTCCTTTTTTTTTTTTCCACCATGAAACTCCCAAACTCATCTAGCCCTCTCCAAAATGACTATTAAAGTCTAGGTTCACCAATATTTGTTCAACTTTTTCTGGGTGAACCTACACTTTAATACACATTTTGGAGAGGGCTAGATGAGTTTGGGAGTTCCTTTTTTTTTTTCCACCATGAAACTCCCAAACTCATCTAGCCCTCTCCAAAATGACTATTAAAGTCTAGGTTCACCAATATTTGTTCAACTTTTTCTGGGTGAACCTACACTTTTATACACATTTTGGAGGTGGGGGGGGGGAACATTACAATAACACAATACATTGTAAAGTGACTAGGCTAGGTGTGTTAGGGCCCAGGATAGCATGCTGGGGAGGTAAGTGAAGGGAAATAGGCATGTGGGCCTTAAAAAGGGACATCAATAAGAGCTTAGAGCATGCATGGGGGCAAAGGGGACATTCACAGTACATTACAAGCATGGTAAGTAGGGAGGAAGGGAATAATTACAATACATTAGCATACATTAAAAACATTACATGTGATCTTAAAGGAGAAAACTTACCCTCATATAGTCATCCTGCAGAACCTGGATGATGGCAGAACAGGTATCTGGGATTATGAGGCCCAGAGCCTGGGGGGAGATGCCCGTCGAGAACTTTAAGTCCTGCAAGCTTCTCCCAGTTGCCAGATACCGTAAGGTGGCAACTAGCCTCTGTTCAGCGCTGATGGCTTCCCGCATAACAGTGTCCTGCCTGGTAATATAAGGCGACACCAAAGCCAACAGCTGCTGAAAGACAGGATCAGACATCCTCAGAAAATTCCTGTAATCTACAGGATTATTTTCCTGGATCTCCCGCAGCAGAGGCATATGACAGAATTGGTTCCTACGGAGCAACCAATTCTTGGTCCATGAACTCCTCCTCACCCTGTTCATGGCTGGGTCTAGGTCTAAAGCAACAAGACCTGAACCATACATTTGCATAGCACGAAGTCGCCTACGACGATCAGGTGCCTGCAACATGGCTAGAAACGACCGTGTAATCAGACCGCACAATCAGACCGCACTGAAGAACAGCAAGTGCTAGGAAGAACGCAGTGAAAATCTTAAACGAGCGCACAGAACCGCAATGTAAAACAATACGACCTGACCGCACGTCCCGATAAACAAGCTACGATCCCACAAGCACAAACTGAACGGCAGAAAACGATATGAAAGCACGACGAATGAAAAACGCGAATCGTCACTCACCAAACTTTTACTAACACGCGGAAACACGATATCAGCAAAAGCAGCCCCAAGGGTGGCGCCAAAGAATTCAAACCTCCCATTTATAGTGCCGTCGTACGTGGTGAGCGTCACCACGCTGGAGAACGAGTAAATTGTTGTCTATTACGTGTGTACGCACAGCAAGCCCGTCGAGCCTCGGAACAAGTCCAACAAGGAACTCGACGAGGAACTCGATGTGTTTCGCCCGTCGAGTTTCTCGGTCGTGTGTACGAGGCCTCAGAGTTTCATTTTGTATGCAATCAGGCAGGTCCTTGCACTAAATGGTTTTGGTAAATCTGAAGAGAAAAACCTGCAGGAAAACTGATAGTGTGTATGGAGCTTCACATTTATTAAATCTTCTGCCCTTGTTGTTGTTTTAACTTTGGATAGTAACATTTTTTTTTGTTATGCCAGTAAATACCTTATACAGCCCACTTCCTGTTTATTGTCTGGTAAAAAGCCCAGGCGTGTGACATCATGCACAGCTCTTTCTCACTCTCATGAGAGTTTGCAGTGAGGGGATGGGGGTGACTGATAAGAGGGCCAATAAGAGCTTCTGAGGTGTGTCTGTGTAAATCCAGGAAGTGGACAGGCAGCAGCTTCAGCTGCCCACAGTTAAAATGGTTGCAGCCAGACTCAGTGGAGGGAGATTTTTGCATAATAGTTGGCAAGTACAGAATCACAGTATATATAAAATAATATGCAAAGTGGTTGGAGGGAAGCTTCAGAATGGCAAAGTTGTATTTTATTACAAATTTTGGTTTATTTACTAAAGCTAGAGCATGAAAAATCAGGCTCAATTCTGTATAGAAGCCCATCAGCGTCCAGGTTTTATTGCCAAAGCTCAATTGAACAAGCCAAGGTTAGAAGCTGATTGGCTACCATGCACAGCTGCACCACATTCTGAGTGCCCGAGTTTTAGTAAATCTCACCCATTCTTTAAGCAGACTGCAGTTCCTCTTTAAGAACTGACAAAAGTCACATATTTTAAAGTATAAAACCTTTCAGCAATGCTTTGCTAATGTAATACTGATTTATCTAAATTCACAAAACTAGTTTGAGTGAGTGAATGAGTGAGTGAGTGAGAAACTTATATAGCTCAACAAATGCAAACTTAATCGCCTCAAGGCGCTGGAGTCTGGCTCACAAAACGGACACTGCATCCCACCTTATTAAAATAAAACATTTTAAACCCATGGATATCAGGCCTTATTGTAAATATAACCTATTACCTCTCAGAGGCCCGGGTTGTTTTGCTAAATCCAGGGCATCTGTGGTCTGCACTGTATGGACTTGGCACACCAACAGTATTGGGGTGCACTGCCCAATGCAGTTCCAATGCCTTATTTCTTTGGCATCAGTTCACACTAATGCAATAGGTTGGTATCCTCTAAAAAAAGAAAATAGGACGGATTGTATTTTTACTCCCATTTCGAGGGACTGTCCCTCATTTGGAAAAAAGTCCCTCTGTCCCTCTTTCCTCCTCTTTTGCCCCTCATTTTAGTCTGATCTATATAGTTATATAAAAAAAAACCACTATTTATCTTTCAAAATGTGTTTCCCAGCGCTAAACCTTTCATCCAATTTCTAAATTGCTGCATTTGTAAACTCCATAAGCCAGGGGTGCCTAATCTTTTGAAGAGCAAGGGCCATTTAAGCGACTTTATAACTGGTTGTGGGCCACAATGAGCAGAGCGGGCAGATGACAGGTCCGTGTTTACTCTGCATATGCAGAGATCGGTTGGAGGTAGGCGGGTGTAAACAGACATTTACATCTGCCGCTCCATAGAGGTGAATATAGGGTCCGATTGGGTCGGACTCATCGCGTGAAAGGGGCCCAGGGCTTCTTGTACACGGATGCACTGCGGTTTACCCACACTGCGGGTTCAGCACAGTACACTGTGGCGTTCCTGCAGGTTAGCTGCACTTTACCATAGACTTCTATTATTTCCTGCAGGTGTGGTTCACTTTCAAAAAATGCACCAAACCCACAGGTAATAACAGAAGTATATGGCTCAGTGCAGGTAACCTACAGTTTCAAAGCAGCCCAGTAACCCCTGCAGAACTGATATGACCATACATACACTGTGATTTTAGTAATAAGCTTACCTTTAAGAACCAGTGGCGGCCCGTCCATAATAGCTCCTTGCCACTGTGCCCAAGTTGCCTCAGGTACTCTGCAGTCTCGGTGGTAAGGAAAGAGCACATATGAATTGCTGTATTTATGTCAAGATACAGGACTGGGGAATCATTTCACTTGATGGAGGGACATTACTCTTGCTTACAAAGGCTTTTCTTACTGCTTAGGTAAAGTAGGGAGTTTTTCTGATTGTTGACCACAGAAACTATTACCATTTTTCTTTTCATTCTCCCATGATTCAAACTTTGTAAATGGATTAAAAGGATTCCAAAAAGTATGATAATCGAGATTTTGCCTGTACAGTCACAGTGTCAATTCCTCTGTATATACAGTACAGTAACACAGGTTTGGCAGAAATAGCGTCCGGCACCCGCCACCGCTTATGACAGTTTCTTTAGTCATTGCATTGTTCAGCGAAAATAGCGGACGCCCCCCCCCCCCCCCCTCTAGCTTCTTAACTTTATTTTTTAAAATGCTTAGCTACAAACGAGGATGGGGCGGGGTCTTGCGCCCCCCCCATCCTAAAACTTCACCAGCCGCCACTGTTAAGAACAGTCTTCTATTCAGGTATTGCCAGCTGTTGCTGTCCCAGGCAGAGTGCATTTGGTATCACTCTGCCTGTGACAAAAAGCCAGTGCTATACAGGACTGTGCAATGACTTATCTAGCTCTGCTCCACAGCCGCATGCTTCCTCCATTGCTGGCTTCATTCACAACACTGATGCTCTGGGATATAGGGTCGGCAACCTGCGATCTGGGCTTGCCAACCCGCCATCCCAGAGCAGGAGGTCATGGGCCATATCAAAGGGCTCCACGGGCCACTGGTTCCATAAGCCAATATAAAAGAATAGTAGTGGTAAAAAAAAAACACTTGTGGGTTTAACCAATCTTATTTTTGTACAATTCTCCTTTAAGGGGGGCATAGCAGGAGGTGGATTGGTGAATCAATCTTCAGAGGGGGTTTGACAAGCGACAAGGATGTGTTATGTTGCCTCCTTACTCAGTATTCAGTTGATTGGGTCTTATTTTGCAGGCGGTACTGCCCACCATGAGCGACAGTGGGGAAAAAATATGGCACATGTACACCCTGTTCACTATTTTTGCAGCATACGGGGTAGCAGTCGTGTGCTTTTGCTGCACCCCAACTGCAAGAATATAAGATGAAGCCTTAGGTAGAGGGGGACTTGACTGTGTAGTAAGTACTGGACAGGTTAGAATTTATTTTGTGTTTTTTTTTTCTTTGGCGCATTTCCAAAAAAGTTTATTGTTGCCTATGCTTATTTATTCATGTTGGAAAAACAATAAAGCAGGTTTGGAACATGACTTGTAATACAGAATCATTATAACTAGATTAGCCACCTAAACCTGGAGGACCAACATGTTTGTTATGCAGGAATGTCTCTAGAAATTTTGGTCACGGCACGATCCACTCACAATTTTCCACTGACCACCTAATCAGGGCCGGATTCCAGACAAGGCCAACAAGGCCAGGCCTCGGGGCGGCAGTGGGTGCAGGGGCGGCACTGCGGCTGAGAGGAGAGGACACTTTTACTTTCATATCGGGAGTTCCCTCCTGTCATGCGGATGGTGAGAGGAGAAAAAACAGAGGGAAGAGGAGGTGAGATAGTTCTTGGCAGCAGCAACCCCCCTCCCAGTTCTCAATGTCATTTTGTCATTTTTGGCAGCAGCACCCCCCAATGCTCAATGTCATTTTTGGCAGCAACAACCCCCCCGCTTCTTAATGTCCTGCCGAAAAAGTCCCCCGGCAGATAATGTCCCCCCTGTACTGCGCAGGCGGGGGCGGCATTGAAGGACCTGGCCTTGGGGCGGCAAAGGGAGTAAATCCGGGCCTGCACCTAATGTCAGGGACAGAACTGGACTCCAAACTGTAAAGACTGTCAATGTCAGATTATAGCACCAGTTGTTATCTACATGAATGTGCCTGTCATTGCTTCAGGTCACTGCAAAAACCAAATTATCCATCTTACCACAAGAAATCTCCACTAACCTAAAGAATTCCCCATAATATGTACAATCAGTATACTCACAGCTGTAGATTTACAAAGCTGCCGGAATTTCCTCATCAGCACAAACGTCAACTGCAAGTCATAATGAGGACCACTGCCGGTCAAATGCACCTGTCAATAAAATGAGTGATCTCAGAAGATCAGAATGTATGGAAAAGCATGCTGTGTTTGCTCATCAATACAAGCCCAAAGCCTGCTGAGACAGGATTTAAAGGTGAAGTTATTGCAGGAGTGAAGCCGTGCAAGTTCAGCTGAACTCGCAGGATTTCACTCCCGCTGGCAGTCCCGATTTGGGCCGCGATTATAGAGACATCTGTGCAGGTTTCTGCACAGATGTCAATGTAAATCGCGGGGCCGAAATCGCAAAAAGAAGTACAGGAACTACTTTTTGAAATCGGTGCAGCGCCGCAGATGCGGCGTCGCACCGATTAGGACAGTGCCATTGCCGGCAATTTGCGGCAAATACCGCCGTTTTGACATGCGATTTGACATGCCAAATTGCATGTGAAAACGCACCAGTGTGAACCAGGCCTAAATGAGAGAAAAGCTATCTGTAAATGGAGAGCAGGCAGATAGATGAAAGTTCCGCCTCCTTCATTCATAGAGCACTTTTTTTTACTGTGGGACCTAATAGTACGGCTCCTAAAGCCTCGTACACACGGTACGATTGTTGGCAGGTGATTGTCTGTTGACAGACTGTTGTCCTAAAATCTGACTGTTAGTACGCTCCTTTTGACAATTGTTGTCCAATTTTCTGCCAACAAGTGTTGCATGACACAGGCTGGTAAATTTTCGGCGGACAACGGCTCCACAAATCTGTCACACAAAAGTCGAAAAGTACAGACACGCATGCTCGGAATCAATGCTCACCAAACACGAAATTAGCAGAAGGGGCCCAAAGGGTGGCGCTCAAGAGCTGAAATTCCTCGTAGTACATTACTACGTTCATCTTTGTGGCACGAAAAATTGTGTAACGTTAAGAATGCAAGACAAGATCCTAGCACACGCCCTTTTGACACTAATCAGACGTTCGGTTGGCCAACAATCACACCGTGTGTACGAGGCTTTAGACAGAAGAGGCAAGAAAGGGTGGGCATAATTGGCATTTTTGACATGTACCGTATATACTCGAGTATAAGCCGAGTTTTTCAGCCCTTTTTTTAGGCTGAAAATGCCCCCCTCGGCTTATACTCGAGTCTGTGTACCTGAGTCCGTGACATGCATATTCAGACGGCGGGCGTCCAGTGTTAAAAAGTCGCACCTCTTCCTCCTCCTGTTCCGTGATAGGCGGAACACTCAGTTTTCCAGCAGACACTGTGTTCAGTGTTCCGTCTATCACAGACGTCCTCTCGTCCGTGATAGGCGGAACACTGAACACAGTCTCTGCTGGAAAACTGAGTGTTCTGCCTATTACGGAACAGGAAGAGGAGAAGGCGTGACTTTTTAACACTGGACGCCCACCGTCTGAATATGCATGTCACGAATAATCAGGTACACAGATCGACACAGTGAGGTCAGGCTGCAATGGGCACAGTGAGGTCAGGCTGCAATGGGCACAGTGAGGTCAGGCTGCAATGGGCACAGTGAGGTCAGGCTGCAATGGACACAGTGAGGCATGCACATGGGCACAGTGAGGCATGCTAATGGACATTGTTGACCCTCTTTTCCACTTACAGTAGCTACCGCATTCTCACCCTAGGCTTATACTCAAGTCAATAAGTTTTCCCATTTTTTGTGGTAAAATTAGGTGCCTCTGCTTATATTCGGGTCAGCTTATACTTATACGGTACTTGTCAGAGGTGCAGCCAGTCACCCATATTAACCCTGGCAGCAATAGAAGCTCACTACTACTGGAATATCCAGGGACAGAAGACTTACGATTTCAGCCTTACACAACAGCCACACTCCTCATTCATGGTAAGTACCGTCCTTGATTCGTTTTTTTTTTCTCTTTTGTTTATTCATTAAACCTCAGCTTACTTCATTCATTAAACCTCACCTCCATAAATCATACGGACCAGGCAGTGCAGGGTTTTAGGCCCCTTCACCCTGAGGAACTGATTGGGTCTGTCTGTCAGTTATTCAGGCAGACCTAATTGGACCATTCATTCCCCTTTATGGAGCGGTGGATGTCAGCGGACTTGTGTCCGCTGACACCCGCCAGCATCCAATCCGGTCCAGTAAAAACAGACATGGGTATCTGTTCCCCATCCCTCCGGCAGATCGGATCAGATGACAGTCATATTGAAACTGCCAAGCGGTCAGTTTCCATCTGACCCCCTCCAGGCTATGCACAGCGGACATGGACCTGTCATCTGCTTGCTCAGCGGGGATTAGCGGAGAGCTCCCATGCTAAGCAGGTGGAACCGCTTGACGGAGTCCGCCTAGGGTTGCCACATTATACCTTTAATCCAGGACACATATTCATCACACAGGTTCACAGGTTGATTTAATGTAGATAAGGCACCAAGTGAGTTTGATTACCACCTTAATCAGCCACAGAACCTGTGTAATGAATATGTTTTTAGTCTTATAGGGATGATGTGGCAACCCTAAGTCTGCCCTGTCTGAAAAGGACAAGCCGACTTCTAGCTATCAGATGGAAGCAGCCTGGCGCCTCCACCAGATTGCTTCCCCCCCCCCCTTGTAATGGGCGCCCCCTACATGTATCTCAGTCTCCTCTTGTCCTTCTGTGGGCCCAGGTCGGTCTCTCCCCGTTCTTGTTGCTGACCCAGAAGCAACATGTAAAACGTCACTTTCAGGTCCCTCTCTCCAGCGTAACTGGGAAAGAATGTAATGCAGTGCAAGCACAGGTGAGACTTTTACGGTCTTTAACCACTTAAGGACCGCCTAACGCCGATATACGTCGGCAGAATGGCACGGCTGGGCACAGGCAAGTACATGTACGTTGCCTTTAAGATCCCAGCCATGGGTCCGAAGCTCCATGACCGCGGGACCTGGAGCTGAAGAACGGGAAGAGGTGGGTGTAAACATACCTTCCCCGTTTTTCACAGTGGCAGTGTCATTGATTGTCTGTTCCCTGATATAGGGAAAGACGATCAATGACGTCACACGTCCAGCTCCGCCCCCCCTACAGTTAGAAACACATATGAGGTCACACTTAACCCCTACAGCGCCCCCTAGTGGTTAACTCCTAAACTGCAATTGTAATTTTCACAGTAATCAATGCATTTTTATAGCACTTTTTGCTGTGAAAATGACAATGGTCCCAAAAATTTGTCAAAATTGTCCGATGTGTCCGCCATAATGTCGCAGTCATGAAAAACATCGCTGATCGCCGCCATTAGTAGTAAAAATATATATATTAATAAAAATGCCATAAAACTATCCCCTATTTTGTAAACACTATAAATTTTGTGTAAACCAAACGCTTATTGCGATATTTTTTGACCAAAAATAGGTAGAAGAATACGTATCAGCCTAAACTTGTATATCTTTATTGGGGATATTTATTATAGCAAAAAGTAAAAAATATTGCATTTGTTTCAAAATTGTCGCTCTATTTTAGTTTATAGCGCAAAAAATAAAAACCGCAGAGGTGATCAAATACCACCAAAAGAAAGCTCTATTTGTGGGAAAAAAGAACGCCAATTTTGTTTGGGAGCCACGTCGCACGACCGTGCAGTTGTCAGTTAAAGCGACGCAGTGCCGAATTGCAAAAAGGGGCAAGGTCCTTAACCTGCATATTGGTCCGGGTCTTAAGTGGTTAAGGACCCTGGACGTCTCATAAAAGAGAATCTATCACTAAAAAAATAACACTTTTTGTTCCCTATGTAATAATAAAAAAAAAAAAAACGTTAGGTTAAAAAATAATATATTTTTTAAAATTTTGAAAAATTAAAACCAAGCACATATAATCCTGCCTGCCAAGATGAGGCCCCCCCCACCTCTACATATATGCACCTATAGACAAACACAGGCATCGGGGGCACCTACACATAAAAACATTGATTGCAATACACATATTGCCACACATGCCAGAGTGAGAGCAATATTTTTAGCACCAGACCTCCTTGGTAACGCTAAACGGATGACCTATAGGGGGGCTTCTAAAAGCGTTGCCATTTCACGGACGCACATTTCACGGACGCACACAAATTTAAGGTTTGATATTTTTGCTTTATCTATTTAATATTGTGTGATATAACAACACTGTAACTACACTGTTATTCTGTAGGGTGTCTTCTTTTAGAAAATATATACAGTAAAACAGGGTTTGACAAATTTGCTTGGAATCTAGGAGCCAGCTAAAAAAGTTAGGAGCCAGAAAACGCGCCCCGTCCCGACAAGCTCGCGCGCAGAAGCAAACACATACGTGAGTAGCGCCCGCATATGTAAACGGTATTCAAATCACACGTGAGGTATCGCCGCAATCGTTAGAGCGAGAGCAATAATTCTAGTTCTAGACCTCCTCTGTAGCTCAAAACATGCAACCTGTAGATTTTTTTAAACGTCGCCTATGGAGATTTTAAAGGGTAAAAGTTTGTCAGTATTCCACGAGCGGACGCAATTTTGACGCATGATATGTTGGGTATTAATTTATTTGGCGTAACATTATCTTTCACAATATAAAAAAAAAATTGGGATAACTTTACTGTTGTCTTATTTTTTTATTAAAAAAAGTGTATTTTTTTCCCCAAAAAAGTGCGCTTGTAAGACCGCTGCGCAAATACAGCATGACAGAAAGTATGGCAACAATCGCCATTTTATTCACTAGGGTGTTAGAATAAAAAATATATATAATGTTTGGGGGTTCTAATTAGAGGGAAGGAGATGGCAGTGAAAATAGTGAAAGATTACACATTAGAACAGCTGTTTAACTTGTAATGCCAACGGCCACCACCAGATGGCGCCAGCTCACAGAAGGAAGAGCTTGGGACTTCACAAGGCCGCAAAGCCGCCAGGGGCGGACTGACCATTGAGTCACTCGGGCACTGCCCGAGGGCCCCATGCCACTAGGGGGCCCCATCAGGGTTGCCAGGCTCAGTAAAACCAGGGACAGTATGTAAAAATCTGTGTTTTTTTTAGATCTGTCCCTGATATGTCCGAAACTGACATGCTTTTAATGTGAAGATCCCAAGATTTTAGCTGCCCTGCCTCTGCACTGCCTCTTGGCGTGGTGGCCATCTGTAAGCCAGAGGGGCCCCATAATCTTCTATTGTCCGGGGGCCCCATGAGTTGTCAGTCCGCCCCTGAAAGCCGCGCCCTCAATTGCGGCGGGGGAGGTGGGGGCACAGGGAGACACAGGATCCTGTCAATTACCGGCCGCCGCAGGCGCCAGGTCACAATTTCTTGTCGCAATTGCGACCTGGCGCCCGGATTTTGTCAACCCCTGCAGTAAAACCTTGGTTTGAGAGCCATTACATTCACGTCTACACACATATTCTCTCTTGACTCTGTCCATTTTCGACCCCCATAAAAAGGTAAATAATAACTTACTAATTTTCCTCAAACTTATCTCCCCAGGAGGGAAGATATTTTATATTTGATAACTTGTTTCGAGAGGGTTTTGCAAGACAAGCAATTATTTTTTTTATAAATTTTGACATGATATACAAGCGATGTCTTGATATAGGTCACAACTGAGTATAAAAGAGAAGAGAGGAGCCTCTAAGTGTAGCAATATGGTTACATTTAATGAAGGTACAACATTTAGCAACTTATTGCTACACTATATATAAAAGAATGAAAAGAAAAGGGGGCAATTTTACCCCCCTTTTCTCCATGGGAGAGCGACGGGGAACAGTGGTTCTTCCTGGGGAAGGGGGGGGGGGTTTGTTCCCCCCCCCCTTCCTCCTGTGAGGAGAATGGCCAGTGGCCTCTGGGTGACCTTTCCTGGGCTGAGTAGTTTGCCCGGGAAAGGTCGGTTTAAATTTAGTATCTTGCCCTCCAGGTGACCTCTCTCTGAGGGAACCTGGCGGGCTTTTTTGAACTTTGAATGACCCTCCTGGGCTTCTGGTCAGAAAGCCCGGGAAGATCCAGTTTAAACTGGTCGGAACCTGTGGATTATAGCCCGTTCTGGGCTATTTAAAGCGGGTTCCGTCCAGTCCAGGCTCATTCGCCTCAGAAGACTTGGAGCTGTGGTGTTCTTCCCCCCCCTCCCTCCCCCTTTTTTGTTAAAAAAAAAATTAAAAAAATACCTTGTCGCGGTTATTGGTATGTGGTAGTGTCACCTTTGCAAAAAAAAAAAAAAAAAAAAAAAAAAAAAATTTTTGGTTTTATATATATATAATAAAGTGTTTTTTAAAAAAAAAAAAAAAAAATCTTTTAAAAGCAAAGGGGGACTAGCTATGCTCATATTATTTTATCCAGGAAAGTTATCTGCTATAAAGTTGGGCACCGTTGTTCTAGCTGGGTAATTGTGTTGGCAACCTGAGCTGTAATGGCAAGGTTAGCTTTAAAAGCTTTATATTGATGATTATTTATTTACACGCTGTTGATATTAATTATCACAATATTTTGAAACCAATATTAAATAAACCGCGGCCTTTAAAATCCAGCAGTGGTCTTTGTCTCTTATTTATTTATTTATTGTTTGCTTAGTTATTGAAGTGTAAGGTTATTCCCGTCTGCTATCCCATATATTGCGCTAAACAAATCTAAGTGTGTATATAGTGTAAATAGGCAGCCAACATACCAGTGGATAAGTGTAAGCAGAAAAAAGAAAATAAATGTAGCGCCAAAACTATAAAGAAAGGGGTAACCACTGAATGGTTGTGAGGATGTGACCTCTGTAGTGAGAGTTATATTAAGGAAAAAACCAAACTCTGTGAATCAATCTTACATGTATACCAGAGCTAGATTAACTCTGAGTGCTAATATTATACCTGTGTGGCATAAAAGAGCATACAAAAGAAAATTCTTATGTAATAGGTGATTATAAGTGTGAATAAACACAAAAACAAATTAATTAAAAGTTCTGAAAAGTGGGAAGGGGGGGGGGGGCACTTCCAGAGCTTCCCCAGAGCTGACTGTTCGTCACTTCAGTTGGAAAACACCTCTTCCACATCAATGGAGAATCCTTTCCCTCAGAAAATGCACATCTTCAATTCCTTGGCATATATAAGTTAAGGTACTCTTACCAGCTTTAGTTGACCCACAGCTCACCGTATGGTGGGTAGGTCCTCAAGGCTTATATATGCTGGCCGTCCTTCAATTGCACCAATGGGTAGATGGATATCCCGATTCCGATATTCCGGATGGATCCCAGAAGGAAAGTTGGTAACACCAGCCACAGGAACGTCACGTGAGATGATAAGGAGGGGAAACTCCCGATTTCATGAGGGATATGAGAAAAGAGGGAGAAAACACCTCCTCATAGTGTAGAAATTTATTTAAAATTCTTGATCAAAAAATGTTTTGACATAGACAAGGAGAGCTTTTTAGCTGGTATATCCAATATACTTCTAACTTAGATACACCCCTCGTACCTGGTTCACCTCTCCAATGAGGGACAAAGTGGTCTATAATTTGGAACGAAGTTCCCTCGACCAAGTAGTGTCTTGGTACAGTGTGTTTGGGGTACCCTGCCAAAATCTTTTACCAAGACACTACTTGGAACACCACAATAAGAAGGTCGAGGGAACTTCGTTCCAAATTATAGACCACTTTGTCCCTCATTGGAGAGGTGAACCAGGTACGAGGGGTGTATCTAAGTTAGAAGTATATTGGATATACCAGCTAAAAAGCTATACGCCCCACGGGCTTAACGTGGAGTGGGACGTGAATTCATTCATAAACCAATCATGAACCTCCATCTTGGTTATTTATTAGTACAAGTTAATATCTCCTTTATTGTGTTTATTTTTATATATAGTGGATGGTTTTGTTAAATCACCATACATCTATTATAAGTATGATTGCTTGCATCAACTAGTTAATTGGGGATGTATATTACCTGTGATCAATCTGTATACACTATCCCGGGGACCTAATGCACTATATTTACTGCTTAGGATTCGTTTTCACCATAGAGGTTTATAGCTGCTGCTTACGCCTCTCATTCATCAATGATTCCCTTGGGACGCATTAGATGGAACGCATACGTCATCACGCCCGACGTCAGCTGACGCGCACACCGTCGTGGCTAAGTGACAATGCGCGCATCACCGCCTGCCCCCTCAGCGATTTGTGTCGTGGATGTTGAGTCCGGGACTCGGATTCGCTGCTAGGTGGGGGGTGGAGCAATTCCCTTGTCCCGCATCCTCATATTGGACAGAGGCTGTCATGTGGGACGGGAGGAGATGACGTCACATATTGCAGCACTGCGATTGGTACCCTCAGCCGCGCCCCCGTTGTCCCACCTCCGGTGGTTGGAACGCAGGAAGAGGAAGTAGCAGTGGGTGAGACGCACGCCCGAGGGGAGCGGAGTAGCAGGTGTAGATCACAGGTAAGCTAATCATATGGCTATATATAGGTGCAGGTAGAGGTGTGGGTCAGCTCTATAACCCTGTTGATGTCTGTGAAGACGAAACCGGTCGGTTAAATTTTGATCCATACCACCAATACTGTGCCAGTTCATGTTATCTGCCTGCTGTGGTTTTTTCTTTGATGTGCCGTGGTGAACGAGTGTCTTTATCGTTTGGGTCTTTTTATAATTTTACTATTTTTAACTTTGGACGATTTCCTTGCTGTGTAATATTTTTTATGAGATTTGGACTATCTCCTTGTCTATGTCAAAACATTTTTTGATCAAGAATTTTAAATAAATTTCTACACTATGAGGAGGTGTTTTCTCCCTCTTTTCTCATATCCCTCATGAAATCGGGAGTTTCCCCTCCTTATCAACTCACGTGACGTTCCTGTGGCTGGTGTTACCAACTTTCCTTCTGGGATCCATCCGGAATATCGGAATCGGGATATCCATCTACCCATTGGTGCAATTGAAGGACGGCCAGCATATATAAGCCTTGAGGACCTACCCACCATACGGTGAGCTGTGGGTCAACTAAAGCTGGTAAGAGTACCTTAACTTATATATGCCAAGGAATTGAAGATGTGCATTTTCTGAGGGAAAGGATTCTCCATTGATGTGGAAGAGGTGTTTTCCAACTGAAGTGACGAACAGTCAGCTCTGGGGAAGCTCTGGAAGTGCCCCCCCCCCCCCTTCCCACTTTTCAGAACTTTTAATTTATTTGTTTTTGTGTTTATTCACACTTATAATCACCTATTACATAAGAATTTTCTTTTGTATGCTCTTTTATGCCACACAGGTATAATATTAGCACTCAGAGTTAATCTAGCTCTGGTATACATGTAAGATTGATTCACAGAGTTTGGTTTTTTCCTTAATATAACTCTCACTACAGAGGTCACATCCTCACAACCATTCAGTGGTTACCCCTTTCTTTATAGTTTTGGCGCTACATTTATTTCCTTTTTCCCCTTTTTATTGCTACACTGATAAAAACGAACTGATGGATTTTTTCATCAGATATCCGATGAAGCTGACTTTCACCAGTCTCGCCTACACACCATCGGTTAAAAATCAGATCGAGTCCAACGCGGTGACGTAAAACACAACGACGTGCAGAGAAAAATGAAGTTCAATGCTTCCGAGCATGCATCGACTTGATTCTGAGCATGCGTGGATTTTTGACCGATGGATTTCCCCACAGACGATCGTTTTTTTCTATCGGTTTTTTAACCATACGAAAATTTTAAAACAGGTTTTATTTTTTTTCACCGATGGGAAAAAAACTGATGGGGCCCACACACGATCGGTTTGTCCGATGAAAACGGTCCATCGGTCCGTTTTCATCAGACGAACCGATCGTGTGTACAGGGCATTAGAGGCAGTTCTGTTCTGTTCTCTTTTATACCCTGTAAAAAATGCTTTGATATACAAGTGCTTTGGATTACAAGCATGTTTCTGGAATGAATTATGCTCGCAATACAAGGTTTTACTGTACCGTTTTGGGGGTTTATGCAATCTTCAGGCCTAAAAGTATTTTTTTAAACATGTGTGCAAAAAAACCCCAAAAAAAACAATGGGGTAGATTCAGGTACATTTGCGCATTTATTACGGAGGCGCAGCGCACCGTTTTGCCGCTGCGCCTCAGTAAATTACCTGCGCTACGCTCAATTCACGGAGCAGTAGCTCCGTAAATTGCGTGTGCGCACCGGAAAACTGCCCGGCGTAAGCGCGCGCAATTTAAATGATCCCATAGGGGGGCGTGGATCATTTAAATTAGGCGCGTTCCCGCACCGAGCGTAGTGCGCATGCTCCGTCGGGAAACTTTCCCGACGTGCATTGCGGTAAATAACGTCGCAAGGACGTCATTTGCTTCAAAGTGAACGTGAATGGCGTCCAGCGCCATTCACGATTCACTTACGCAAACAATGTAATTTTTCAAAAACGCGACGCGGGAACGACGGGTATACGTAGCATTGGCTGCCCCTGCTAATAGCCTTATGCAAAAAAACGACGTATGCAAACGACGTAAACTGCGTACGCAGGGCGCGCGTACGGTTGTGAATCAGCGTTAGTATGCAATTTAGTATGCAATTTTAGTATGCTACCGGAACACCACCTAGCGGCCTGCGTAAGAATGCAGCCTAAGATATGACGGCATAAGGAGGCTTATGCCAGTCATATCTTAGGCTGCAGTCGGCGTATCGAGGTTCCTGAATCAGGAGCATTCGATACGCCGGCGCAAGTAAGCAATTGCGCTGCGTAACTATGGTTACGCAGACGCAATTGCTCTCTGAATCTACCCCAATGAGGCAATGGAGTTGTGCACATGTTTCAGGCACTGCTTTGCTTCGTGGCACGGCAAAAATGATTTCCCCGTCACGTTCAGCGAGCCTTAAAGGGGAGTTCCACCCACAATTTCACTTTTTAAATATAAATACCCCTGTAATACACAAGCTTAATGTATTCTAGTAAAGTTAGTCTGTAAACTAAGGTCCGTTTTGTTAGGTTGTTACCGAATTTAGAAGTTTAGTTTAGTTTATAATCTAGAAATAGACCGTGGCCATCTTAAGTGTGGGCATCATGAAGCCAGACTGTATGACTTCCTGGATTTCAGCTTTGCATATCTCGCACATGCTCAGTGCACAAGCACTGTAATAGGTTTCAGTCAGGTTTGCAAGGACTACTGGGAAACATGATGCCTATCCCAGAAACCCTTGCAAATAGCCTAGGCAAATAAGGAGGAGGAAGTAATGAAGGACTACAAAATAAAGGTATTTACAAGCAACAAATTAAATAAAAATTGTCCATTCTGAACACTATGAGATTAGAGCATGCAGCACAGACAAACATAAAAAAATGGGTGGAACTCCACTTTAAATGTAACAAAAGAAACATTTTAAACAGTGCGTATGCTGTAATGGCTGGAGTGCCATCTTTTATCCAATACAACATTATAGTTCCCGGCTTATCTTCTCACAAGGGTGTTTTATATGTCAGGGTCACACTGCTTTCTGCTACACATAATACAAAAGTCCATCTAAAACGAGGCTCTATTATTTAAAAAGCTAAAAGCACTTTTCATACAGCCATTGGATGTCTACTTTTGTTAATCTTGTCAACCTAGAAGGATTAAAAAAAAAAAAAAATCCAAGTTATAGATTTGCAGTGAAAGGCATAATGGAAGGCAGATGCCCAGCAACGCGGTATGATAAAGCACGGTTTCGCTTACCTGACCCAGATGCAATGATTATGTTGTACAATTTAACTGCGAGAGAGAAAAAGCAAAGCCCCTGCTGATAACCCACTTTCAAACGCACATACTTTATTGCTGGCCTCTGCAAATGAATGTACAGATCTTGCACATATATATTCTCCCACTGCGTACCTGCGCTCTTCCCAGGCTCACAAATTAACAGCCTGTCATTGATTAGTAAATCCTTTATGAACCTCTTTGATACTCAGTATGTGCTCTGCGACTTTGTTTTTTACTTCACTATCCTCAAGATCCTCTTTGACATCCTTGCGGTGTGACTGAGTCATATAATATTTATCTCTGCTTATGTAATTAAACATGCAATTATGCAATTAGAGATCGGAACAGGATCTTCCACATTGCACACGGGCGGATAAAAATACTCTTCTTTGTGCTAGATCTTTCTGCCTGAAGCTTGCAGAAAAATCCAACCTAAAAAAAAAAATGCTTGTTTTGACATGTAATTATGTGCATTTATGTGCATATGGTATTTAGAAGTGTATGCGTATAAACACATTCTGCTGCTTAGAGTATTCATTTATTCTGCACACTGGAACCTAATTGCACACATACACGCATTTATGTGCATAAATGATGTCAATAAGCTCACCTCTGGATACACCTGTAGCACCCTCTAGTGTGTGCTAGAAATAAAGCAGGCAAACGACACTCTGACTCACTCTGTAGAGTCCTAATTGGGCTAGGGTTTATTAGAGGTCAGGGCTGGGTGACTCATCCTGGCAACCCTCTGGTACCTCACCCTGGTCTGGAAGGTTGGAGAACCTTCTAGAATTAGAGGGGGGGTTAGGAGGATCTGCCATGCATATTTATGAGGCCTCGGCCAATGGCCAGTAGTGAGCTGGCAGTGGACTGAGACAACCCCATAAATAGACATGGATCATGCCAACAAGGGAAATGTCCAAATTGGCCCCAATTAGCTATTTTCCCTCCCCGGTGTCATGTGACTCGTTAGTGTTACAAGGTCTCAGGTGTGAATGGGGAGCAGGTGTGTTAAATTTGGTGTTATCACTCTCAGGCCTCGTACACACGACAGAGTTTCTCGGCAGAATTCGGCGAGAAACTCGGTCAGAGCCTGATTCTGCCGAGAAACTCTGTCGTGTGTACACTTTCGGCCCGATGGAGCCGCCGAGGAACTCGTCGAGAAAATAGAGAACATGTTCTCTATTTTCTCGTTGTTCTATGGGAGCTCTTGGCCCGCCAAGCTCCTCGGCGGCTTCAGGGCTGAACTGGCCGAGGAACTCGATGTGTTTGGCACGTCGAGTTCCTCGGCCGTGTGTACGAGGCCTCACTCTCTGATACTGGTCACAGGAACTTCAACATGGCACGTCATGGCAAAGAACTCTCTGAGGATCTGAAAAACAGAATTGTTGCTCTACATAAAAATGGCCTAGGCCAGTGATGGCGAACCTTGGCACCCCAGATGTTTTGGAACTATATTTCCCATGATGATCATGCACTCTGCAGTGTACTTGAGCATCATGGGATATGTAGTAACAAAACATCTGGGGTGCCAAGGTTCCCCATCACTGGCCTAGGCTATAAGAAGATTGTCAAGACCCTGAAACTGAGCTGCAGCATGGTGGCCAAGACCATACAGCGGTTTAATAGGACAGGTTCCACTCAGAACAGGCCTCGCCATGGTCAACTAAAGAAGTTGAGTGCATGTGCTCAGCATCATATCCAGAGGTTGTCTTTGGGAAATAGATGTATGAGTGCTTCCAGTATTGCTGCATATGTTGAAGTGGGGGGGGGGGGTTCAGCATGTCAGTTCTCACACCATACGCTGCACACTGCTCAAATTGGTCTGCATGGCTGCTGTCCCGGAAGGAAGCCTCTTCTAAAGCTGATGCACAAGAAAGTCTGCAAACAGTTTGCTGAAGACAAGCAGACTAAGGACATGGATTACTGTAACCATGTCCTGTGGTCTGATGAGATTAAGATAAACTTATTTGGTTCAGATGTTGTCAACCCATTAAGAAGTACAAAGAAAAGTGTGTCTTGCCTGCAGACAATAATGGTGGTGGGAGTGTCATGGTCTGGGGCTGCATGAAGCACTCATGGGGAGCTACAGTTCATTGAGGGAACCATGAATGCCAACATGATCCCCCTCCCTTCAGAGACTGGGCCGCAGGGCAGTATTCCAACATGATAACGACCCCAAACACACCTCCAAGATGACCACTGCCTTGCTAAAGAAGCTGAGGCTAAAGGTGATGGACTGGCCAAGCATGTTTCCAGACCTAAACCCTATTGAGCATCCGTGGGGCATCTTCAAACAGAAGGTAGAGGAGCACAAGGTCTCTAACATCCACCAGCTCCGTGATGTCGTCATTGAGGAGTGAAAGATGACTCCAGTGGCAACCTGTGAAGCTCTGGTGTTGTCACAGGAAAAGATATAATAAAATATTTACAAACATGTGAGGGGTGTACTTTTGTGAGATACTGTATGTGGTATCGCCATACTCAGGAGTAGTAGAAGAATATGTTTTGGGTTTTAATTCTACGTATGCCAATGCTATGTGTGAGAAATATCTTATTAAGTTTACGACTTTGTTTAAATAAATGAAGTTTCATTTTCTTTCTGCATTTTCCAAAAACTTGTTCAAAAGACTCACTGTGCACCATAAAAATATGTTAGGATGCATGCTTTCCAAAATGTGGTAATTGTGTGAGTGTTTCTACTGTCATGGTGCTCCAGGGACTCCAAAAATGTGATAGGTGATCAGGAAAATAGATGTGCAATTTATGCCCCTGGAATGCCTGAAGGTGCTCCTTGGATTTGGGGCCTCTCTATGTGGCTGGGCTGTGAAAAAGTCTCACACATGTGGTATCATCATACTCAGAAGGATAAGCAGAATGTGTTTTGGGGTATAATTCAAAGTATGCCTATGATATGTGCGTTAGAAATACAGTATCCGAATCATTGTATACTAATGGCGAGCAATTCTCCCACTGTCAGAATACAATAGTGCAACGGGAGGAAGGAATTCCCCCATCATCACAGTCTGGAATTGGGTGATTTTCTTTCCTTCAATTTGTGGTCAAAGGAAAGAAAATTGCATAATCTATGACTTACTTTAGTTCAAATAAGCAGCTACGGAGGTAAGGTGGGGTGGAAATAGGTGGTGATCAGCTTTTTTGACTATGCGCTTCCATGAACAAATCAGTGAAGGAGGCACATTTATCAAGATCCATCCTCCATTAACACAAATAGAGCTTTATTTTTGTGGTATTTGATCACCACTATTTTTTAATTATTTACATTTTAAAAAAGACTGAAAATGTTGGAAAAATATATATATATATATATTTTTTTTTTTTATTTTTTTTTTATTTGTAAAACAACTGGCCCACACGGACCCCAACAATATTGAATCATACATACATTGCAAGAAAGAATTCCAGGTGGGAACATACAAAAATATATAATAGCACATACATGGTTGCACTGCACGCCCCTTCCTGACCACATCTGAGATCCATCAGGGGTCCAATTCTGATAAGCCTCCGTGGGCGTGTCTCTGTGTCACTGAAATGTCCCTCACTGAAACTCATCAGGCTTGTATCAAGGCCCGGCAGGTCCAGCCGACTCTGCGCTTTTCAATTTTAAATCAAGGAATAGAGAGCGAGAGAGAGAGAGAGAGAGAGAGAGAGAGAGAGAGAGAGAAAGGGAAAGAAAGAGGAAGAAAGAGATGTTAGGTCTGAGGGTAAAAAGGGGGGGGGTGGCCGGGAACTGCTCCCGGTCGGAAGGGGAGAGTAAGTGACAAGGGGGGGGACATCAGGGGGGGGGGGGGGGTGCAAGACATGGACCACTGCCTCAGTGCTCTTAGGATCCAGTAGGCCTCACAGGCTGACCTCGCCTGCGTCCTGTACTTCTCCTCTGAGGTTTCGTCCCTCATCAGAGTATCTGAAAATATTACATAATTGCCAGGTCTATTTGTAAGCCTCCTCCCTCTGTTGGCTAGTGAGGATCAGATCCTCCATCATGCCAATTTCGTCAACCTTCCTAAGCCACTGAGCCACCGAAAAAATATATATATATTTTAACTTTCCTCTATAAATCATATCCATTAAAAAATATAAAAAATATAATGTCTTCATATATTTAGGCCAAAATGTATTCTGCTAAATGTCTTTGGTAAAACAAATCCCAATAAGTGTATATTGATAGGTTTGTGTGAAAGTTATATCTTTTACAATCTATGGTATATATTTTGGAATTTTTATTATTTTTGTTTATACTAGTAATGGCAGTGATCAGCAACATATAGTGGGACTGTGATAGAGCAGCACACAATCTGACACTAAGGCCACGTACACACGATCGGTCCATCCGATGAGAACATTTAACCGATGAAGCTGACTGATGGTCAGTCGTGCCTACACACCATCAGTTAAAAAACAGATCGAGTCCAACGCGGTGACGTAAAACACACGACGTGCTGAGAAAAATGAAGTTCAATGCTTCCAAGCATGCATCAACTTGATTCTGAGCATGCGCGCGTTTTTAACCAATGCTTTTGCATACTAACCGTCGGTTTTGACCTATCGGTTAGGCGTCCATTGGTTCAATTTTAAAGGAAGTTCTAAAATTTTTGACCGAAGGATAACTGACGGTTTGGACCGATTAAACGGTCCTTTAGTCCGTTTCCATCGGTTTTGACCGACCGTGTGTACGCGGCCTAAGATTAGATGCCCAGCGCATCCCCTCCCCTTAAATTAGATGTCAAGAGCCACCCCACCATTAGAAGTTGAGTCCCCCACTCTCCCTTACATCATAGTGTACCCCCTTTCCTTATGCCACGTACACATGATCCGAATATTGTACGAAAAATGTTGTCCGAGGAAGAATCGTCTGATAATCGGATCTTTAGTACAGGGCTTCCGTGAGCCGATCATGACAGTTCATCCGATATTATTTAATCGGACATGCACGAGAATTTTCCTCGTACGATACTAGATCGTACGATTTTCGTTTGGTCAGTACAGTTGTCGTCCGAAAATACAACACAAATACATTACAACACATGACATCACTTCTGATTTTTTTTTTTCTGTCGTACGAGAATTTTCGTGACTTTAGCAACCTATTCAATTTCTACTTGCGACTAGTAAACGGAAAAAGTCGGACGATCTGTCGTCCGATTTTCGGATCGTGTGTACGTGGCATTAGGCTGCTGATGGGAAGAAGCTGGATGCATTGCTTGAAAGCAGAAAGTAAGGGTCTGGAGGAGGACCAGAGGAGGGCTGGAGCTCTCCTGCAGCTGCAGGAGAGGTGCGAGGGCCACATGAAATGGCCTGGAGGGACGGATTCGGCCCGCGGGCCTTGTGTTTGACACCAATGATTTAGAGGGATCCCACAGGTATGTTATATGCATAGTTACATGAATCTATATACAAATGCCTTAGTTAAAAAATGCCATCAATGGAATTCTTCTTTAACACTGTATGTTCTGTACATGACAGTGTTAAAAACCGTCACCTGCATGAAAAAAAAAAAATCAATATACCAACCTTGAACTGATTTTTTTTTTCAGAGCTCACAGGGGGATTAAATAGTGGCCCATAAGCAGAGCCCTATGACCTCCTTGCCTGGTATAATACAAACTGTGGCCCAGATTCTCGTAGATGGGCGTAAATTTGGGCGGGCGTAACGTATCTGATTTACGTTACGCCGCCGCAAGTTTTTCAGGCAAGTGCTTTATTCACAAAGCACTTGCGTGTAAAGTTGCAGCGGCGTAACGTAAATCACCCGGCGGAATTCAAATTCGGCGGGTAGGGGGCGTGTATAATTTAAATGAAGCACGTCCCCGCGCCGAACGAACTGCGCAAGCGCCATCCCTAAAAAATCCCAGCGTGCATTGCTCTAAATGACGTCGCAAGGACGTCATTGGTTTTGACGTGGACATAAATTACGTCCAGCACCATTCACGGACGACTTACGCAAACAACCTAACTTTTTAAATTTTCGATGCGGGAACGACGGCCATACTTGACATTGACTGCGCCTCATAGACCCAGGGGCAACGTAACGCCGGGAAAAGCCTAACGTAAACGTCGTAACTTTACTGCGTCGGCCGTGCGTACGTTCGGGAAATCGCGTTTCTAGCTAATTTGCATACTCGACTGGGAAATCGGCGGGCAAAAAAAAAATTGCAGTTAAGGGATATCTATGCGTAACTGATTCTAAGAATCAGTCGCATAGATACGACGGCGCTAGGCAGAGATACGACGGCGTATCTGGAGATGCGCCGTCGTATCTCTTTTGAGAATCTGGGCCTTTGCTTTTACTAACGCAGATCAACTTTAAGTGGTTGGATATCCTTACAAATACTTAGTGAAGCGACTGGCCTCAGGTGATACACAGAGATTAAACAAATACTCCTAAATTTTACCTGTCTATCTGCAGTCTTCTCTTCTCTACATCGGTTCAAAGTAAAGAATTTATAAAGCTTGTCTGAGAGTTCAGAAAAAAGGTGGTGGAGAGCTGAAGTTATACTCTGCAGAGCTCAGTGAGGAGAGCTCTGAGGCCCCATACACACGAGAGGATTTATCCGCAGATACGGTCCAGCGGACCGTATCCGCGGATAAATCCTCTCGAGGATTTCAGAAGATTTCTATGCGATGGCGTGTACACACCATCGCATTGAAATCCGCGCTGAAATCCTCTGCCGATGACGTGTCGCCGCTATTATGACGCGGCGACGGGCGCGACGCTGTCATATAAGGAATTCCACGCATGCGTCAAATCATTACGACGCGTGCGGGGAATCCCTTTGGACGGATGGATCCGGTAAGTCTGTACAGACGAGCGGATCCATCCGTTGGAATGGATTCCAGCAGATGGATTTGTTGAGCATGTCAGCAAATATCCGATCTGCTGGAATCCATCCCAGGGGAGATTTATCCGCGGAAAAAGATCCGCTGGCGTGTACACACCATAGGATCTATCCGCAGAAACCCATTTGATGGGATTTATCTGCGGATAGATTCTATGGTGTGTATGGGGCCTCAGAGCTGATTGGAGGGAAGAGATGCACCCCTTCACACAGCACACAGGAACAGAACTGAGGCTGTCAATCAGCTGGAACTCTCACCCAGTCACCATGTCAGGAAAACTTGTCAAAAGTGATTCATGCTGATAGCAGATGAATGTAGCCGCAGACAAAAGTGACACTTAGAGCCCATTCACACAGGGGCAACACGACTTCCAGTGCGACTTTGGGAGGCAACTTGGACACGACTTGAGTATGAATAACAGCGCGACATGAGGCAACTTACAAGGCAAATTCAAGTTGCCTCCAGGGCAGGGGGCTTTCCAGTGGCCAATCAAACAAGAATCATCTCTGTGGGAGGGAGGGGGAAGGGAGGGGTTTGCCTGAGAAATGTATGTTATCTTCCTGTATTGTTGCTTCGTGATCCGACTTCTGAGACGACTTCCATTAAATTCAATGGGTATAAGTTGCCTACAAGTCGCTAGGAGTCGGATTGAAGTAGTACAGGAACCTTTTCTGAAGTCGGAGCGACTTCAGTAGTGTACAATAAGACGGCTCCATTCACTTACATTGATTTTCTCATGCAGCACGACTAGGGGCGACTTGGGGAGACTTGAAGTCGGATCCAAAATCATCCTTGTGTGAATGGGCTCTTAGTGCTCTTACTTGAGACAAGTAAAGAGATATGCTTTTTTCATATTTCATGTCTGAGGTTTACAACCACTATAACTCAAATATTGCTTAATGGCAATTATCATATATCACAAGTACACTACAAGTCCTCGTTCCAATGGCTCTGATGGCATCTCATATGTCCCAGGGAGTCCACAGAGACAGTGCCGGCCCAAGACATTGTGCTGCCTGGGACCAAGAATGAAATGCTGCCCCCCCCCCCAGAAAAAAAATCACGCCAACCAAAAGGCCCCCACATTCATTATGTTATATCATGATAACTAAAGGGGACCCGTCATGGCTCTATACATGTATAAAGGAGTATAAAGAGGACCTGTCATTGCTCTATACATGTATATAGATAGAGGACCTGTCATTACTCTTTACATGTAAAGGGATATCAAGAGGACCTGTCATTACTCTTTACATGTAAAGGGATATCAAGAGGACCTGTCATTACTCTTTACATGTAAAGGGATATCAAGAGGACCTGTCATGGCTCTATAAATGTATATAGGACTATAAAGAGTACTTGACATGGCTCTATACACATATAAAGGAGTATAACGAGGGCCTGTCATGGATCTATAGATGAATAAAGAGAACCTGTCATGGCTCTATACATGTATAAAGAAGTATAAAGAGGACCTGCCATGGCTCTATACATGTATAAAGGAGTATAATGAGGGCCTGTCATGGCTCTATACATGTATAAAGGAGTATAACGAGGGCCTGTCATGGCTCTATACATGTATAAAGGAGTATAATGAGGGCCTGTCATGGCTCTATACATGTATAAAGGAGTATAACGAGGGCCTGCCATGGCTCTATACATGTATAAAGGAGTATAACGAGGGCCTGTCATGGCTCTATACATGTATAAAGGAGTATAACGAGGACCTGCCATGGCTCTATACATGTATAAAGGAGTATAATGAGGGCCTGTCATGGCTCTATACATGTATAAAGGAGTATAATGAGGGCCTGTCATGGCTCTATACATGTATAAAGGAGTATAACGAGGGCCTGTCATGGCTCTATACATGTATAAAGGAGTATAACGAGGGCCTGTCATGGCTCTATACATGTATAAAGGAGTATAATGAGGGCCTGTCATGGCTCTATACATGTATAAAGGAGTATAACGAGGGCCTGCCATGGCTCTATACATGTATAAAGGAGTATAACGAGGGCCTGTCATGGCTCTATACATGTATAAAGGAGTATAACGAGGGCCTGTCATGGCTCTATACATGTATAAAGGAGTATAATGAGGGCCTGTCATGGCTCTATACATGTATAAAGGAGTATAACGAGGGCCTGTCATGGCTCTATAGATGTATAAAGAGAACCTGTCATGGCTCTATACATGTATATAGAGGACCTGTCGAGACTCTTTACATGTAAAGGAATATAAAGAGGACCTGCCATGGATCTATAAATGTATATAGGAGTATAAAGAGGACCTGTCATGGCTCTATACATGTATAAAGGAGTATAACGAGGGCCTGTCATGGCTCTATAGATGTATAAAGAGGGCCTGTCATGGCTCTATACATGCATATAGGCATATAAAAGGACCTGCCATGGGCTCTATACATGTATCCAGGAGTATAAAGGGACCTGTGAATTGCCGGCGGCCACAATGTCTTTTGCGCAAACTAATCAATGTACGCTAATTGTGTTTTTTTTTGGTACCAAAAATATGTAGAAGAATACATATTGGCCTAAACTGAAGAAAATAGTTTATTTTTTAAAATTTTGGGGATATTTATTATAGCAAAAAGTTAAAAAATATATATATTTATAGCACACAAAATAAAAACCGCAGAGGTGATCAAATATCACCAAAAGAAAGCTCCATTTGTGGGAAAAAAAGGACATCAATTTTATTTGGGTAGCGGAGCTGGCAGAACGGGCTGGCGGGCATCAGTATGCTGCCCCGCTAAAAGTGCTGCCTGGTACCCATGGTACCACCCGGTCCCATTATAGGGCCGGCCCTGCACAGAGATGACCTCAGCATATTTTACTAGAGTGGCTGCTTGTTACTATCCCTACACAGGGATTGTCCTACCTTTAAGGCTTTGTCAGATAGTAACCCACATTTAAAACGTCAGTTTTGACACATTTAAATGCCGCGTTTAGAAGCGTTTCAAACACCATTTTTTTTTTGTTTTGTTTTTCTTTTAAAGAAACGCTGTTAAACCCAACTGCCTAAAAATGGCAATAAACGAGACTGTGTACATGGTCACATAGGATAACACTGAATGAGTTCAGGGGCAGTTGAAAAAAGCGTCCAACTGTCTCTGAAAGTACGTTTAGCAGTGTCCCGTGTACATGGGGTCTAACATGATAACTTGATACCTTCATACCGTCTAGCTTTGCATTGAACATTTGTATTACAATGTGTTACATTATCCATCTATCTAACTATATATCTAGCTGCCTATCAAAAAAACATGGTAGAAAAGTAGTGGATGTATCCTGCTAATAATCTCCATGAGGTCTAATACCCAACTTATACAGCCAACTAAGCCATAGATGGTTTGTAACAGTTGCATTTTATTATTACTATACAGGGTTTAAATAGTGCCAAAAGTTGGAGCAGCGCTTTATGCCGCATACAGACGGTCGTTTTTTGTGATGAAAAAAAAACGACGTTTTAAAAAACGTCATTTAAAATGATCGTGTGTGAGCAAAATGTTGTTTTATGTCTTCAAAAAAACGACCAAAAAAAAATTCGAACATGCTTGAATTTTTTGTGTCGTTTTTCAAAACGTAGTTTTTTACTTCACAGAAATTGACCGTGTGTAGCAAAAAACGACGTTTAAAACGACGTTTTTACACGCGCGCATGCCCAGAAGCTAGTTATGAAGCAAGCTTAAATGGAAAAAAGTGGTGAAACGTAACCTCGCTTTGCTAGAGCATTGTGAAAAAACGATGGTGTGTAGGCAACTTCGTCTTTTAAAATGATGTTTCTAAAACGTCGTTTTTTTTCATCACAAAAAAACGACCGTCTGTACGCAGCATAACAATATAAAGGGAAACAATACAGCAACAATACAATTCAATACAAGAGAGTTAGGAGGGCCCTGAACCTGGGAGCTTACAATCTAATAGAGAGGGGCTGGTGGAACAAAAAGTAATAAACTGTGAGGGATGAATTTATGGGAGAATTAAATTATTTGGTTATTAGCTGAAGGCAGGATAGGCTTCCCTAAAGAAATGAGTTTTTAGCTATTTCTTAAAAGTGGTCAGAGTAGGAGATAGCCAGAGAGATTGGGGTAGGGAGATCCAGAGGATGGGAGAGGCCCTGGAGAAGTTCCGGAGATGGGAATGGGAGGAGGTGACGAGGGAACAAGAAAGCAGGAGGTCGGGGGAAGCGTGGACAGGATGGTTTGGGTGATATTTGGATTTCAAATTGGGCGGGTAGGGGACGTGTTTCATTTAAATGAAGCGCGTCCCCGCGCCGAACGAACTGCGCATGCGCCGTCCGTAAAAACTCCCAGGGTGCATTGCTCCAAATGACGTCGCAAGGACGTCATTGTTTTCAACGTGAAGAAAATGGTGTCCAGCCCCATTCACGGACGACTTACGCAAACAACGTAAATTTTCAAAATTAGATGCGGGAACGACGGCCATACTTAACATTGAGTACGCCACCATATAGAAGCTTTAACTATACGCCGGAAAAAGCCGAACGGAAACTACGTAAAAAAATGCGACGGCCGCTCGTACGTTCGTGGATCGTCGGAAATAGCTAATTTGCATACTCGACGCGGATTACGACGTGAACGCCACCTAGCGGACGCCGAAAAATTGCATCTAAGATCCGACGGCGTACGAAGACGTACGCCTGTCGGATCTAACACAGATGCCGTCGTATCTTGTTTTGGGGATACCAAAACAAAGATACGACGCGCAAAATTTGAAATTACGCGGCGTATCAAGAGGATCTGCCCCATAATCTTTAGGGGTCCTACCTAAAGTTCTCGCAAAAAAAAATAAAAAAATATGCAGATTTTTACATGTATGTGAAAATTGTCAGAACTGGCCTAGTTTTGAAGTGGTTTGGGGGGGATATGCAGCTCAGCTTCGTTCTTTTACCATCTCCCAGCTGTAAGTGTAACCTAAGCCCAAGCAAATCATAGTATGTGTCTGTTTATAATTTCTATTGAATAAAGGCATGGAATGGATTTGTTTCTGACTAGGTGGTAGAATGGATGATTTCTCCTTAGTTGTATCTAGATTTCTTCATGTTTGAAATTGCTGATGGACAGGAAGGAGAAAGCAAACACTTGGTATAATACATGATTTACAGAGAGAGATTAATATATAAAAGCCAGCACTTGTCAGTTCAAAGTCCGCACACAGCCTTCCATAGATACAAAACTATGAGCATACAAATATTATAACACAGCCTGACCTCTAATCCAAAGAAGGAGCCAGTCATTCACTTGTCAATGATAAGCTTCTGGTCTTGGAAAAAAAAACACAAATAAAAGGGGGAGGCAGAAGAGGATCAGTGTTTGCAAGAAAACAGTACAGCCGTTTTTTACCACACAATTAGTGCCATTTATTGTCATTTTTAGTTACTGTAGTTTGTTGCCGTACCACAGGTGTATGCAATTTTAACAACTTGCCTACTAGGCACTTTTACCCCCTTCCTGCAAAGTCCAATTTTCAGTGCTGTCGCACTTTGAATGACAATTGCGCGGTAATGCAACGCTGTACCCAAACAAAATGTTATCGTTGTTTTCACACAAATAGAGCTTTCTTTTGGTGGTATTTAATCACCTCTGGGTTTTTTATTTTTTGCTAAATAAATAAAGACCGGAAATTTTGAAAAAAAATAAATAAAAACTTTTCATAGCTTGTTATAACATTTTGCAAACAGGTAACTGATGGGCACTGATGGGGCGACACTGATGGGCATTGATGGCTACTGTCAGACTGCACTGATGAGGTGGCAGTGATGAGGAGGCACTGATGAGGCTGCACGGATAGGTGGTGCTGATAGGCACTGGGTGGCAATGATAGGTGGCATTGATGGGCACTCATAGGTGGCATTGATAGGTGACACTGATGGGAACTGATAGGTGGCACTGATGGGCACTGATTGGCAGCACTGGTGGGCACAGATTGGCAGCACTGGTGGGACTGCACTGATAATCAGTGTGGATGTCCCTTTTACAAAAGCCAGTTATCGGTTCTCTTCTCCCTTCCTCATGCTGTCTGTGTGGGGAAATGAAAAACCTGTAACCGGCTTCTGTTTACATTGTGATCAGCTGTGACTGGACACAGCTGATCACATGGTAAAGAGCTGCTGATTGGCTTTTTATCTCAATCTTTGATCAGCAGTGTCCAGAGTGCTCCTCAGACTGAATTGCTAGAGTCCTTCATATTGCTGGTGCGGGGTTTAAAACAGAATACTCCCCCCCCCCCCCTGCCAGCGAAACATCCCCCTTGCTCGGGTGAACTGTCCAATCCCGAACAAGGGGGAGTGTCTATACGCAGCGCGGCACGAAAGACTACAGCTATTTAAATGAAAGCTGTAATGTTCCCCACGCGTATTAACCAAGCGGGGATGCGGCGCGGCAGCATGTATGGTAAGGGGGACATGGCTGCATATGGGGGGGACATGGCTGCATATGGGGGGACATGGCTGCATATGGGGTGGACATGGCTGGATATGGGGGGGACATGGCTGCATATGGGGGGGACATGGCTGCATATGGGGTGGACATGGCTGGATATGGGGGGACATGGCTGCATATGGGGGGGACATGGCTGCATATGGGGGGGGGGGACATGGCTGGATATGGGGGGGACATGGCTGGATATGGGGGGGACATGGCTGCATATGGGGGGGGGACATGGCTGGATATGGGGGGGACATGGCTGGATATGGGGGGGACATGGCTGCATATGGGGGGACATGGCTGAATATGGGGGGGACATGGCTGGATATGGGGGGGACATGGCTGGATATGGGGGGACATGGCTGAATATAGGGGGACATGGCTGAATATGGGGGGGACATGGCTGCATATGTGGGGGACATGGCTGGATATGGGGGGACATGGCTGCATATGGGGGGGACATGGCTGCATATGGGGGGGGACATGGCTGGATATGGGGGGGGGACATGGCTGGATATGGGGGGGACATGGCTGGATATGGGGGGGACATGGCTGCATAGGTGGGGGGACATGGCTGCATATATGGGGGGACATGGCTGCATTTGTGGGGGGACATGGCTGCATTTGTGGGGGGACATGGCTGCATTTGGGGACACATTTAAAAAAAAGTATCGGTGTTCGGTATCGGCGAGTACTTGAAAAAAAGTATCTGTATTTGTACTCGGTCCTAAAAAAGTGGTATCGGGACAACCCTAATTTTTAACAAAAAAAAAAGAGACTTTAGTATCACTTTAGGAGCGATCAGAGGGCAACATAAGTGTAAACAAGGCCTAGCGATAGTGTTATTGATAATTGCATTAAGGAATATGTAGAACTTACATTGGTAAAGCAGCTCCAGAAAAATCAGTAACGTTGACCACAAGCAGATTTCATTAGAACCAATGTTAGTGAGCCACACTATAACACATTGCTATGGGGAGAACTAGTAGCCCGCAATTTTCAACCACATTAACTAACAGGTCAGCATAAAGCCCATAGCTATAAATCAACTACTGTAGGCCCAAACAAAGAAATCACTTCCCTCGGGAGTAGTCACCCTTCACTATAATTAACAAGCTTGCTTCTGGTGCCTTATATCAACCATAAAGCCAACATAATATAAAAGTGCAAACATAAGATAAAAGATGTAATGCGTGTATTTCGTTTTGTGAGCTCTGGCTAACAGTGAAACTACTGCTGGAGGTTAGTGTTTGGTAATCCGGGCAAGATTCATTAGTTGTTCTCTCCAACCATATACAGCGCCGTGTATCCTCCCCGATGATTTAAGAGCGTGAAAGTACTCTTTCAAGATTTACTACTTTATTGTGCAATAAACAACAACAACAACAACAGACCATTAAATCGACAAGTACTTCTCAAATCTGTTCTCAAGTACATAGTAGCAGTGTATGCTTTCTAGCTTTCTTTATGGATATGGGACTGAAATAAACTGTATGATCCAATAAAGTTGATGTACAGTGATTTTCTTTTTTTAGGGCTTGTTCACAATTGCAGTCAGTCGAGAGTAAAAATAGGAGGTTTAGCCGGCGTTTTACCATTTCCCAACAGCTCCCCTTAACCACTTGCTTACTGGGCACATAAACCCCCTTCGTTCCCAGGCGAAATTTCAGCTTCCGGCACTGCGTCGCTTTAACTGACATTTGCGCGGTCGTGCGACGTGGCTCCCAAACAAAATTGACGTCCTTTTTTCCCCACAAATAGAGCTTTATTTTGGTGGTATTTGATCACCTCTGCGGTTTTTATTTTTTGCGCTATAAACAAAAAAAGAGCGACAATTTAAGAAAATATATATATATTTTTTACTTGTTGCTATAATAAATATCCCAATTTTTTTTCTCAGTTAAGGCCCATATGTATTTTTCGACGTATTTTTGTAAAAAAAAAAAAATCGCAATAAGCGACTGGTTTGCGCAAAAGTTATAGCGCCTACAAAATAGGGGACAGAATTATGATTTTTTTTTATTATTTTTTTTTTACTAGTAATGGCGGCGATCTGCGATTTTTATTGGGACTGCGATATTGCGACGGACGTATCGGACACTTTTGACACAAATTTGGGACCATTCACATTTATACAGTGATCAGTGCTATAAAAATGCACTAATTACTGTATAAATGTGACTGGCAGTGAAGGGGTTAACACTAGGGGGTGAGGAAGGGGTTAAATGTGTATCCTGGGTGTGTTCTAACTGTGTGGGGGGAGGGAGGTGACCGATGCTGTGTCCCTATGTACAAGGGACACAGATCGGTCTCCTCTCCTCTAACAGCACGTGGAGCTCTGTGTTTACACACAGAGCTCCACGTCCCTGCTGTGTTCCCGACGATCGCGTGTACCCGGCGGACATCGCGGCCGCCAGGTACACGCATCGGCTTCCAAGCGATGCGCCGGGACAGTGTTTACCTGCTGCGCGCCCCCAAGAGGCGAGCGCGGGTAATGCACTTTAAATGACGTCCAAAGACGTCCAGTTGGCACCTGAGAGCCGCGCTGTTGACGTCTTTTGTCAATAGCGCGGGTCTCAAGTGGTTAAAGTGGTTGTAAACTTCTGACATGAAAAATGAACAAAGCATATCTTTCTAGAGCAGTGGTTGTCAACGTATGAGCAAAAGGGAACCTCGAATGCGACCTCTTACATGACCAAAAGGGGCGCACATAACGTTCAATATATGTAATACTTAATGGAACTGTTAGAAACTGCAGATCTAATAGAGGAAATGAGGGTCAGAGAGTGTGGACATGCTACATTTTTGGCTGGGGATATGTTGCAGAGGACAATATGAATCTGGGAACATGTTACATTAAGGCTATTAGAGACCAATATTATTCCCCTAATCAATGCTCCCTCTACAGGCTGCTAAGGTCCAAGGGCTGCACATCATTTACCAAAGGAGTGCGTTGGGCACCAGGGTTCTATAGGGTGCACTAAATCCAAACAGTATTAGTATAGTATGCCTCTAACCATAGCACTGAGTTTGATTTCTGTTTGCAGTCTGGTTCCTTTGTTATCTGCACAAGTAATTTCTGACAAGTTGTGCCAGCTCAAAGAGATGGAGGGTGACAGGGGAGCCCAAGCACACTGCCTGTGATTGACACCTACAGCTATGCATGTTCCCCAATGAGATTGTGTAGAAGAAGGTGTGTTCCTTCCCTTCACTCAGGTCTCAGATTACACTCAGCTCCCTGCTCTATGCTAAGAAGTATGTGACATAAGATATCTGCCACCTGCCTTCTAGATATAAGAAATGCTGTGTGAAATGTGTACTTTAAAAAAATTAAGAGAAGGATGCAGATATCATCTCTGTGTACACCTCCTGAGGCCAGTCACTTCACCTGGTATATGTAAGGGTTTACAAGTGGGAAGGATACCCCCTACATTTGTGGTCAGTGCAAAGAATGAGGTTACAGCTTTACACTTTAAAACTGCCCCTTTTCAAACTTGAACCCTTAAAATATCTTTCAGGTCTAAGAGAACCCCTGCTAATAATTCTTATATCTACAGTTCACAGTATATCAGCGTAGTGGTCATTAGAAAGAATGTCCCTTAAATTGATGGTCTGTAAGAAGAATGCTCTTTATACTGGTGATCAGTGGGAAGAATACTCACCCTACATTGGTGTCTCGTGGGAAGAATACTCCCCTTACATTGGTGTTCAATGGGAAGAATACTCCCCTTACACTTGTGTTTCGTGAAAAGAATACTCCCCTTACATTATTGGTCAGTGGGAAGAATACTCCCTTTACAATAATGGTTAGTGGGAAGAATATTCCCCTTACATTGGTGTTTCATAGGAAGAATACTTATTATATATTTGTGGTCAGTGGGAAGAATACTCCTTTTACATCAGTGTTCAAAGGGAAGAATACTCCCCCCTACATTAGTAGTAGGTGGGAAGAATACTTCCCTTACATTGGTGTTCCGTGAGAAGAATACTCCCTTTACAGTGATTTGACGGTCATTGGGAAGAATACTTCCTTTACAGTGATGGTGAGTGGGAAGAATATTCCCCTTACATTTGTGTTTCGTGGAAAGAATAATTCCCTTACATTTGTGGTCAGAGGGATGAATGCCATTACACTGGCATTCAGTGAGAAGAATACTTTCCTTACATTGGCATTTTATGAGAGGAATACTCCCCTCCCATTGGTGTCCCATGAGAGGAATACTCCCCTTACATTGGTGGTCAGTGGGAAAAATACTCTCCTTACACTGGCGTTCACTGAGCAGAATACTTCCCTAACATTGGTGTTCCACAAGAAGAATACTCCCCTTACATTGGTATTTCGTGAGAAGAATGCTCCCCTTACATTGGTGTTCCACAAGAAGAATACTCCCCTTACATTGGTATTCCGTGGGAAGAATGCTCCCCTTACATTGGTGTTCCATGAGAAGAATACTACCCTTATATTGGTATTTTGTAAGAAGAATAATACCCTTACATTGATGGTCAGTGGGAAGCATATATCCCCCTATATTGGTGTTCCATGAGAAGAATACTCCCCTTACATTGGTATTCCATGAGAAGAATACTCCCCTTACATTGGTGTTCCATGAGCAGAATACTCCCCTTACATTGGTGTTTCATGAGAAGAATGCTCCCCTTACATTGGTGTTCCATGAGAATAATACTCCCCTCCCATTGGTGTCCCATGAGAGGAATACTCCCCTTACATTGGTGGTCAGTGGGAAAAATACTCTCCTTACACTGGCGTTCACTGAGTAGAATACTTCCCTAACATTGGTATTTCGTGAGAAGAATGCTCCCCTTACATTGGTGTTCCATGAGAAGAATACTCCCCTTACATTGGTGTTCCATGAGAAGAATACTCCCCATACATTGGTGTTCCATGAGAAAAATACTCCCCTTACATTGGTGTTCCATGAGAAGAATACTCCCCATATATTGGTGTTCCATGAGAAAAATACTCCCCTTACATTGGTATTCCGTGGGAAGAATGCTCCCATTACATTGGTGTTCCATGAGAAGAATACTCCCCTTACATTGGTGTTTCATGAGAAGAATACTCCCCTTACATTGGTGTTCCATGAGAAAAATACTCCCCTTACATTGGTATTCCGTGGGAAGAATGCTCCCCTTACATTGGTGTTCCATGAGAAGAATACTCCCCTTACATTGGTGTTTCATGAGAAGAATACTCCCCTTACATTGGTGTTTCATGAGAAGAATTCTCCCTTTACATTGGTTTTCCATGAGAATAATACCCCCCTTACATTGGTATTCCATGAGAAGAATGCTCCCTTTACATTGGTTTTCCATGAGAAGAATACTCCCCTTACATTGGTATTCCATAAGAAGAATACTCCCCTTACATTGGTATTCCATGAGAAGAATACTCCCCTTACATTGGTATTCCATGAGAAGAATACTCCCCTTACATTGGTGTTCCATGAGCAGAATATTCCCCTTACATTGGTGGTCCATGAGAAGAATACTCCCCTTACATTGGTATTCCATGAGAAGAATACTCCCCTTACATTGGTGGTCCATGAGAATAATACTCTCCTTACATTGGTGTTCCATGAGCAGAATATTCCCCTTACATTGGTGGTCCATGAGAAGAATACTCCCCTTACATTGGTGGTCCATAAGAAGAATACTCCCCTTACATTGGTGGTCTATGAGAATAATACTCTCCTTGCAATTGTGTTCCATGAGAAGAATACTCCCCTTACTTTGGCGTTCAGTGGGAAGAATACTCTCCTTACATTGGTGTTCCATGAGAAGAATACTCCCCTTACATTGGTATGAGAAGAACCCCCCCTACATTGGTGGTCAGTGGGACGAATACTTCCCTTACAATGGTGGTCAATGGGAAGAATACTTCCCTTACATTGTTCAGCAGGAAGAATTTCCTAGATAGCTAAAAAATATCATGGGTATCAATGCTTACATTTTTTAAGAGGCAGAGATTGCTCGTTACTTAAAGGAACTCCAAGAAACCTCTGTAGGAACCCCAGGGTTTTACGCAACCTGGTTAAGAAAGGCTGCTTTAAATGGATAAAATGTTTTTTTCTGGCTTCTTGTCCTTCACACGTAGAGGGAACTTCTCCAACCTAGACAGCAATAAATACACATCACCGGATCTAATCCTTTCTCAATCAATCCGCTTTAACAGACTTGTACCACATCTGGCCTTGTAGAAAACATGACCAGGTAACAGGAGTAACGGTTTAGGGAGCACAGCTTTAACATATCAGAACTCATTCTCATCCTTTGATTGGCAGCTCATAAATGAATGTGTACAGATGCTTCTCAGCAATATTTATCCTAACCTACAAAATCCATCTGCCAGATGCTTCCATGAAATGCTGAGCACATCATGAAATACTCTTCTGTTCTAATGCCTAAAACATTTTTAATCCGCCTATATAATTTTAACATATTTTTATACTACTTTCATGCTTGCTGGCAATGTATTCTCACGCTGGTTATTGGCCCAATGGCAATAAATACTAGAATTTTCAGTTAGCCACAGGGCCGCCATTAGGGGGGTACAGGCAGTACACCTGTAAGGGGCCCGGAGGTCCCCAGGGGCCCGGATGGCAACCTCCCTTTTTTTTATTCTTTTTGTAAGGGGCCTGGAGTACCCCAGGGGCCCGGAGGTCCCCAGGGCCCCGGATGGCAACCCCCCTTTTTTTATTTATTTTTTATAAAAAATAAATACATTTTAATATATATTTTTTTATTTTTTATTAAAGGGCCCAGAGGTCCCCAGGGCCCCGGATGACAACCCCCCCTTTATTTTATACATTTTTTTTACCGTATTTTCCGGCGTATAAGACGACTTTCTGGATGCAAAAACATGCATCCAAAGTCGGGGGTCGTCTTATACGCCGGGTACGGTCTCAGTACTCACTTTTTTTTTCTAGCGGTGACAGTCTCCCATGCTGCGAGCGCGAGCGTGAATGATTTCAAAGCCGCGCCTTCTCTTCAGAGTGTTCTGTGATAGGAGGAACACAAATCTTCCCAGCAGCGCCTCTGTTCTGTGTTCCTCCTATCACAGATGCCTTCTCATCCTCGGACAAGATGAGAAGACGTCCGTGATAGGCGGAAAACAGAACAGAGGCGCTGCTGGGAAAATTTGTGTTCCGCCTATCACAGAACACTCTGAAGAGAAGGCGCGGCTTTGAAATCATTCACGCTCGCAGCATGGGAGACTGTCACCGCTGGAAAAAAAAAGTGAGTGTTTGCGGTCAGACACAGTGGGGGCAAGTGATGGCACAGCAGAGAGGGGCAAGTGATGGCACAGCAGAGAGGGGCAAGTGATGGCACAGCAGAGAGGGGCAAGTGATGGCACAGCAGAGAGGGGCAAGTGATGGCACAGAGAGGGGCAAGTGATGACACAATGAGAGGCAAGTGATGACACAATGAGAGGCAGGTGAGGGGCAAGTGATGGTACAGTGAGGGGCAAGTGATGGCAATGTGGGGGCATGTAATGTAATGGCACAGTGAGATTTGAAAAAGCCTGTTTCTGTCAGTGGTTCTGGCTACCCCTCAGCTTCCAGAAGACTAGTAAGAAGGGGGTAGTCTTATACAGTGAGTATATCCCAAAATCAACATTTTTCCTGGAAAATTAGGGGGTCGTCTTATACGCCGAGTCGTCTTATACGCCGGAAAATACGGTATATATTTTTTTTATTTATTTTTTATTAAAGGGCTCAGAGGTCCCCAGGGGCCCGGAGGTCCCCAGGGATCTGGATGGCAACCCCCCTTTTTTTGTAATTTATTTTTATATAGGGCATCACAGTGGTGTAGTGGTTAGCACTTTCACCTAGCAGCAAAAGGATTGCTGGTTCGAATCCCGACCACGACACCATCTGCTTGGAGTTTGCATGTTCTCCCTGTGTCTGCGTGGGTTTCCTCTGGGTACTCCGGTTTCCCCCCCACACTCCAAAGACATGCTGGTAGGTTTATTGGATCCTGGCCAAATTGACCCAGTATATATATGTATATATGTGTGTACGACTGTGTGTCCCAAGCATGTCAAGATCCTATGGGGTAAATGAGCGCACCAGCCAGGAAGACACTGGCTGCAAAAAGCACCTAGAGGCGATTCAGGATTCAGTTCGCATGTGTAGTGCTATACAAGTCATTCATTCATTATAATTTTTTTTACAGATATATATATTTATTTTGTTCTTTTATTAAAGGGCCCAGAGGTCCCCAGGGCCCCGGATGTCAACCCCCCCCCCCCTTTTTTATAAATAAAATAAATATTTTTTTTATAATTTTTTTAATTTCTTTTTATTAACCACTTAAGGACCGCCTCCTGCATATATACGTCGGCAGAATGGCACGGCTGGGCACAAGCACGTACCTGTACGTCCTCTTTAAGTGCCCAGCCATGGGTCGTGGGCGCGCGCCCCGGTCCGAAGCTCCGTGACCGCGGCTGCAAGACCCACTGACCCGATCGCCGCTGGAGTCCCACGATCGGTCCCCAGAGCTGAAGAACGGGGAGAGCTGTGTGTAAACACAGCTTCCCCGTTCTTCACAGTGGCAGCTTCATTGATCGTGTATTCCCTAATATAGGGAAAGACGATCAATGACATCACACGTCCGGCCCCACCCCCCACAGTTAGAAAAACATATGAGGTCACACATAACCCCTACAGCACCCCCTAGTGGTTAACTCCTAAACTGCACTGTCATTTTCACAGTAAACAATGCATTTTCACAGCATTTTCCGCGCAATTGTCAGTTAAATCGACGCAGTGCCGAATCGCAAAAACTGGCCAGGTCCTTTACCTGCATAAAGGTTCGGGTCTTAAGTGGTTAAAGTGCCCAGGGCCCCGGATGGCCACCCCCCCCCCTTTTTTTATAACTTTTTTTCTTATTTTTCTCAATTAGCGGCAGGCACCCCAATCCCCCCCCCCCCCCCGCTTCTCAATTTGAGGCGGCAGCACAAAGCTTTAAAACAAGAATCTTTATTTTTGCCATGTAGCTGTCATTTCAAATCGTTGCGGTTTTGCATTGATTCCCAACACCATAGATATTACCCAGCAATAAGGGTCAGAGACAAAACTACTACTGCTCTTTATTTCTGTTGCGGAGAGACTGGTTCTTACACCATCAATATAAAATTATGCTTTAAAATTAGACACGTAAGCATTCCTATGGAGCAAACAGTTGTTTTTCATGTATGCATTTCACACATTTAATTTAGATTGCAAGCTTTTGCGGTCAGTACTCGATGACCTTTTAATTTTGTATTTTACATCATGTTAATCCTTGTATTTTAGTTTTGTAATTTCACTATATTTCTCATCCAGTAATGGTGGTTCTAAATATATAAGTGAAAAATAAAACAACTGTATGGAAATTTTGCAGTCTGGGACCTAAAAATATCATAATATAATACAGGGCTTGACAAATTTGCTTGGAATCTTGGAGCCAGCTAAAAAAGTTAGGAGCCAGGAATGCCCCGTCCCATCGAGCTTGCGTGCAGAAGCGAACGCATACGCGAGTAGCGCCCGTATATGAAAGTGGTGTTCAAACCACACATGTGAGGTATTGCAATGATTGGTAGAGCGAGAGCAATAATTCTAGCCCTAGACCTCCTCTGTAAATCAAAACATGCAACCTGTATAATTTTTTAAACCTCTCCTATGGAAATTTTAAAGGGTAAAAGTTTGTCGCCATTCCATGAGCGTGACATGCTGGGTATCAATTTACATTATCTTTCAAAATATAAAAAAAATTGGGCTAACTTTACTGCAGTCTTATTTTTTAATTAAAAAAAAATGTATTTTTTCCCTAAAAAGTGCGCTTGTAAGACCGCTACGCAAATACGGTGTGACAGATTATTGCAGCGACCACCATTTTATTCTCTAGGGTGTTAAAATAAAAAATATATATGATGTTTGGGGGTTCTAAGAGAAGGAGATTGTTGGGCAATGAAAACAGACAGAGAAGCCCTATTAGCATTGCTGGTTGTCTTGCAATACCAACAGCCACCACAAGAGGGCGCCATATTCCAGAAAGAAGCATAGGCCTGCAGAAGGCCGCAAAGCCGCGGCCTCAATTACTGGCCGGCGCGATCGTGCGCGGGCGGGGGGATGCACACAGAGACAGGCTACCCCAGCTGTGCCGCCCCAGGTCGCTAATTCTAGTCGCAATTGCGAGCCCTGATATAATATAATATGTTTATATTTCATCCTGTGATGCATCTAAAACTGAAATATCTTGTTATATTCAACTGCCATTGCTTTAAGTGCAAGCATGCCCTTGTACTAAATATAGCAAAATGCCTCTCAAATTCTCTATAGTATATAAAAATGGAAATAAAGGAAAAGACTCTTATAAACTATGTAGTCATTTACAACCTACGCTAGTAAAATTATTTACAAAATAATTTCATCAAACAAAATGCTACATAGATGTACTATAAATATAAAGGCAGTGCCTGACTCCATACTATTTTGCTGGATTTATTGTATGTGAGACAGATTTGTTCACACCAATTAGTTGACAGCAACAACATCTCAGTTGTTATACTATGCTATATTGTAAAAATAAGTATTGGGACACCTGCCTTTGCACACACATGAACTTTAATGGCATCCCAGTCTTAGTCCATAGGGTTCAATATTGACTTGGCCCACCCTTTGCAGCTATAACAACTTCTACTTTTCTGAGAAGGTTGTCCACAAGGTTTAGGAGTGTGTCTATGGGAATGTTTGACCATTCTTTCAGAAGCGCATTTGTGAGGTCAGGTACTGATGTGGATGAGAAGGCCTGGCTCACAGTCTGAACTCTAATTCATACCCCCTTCCTCTAAGTGTACTGCTTGGACCTTAGAAGAACGGGGTACACCTCAAAAGCTGGTGTTAAAAATGTTAATGTTAGGTCAAATTAAAAAAAGAATAATAATTGAAAAGTGACCCAAAACCATTAAAAAGTAGGTGGTAGTCAAGCCCAACCTATTTGCTTTGTAGACACACTGGTGGTTAGAACCCTTGTCAAGTTTTGATTGCTGATTTTAATGCCACTGGAATAATTTCCCCTCACTTCCTTTCCTGTGACATACGGTCATAGAAACAATTAACGGGAAAGCTTCAAATGAGGACACAACAGTAAAAAAAAAGAAAAATTAAAATAGCCTTTATCAACCTTTTTAACATGGAGGAACCCTTGAAGGGGTTGTAAAGGTTTGTTTTTTTATTTTCTAAATACAGTAGGTTCCTTTAAGCTAGTGCATTGTTGGTTCACTTACCTTTTCCTTCGATTTGCCTTTAAATGTTTTTTTTCTTTGTTTGAATTTCTCACTTCCTGTTTCTCCTCAGTAAACTTGCCCCCATCATCCGAGCTGTTCTGGCTGGGGTTAGTCAGCCAGAACAGCTTACTGAGGAGGAACAGGAAGTGAGAAATTCAGACAAAGAAATCAAAGAAAAAAAACATTTAGAAGGGAAATGGAAGGAAAAGGTAAGTGAACCAACAATGCACTAGCTTAAAGGAACCAATTTAGAAAATAAAAAAGAACCTTTAACAAGCAGGTTGAACAAAAACCTTTACCACCTCTTTAGGTACTCAATTGTTTTTGTTATCAGTAAAAGGGTTATAGATGACTCCAAGGAATAGGTTGAGGTTTAGGGCTAGTGGTTAGGTCGAATTTAGGTTTACAACTAGGGGTTAGGTAAATATAAGGCTTAAGCCAGCATTAGATGGTTCAGATCTCGGCTGGTTTGTCAGGTTATCTATGGGTTATCTATGGGCAGGCTGATTGTATTCAAGTCGATCCATGGATTGACTTGGGTACAACCAGCATGTCGGATGTTCGGCATGTGACTATAGCTGTTGGCAATAAACACTGTGTTCTCCCAGCAGGGATCTACGACCCCCCTGCAGGAAAACGTTAGTGTTTAGGGTTTATGTTGAAAAATGTTACTTAGTTTTAGGGATTAGGCTGAGCTTAAAGGCTTCGGCTAAAGTTTTGCTTAGATCTAGGAGTTACTGAAGATTGAGTTAGACCCCTTTCACACTGAAGCGTTTTTACAGCGTTTTAGCATTAAAAATAGCGCTATTAAAACACTCATAAAACTCTTTCTATGCATTTCAATGGACCCTTTCACACTGAGTCCTGCAAACAGCTTCTTTGAAGCAGCTTTTGGGTGCTGAAAAAAACGCTCCAAAACACCCCTCTCCATTGAAATGAATTGAAAGCGCTGAAAAAACGCCTTGCCCTTTCACACTGAGGCGTTGCACTGGTCGGGGCGTTGAGAAAAGTCCTGCAAGCAGCATCTTTAGGCCCCTTTCAGACTGGGGCGGGAGCCGCGGTGCGGTATAACGCCGCTAAAAATAGCGGCACTATACTGCCGAGATTGCCGCGAGAATCGGCCGCCAGCGGTGCGGTATTAACCCCCGCTAGCGGCCGATAAAGGGTTAATACCGCCCGCAATGCGCCTCTATAGAGGCGCATTGCGGGCGGTATTGCCGCGGTTTCCCATTGTTTTTGTCATGGATCTTGAGATATTAAAGTGTTTCTACTTGACATCTGTTACACAGGAGAGGGACCTTACAAGCTGTTGGCTTATTCAATGCAAGGACACCTGCTTTTAAGATGCTAAGTAAGCTGAATTGTGAAAGACATTTCATTGTCCATTATGTGATAACCCTGTTTTAAAGCCTTTTGATTATCAGGTGTGTGTATCTTCTGTCGGAGACAGTCCGTCTGGCTAGAATTGTGGATTGAAGGTTAATTGAATCTATTATGTGTGTTTGAAGATGTATGTGTTTACGCTAAGGGTCTTTGAATTGTTCTAAAGGTCAGAAGCCTCCTGTCAGGAGTATTATTTTTGTTGCAGGTAGATGGAGGAATCCTCTTCTGCGGCTATTGTATTCTGATAGCTGCAGCTGGTGCCTGTCAAAATATGCGAACAGCGGCTGCATCTGTTTAGATGGTGTTTCTGTTTTGCAAACAGTTTTTTGCTCAACTACCGGTATATACTCGAGTATAAGCCAAGTTTTTCAGCACATTTTTCTGTGCTAAAAATGTCCCCCTCGGCTTATACTCGAGTCACCTTTTTGCGCCTGATCTCCTGGACTTTGGGGACCCGGGAGACTTTGGACTTTGGCGACCCTGGATCCCAAACATGTAGCCCCACTCTTCTTCTACAAGTGTGCAAAGTTTGTTGTCCTTGGGGACCTACGGCCGGGGAGCACCGATTTTTCAAAGACGGGCACCCCTTCCATAGACTCCCATGTTAAACGGTCATTTCTCCGGTGAATTTGGGGACCTGGTACCGGCCGGTCGTAGATCCCCTGGACCCAGAACTTGGCACATTCCTCCTCTACAAATGTGCAAAGTTTGTTGTCTGGGGGACCTCTGGCTGGGGAGCACCAATTTTTCAAAGCCAGGCACCCCTTCCATAGACTCCCATGTAAAACGCCAGTCTAGTCACGGACACGTGAGGCATGGGCACAGTGAGGCATGGGCACAGTGAGGCATGGGCAGTTTCCTCTATGATCATCTGTAAGTACATACCTTTCAAACTGATAATTTTACTTTCAGTAGATGATGACCCCTGTAGGAGCAATCTTTAGATGCTCTAATTCCATACTGATAATGCAAATGCACGAGCCTCTGCACACCAAACACTATGCAATCTAATGAGGTCCAGTACAGATGCATCCCAAAAAAGTTGTGGTAGTTCCTCCAATGAATAATGTATATCCTCTGCAACATTTCCTAAACTTTGCTAACAAACCAGTTGTCTACTTGACCACAGAACCTCAGAGTCCTAGATATTTTTTTCTTTATATTTAAGCATCAAAAGATATTTTAGCAGTGATACTTTTCTCCTTCTTCAAGTGAGAAGAAACACTTTTAAATCTTTAAAGTTCTTCTAAATAGAAGTGAATAGATTCAAGTTAGTCCATTTTTTACTAGTTAGCAAATTTCCTGAAATGTGGTCAAAGTTCACCGATCTAGAAATCAAATGTGTTCTTTTGCTTGGATTATAGATTATTCTCGTTAGCTGTCAATCTAAGAGATCTATTATATATATTTTTTCTGCAGAGTTCTGCAAATTTAATAAAGGTTCCAAATGCACAATTAACCAAGGTTTTCTGAAAATGCCTCTAAGGAAAAAGCTGCCCAGAAAGGAAATAAAAAGTGGAATAGTTGACCACAGAAAATGTAAATTATACAACTTCATATAAAGATCATTAGTAGGCCTGTAGGCTCTCCAGCTTTGATGTAAAGAAAAAAAGTAATCTGGAAATCAATGGGCTGCCACTAAAACTAAAAACTATTACCAGCCCAATTCCTCCATTGGAGTGAGTGGCCTTCACAATGTTTACAGTCTTGAGCACCACACCAGCAAGTGCAAGGCAGCAATCTCAAGATTAAACTGGCAGAAATGAACAGATTCCTCCATCCACTGCCACCGACCATATTTGGATCGCTGCGGCTGTCTGAATATCCCAACAGTGAGTACATCCGATAATATGCAATCCCGATTTGGCTGACAATTTTCTGTCTGGCTCAGCGTTTTTTTTTAAATTGGCATTTATTAGATAGGTGGTGCCAACAGGGCCACTTATGGCTCAAATTTTGGCTGATTCAGCAGGAACTGACCAAAATGTAAGACATGTATGGCTAGCGTAAGTTGTGCTCCAGGAAATGTATTCCTTGGATCTGTTCCATTTTAAAACTATAACCCTAAAGACAAAAAACTGCTTCACAAAAAAATTATTTAGGATACACTGTACTACCATTGTGTAAGCCAAGGTAGAAATGGAAAAGGGGATTGCTGTGGTGCTTACAAATAATAATGGAAACCAAATATTACATATTTTTTTTCTAGTTTTAATAACGAGAACAACGTTAAAAAAGCACAACAGAGCTGAATTATTCAACATATTTATAGTAAAGGTGATCAAGACACAGACGTTCAAGTTTTTGGCAGAGAGTTCAAATTCGTATATTAACCCGACATGTTTCGCCTAATAGCTTCATCAGGGGATATACAAATCAATCGAGGTATGCGTAAAACTGTACAAAAATACAAAGGAGAATGAATATAAGTAACTGCCTATTAAGAAAGATTTGGGATGAGGTTCTAATTTATGGGGTGTTCTACCATTAGCCGGTCATACTCAATATAATAACTGTACTACCATGTTATCCTAAATTGTGTGCCTCTGCTGCTTATAGAATGTATTTATTAACCAAGCTGGACAGATTCAGTTGATAAAGGGCCCTGTGCAAATTTCAGGGTTCTTGCATCTGGCAGAAATACATTACAAATTTTTGGGTACATACACATTGATGGACACAGTGCCGGTCCTGAGGAGCTGCGGGCAGAAGTTATTAGGCGAGGCTGTGGCTTTGGCCTAGTCTGCGGCGTCTGGCCTCGTGGACTAGGCCGAGTCCACGGCCTCACCTAAAAACTGCTGCCCACAGCTCCTCAGGACCGGCGCGGTGTCAGCGCTGGCCCTTGGGAGCTGCGGGCAGGAGTTTTTATGCAAGGCCGCTGCTTCGGCCTAGTCCTCGGTGTCCGGTCTCGCGGACTAGGCCGAAGCCGCGGCCTCGCCTAAAAGCTCCTGCCCACAGCTCCTCAGGACCGGCATGGTGTCAGCGCCGGTCCTGGGGGAAAAAAATCGAACAAATCGATTTTTTGAAAATATGAATCGACTTGACCTACCAACTCGATTTTAAAATCAAATACATTTTTTTCCCAGCCCTAATACACATCTATGAAAAATGTTCCCCAATTAATGCCATAGTGTATTCTAAATGGTTTTGTTTACCGCTATTTTTGGTAAATGATAAAATCGTATCTCAGAATACTCCATCATGTATTAAGCCCCAGTATATGCACTGATGCCTCTGCTAAGCTAAAGTCCTTGCTTCCTGCTCATGTCGTGTCTGTTTAGTATAGGGACAGGACCTTTATATACTGTAGTAAGGCAGGGAGGTTATTTCCACATGAGCATAACAGTGGCTTTACAAAGTATACTGAACTTTCAGGTTTGTTTAATTTTAACTTGAAGCCCAACTCCGTGCACATTGATTTTTACATTTTAAGAGGATTATTATCTTCTCTAACTGCCGCTAGAACAGTCAGAGTTTTTACTTACTTTATTACAGAATGTACAGCGGGAGCCACACTTTCGGCTCCCAGCTGTATCGCAATGGGGACTATTACTAACATCAATCATTGAGTTTTGCCTTCTTCCCCTATCTCTCCTATCTCGCCATTTAAAAAGCATAGCAAAGCCATTTGGATGCGGCCAAGCTTTATAGTCTTATTAGACAAGATAATAATTGTATCAATAAAAGGAGAAGTAGGACCAAAGCTCTTTTCACCTTACTTCTCCTGTGGATCACAGAAATCCACTTATTTATGCACTCCTGTGATCTGTATTTAGCCAACAGCAAGCTTAGCCAGCCCTGACTCTGGAGAGATCCCAACTTTAATTTCAGGATCCATCCCCTTCCCAGCCGATGCTCCACTAAGCCCTGGAGGAGCAGAGCAGTGAGTAGTGACTGTCACTCACCAGCCCTCTGCTCACTGAAAACCAAGAACTGAGAAATCAGAGGTCTTTCATCGCTCAGTTCTAAGTCTTAAAGGCAACAAAAGGACTAATGCAAATTGGACCAATGCTGCATCCATCTAGGTGTGCATGATGTTTTTCTTATTAATCACACACTTCTTATTTAAAGCAGTGTTCCATCCCCCCCCCCCCCCCCCCCCCTCTTCAAAAATTACAAGTCAGCAGCTACTGTAGCTGCTGACTTTAAATATTAGGACACTTACCTATCCTGGAATCCAGCGATGTTTCCATCGGCTGTCAGGTGCTGCCACCGCAATTGCCGGTAAGGGAGTCCCGCAGTGAATCCTTCCGTCCCTACTGCGCATGCACACGTGCTGCCCTGCCTTACTGGCATAGGCAGTAGGGAAAGGAAGAGGGAGGAGGAGGACTTCTGATGTGGAAATGGGGACAGGGTACCTGTCAAAAACAGGGAAGGAAGCAGATCACTTTTGGGAGGAACTCTGCGTTAAATGGTTACTTTTTTACTTTTAAAAACAAAAACCTATCTACTGCTCCTTTAATGCAGCTATCATCCCTGTAAATATCCTCCTGACTAATGCCTGCCATAATCTGCTGAAATTTAATACGTGGGTGGCCTGTTGGCATCACCTGTCAAATTAAAAACAAGATTTTTCAACTTTTGTCGAAGACCAAGGTGGATAATTGTGCGCTGAACAGTGACTGCATCCAATCAGATGCAGCCACTGTTGGGTATTCTGCAAGCCCTTGGTGCAGTGACTGTCCGAATGCAGTTGTTTAGTGTTAAAAAGAAAAGTGTTGCATTAATCATATCATAAAGTGCATATAGTGAAATAAAAAATCCATAACACATATTGAATCCAAAATAATTATACCAATTCATATCATCAGGCCACCATGCATGAGAGGTAAACTGCAATAACCAAACGAAAGACAAAGAACAGTCCCAATATATGATCCTTAAAGCGGAGTTCCGCCTTCCTCTCCAAAAAAAAAACAGCAGCTACACATACTGTAGCTGCTGACTTTTATTTTTATGACACTTACCCTCCTGGAGTCCAGTGATGTCGGCACTGCACCCTATGTTTCCATCGGCTGTCGGGTGCTGCCAACGCCATTGCCGGTAAGGGGACCCATCGGTAAAGCCTTTCGTGTTCACGGCCGGGTCCCTACTGCGCATGCCTGTACGTCAGTCAGTGCATGTGATCATGTGGGCGAACGCCCGGTGCATGCGGGGGGGAGTGCGCGGGCAGGTCCAGCGGACTCAATGTCCAGATACCTGCGATTGCTCCTCACGCAGATTCCCGTTCTGACAGGGGAGGAGAGAGAGATCTGCTGTTCCTAGTGATCGGAACAGTGATCGCTCTCTCTCTACTCCCTGTAAGTCCCGTCCCCCCACAGTAAGAAAGCACCTCCCTAGGGAACACTCAACCCCTTGATCACCCCCTAGTGTTAACCCCTTCCATGTCAGTGAGTTTATACAGTGATCAGTTCATTTTTATACCACTGATCACTGTATTGGTGTCACTGGTCAACAAAAAGTGTCACTTAGGGTCAGAATTGTTCACTGCAATGTCGCAGTCCCGCTAAAAACTTCAGATTGCTGCCATTACCAGTAAAAAATATTTACTTTTTTTTGACGTTTTACAAGCATATCTGCGGTCTTTATATATACTTTAAAAAGTGCAGATCGTGTTACAGATGTTCTCTTCCTGTTCAGCACTGGGAGTGGATTATTAGCATACAGCCAAGAGAGCTGATTAGAGTAAAGGCACACACCCCCCCACTCCACATTGGCAAAGGAAGAAAAGGAATGTGCAGAGCTCTGCTGTGAGAAGTCAAGCTCTCTGCTAATCTATTTTTAGCAAAGTCCCATGACACAAACTTCAGGCTGCTTTTATCTCCCATCTCGGAGAACTTGTGAGAAGTTAACAGGCTGATAACAAAGCTACAGAACAAAAGAAACACATGGGACTCTGGTGCTTTGGAGAGAGATAAGAGAACTCAACAGATATATGTGCCCAGCGAGAACGCCCCCCGCGGCCATTTTAAAAATGCAGTTAAGATCCGACGGTGTAACACATATACACCTGTCAGATCTTAGGCATATCTATGCGTAACTGATTCAATGAATCAGTCGCATAGATACGACCGACGCAACTCTGAGATACGATGGTGTATCAGGAGATACACCGTCGTATCTCTCTCTGAATCTGGCCCTTAGTCTTTCCTGCAACACATGGTTGCAGGAAAGAAATTAGCACAGACTATGGCCTTCCTTGGGAGGGTCTGCAATGGCACCTAAATTGTTGCCTGTGAAGCTTTGAATCTGGGAGGTAAATGTCACAGTGGTTAGTGTAAAGTGTATGGAAAAGGCTGTTTTGTCTTAAATGCCACCTTATGCAAAAGACATACCTCTTGAAATCCAATTTGTATAGACGGTAAAGAAACTGGTCGATTTGAAAAGATCAACTCACCAGGAAGACCCAGCAAAGGAATTCAATGTAGTTTATTGTAGACTGGTACAACACAAATGATGCTTTCCCTAGGCAAAACGTGTATGGCTAATTATCACAAGCACTGATTAGATGAATTGCTTACACGGACAGGGCCCTGTTGGACCATTCTGAGTCCCTAAATAGTATTTAGGAGTGGATGCTCGTTAGCTTAATAAATTTGCATCAAACACAAAAAGCACAAAACTTTCAAATATAAAACGTAAAAGTTTTAGCCACATTCTAGTTGTGATTTCTACAATTTAATATACCGTATTTTCCGGCGTATAAGACAACTTTCTAACCCCTTAAAATCTTCTTAAAAGTCGGGGGTCGTCTTATACGCCGGTAACCTAACATCTTACCTTACCAGAATCGCGGCCGTACGATTTTTCAAATGCCGCACCTCCGACGTCTTCTGTTCCGTGATAGGCGGAAACAATCAGCTTCCCAGGAGGCACTGTGTTCAGTGTCCGCCTATCACGGAGGGCCTCTCGTCCTGTGTTTAGTGTCCGCCTATCATGGAGGCCCTCTCGTCCTCGGATGATATCACGAAACAGAAGACGTCGGAGGCGCGGCTTTTGAAAAATCGTACGGCCGCGATTCTGGTAAGGTAAGATGTTAGGTTACACGGCCGCGATTCGCATGGGATAAGGTAAGGGCACAGTCTGGTCATGTAATGGGGCACGGTCTGGTCATGTAATGGGGCACGGTCTGGTCATGTAATGGGGCAGGTCTGGTCATGTAATGGGGCACGGTCTGGTCATGTAATGGGGCACGGTCTGGTCATGTAATGGGGCACGGTCTGGTCATGTAATGGGGCACGGCCTGGTCATGTAATGGGGCATGGTCTGGTCATGTAATGGGGCAGGTCTGGCATGTAATGGGGCACAGTCTGGTCATGTAATAGGGCAGGTCTGGCATGTAATGGGGCAGGTCTGGTCATGTAATGAGGCAGGTCTGGTCATGTAATGAGGCAGGTCTGGTCATGTAATGGGGCACGGTCTGGTCATGTAATGGGGCACAGTCTGGTCATGTAATGGGGCACAGTCTGGTCATGTAATGGGGCACAGTCTGGCATTTAATGGGGCACAGTCTGGCATGTAATGGGGCACAGTCTGGCATGTAATGGGGCACAGTCTGGCATGTAGTGGCATAGTCTGGCATGTAATGGTGGCACCGTGAGGTGAGGCATGACTAGTAGGAAAGGGGGTAGTCTTATACGGTAAGTATATCCCAAAACCAACATTTTGGCTGGGAAATTAGGGGGTCGTCTTATACGCCGAGTCGTCTTATATGCCGGAAAATACGGTACTTTTCCATCCCTTTGCTTTCTAATATAGGAGACCACAAATTGTCTTATAACAAAATATCAACCAGTGGCTGGTGGTTCTTTGACCAATACACCTTGGTATTATCTACCGGTAAAAACAAAACACACTGCAATAGCAGCCCCCCCAAATGTAAAAGCCCCTTTAAGATACAAAAGCTGCTCCTTATTTTTTTTTGAGTGGAGATTGCTTATTATAAAAATGCTTTTAAATTGACATTCTGACAGGATTCCCTGTCCTCTCATTTGAAATCATAACAAACATGTCCAGAGGACCCCTTTGTAAGTTCTCTGGTGGGGGAGTGCAATAATAATCGGCCATACTGGATGAAGCTCAACAGTGGGATAAAAGAACGTGCAATTTTTAGTCACTCATTTGCTCAACTTCAAAAAAATACCCGTATTTGCCGGCGTATAAGGCGACTGGGCGTATAAAACGACCCCCTATTTTTCAATTGAAAACATAGCTTTTGGGCTATACTCGCCGTATAAGATTACCCCCCTTCCAAGGCAACACCATTTAGAAAAAACATGGATTCCACCACATATTCGCCACCAACCTAAGTGTAGGCACATGAGCATACACAATAATCATTGCTATTCATTCCAACAGGCGTTAAAGTCTTTAGTTGACTGACCACAATGCACAGGGAATTATTAAATGAGAGGTCCCAATACTATGAGCCCTCGGAGTCTTTTTTACAGTCAGGGGGACTCACCGGCATTGTCCTAGCCAATTCCTCATTCAACATTGTTCTCCATGACACCTACTACATAGTTGCCCACTTCCACTATGTCCTATCTAGTTACGCTGGATGTGCGGTAATACTGTATGTAGCTTTGGCTACAAACAGCAGGGTTTGACAAATTTGTTCGGAATCTAGGAGCCAGCTAAAAAAGTTAGGAGCCAGAAAACGCACCCCGTCCCGACGAGCCCGCCCGCAGAAGTGAACACATACGTGAGCAGCACCCGCATATGTAAACGGTGTTCAAACCACACATGTGAGATATCGCCGCGATTGGTAGAGCGAGAGCAATAATTCTAGCCCTAGATCTCCTCTGTAACTCAAAATATGCAACCTGTAGATTTTTTTAAACGTCGCCTATAAAGATTTTAAAGGGTAAAAGTTTGTCGGCATTCCACGAGCGGACGCAATTTTGAAGCGTGATATGTTGGGTATCAATTTACTCGGCGTAACATTATCTTTCAAAATAATAAAAAAAAATGGGGATAACTTTACTGTTGTCTTATTTTTTTATTAAAAAAAGTGTAATTTTTCCCAAAAAAGTGTGCTTGTAAGACAGCTGCGCAAATACGGCGTGACAGAAAGTATTGCAACGATCGCCATTTTGTTCCCTAGGGTGTTAGGATAAAAAATATATATAATGTTTGGGGGTTCTAATTAGAGGGAAGATGGCAGTGAAAATAGTGAAAAATTACATTAGAATTGCTGTTTAACTTGTAATGCTTAACGTGTAATACCAACGGCCACCACCAGATGGCGCCAGCTCACACAAGGAAGAGCTGGGGACTTCACAAGGCCGCAAAGCCGCGGCCTCAATTACCGGACATCACAGGCCCCCCGCGATCGAGCAGCGGGGGAGGTGGGGGCCTAGTCCGCCGCGATCCTGGGGAAAAGGCGCTCCGCAGTCTAGGCCAAAGCCGCGGCCTCACCTAAAACATCCTGCCCGCAGCGTTCCTGGGAAAAGGCAGGATGTTTTAGGCGAGGTTGCGGCTTCGGCCTAGACCGCGGAGCACCGATCCTATGGAACAAAATTATTTATTTTTTTTGCCCACCTTCCAAGCCAAGTCGCCAGGACGCTATTTCTAGTCGCCATGGCGACCGGGATTTGTCGAGCCCTGGCATGCAGTATACACTGCTGAGCCAATCCCGGTAAACAATGTATTCTATTAATGAATACAAAGCCTGCTCGGATTGGCAGAGGCTGTAACATCATCAGCCCTCTAATCTCTGACTCTCAAAGCCAATCCGAGCAGGCTACTGTATGTAGCCTGCTCGGATTGGCAGGCTCTATATTCACTAATAGAATACATTGCTCGCCGGGATTGGCTCAGCAGTGTATACTGTATGTAGCCGTAGCTACATACAGTATTACCGCACATCCAACGGACATCCGGCGGGCTGACATCCAGTGTGCAGCATTTTATACCCAGCGTATAAGAAGACCCCTGATTTTTGGGTGTTTTTTTAAAGTGTTTTTACGCCAGGAAATACAGTAATTAAAAACATATGTATCGTTCCACTTTCTTAATTTTTTTTTTATAAGGCTACAGCCTAGGGCATACGTGTCAAACACAAGGCCCGCGGGCCGAATCCAGCCCTCCAGGCCATTTCTCGTGGCCCTCGCACCTCCAGCCCTCCTCTGGTCCTCCTCCAGGCCCTTACTTTCTGCTTTTAAGCAATGCATCCATCTTCTTCCCAGCAGCAGCATAAGGAAAGGGGGGTGATGTGGTGTAAGGGAGAGTGGGGGACTCACCTGATGGTTAGGTGGCTCTTGACATCTAATGTAAGGGGAGGGGATGCGCTGGACATCTAATCTTACAGATAGAACTGGCCCTTCTGAGGGCAATCACAATGCTGATGCGGCCCACAATGAAATTGAGTTTGACACCCCTGGTCTAGGGAGATGAGTTGAAATTACAAGCTGACTTAGTTGTAATATTATAACATGCATATATAAAATTACAATAGTTCTTTACATGTAGCAGATCTATTTAATATGATGGCGTGACCGTTTCCTAAAATTGTGGAAGTAAGAGAATAATAGGCTGCAAAGCAAAGATATATAATTGCAAATAAGCAGATTCTTTGTGCAGGCATGGTCCATTTATATTTGTGAATGCAGCTCTGCTACATAGAGTAACAGCTTTAAGCAGCTTTATGTGTATGGAAACAAAGAAAATACATTTGCATATACTCCAGTGTTAGAGGAAAAATGTGCATTGTTAATAAGCTTGTGTTGTCTGCACTTTAACTGGGTTAGACTGCATGCCTGTGTAGTGTGCTGGAGACAGTCCTCATCACATGAATAGTAACCCATATCCTAAGGGCGTTTTAAGTGTGCTTCTACCTCATGCATCTGCAATTTTTATATGATTTTTTTACACATTGTAAGGGGTTAGCTCGGTAGCGGGGGTGTGTGACCTCCTGAGTGGGTTCACTACACACTGAATTATACAGAGAGGCAGCCGTGGGTGGTTGAAAAAACAAGGGTTATGGTTTATTCTTCCATATTGCTGGAAACAAGTGCAAGCATCCAAACAGCATAAACAAAACAAAACATAAAATAAACCCTGGCCACTTGGGCAGTGTACTTCACAACACAGGAACCTACCTACGGAGTCTGGCACAGCCTACTGCTGGGCAGACACTGCTGGTCTTCCGGCAGAAAACAATAGTCTTTTTGGTTTTCTTATCACACAGCAAAAATATCAACAACCACTTCACCTTCAGAAGTCTTCCTCAGCTCACTGCTCTCCTTAACTCAACAAGCCTCAGGATGCAGCATTCAGTAGTAATCCTCTGGACAACTTATAGAGGCCTTAATTTCCTCATTCTGAACAGCTGAAGCTATCCAACGTCCTTAAACCTTTCTGGCTACCTCTGCAGCCGACACCTGATAGTAATTGGTGAATTTTCTAAACAAGGCAGAAATGTATCTCCCGTCTGTGACAACACCCCAGATTTACCTGACTTCCTGTCACAACATGTAAAAAGTGGCACATTAGATATGTATAAGATTTAAAGAATATATTTCTATATTTATTGCACATTATGTGCTGTTTAAAATACTTTTCAGGGACATTTTGTTACTGAGACCTACTCATGATATCCAAGATATCCATGTATAACCAGGAAAAATCCAGCTGTGACATGGCTTTATATTGGCACCTTTTTACATAAAAAAATGGCTTCAGGATAAAGCTTTAAGTGGTTGTTAAGGCAGAAGGCTGAGCTTCCCACCACTCCTTCCTCACAGCATTTCACTAACAGCAGACTGATTTCAGAACCACTTTATTTGCTGACACTGTTAAAGCTTTACCTGTAAAAAACTAGGTAGTGTAAATTCAATCAATCGTATGAATATTTTTGATTTTAATTCTCTAGCTAGATGTTTCCTGCTTTTCCACAGTTTTATTTTACCACTGCAGAGGCACAGTTCAGAAAGATCATTGTCTTTTTACACTCTAAAAGCCTGGAATACCATCCTATGTATTGTACTGAGTAGAAGTAAAACTGCATTGGATTCAACTTCTGAAGAGGTAAACTGCCTGTGGGTCTCGTCAATTAAGCAAGCACCATGTTATCCATAGACACTGGTTCTCAGGAGGTATGTCTTTATATATGTATATATATACATCCCTCAAAATTTACACTTGCCTGCTCGCATTTTGCGAGTAAATTTTGAGGGCTGGCGAGTGTGGGCTGCCTGGGAGCAGGGGGGGCGAGCAAGGAGAGGAGAGTCGCCGCTGCTGTTGCCGTCTGGTTGTTCAGAGCGCTGGGAACATAACAGCTTTCAATTCAATAGCTGTGTTCCCCGCCGCGCGCCGTCATATACAGCCCCTCCCCCTTGTCCGGGCACTTTGATAGACAGACCACCCATCCCAGGTTTGGACGGGTGATCTGTCTATCAACGTTTCCCAGACAAGGGGGGAGGGGCTGTATATGATGGCTCGCGGCAGGGAACACAGTTATTTAATTGAAAGCTGTTATGTTCCCCGTGCTTTGAACAACCAGGCGGTGGCAGCGGCTCCGGCTCCTCTCCTCTTTCTTACCCAGCACAGGTAGGCTGCAATGGGGACACTCGCTGCTATGGGGACACTGGCTGCAATGGGGACACTGGCTGCAATGGGGACATTGGCTGCAATGGGGACACTGGCTGCGATGGGGACACTGGCTGCAATGTGGACACTGGCTGCAATGGGGACACTGGCTGCTATGGGGACACTGGCTGCAATGGGGACACTGGCTGCAATGGGGACCAGTGGCTGCACTGGGGACACGTGGCTGCACTGGGGACACATGGCTGCACTGGGGACACATGGCTGCACTGGGGACACATGCTGTATTGGTATAAATGGGCAGGCTGCATTTTTGGGCACGGATAAAGTTGTTGTTAATATTTATTTTTATACCTTAAAGGGGTTGTAAAGGAAAAGTTATTTTTTTTATAATAAACACCCTTTACCTGCAGACATTCCTCTTTTCACTTCCTCATTGTTCGTTTTTGCTCAGAACTTGCTCTATTTCTTCTCTCTTCTGTTCACTTCCTGCTTGTCTGATTGTAACTCACCACCGTGAAGGGAGGCTTTACTGCGGAGGTCAGTGACGTGCTCGCCCCCTCCTGGGAACTACATCTGTGTGGCAGGACGCTCTCTACGTGTTAGAGACTTCAAGGAGGTGTGAATTACTGGGTGTGCCGCAATGCATGCTGGGAAATGTAGTTCTTACATGAACGAGCGCCGCAAACCAGGAAGTGAATGAGAGAACAGAAACTAGAATGCCGGAGGTGATATAGATGAGGGAATTTAATAGATATTTACTAGTTTTTTAACAGAATCATTACACTATTCTGTCTGTCTACCTTGCAGACATTAATTTTAGGCAAAACATTTTTTTCCTTTACAATTCCTTTAATTCTGCATAAAAAATGTAAGTGGCATTTCATGAGATAATTTATGAGGGCGTGTCTAGGGGTGGGATTAGGAGCAGGGCATGGTAGGGGTTGGGCGGGGGAATTGGTGGCGAGTACGCCTTGAGGCCTGGCAAGTAGCTCAGGACTTGAAATTTTGAGCCCTGTATGTATATATATATATATATATATATATATATATATATATATATATATATATATATATTTTTATATAATCTACATTAGAAACAGTTTGATGCAGTTTGTCCCTAGCCATTGCCATATTTTTTTTAGTCTCCTGCTCAACATAGTTTTAAAGTGGATGTAACCCCCCCAAAAAAATGTTTTCATTAGGACTCATATCTGTTACAGCAATGGATGTCATTTCATCTGTGCCCAGTCTTGCCACGAAGAGTTAATCCAGCTCTGAGCAATCCTCTTATCTTTCTTCAGTAAGATAAAAACAGACACACAGAGAAATAGATATCTGTTTCTTCCCCCTTGCTGTCACTGACAGGTAATTTCCTTGTCTTGTACATGAGCATGAGAGAGGCATTCTGTGTACTTCACATCCCCCCTCCTTTCTTCTCCAGCTCTCCCAGGATTGGCTGCTCCAAACCTCAGCATGATTGGGCATGCTGAAGTCATGTGGTGACTTTCCTGGGTTTTGACTGGATGTTAGTGATCATGGGGCATAATCCACGAGACCAGCAGAAGCTCAGTGTAAGAAAAAAATCTATGCTAGGCCTGGGTGGACTGTCATCACGACTCAACTCACCGAGTCCTAGAAAACAGACCTGCCCACAGAATCCGGAGTATTGCAGGGCTCCAAACAGCTAAAGGGTAGATATTTGAGAGGTAAGGATACATGCAAGAGGCATGTATATCCTTATATATCAGCACTATGGAAGTAATTTAGAAATGATGAGAAGGGGTTTACATCCACTTTAACTCATCGATAAAAAAATGGAACCCATGGTTCATCTATAAAGCCTCGTTAGAGTGGGCCAGATTCTCAGTGGAGATACGACGGCGTATCTCCAGATACGCCGTCGTATCTCTGAGTCCGGTCGGTCGTATTTATGCGCCTGATTCTTAGAATCAGTTACGCATAGATATCTATTAGATCCGACAGGCGTAAGTCTCTTATGCCGTCGGTCCGTAACTGCATATTTACGCTGGCCGCTAGGGGCGTGTACGCTGATTTACGCGTCAAAATATGTAAATCAGCTAGATACGCAAATTCACAAACGTACGCCCGGCCGACGCAGTACAGTTACGCCGTTTACGTTAGGCTTTTCCCGGCGTATAGTTACCCCTGCTATATGGTGGCGTAAGTGCGGCGTACCAATGTTAAGTATGGCCGTCGTTCCCGCTTCGAAATTTGAAAAAGTTACGTCGTCCTTGCGGCGTACTTTGGAGCAATGCACACTGGGAAATTCCACGGACGGCGCATGCGCCGTTCGGGAAAAACGTCAATCACGTCGGGTCAAGCCTGATTTACATAACACACGCCCACCTCTTCACAATTTGAATTAGGCGGGCTTACGCCGGCCTATTTACGCTACGCCGCCGCAACTTTTTTTTTGAGAATACGGCACTTGCCTGTAAAAGTTGCGGAGGGGTAACGTAAATAGGATACGTTACGCCCACACAAAGTTGCGCCATTCTACGTGAATCTACCCCATAGATTACATAGACAGATTTAAATCCATATTACCCTAACTCTTACTTTTATTATCGTTTTTTTTTTTTACTCGTTTAATTTCTCTCAGATTTTTTGGTGTTTTTTTTTAATACTCATTTTATATTTTATATCTATTTTTCCCTTAAGTTCTTATTCAATTTTTTTATGCTATAAAATATATTTTGCACAGAATGTTTTGAACCAACAAGAAGATTTGATAAAGCCTGCACCAAAATTATATTGTATGTTATGTTTATAACACGTGTATGAAAATCTATCCTATTCAATGATTCATACATATATGTATATTATTTGTAATCAACATTTCTTCATGTGACTTTTCAATAACAAGTTTGTAATAAAAAAAAAACTGTTTTATTACTTGTTGATCCTGCCAGTATATTTTTCACTTCCTGTAACAGGGTGACAACACTGTTGATTCTGCAGTAAATAACGTTAGTGGGCTGGATTCAAGAAGCAATTGCGCCTGTGTAACCATAGTTACACAGCGCAATTGCTTACTTGCCCCGGCGTAACGAATGCTCCTGATTCAGGAACCTCGTTACGCCGAATGCAGCCTAAGATATGCGCCCGCATACTTTAGGCTGCATTCTTGCGATGGCCGCTAGGTGGCGTTCCCGTTGTGCTCAGCATATAGTATGCAAATTGCATACTAACGCCGATTCACAACGTTACGCGAGCCCTGCGTACGCAGTTTGCGTCGTTTCCGTACGGCGGTTTTCGCGTAAGGTTGCCCCTGCTATTAGCAGGGGCAGCCACTGTTACGTATACCCGTCGTACCTGCGTCGCGAAATTTCAAATTTACGTAGTTTGCGTAAGTGATTCGTGAATGGCGCTGGACGCCATTCACGTTCACTTTGAAGCAAATGACGTCCTTGCGACGTCATTTGCCGCAATGCACGTCGGGAAAGTTTCCCGACGGAGCATGTGCTCTACGATTGGCGCGGGAACGCGCCTAATTTAAATGATTCCCGCCCCCTACGGGATCATTTAAATTGCGCGCACTTACGCAGGCATTTTGCCGGCGCGCCCACGCAATTTCCAGAGCTACTGCTCCGTGAATCAAGGGCAGCGCAGTAAATTTGCGGGGGCGCAGGGCAAAAACGTTGCCCTGCGCCTCCGTAAAAAAAGCGCAAATCTACCTGAATCCAGCCCAGTGTAGTCAAGTGGCCCTCAGAATAAGTCTGTCCCAGCCGCCACTTTTGTTGGACAACTTGGGCTACATTAGAGGAATTAAGCTCAGTGTACAATATTCGTCACTATAGTGGGCCCTTAAATATTGTAGGACAAATAAGAATCTGGGTGGAGAATGTACAAGTGAATGATATAAAACAAAGGGCAGTTATAAATGGAATATGTTCAAACTGGGCTAAATTTAGTTGTAATATATCACATCCATGAGTACTTCTGCCCTTTTCAGTCTTTTTTATTAATGACCCTGCGAATAGTGCACAAAGTAAGGTCACCTTTTTGAAGGAGAAACTAAACTTTGGTGGGTTATTAACACTCAGCAGTAAGAACCTGGAAAAATGAAAACGAAAGGAAGACTAGGTCAAATAAAATGTAATATACAAACATACGATACAGTATATATGGGGTCAATTTAAAAATAAAAAATAACTTTGTGAATGTCTCATCATTTGTGCAAGCGTAACAAATACGTTTTGTAATGCTTGTAATGCATATAATATTTTCCTTGCTGCCTTTCAACAGGAAAATTTTACATTTCCTAACATTTAATTCTAAAAGAAAAATAGCTTAAAGTGATTCTAAAAGCTAAAGGGTTTTACCTTCAGTGTGCAGTTCGCCCCTCAGCCCCCTCTAATACTTACCTGAGCTAGATCTCGATTCAGCGATGTGCACAAGAGCAGCGGCTCTCCTGAATTACTCCCTTCTTTTTGGCTGAGATGCAGCAGGAGCCATTGGCTCCCACTTCTGTCAATCACAGCCAGTGAGGAGGGAGGGCCTAGGCCCCACTCTGTGTGTCTAATGGTAGCGAGCGCGTATGAGTGCCCCCATTGCTTGATTTGGGGGCATTTAGCAGTGGGAGGAGGAGCCAGGAGCACCAGCAGGGGAGCCAAGTAGAGAAGATAGGAGCTGCTCTGTGCAAAACAACTGCACTGTAACATATTAGTTATTTTAGAAAAAAAAGAAAGCCCTTTAATATTGAGCTGCACGATTAATCGTTAAAGAATCGAGATCGTGATTCTACCCCCTCCCGATCTTAAAAAAGCATTTCCCAGATTCAGTGCAGAGAGGTCTCTGCTTAAGCCAACAGCTGTCAAAAAAAAAAAACTGTCAGTCTGCCAAGTTTCTCACAACATGGCTTAGGTGAGATAAAGAGAAACATTGTACCGTGTTTCCCCGAAAATAAGCTCAAGTCTTAAATTAATTTTGGCAACAAAAGACACAGTGGGGCTTATTTTCGGAGTAGGTCTTACCATCCAAAATGCTTTCTTCTCCCCCCACTCTCTCCCTGCCTGTCAGGAATCCCCAGTGTGAACTGATTTAAAATGCTTGTAAAATCCTATAATCCACTCTATTACAGTAGTATATAATGTACAATGTGTGTTTCTGTAATATAATTGTGCCAAATACCATTGTTATAGCTCCGCTCTGCACTTCTGTGACCCGCCGGAGCTCTCTTTCCCACAATTATATTACAGTAGTATATAATGTACAATGTGTGTTTCTGTAATATAATTGTGCCTAATACCATTGTTATAGCTCCGCTCTGCGCTTCTGTGACCCGCCGGAGCTCTCTTTCCCACAATTATATTACAGAAACACACACATTGTACATTATATACTACCGCAATAGAGTGGATTATAGGATTTTACAAGCATTTTAAACTAGGGCTTTTTTTCAGGGTAGGGCTTATATTGCAGCTCTCCTGAAAAATAACGCTAGTTCTTATTTTCGGGGTAGGTCTTATTTTTGGGGAAACACTGTAACACTTAGTCCTTTTGGATCAAAGGAATGAACTTCGGTCTGTAAATTAGGTCAATTTAACCACTTAAAGATTAAGGGCCAGATCCACAAAGCAGTTACGCTGGCGTATCTATTGATACGCCGCGTAACTTCTAGGTTGCTCCGGCGTATCTTTGTTTTGTATCCACGAAATAAGATACGCCTGAAGCTGGGCTAGATCCGACTGGTGTACGTCTTAGTATGCCGTCGGATCTAAGGTGCATATTTACGCTGGCCGCTAGGTGGCGCTTCCGTCGATTTCCGCGTCGAGTATGCAAATTAGCTAGATACGCCAATCCACAAACGTACGTCCGGCCGGCGCATTTTTTTACGTTGTTTCCGTAAGGCTTTTTCCGGCGTAACTTATGGCGCAAATTCTTTGTGGATACGGGAAATACGCTGTAAGTTACGGCGGCGTAGTGTATCTGAGACACGCTACGCCCGGCTTACAAATGTGCCGCGCTACGTGGATCTGGGCCTAAACCTTTTTCAACACTTGTTGCTTACAAGTTAAAAGTGACTCAATTGCGTGTTTTTACCACCCCCCAACCACAAGTGCAAACCCTTAGTAAAACAGCCACACTTGTAAGCATTAGAGCTGCACAATTAATCGTTAAGAATCAAAATCGCCATCTTTTTCCCTTTCCGATCTTCAAAACAGCATGTCACGATCTTCTTAATAAGTGCAGAGAGAAAAACAAAATCCAGGCAGCTTGCCAAGTTTTAGCACAACACCCAGAATAAGAAGAAACAAAGTATCTTTTCATTCTTTTATCAAAGGAAAAAACGTGTAGATGAGGGAAGTTTAAAGACCAAACCTTTTCTGACATTTGTTGCTTACGAATAAAAATCATTATTTTCTGCTAGAAAATCACGTACAACCCCCAAACATTTTATATATTCTTTTAGCAGAGACACTAGAGAATAAAATGGCAGTTGCAATATTTTATGTCACACTGTAAATGTTAAAAAAAAAAATAAACAGCAAAGTTATGTGAGATCGTGTGAATACCCGCGCTATGGTTACATGTTGTACTAACTGTGATTAAACATCCAAATAAAACATTTAATTAAATACGAAGCTGCTGCTATCGTGTAAGGTTCAGAGCCCCAAAAAAAATCAATGATGAAAATGATAAAACTGAGCGCTGCTCCTATGTAACAAATATCACACTATTATATAAAGCACCAGTGCGATTATAAAGTTAATTTTAGTTCATCTGTGCATATAAAGTGTCAAATGTAGTATTCCTGCTTGTGAGGATTCCAGTGCCACTCTGTGCTCCCCTCCTGGGTCCCCACTCACCACCAATATGCTTTAAAAACGCAAGATCTTTGTCCTGTTTCAATGGATGGAATATTTCCTTCCTGCTCCTCCCGTGGTCAGGTTTCCATTGTAGTGGTATAAGGTGCAATATACCAATAAAGAGAAAGATATATAGTGTAATACTGCTTGGGTTTATTGAATATTTAAAAACAAATGCACTTACAGCATAAAATTATCAAAAAAGCATGTGGATAAAAATCGCAGTCTCGGCGTGCGTTACAGCCTTCAGTAAGTATCGTATGTCTCGACTCCGCTTGACGCGTTTCGTCCCTCCCACTGGACATTTTCAGCAGCTTCTGAAGATGCCCAGTGCGAGGGGACGAGACATACAATACTTACTGAAGGCTGTAACGCACGTGAAAACTGCGATTTTCATTCACATGCTTTTTTGATCATTTTACTTAGTGATTAAACAGAAAAATAGTAGCTTTGGGCCAGATTTGTATCTCAGATACTCCGTCGTATCTCTCAGAGTATCTATGCGACTGATTCATAGAATCAGTTACGCATAGATATCCCTTAGATCCGACAGGTGTAATTGTTTTACACTGTCGGATCTTAGGATGCAGTACCGCGGCCGCCGCTGGGGGGAGTTTGCGTCGTAAACCAGCGTCGGGTATGCAAATTAGTAGTTACGGCGATCCACAACGTTTTTTTTCGCGTTCGCTACGTCGCTGCTAGTCTAGTTTCCCGTCGCAAAGTTAGTCGTCGTTTTAGGTGCCCTAACTTTACACAGCACACGTATGTGCTGTATAAAGTATGGCCGTCGCGTCGAAATTTTAAAAATTTTCCTTCTTGCGTAAGACGTCCGGGAATACGGAAGTACGCTACGCACGTCGCCGTTCGAAAAAATGACGTCACTTCGCGCAAAGCTTGGCGGGAAATTCAAAAGGGAGCATGCGCAGTAGGTACGGCGCGGGAGCGCGCCTAATTTAAATGGCACACGCCCCTTTGAATTACGCGGGCTTACGCCGGCGTAAGTTTTCACGCAAGTGCTTGGTGAATCAGGCACTTGCGCTGAAAACTTGCGGCAGTGTAATGTATCTACGATACGTTACGCTGCCGCACTTCTACGTGAATCTGGCCCTCTATGTATAAAGAAGACACATTTTTAAACTATACTATTTAGACTCCAATTTACACAGGGGCAACACGACTTCCAGCATGACTTTGGGAGGCAACTTGGACACGACTTGAGTATGAATCATCAGGCAACTTACAAGGCAACTTCAAGTTGCCTCCAGGACAGGAGGCTTTCCAGGGGCCAATCAAACAACAATCAGCTCTGAGGGAGAGGGGTGGGAGGGGTTTGCCTGAGAAATGTATGTTCTCTTCCTGTATTGTTGCTTCTGTTAAGACAGTGATCAGACTTCTGAGGCGACTTCCATTGAAATCAATGGGTACAAGTCGCCTACAAGTCGCCTAGAAGTCGGATTGAAGTAGTACAGGAACCTTTTCTGAAGTCGGAGCGAATGCAGTAGTGTACAATAAGACGGCTCCATTCACTTCCATTGATTTTCTCATGCAGCGCGACCTGAGGCGACTATAGGCGACTTGAAGTCGGATCCAAAGTCGTCCCTGTGTGAATGTCTATTTTCTGTCCGTGTGAATCCAGCAGCAGATCTATGGACATTCTGTATATGATCTGTGTTTCCATTTAGTACTGAGAAGCGCTCACTATATCCAAGCACTACATGGATTGAAACACAAAGCTGGAGGCATGGTTACCGGGCAGTAGAAAAGATAAATATGATTATTTATATACTCTGGGGGATTAGTATTAAATCACGTTATTATCACCACATGCCTTCATACTTTAACCTACTCCAATATAAATCCTTCTTTTCTTCCAACATAATACCATGGGCATCCTTACTAGGGAAGAGATAAAGAAGAAATCTTAGATATTAAGCCGTTCAGCTATAAATACTCGCCATGTGTCACTTAAAGCAAAACTCCAGTTTTCTTAAGAGAGAAAAAAAAGTCATGTCATGTGCAGCAACTGGAGTTTTTTATGCACTGGAAAAACGTCAGTCACCAGTAGTGTTGAGCGGAATACGCCATATTCGATTTTGCGATATATCACGAATATATAGCCGAATATTCGTGAAATATTCGCTAAAATCGAATATATCCCTGCTGTATAACTATATTAAATGGGTGTGTTTAACATCTGCCTACACTTAGGGGGATATTTACAGCGGAGAGTTGATACTGCTATCCACTCTGTGTAGGACATATTCCATTCGTAAAATGCAGATTGCAGTGACAAGCCTGTGTTATGGAGTTGTCTCTGCCTAAACCTTCCTCTTCTTTTTTTCTCAACCTGACCACACTAATAAAATCTGGGGAGTAAAACCAATAGAATTATAAAAAACATATTAAAAAAGAAGTATGGGTTCACAAACAACAAACATACATACTCGATCCAATGCAGCATCAACCAATGCTGCAGCTGCCCCCCGTCGGCTATACACCGAGAACTGTGCGTTCAAACATGGCTGATGGCTCAGTTCTAGGTCTTCAGCACTTCACAGCACCAGGCTGTGGAGGCGGCAGGAGCGGCTGGCTCAAGTTCTCAGTGGCACACTGAGAAGCTGAGCCAGCTGATAGTCAGGTATCTGGGGAGATTCTGACATTAATGTCAGGATCCCTACAGAGCCTGGGCTCTGCGACATCAGTTGACAGCAGGCTTTAGCCCGCTGTTGGCTTAATCTGGGACATAGAAGTGCAGAACTTAGTGGACTTCTGTGATCCCGAGGATAGCTTTAACAGCAACTTGCTTCTTTATTGCATCTAAGGCCCCTTTCACACTGGGGCGATTTGCAGGCGCTATTGCGCTAAAAATAGCGCCTGCAAACCGACCTGAAACAGTGGCTGCTGTTTCTCCAGTGTGAAAGTCCGAGGGCTTTCACACTGGAGCAGTGCGCTAGCAGGACCGCTCCAAAAGTCCTGCTAGCCGCATCTTTGGAGCGGTGACAGAGCGGTGTGTTTACCGCTCCTCCACCGCTTCTTACCATTGAAACACGGTGTGTTTACCGCTCCTCCACCGCTTCTTACCATTGAAACAATGGGAAACCACATCTATACTGCCGGCAATGTGCCTCTGCAGAGGCGCATTGCCAGTGGTATTAACCCTTTTTCGGGGGTAAAACCGCACCGCTAGCGGTCAAATACCTCCGCAATTCCGCAATTTACCGCCACTGCACCTCCCACCCCAGTGTGAAAGGGGCCTTAGGAGTGTCCGTGGTTTGTGTATTCCCCTGTGGGTCAAAAACCCGCACCTACTTAAAAAATAAAAAATAAATCATCAGTGGCTGCCCTCTTGTTGTCCATTGGTCCACCAATGATGTCTGCATTATACGAGGTCAGGTGCATTTTTTTGCATTGTTTATTTGTTGCCATGATAACACCGTGAGCGTCATCACACCGGTTGACTGATTGCAGAGACAAGGTGGGGTCGGAGATGAAGTCGATGCTGCAGCTGCAGGAGAGGTGCTAAGGCCACACGAAATGGCCTGGAGGGACAGATTCTGCCTGCAGTCCTTGCGTTTGACACATGCGATATAAACAATGGTAAAAAGGATTTTCAGAATCTTACAAGATCTCACAATTTACAATCAAGATCTCCTATGAAGGTATTGGTAATATAGCCTTCTCAGGTCAACTGTGCCCCTCCCAATATGGATATAAATACCTTTCTTTTATATGTGGACTCGTTTTTAGGTCAGCTTGCAGAGATACATGCGCCAGGGCTTTATGGGTTGGGTGGGGGTCCTCTGCAGAAAGGTAATTTGAATGGTGGTTGGAGGTGGTTTGAGGTAACAGGTCATATAAGTGGTGGTTGGAGGTGGTTAGAGGTAACGGGTCATATGAGTGGTGGTTGGAGGTGGTTAGAGGTAACAGGTCATATGAGTGGTGGTTGGAGGTAGTTAGAGGTAACAGGTCATATGAGTGGTGGTTGGAGGTGGTTAGAGGTAACAGGTTATATGAATGGTGGTTGGAGGTGGTTAGAGGTAACAGGTCGTATGGATGGTGGTTGGAGGTGGTTAGAGCTAATGGGTCATATATAAGGTGGTTGAAGGTGGTTAGAGGTAACAGGTCATATGAGTGGTGGTTGGAGGTGGTTAGAGGTAACAGGTCATATGAGTGGTGGTTGGAGGTGGTTAGAGATAACAGGTTATATGAATAGTGGTTGGAGGTGGTTAGAGGTAACAGGTCGTATGGATGGTGGTTGGAGGTGGTTAGAGCTAATGGGTCATATATAAGGTGGTTAAAGGTGGTTAGAGGTAACAGGTCATATGAATGGTGGTTGGAGGTGGTTAGAGGTAACAGGTCATATGAATGGTGGTTGGAGGTGGTTAGAGGTAACAGGTCATATGAGTGGTGGTTGGAGGTGGTTGGAGGTAACAGGTCGTATGAATGGTGGTTGGAGGTGGTTAGAGGTAACAGGTCATATGAATGGTGGTCAGAGGTGATTAGAGGTAACAGGTCATATGAATGGTGGTTGGAGGTGGTTAGAGGTAACAGGTCGTATGGATGGTGGTTGGAGGTGGTTAGAGGTAACAGGTCATATGAGTGGTGGCTGGAGGTGGTTAGAGGTAACAGGTTGTATGGATGGTGGTTGGAGGTGGTTAGAGGTAATGGGTCATATATAAGATGGTTGGAGGTGGTTAGAGATAACAGGTCATATGAATGGTGGTTGGAGGTGGTTAGAGCTAATGGGTCATATGAATGGGCTGCACTGGTTTCAGACTCCCGAAGCAAGTGAAGTGCTAAGCACATGTGTAAAGCACACTCTTCTTCTTTTGAAATCTAGTGTATTTTTTTTTCAAGCCTCATTATAACTAGAGTTTACACAGGGGTGACCTGGGATCCGACTTCAAGTCGCCCCAAGTCACGCGGTCGAGAAAATCAATGGCAGTGAATGGAGCCGTCTTAATGTACACTACTGAAGTCGCTCCGACTTCAGAAAAGGTTCCTGTACTACTTCAATCCGACTTCTAGGCAACTTGTATCCATTGATTTCAATGGAAGTCGCCTCAGAAGTCGGATCACTGTCTTTACTGCAGCGACTTTTCAGGAAGAGAAAATAGTTTTTAGGGAAAACCCCTCCCTCCCCCCTCTCTCCCACAGAGCTGATTCAAGTTTGATTGGCCACTGGAAAGCCTCCTGTCCTGGAGGCGACTTGAAGTTGCCTTGTAAGTCGCCCCATGTCGCGCTGTGGTGCGGGCTCAGGTCGCTTCCAGGTCGCTTCCAGGTCACCTTCAAAGAGTCGTGTTGCCCCTGTGTGAACCGGCTCTTAGACTTTAATTGTGGGAAACATGTACAGCTCAAACAAAAACATAAATACAGGGAGTGCAGAATTATTAGGCAAATGAGTATTTTGACCACATCATCCTCTTTATGCATGTTGTCTTACTCCAAGCTGTATAGGCTCGAAAGCCTACTACCAATTAGGCATATTAGGTGATGTGCATCTCTGTAATGAGAAGGGGTGTGGTCTAATGACATCAACACCCTATATCAGGTGTGCATAATTATTAGGCAACTTCCTTTCCTTTGGCAAAATGGGTCAAAAGAAGGACTTGACAGGCTCAGAAAAGTCAAAAATAGTGAGATATCTTGCAGAGGGATGCAGCACTCTTAAAATTGCAAAGCTTCTGAAGCGTGATCATCGAACAATCAAGCGTTTCATTCAAAATAGTCAACAGGATCGCAAGAAGCGTGTGGAAAAACCAAGGCGCAAAATAACTGCCCATGAACTGAGAAAAGTCAAGCGTGCAGCTGCCAAGATGCCACTTGCCACCAGTTTGGCCATATTTCAGAGCTGCAACATCACTGGAGTGCCCAAAAGCACAAGGTGTGCAATACTCAGACACATGGCCAAGGGAAGAAAGGCTGAAAGACGACCACCACTGAACAAGACACACAAGCTGAAACGTCAAGACTGGGCCAAGAAATATCTCAAGAATGATTTTTCTAAGGTTTTATGGACTGATGAAATGAGAGTGAGTCTTGGTGGGCCAGATGGATGGGCCCGTGGCTGGATTGGTAAAGGGCAGAGAGCTCCAGTCCGACTCAGCAAGCAAGGTGGAGGTGGAGTACTGGTTTGGGCTGGTATCATCAAAGATGAGCTTGTGGGGCCTTTTCGGGTTGAGGATGGAGTCAAGCTCAACTCCCAGTCTTACTGACAGTTTCTGGAAGACACCTTCTTCAAGCAGTGGTACAGGAAGAAGTCTGCATCCTTCAAGAAAAACATGATTTTCATGCAGGACAATGCTCCATCACACGCGTCCAAGTACTCCACAGCGTGGCTGGCAATAAAGGGTATAAAAGATGAAAAACTAATGACATGGCCTCCTTGTTCACCTGATCTGAACCCCATTGAGAACCTGTGGTCCATCATCAAATGTGAGATTTACAAGGAGGGAAAACAGTACACCTCTCTGAACAGTGTCTGGGAGTCTGTGGTTGCTGCTGCACGCAATGTTGATGGTGAACAGATCAAAACACTGACAGAATCCATGGATGTCAGGCTTTTGAGTGTCCATGCAAAGAAAGGTGGCTCCCAGTTGATGGTGGCTTCACATGTGGACTCTCTGATCAGAAGTGCATTCTTTGATCAAAAGTGCGAGTTAAAAACCAGGAGTTTGAAACAGGAGGTAAGACAGGAGTCTTCATTCTTTTTTTCAATCACTGATCCAGAACAAGCTTGCAGCTAATAAAGTTGGAACTCTTGCTATATAGATTCAGCGGTGCAGCAGACGCTCTCATCTTAGTCTGCTCACCCCAGGGATAGTGAGAGCAGGACGCTCTCAAACGAGTCGGCTCTCCCCAGGGATAGTGCAGCCAGGCAGGGTCCACCACACCCCCCTAGCCAATTGATCCAGGGTTGCACCGATCGCCGTTAAGGGGTCAGGAAGGAATTTTTTCCCCCGATCGCTGCAGATTGGCACAGCACGCCTGGGGTTTTTTCGCCTTCCTCTGGACCAATCGGGGAGAGAAGACTCAACGAGTGACGGCTCACTTGGACAGTCTTCCACCCATCACGTCCGGCGTCTCGCGGCTCTTCCCGCATCCGCGCCAGACCAGGCCTCATTCGCGGCCACCGCAATTAGGAAAGACTGACGACAATGTGACTGGCGACAATGGCTAATCTGCGATACTCTGCGGACTCTATTCGGGGTCTGAGACAATTCGCAACAGCATTACCAGCCGTCACCAAAAAGGCCTTAAAAATAGAGCAACTTTTGAGATTCGATCGACGATCGACCATCAAAAATTTTAACTATTTAACCCAGCTCGAGCACATATCATGTGCTTTGATCAACACAAGATCGGCAGTAAAACACCGATTAGAAATCCACGATTTCTTACTACAAAACGATCTAGACTGCCTCTTTATTACAGAAAGCTGGCTCTCAGACGACTGCAACACCATTCTCGGAGAATTGGTGCCAGAAAACTATCGCATTATAACGGAAAACAGAATAGGGCAAAGAGGAGGAGGCCTGGCGGTAATCCACAAGAATCGCATTACAATCACTAAGCCAGCCCTTCAAAATCCTCTTCCATTCATGGAAACCCTTACTCTTCAACTTCAAACTTCCCCCCAGGAGACTGTTCACATTCTCCTCTGCTATAGGCCACCTGGGCCAAAATCGCAGTTTTTGCCATCATTAACGGAGTTTATATCCACTTATACCCTTAACAGCAAACACCTTTTGCTGCTCGGGGACTTTAATCTGTGGGCCAACTCCGCACAGGATCCCATTGCGGACGCCTGCATTGATCACCTGGAGGGATTAGGGCTACAGCAACTTATATGCGGGCCAACACATGCTTCAGGTCACACACTCGACCTAATTTTCAGACAAAATCTGAAAATAAGGATTTTAGAAAATGAACCATTGCCATGGACAGACCACCATGCAATTAATTTCATAATCTCCAAAATTCCCCCAGTGATAAAAGCACCCAAGCCGGTGACAATACACTGGGCTAGATCTCAGAAGAAGCTCCATTCGGAACTCTTCAAATCTACCTTGGGAAACAGAATCAAAACAATCCATCCACATCAAACAGCCGCAGATACACTGGATGCCATAAACGCAGCCCTGCTACAGTCAGCCGATTTAGTAGCACCGAAACGCAAAGCCTGCATCCGAAAAAGAAAGTCCGGCTGGTTCAACAACCAGCTGTCGCTTCTGAAGCAAGAGCGCAGAAGGGCGGAAGCCGCCTGAAAAAGAAGCCCTGCAGAGGATAACCTCATCATCTACAAGGCAATAACAACACGATATCATAAAGAAATCTTCAAAGCCAAGAAACATCATTTTTCTATGGCGATTAACAGCGCCCTAAACCGCCCCCGCGAACTCTTCAAGATGGTCACCCAGACCATGAATCCAGGATGTCTTGAAGTCCCCAACTCAGACACCCAAGAGTTCTGCAATGAACTATCGGATTTCTTCATCAACAAAATTGAAAGAATCCGGGAAAGCATCATGCAAAACAATACCCCCCTCAACCCCACCGTCAATCAACCACAAAACATCCACAGAAACGCTCTACAATCAACAAAGTTCACTCTGGAACCGATCTCCATCGATACCACCAAAAATATCATTGGTGCTTTGCGGAACAGCACATCGCCCAATGATATCATCCCCACCAAACTGCTGAAGGAATGTGCCGACATCCTGGCACCACCCATCACACAGCTTATAAACCAGTCATTTAAGGAAGGCACAGTGCCATCCCTGTTGAAAGAGGGCACAATCCAGCCCATCTTGAAAAAACCTAACCTGGATCCCAAGGACCCAACTCACCGCCGTCCCATAACAGGCCTAAATGTTCTCTCCAAGATAATGGAGAAAGTAGTGGTACAACAGCTGCAACAGCATCTAGATACCCACAATCTACTGGATCCATTACAATCAGGCTTCCGTCCCGGACACGGGACAGAAACGGCCTTACTCAAAATATGGGACGATGCCCTCGAGGCCGCAGACGAAGGAGAATCTTGTCTCCTGGTTCTGCTGGACCTAAGCGCAGCCTTTGACACGGTAGACCACAAACTGTTACTGATGCGACTAGCCAAGGTAGCAGAAGTCGCAGAAGGTGATTTACCATGGTTTTCTTCCTTTCTTGAAAACCGATCACAAACAGTTAAATTGGGTTGTTTCACGTCGGAAAAGCGCACGGTGTCATGTGGAGTCCCCCAAGGATCCCCCCTGTCACCGGTGCTTTTCAACATCTATCTTCGCCCTCTCTTTGATATTATCAGTAGCCAATAACTACTCTATCACTCTTATGCAGACGATACGCAACTGTATTTTCGCATCTGCAACAAAAAGGATCATCGTCTCAGTTTAGAGAAATGTCTCTCTTTGATAGAAAACTGGATGACTAAGGCCCCTTTCAGACTGGGGCGGGAGCTGCGGTGGCGGTATAACGCCGCTAAAAATAGTGGCGCTATACCGCCGGAATTGCCGCGGGTATCAGCCGCTAGCGGTGCGGTATTAACCCCCGCTAGCGGCCGATAAAGAGTTAATATCGCCCGCAATGCGCCTCTATAGAGGCGCATTGCGGGCGGTATTGCCGCGGTTCCCATTGTTTTCAATGGGAAGGAGCGGTGAAGGAGCGGTATACATGCCGCTCCTCTCACCGCTCCAAAGATGCTGCTGACAGGAGATTTTTTTGTCTCCCGCCAGCGCATCGCCTCAGTGTGAAAGCCCTTCGGCTTTCACATTGAGGTAGCTGGGCAGGAGTTTTTCAGGCGGGATAGCAGCGCTATTTTTAGCGCTTTACCGCCTGAAAAACTCCTCAATGTGAAAGGGGCCTTAGAGTTATCTTAAACTCAACAGTTCAAAAACAGAACTCCTTATGTTTCACGCCAGCCGAAAGAGTCAACTGGCAACAACCTGGACACCCCCGCCCATTCTGGGCCAAATCATCACCCCTAGCTCCAAAGTCAAAAGTCTCGGGGTCATCTTCGACACCTTCATGACAATGGACGCACAAATAGGGTCAGTAGTCAGCGGAGCGCACCATCTGTTGCGCCTACTACGCAGACTTATTCCATTTATCCCCAAAGAAGACGTAGCAGTCGTGGTGGGAACAATCGTGAATTCCAGACTGGACTATGCTAACGCCCTGTACCTCGGACTCCCAAAGTACCAAATCTCCCGTCTGCAAGTCGTTCAGAATACGGCCGCCAGACTGGTGACTGGGAAAAAAAAATGGGAATCAATCTCACCTTCGTTGAGAACCCTTCACTGGCTGCCAGTAAAAGACAGAATTGCATTTAAAGCACTCTGCCTGACACATAAGTGCATCCATGGGAAGGCTCCGCAATATCTTTGCGACAAGATAGAACCTCACAATTCGAATCGCGTTCTGCGATCCACCGACCAAAATCTGGTCAGGGTACCAAAAACCAAATACAGGTCCAAAGGAGAAAGAAGGTTTGCTTTTCAGGGTCCTAGACTATGGAACGCTTTACCAACCAGCATTCGGTTGGAGGAAAACCACCTGACTTTCAGAAGACGGATCAAAACTCTGCTCTTTTGATGTCATGAGACACGAACAACTAGCGCCCAGAAGCGATTCAGTTCGCATGCGCCGCGCTTTATAAGTTTTTCATTCATTCATTCATTCATTCATATTGGTCACTGATTTGTTTTTGTTTTGTTTTTGAATGTCAGAAATGTATATTTGTGAATGTTGAGATGTTATATTGGTTTCACTGGTAAAAATAAATAATTGAAATGGGTATATATTTTTTTTTTGTTAAGTTGCCTAATAATTATGCACAGTAATAGTCACCTGCACACACAGATATCCCCCTAAAATAGCTAAAACTAAAAACAAACTAAAAACTACTTCCAAAAATATTCAGCTTTGATTTTAATTAGTTTTTTGGGTTCATTGAGAACATGGTTGTTGTTCAATAATAAAATTAATCCTCAAAAATACAACTTGCCTAATAATTCTGCACTCCCTGTAATATATCATTACTCACTCTATATTAAAGCAACACTGTGCAGCTCATTGGCCAAGAGATACCATGGGAAAGCAGATGGAACATACCCTTAATACTTAAAATAAAATAAGAGACATCAGACAACTTGTTGGATGATAAAGGCCGCAAGGGTTTATTATTGGTTTCAAAAGGTAAATAAATAAATAAATAAATAAATAAATAATTTAAATATTTACATAAATAAATAACTTAAATAAGCCTTAAGCTAACCTGGCCACACGGCTCAGGCTGCCAATAAAATTACCCAGCTTAAAACAAATACCATAGCATTAGCTAAAATTAATATTATTATCATAACAAAAACTCATGTAAAATAAATGCAAAGCTCGTCCCCCTTTGATAAGACAAAGGTGACCCTACCACATAACAAACACCGCGACAGAATTAAAAAAGGGGGGGGGGGGAGAACACCACAGCTCCTAAGTCTTCTGAGGCGAATGAGCCTGAGCTATCAGAACCCTGCTTAAATAGCCCAGAAACGGGTTGGTTCTGGCCAGTTCAAACTGTATTTTCCCGGGCTTTCTACCCCAGCTGCAGAGGTCATCTGTCGGGCAAAGAGCCTGCCAAAATCCCCCTGCAGTAAGAGGTCACTGCAGGGGCAAAAGAGCCCGCCAATTTTCCTGAGGGAAAACTGCTCCCCAGGAAAATAGAACCATAGGATCCATCGCTTTCCCATGAGGAAAAGGGGGGCAAAGGCTGCCATCCCCCTTTTCCTATCATTCTTTGCCTATTCATCCTTCCAGGTTTATTTTCAGTTGACTGATGTTTTATTTTATTGTCTTTGTTTAGCTTTTCACGTAATCAATTATTTACAGATTTTATTTCTGTATGGGCGCTCTTTTGAATGCCTACGTCAGTGTTTACTTTTACATGGTACACTGTAAAGAGGTCCATATTTTGCTTTTCATTTAATCTGCCCAGTTACTATCTGAGGTGGTTTAGAAAGCTGTTTGTATAATTCCCGTGTTTTAATACCCATTCATCCACAAAGACAGGCACAGCAATTGACGAATCATCTGTGTCAATCACATCCAACTCCCCATAAGCCCTCGCTAAAGATATTTCTTGCCAGCCGTTTTTGCCTTCATTTTATAAATCCTTCTTTTTTTTCGAGTCGGTTTAAAGCTACAAAATCACACAGGCTCCTTTCTTTCTCTCCTGTCATTACCCTTTTTGGTTTTTACTTTACCAGATACATCGAAAGTGACAACCCAACCTCAAAGGATTTTTCTTACCATGTAAATACATGAAAGCACCATTTTACCTTGAAGAAGAAAAATGTTGTTGCGGCAGATAAACCACTACGTTCATGAGAAAAAAACAAAAAGATTCCAAGATAATGATATTCAATCAGAGAAATGAAAAACAGGGACGTGATTGTATGGAATATAAATTCCATTTAAAACATTCAGGAGATATATTCAGCTGTGTATCAGACAAAAATAGTACGTATACTGTAATTGTGATTTTTTTCTTTGTTTAAAACAGTTGGTGCCATATGTTTAAGGAGGCCCCATGCACACTACTGGGCTAGATTCAAGTAGCCCGCCGTAAGTTTGTGCGGGCGTAGCGTATGTTATTTACGCTACGCCGCCGCAATTTACACGGGCAAGTGCAGTATTCACAAAGCACGTGTTCCGTAAGTTGCGGCGGCGTAGCGTAAATGGGTCCGGCGTAAGCGCGCCTAATTCAAATTACTATGAGGGGGTGCGTGTTTTATGTAAATGGGTGGTGACCCGACGTGATTGACGTTTTTCCCGAAAGGGGTATGTGCCGTCCGTGGAATTTCTCAGTGTGCATTGCTCCAAAGTACGCCGCAAGGACGTCATTGGTTTCGACGTGAACGTAAATTACGTCCAGCCCTATTCACTAACGACTTACGCAAACAACGTAAAAAATTCAAATTTCGACGCGGGAACGACGGCCATACTTAACATTGCGTGTGCCTCCTAATAGCAGGAGTAACCTTACGCCGAAAAAGCCTAACGTAAACGACACAAAAAAATAGCACCGGGCGTACGTAAATTTGTGAATCAGCATATCTAGGTCATTTGCATATTCTACGCCGAAAATGACGGAAGCGCCACCTAGCGGCCAGCGTAAATATGCATCCTAAGATACGACAGTGTAAGAGACTTACGCCAGTCGCATCTTAGGCTATTGTCGGCGTATCTTGCTTTCTGAATACAGAAAGAAGATACGCCGGTGCAGATTTGAATTTACGCGGCGTATCTATAGATACGCCGGCGTAAATTCTCTCTGAATCTAGCCCACCATGTGTGATTACATGCAACCTGCTGCAGGCTTCAGCCTGTCATTGATTTGTACAGGCTTCCTGTCCGCAGCTGCTCAGAACCACCTAGCCATGCCCACCGCAGAAATATGCCAATCTGGGCTCTTATCAGCCCCAATATGGCGGAATCGTAGCACCTGGTTGCTAAGCAACTGATGCTGCAAATCTGTACTAAGTAGACTTTCAAAAGTGCCAAAAACTATCAGAAGGATCACCATCAATGCCAAAATCAATACTTTATATAAAAAAAACAATAAAAAAAAAACACAGTTAAATAAGAGCAAACCTTTAAAGAAATAAACACGTTAATAATGACTTGGTGTGGTAGTTATATCTTAATAATAATAACACAATAATAATATACTATACATGTGTGCATTGAAAAGCAGTGACACTATTGTATCTTTAGCAAGGCTCATATCCTGCCATTCTCACTGATTACCATAACCAGACTGCTGACTAAAAACAATACAACAGCTACAATTATCTTTGGGTAGTAACTGCCAGTAATACATTTATTCATACAGATTCCAATTGTTTGTTATCTTCTTCATAGCAAGGGAACAGAGAAATAAACTCCCGCCAACCGTCACATCATTACAGGACACAATAGAAATGTGGAAGTTGGAAGGAGGAACCCCAATGCTCGCCGGGGGAACCTCGATAATCGACACTACCAGAAGTGTCAATTTCTGCACAGACTTCATGGGGCATTCACATCTCACAATTTGGGACTGTGGGCAGAATCTCTGCGATTCTACCTGTGATCCCAAACTTCCAGCATGACACACAGAAGTTTTATCCCTTTGATCTAAGAAGGAAGAGTTACAAAGTTTCTACTTATCTACTCGCACATTGGGGCAGATCCACATAGATCTGCACCGGCGTAGCGTATCTAAGATACGCTACGCCGCCGTAACTGACTTGGCTTTGTTTCAAATCCACAACGAATTTGCGCCGTAAGTTACGGCGGCATAGTGTATCTCTGGCGGAATTCAAATCGGCGATTAGGGGGCGTGATTCATTTAAATAAAGCGCGTCCCCGCACCGAATGAACTGCGCATGCTCCGTTTCTAAATTTCCCGCATTGCGCGAAATGATGTCACAAGGACGTCATTTTTTAAACTTAGACGTGACTTACGTACATTCTGATTCACGGACGACTTACGCAAAAAAATGAAAAAATTCAAATTTTGACGCGGGAACGACGGCCATACTTAACATGGCAAATCTAACTATACGCCGCAAAATAGCAGCTTTAACTATACGCCGGAAAAAGCCGACTAGAGACGACGTAAGAGAATGCGACGGCCGCGCGTACGTTCGTGGATCGTCGGAAATAGCTAATTTGCATACCCGACGTGGAAAACGACGCAAACTCCACCCAGCGGACGCCAAAGTATTGCATCTACGATCCGAAGGCGTACGAAGCCGTACGCCTGTCGGATCAAACCCAGATGCCGTCGTATCTTGGTTTGAGGATTCAAACCAAAGATACGACGCGGGTAATTTGAAAGTACGCCGGCGTATCAGTAGATACGGCGGCGTACTCTGTCTGTGGATATGCCCCAATGTTGTTAAAAACTTGGCCGGTTGCTTGGGTTTTTTCCCTTTTTATTTTATTTTGGGAGGGGGGGGTTAGGGGGTAAAAAAGATTAACTGAAACAGAACGAGATAGATTAAGAGAGGGATAGAAAGTTTCTCCCCCCGGCTCGAGGACAATAGGAGGCCTTGAGGGGAGGGGGACTAGATATCTAACTGTCTGAATGTGTTTATTTGGTAAACTTAAGGATTAGGAAGTGGAGTAATATGAACAGGGATGGGCCAATGACGGTCAACAATATGAAGAAATATGAGACTGTGGCAGAGGCGAGGTTATATGCTGAAGAGAATGTATGAACTGAACCTCTGATAATGTTATTGGTAGATACCTGTAATGTCTGTGCCATTTTGTTCTATTCTCTGTTTGTTTTAAAATCAAATAAAGGAAGATTTGAAAAAAAAAAAAAAACTTGTCAGACTGCCAGAGTGAGCAGAAAAGTCTCTACCAGGGCGCGGCTCCCCCAAGCTGTTAAGAAAAAAAAAAAAAGGTCACTTTAAGAGAGACCAGGCGTCGGACAGGCGGCGGTCTATGAGAAGCTTCCCAGCCTGCAATCATCTGATTGCAGGCTGGAAAGCTGATTCGCCCGTATGCAGGGCGTGTGCAGGGCGCACTCGATGCGCCCTAAACACTCCCCACTCTATAGTAATTTGTCTCCGTCCTCTAGTGCATTATTCCTATTGGCAGGGACCGGAGAATGGTGGGCGGTGCTTTTCGATGCTCCTCTTCCGGTTTCCCAGCTCACTGCGCTAGTGTGCTATGGATTGTGGACAGTAAGGGACCCGTGGAGTGGACTGAACTGGAGCTTATCCCACCCTGGGGATCGCTGACCCTTCACAACATGGGACTGAATTCCCCTGGAGCAGCCAGCAGCAGCGAGGTCACAGATCACAGTAAGTTTGTGTGAGTGTGGATCGGGAACAGGTGCACTGTGTGTTATAGAGAGGTGAGATAATGAAGACAGCAATGTGTGGGCAGCTTTGTACTTTCACTTTCTCCACTCCTCCCTCTCCCTAACCTCCCTGCTTGGAATGTGTGGCTGTGAACAAGTTGGGGGGGGGGGGGGTGTTGGGTTCTTGTGCCTGTGTGTGTGTGCTATACTGAGACATGTGAGAACGCTGACTGCATGCATGCTAAGAGATGGGGCACAGTGGCTGCGCTTGATGGGCACAGTAGCTGCGCTTGATGGGCACAGTGGCTGCGCTGGATGGGCACAGTGGCTGCGTTTGATGGGCACAGCGGCTGCGTTTGATGGGCACAGTGGCTGCGTTTGATGGGCACAGTGGCTGCGTTTGATGGGCACAGTGGCTGCACTTGATGGGCACAGTGGCTGCTTTTGATGGTACAGTGTCTGCGCTTGATGGGCACAGTGGCTGTGTTTGATGGCACAATGGCTGCGCTTGATGGGCACAGTGGCTGCATTTGATGGGCACAGTGGCTGCGCTGGATGGGCACAGCGGCTGCGTTTGATGGGCACAGCGGCTGCGTTTGATGGGCACAGTGGCTGCGTTTGATGGGCACAGTGGCTGCGTTTGATGGCACAATGGCTGCGCTTGATGGGCACAGTGGCTGCGTTTGATGGGCACAGTGACAGTGGCTGCGTTTGATGGGCACAGTGACAGTGGCTGCCTTTGATGGGCACAGTGACGGTGGCTGTGTTTGATGGCACAGTGAAGGCAATGATTGGCAAAGTAGCTGCGTTTGGGCACAGTGGCTGCGTTTGATGGGCACAGTGGCTGCAATTGATGTTTTTTTTTTTTCAGTTTGTTTGCGAACCCCAAAAATGTGGAGCACCAGCTGCCACTGGTCTCTACACTTGTTACATGAAAGAATCGGGAAACTCTGCAATATAGATCGTGAGGGGAGTTGAATCGAGATCGTGATTTTTTAACGATTAATTGTGCAGCTCTACTGTATGCTATTATTATTTTTTATTTTCGATATGAGTTCCTTTTTTTAGGTTGCATAACACTTTTTGTATATAATAAACCCCACAGTGGCTGCGCTTGATGGGCACAGTGGCTGCGTTTAATGGGCACATTGGCAGCGTTTGATGGGCACAGTGGCTGCGTTTGATGGGCACAGTGGCTGCGTTTGATTGCACAGTGGCTGCGTTTGATGGGCACAGTGGCTGCGTTTGATGGGCACAGTGGCTGCGTTTGATGGGCAGAGTGGAGGCAATTGATGGGCAAAGTAGCTGCGTTTGGGCACAGTAGCTGCGTTTGATGGGCACAGTGGCTGCGTTTGGCACAGTGACTGCATTTGATGGGCACAGTGGCTGCGTTTAATGTCACAGTAGCTGCGTTTAATGCCACAATGGCTGTGCTTGATGGGCACAGTGGCTGAGCTTGATGGGCACAGTGGCTGCATTTGATGGGCACAGTGGCTGCGTTTAATGGCACAATGGCTGTGCTTGATGGGCACAGTGGCTGAGCTTGATGGGCATAGTGGCTGCATTTGATGGGCACAGTGGCTTCACTGCCCGTTTTGTTTCTTACTGCGCATGTGCGAGTGGCACGGGCGCTTTGTGAATGGCTGACTGTCTTCTGGGACACACACAGTTCCCAGAAGACAGCGCGTCCAAATGTCCCAGAAGACATCGCGAGGAGGAGAAGACTACCGCGGAATAGGAAGTGGCAGATTAGGACGATCTGCCTAGCAACAGCCATTTCTGGTAAGTATTTTAGGTGAACCTAGTCGAGCAAATCAACACATTTCTGCCCCCTCCCCTCCCATTTGCAAATACTAACCTTCCAGTTGCTAGATTCTACTGCTAGGAGCACACAAGGTGAAGCTCTGTGTAAGCTTCAAGAGTGACCTACATAGGAATACATACAAGTAGCAAAAGCATTTGATAAATACATCTGGAGTAAAATGAATGTATATATATTTTGGGAGCCTCTATACTGCCATGGAAGATTAATATCTTCTGTTGCGTAGACTTTGCATTAATGTAGAATTCCAGCCTAAACCTAACCAGTCTTATAACTGACACCCCCTGTTCATTAGAAGTTGATCAATCGATTGACTTCTCTTTAATGGTCCTGCTGGAAAATTTCCATTCGATCAGTGCTTACATTTTCACAGCAAAAAATGCATTTAAATTGCATTGTTTATTGTGAAAATGACAGTTGCAGTTTGGGAGTTAACCACAGGGGGCGCTGTAGGGGTTAGTGTTCACTTAGTGTGTGTTTACAACTGTAGGGGGGTGTGGCTGTAGGACTGACGTCATCGATCGAGTCTCCCTATAAAAGGGATCACTCGATCAATGCAGCGCCATAGTGAAGCACGGGGAAGCCGTGTTTACATACGGCTCTCCCCGTTCTTCAGCTCCGGGGAGCGATCGCGACGGAGCGGCTACAGTATTCACAACGCTTCCCTTTTTTCACATTTTGTTATGTTACAGCCTTATTCCAAAATGATTAAATTCGTTATTTTCCTCACAATTCTACAAACAATACCCCATAATGACAATGTGAAAGAAGTTTGTTTGAAATCTTTGCAAATTTATTAAAAATGAAAAAAGGGAAAAAAATAATATGTACATAAGTATTCACAGCCTTTGCTCAATACTTTGTGGAAGCCCATTTGCCACCAATTACAGCCTCAAGTCTTTTTGGGTACTATGCTACAAGCTTGGCACGCCTATTTTTGGGCAGTTTCTCCCATTCTTTGCAGAACCTCTCAAACTCCATCAGGTTGGATGAGGAGCGTTGGTGCACAGCCATTCTGAGATCTCTCCAGAGATGTTCAATTGGGTTCAAGTCTGGGCACTGGCTGGGCCACATTCACAGAGTTGTCCCGTTTCCACTCCATTGTTATCTTGGCTGTGTGCTTAGGGTCGTTGTCCTGTTGGAAGATGAACCTTTGCCCCAGTCTGGGGTCCAGAGTGCTCTTGAGCAGGTTTTCTAAGATGTCTCTGTACATTGCTGCATTGCTCTTTCCCTCCATCCTGACTAGTCTCTCAGTTCCTGACGCATAAAAACATCTATACGGCATGCTGCTGCCACTACCATGCTTCACTGTAGGCAGGGCGGATCCTAGGCAGAGTGCTTTGCACCCAGTCGCCTGCAGAGATGGGGGCGCCAAAGTGCCAGGGTTCTCCCATCCTTCTGGCAGTGCTCGGGGGAGGGGCCGCTCCTCTTCCTGACATGAAGGGTTCTAGTTTTCAGAGTGCTGATGTGCAGGAATTAATTCCTCACACTGGGAGTCTGAGATCCCGTAACTCCAGTTGGAATGCCTTCCCCTCCCATCTCTAATTCAGGCTGGAGAGAGCGCCTCAAAGAAGCTACTTGCAGGAAATTTTTTGACGTCCTGCCAGCGCACCGCTCCAGTGTGAAAGCACTCGGCTCTTACACTGGAATTGCAGATGAGGATTTTTTCAGGCGCTATTTTTAACACTAAAGTGCCTGAAAAATGCCTCCAGTGTAAAAGGGGTCTAATGGACCATCTCCTGTACTATTGTCTGCAGTCTCTGACCATCTCCTGTACTATGTCTGCAGTCTCTAATCATCTCCTGTATTATGTGTGCAGTCTTTATCATCTCCTATATCATGTCTGCAGTCTTTGACCATCTCCTTTATCATGTCTGCAGTCTCTGACGTCTCATGTACTATGTCTGCAGTCTCTGACCATCTCCTGTATCATGTCTGCAGTCTCTGACCATCTCCTGTATCATGTCTGCAGTCTCTGACCGTCTCTGGTATCATGTCTGCAGTCTCTGACCGTCTCCTGTATCATGTCTGCAGTCTCTGACCGTCTCTGGTATCATGTCTGCAGTCTCTGACCGTCTCCTGTATCATGTCTGCAGTCTCTCACCATCTCCTGTATCATGTCTGTAGTATGTCTGGGGGTCTTTCTAATAGACTCTCTAACAGAAGCCCTCTCTGTGTCCATCAGAGAAGTCCCAATAAAATACTATGCTTCTCTTCTTGTATTTTGTTTATTGTTAAGAGATCATGTAAGGATCCCAGGGTAATGAAGACTTTGTGGGGGAGCACTTCTGTGGTTGAGTCATTGCCATAGAAACATTTGTAGAGGGGAGGAGTTATTAAAATGACCACGCCCATGTTGTGGCGCCAGAAATATTTCTGCACCCAGGCGCCTGTGACCCTAGGATCGGCCCTGACTGTAGGCATGGTATTGGCCAGGTGATAAGCGGTGCCTGGTTTCCTCCAGGCATGACGCTTGCCATTCAGGCCAAAGAGTTCAATCTTTCTTTCATTAGACGAATGAATTTTGTTTCTCATGGTCTGAGAGTCCTTCAGGTGCCTGTTGGCAAACTCCAAACTCACAAGCTGTCTTGTGCCCTTTACTGAGGAGTGGCTTCCATCTGACCACTCTACCATACGGGAGTGCTGTAGAGATGGTTGTTCTTCTGGAAGGTTCTCCCATCTCCACAGAGAAATGCTGGAGCTCTGTCAGAGTGACCATCAGGTTCTTAGTCACCTCCCGACTAAGGGCCAGATTCACGTACCCGCGGCGCAGCGTAACGTAACCCGTTTACGTTACACCGCCGCAAGTTTTCAGTCTAAGTGCTCGATCCACAAAGCACTTACCTGGAAATTTGCGGCGGTGTATCGTAAACACGTACGGCGCAAGGCGGCCCAATTCAAATGGGGCGGGTACCATTTAAATTAGGCGCGCTCCCGCGCCGGACGTACTGCGCATGCTCCGGTCGCAAGTTTCCCGACGTGCTTTGCACAAAATTATGACGCGCCGACGTTTTGAGAATCGCGACGTGCGTAACGTACTTACGCCGGAAAAAAAAATTTCAAAAGCGACACCGTCGTATCTCTTTTGTGAATCTGGCCCTAAGTCCCTTTGCTCAGTTTGGCCAGGCAGCCCTCTCTAGGATAAGACCTGTTGGTTCCAATCTTCTTCTATTTATGGATGATGGAGGCCACTGTGCTCATTGAGACCTTCAATGTTGCAGACATGTTTCTGTACCCTTCCCCAGATCTGTGCCTCAATATAATCCTGTCTTGAAGGCCTACAGACACTTCCTTGGACTTCATGGCTTGGTTTGTGCTCTGACATGCACTGTTAACTGTAGGACCTTACATAGACAGGTGTGTGCCTTTCCAAATCACGCCCAATCAACTGAATTTACCACAAGTGGACTTCAATTAAACTGTAGAAACATCTCAAGGATGATGAGTGGAAACAGGATGCCCCTGAGCTCATTTTTGAGTGTCATGGCATAGGCTGTGAATACTTATGTACATGTGATTATTTTTTTTATTTTTTTTTTATATAAATTTGCAAAAATGTAAAAAAAAAATATTTTTACGTTGTCATTATGGGGTATTGTTCGTGGAATGTTGAGGAAAATAATGAATTTCATCAAGTTTGGAATAAGAGTGTAATGTGGAAAAGGTGAAGCACTGTGAATACTTTCCGGGTGCACTGTACATGGGCTGCGGCTTGTCATGTGACTTTATGTTAAAAGTCACATGACAAGTCGCACACATGTGAATAGAGCTTACATTTTACTTTGTGATATATCAGGAATTGACTCATCCAGACTAGACTGCATGGTCCACTTTAAAAGAGGAGGCCATTTCAAATCTTGTTATTCGCTCCCATCACGCACAATTACGGCCCTGATACTGCTGACAGGAGTGATAACACAAAAGTACTCACAGAGCAGGCTAAATAAAGCATTGTGTACACCTGAATTTAGAGATGTGAGCGAGTGTATGAATGGTTGGAGAAAATAATAACAGCTTTGTAAACTGAGCTTGCGGCCTGGTACCAAACACAAATCTACATTAGCTGAGGTGGAAATGTCTATGTAATGACTGTCATTTGTATTGAAGTTTCAGTTCAGCTTTTCGCTAGGCCAGATTTACAGTGCATTTCCTATATTCACAACAAACCTTTGTCCCATCACCTTGTATAAAAAGAGAAATAACGTTTGTAGTATGCCACTTCTGACCCTCTGACAATGCTAACTGCCTGGCTGTCATGCAGATCGCATGGCTTGTGCATTTAATGAGTCACTGAGGAGTTTACTTGCTCTATATGTTTTTAGGAGCCATTGACTCAATGTTTCTCTTGTAACAGGTTTTCTGTATATAAATATATGTTCTGTACATATGATTAAAAGGGAATGTCTTTTATTCTAAACCTTATGATTATATAGGGGTGACAACTTTGCTGTCATAGTTCTGCCATTTCCTTTCCTATGTCCAGCCCAACTCCAGGCACGAACATTTCACAGCATTATTATTACCTATCTCTTTAGTATTTTACATACAGTACTGGTTTTCTTTTAACAGTGATGCCGCGTACATACGATCATTTTTCTCATAGTCTAATGCCGCGTACACACGATCATTTTTCTCATAGTCTAATGCCGCGTACACACGATCATTTTTCTCATAGTCTAATGCCGCGTACACACGATCATTTTTCTCATAGTCTAATGCCGCGTACACACGATCATTTTTCTCATAGTCTAATGCCGCGTACACACGATCATTTTTCTCATAGTCTAATGCCGCGTACACACGATCATTTTTCTCATAGTCTAATGCCGCGTACACACGATCATTTTTCTCATAGTCTAATGCCGCGTACACACGATCATTTTTCTCATAGTCTAATGCCGCGTACACACGATCATTTTTCTCATAGTCTAATGCCGCGTACACACGATCATTTTTCTCATAGTCTAATGCCGCGTACACACGATCATTTTTCTCATAGTCTAATGCCGCGTACACACGATCATTTTTCTCATAGTCTAATGCCGCGTACACACGATCATTTTTCTCATAGTCTAATGCCGCGTACACACGATCATTTTTCTCATAATCTAATGCCGCGTACACACGATCATTTTTCGGCATGAAAAAAACAACGTTTTAAAAAAAATGCAATTTAAAGGAGTTGTAAAGGAAAAAAAAGTTTTGCCTAAAATTAATGTCTGCAAGGTAGACAGACAGAATAGTGTAATGATTTTGTTAAAAAAACGAGTAAATACCTATTAAATTCCTTCATCTACATCACCTCCGGCATTCTAGTTTCTGTTCTCTCATTCACTTCCTGGTTTGCGGCGCTCGTTCATGTAATAACTACACTTCCCAGTATGCATTGCGGCACGCCCAGTAATTCACACCTCCTTGAAGTCTCTAACACGTAGAGAGCGTCCTGCCGCACAGATGTAGTTCCCAGGAGGGGGCGAGCACGTTACTGACCACCGCAGTAAAGCCTCCCTTCACGGTGGTGAGTAACAATCAGACAAGCAGGAAGTGAACAGAACAGAGAAGAAATGGAGCAACTTCTGAGCAAAAACGAACAATGAGGAAGTGAAAAGAGGAATGTCTGCAGGTAAAGGGTGCTTATTATAAAAAAAAAAAATCCTTTACAACCCCTTTAAAATGATGGTGGAGACAATTGAGAGACTTACTATACAGCCTCAAGGCCAGGTCCAGTTTCTGCCAAGGCATTGTTGGGACATAGTCCCTGTCCTCCCCTATTCTTAAGGCATTATCATTTACCCTTGTTTATTTTTCTTTCCAGTATATTACTTTATAACACTCACTATGAATGGCTGAAATGCCAGGAAACACGTAGAGTGCCACTAGATGCCAACAGTTACCTGTCTCTATTTCATGTTTTTCAATTGATTTATTTTACCATCATGTATATCTGTCATATCTTTTTTTTATTTGTATTGCATGCTATGAGCAGCATATTTAGAGTAAGTCTTGTGACTACCTATGTATTTGATACAAAATATCTGAAATGTATTCAAGATTGTAATAAATCATGTACTGTAACTTCATTTGTATGTTATTATTCCCTTTGGCAATGGTGTTCCCTCACTTAAAGTCCCACACACTCTTCTCTTCTATCTACCAAATCAGGGATGGAGGCCGCCATGTGTTTTATTAGTGTGTGTGTGTGTGTGTGTGTGTGTGTGTGTGTGTGTGTGTGTGTGTGTGTGTGTGTGTGTGTGTGTGTGTGTGTGTGTGTGTGTCAGGTCACATTCATTTACTGTTGAAGAAAGTTTTTTTTTTTTTTTAAACATTTTTTAGATATTTATTATTATAGCAAAAAGTAAAAAATATTGTTTTTTTTTCAAAATTATCGCTCTATTTTTGTTTATAGCGCAAAAAATAAAAACCGCAGAGGTGATCAAATACCACCAAAAGAAAGCTCTACTTGTGGTAAAAAAAAAGTCTGTATTGCAAAAAATAGCCTGGTCATTAAGGGGGTAAATCTTCTGAGGCGGAAGTGGTTAATTTAGGCCAATATGTATCCTGCTACATGAAAAAAAAAAAACGATATATATAAACTAGTGCTGTCAAACGATTAAAATTTTTAATCGCGATTAATCGCATTAATGTCATAGTTAACTCACGATTAATCTATCTAATTTATGACAAATTTCCCCACAAATATCGCACAATTCTGCAAGTGATTATAATTTATGATCGCTGTTTTCTAGCTGATCTAAAACCATTTTTGACATAAAGGGACACTTTTGGACAATCTACAGTTTTCAGGCAGAAAGAATAGTTTTTATTTTATAAAAGTACATGTAGGACACTGGGCAGACCACTAGGGACAAGGGAGGTGTGTATTTTTTACATACAGTACTGTAATCTATAAGATTACAGTATACTGTGTGTATTGTGTTTGTTTACTTTTTTGAATTTGGCGCCGTTCTCCGCTCCCGTGCGTCGTAACGTCGCAGGGAACGGAGATCGGCGGCACACAGACACTGTGAATCGAGCGAGGAGGACCCGCCCTGAGCGAGGAGGACCCGCCGAGCGAGGAGGACCCGCTCGATCACACAGCGGGGTGGCATCGCCGATCACACAGCGGGGTGGCATCGCTGGATCCAGGGACAAGGTGAGTAACTTGCCTGTGAATCCAGCGAGAAGGTAAGCCGCGCCGCTGCACACTCTGCACGTCCACCCCGAGCGCTCCCGCGTTAATCGCGCGATAAAAATATTGACGGCGTTAACATGGGTTTGCGTTAACGCCGTTAATATCGCGTTTAACGCACAGCCCTAATATAAACATTTTTTAAATTATAATTTTTTTAAGTATATCGAGAAAACAAAAAGTAAAAGACATTCAGGGAATATAAGCGCAATGTTCACAAAGATCACTTTTTAAACATTATGAAATAATCATGAGCATACCTACCTTGAATGACATGGGTTTGATGAATGTAGTATTACTGCTGGGACATTATAGCGCTTAAAAACGTGGACATAAATCATAAGTAAAAAAACAATATTTTTTACTTTCCGTTATAAAACATATCCAATAATAAAAAAAATTATGTTCTTCATAAATTTAGGCCAATACATTTTTGAAAAAAAAAAATCCCAATAAGCATATATTGATTGGTTTAGGCGAACGTTATAGCGTATACAAATTATGGGATATATTTATGGAACTTTTTTTTTAGTTATGGCGGCGATCAGCGACTTATAGCAGGACTGCGATATTGCAGCAGACATTCTGACAGTTTTGACACTTTACGGGAACCAGTGACACTAATACCGTGATCAATGCTAAAAATATGCACTGTCGCTGTACTAATGACACTGGCTGGGAAGGGGTTAACATCGAGGGTGATCAATGGGTTAACTGTGGGCCCATCAAGTGTTTGTGTGTTAACTATGTGCTGTTTTTACTAGGGGAAGTAAAGATTATAGTCCCTGTTTTGCAGGAACACAGAATTCATTCCTTCCCCCCTGTCAGAACTGAGATATGCCTTGTTTACATAGACATATCTCAGTCAGGGGCGGACTGACCATCGAGTCACTCGGGCACTGCCTGAGGGCCCCATGCCACTAGGGGGCCCCATCAGGGTTGCCAGGCTCAGTAAAACCAGGGACAGTATGTAAAAATCTTTGTTTTTTTTTTACATCTGTCCCTGATATGTCCGAAACCGACACGCTTTTGATGTGAAAATCCCAAGATTTTAGCTGCCCCGCCTCTGCACTGCCTCCTGGCGTGGTGGCCATCTGTAAGCCCAGGGGCCCCATAATCTTCTATTGCCCGGGGGCCCCATGAGTTGTCAGTCCGCCCCTGAGCTCAGTTCTCTTTGTATGGCGGACGATCAGTGGGTGCCGGAGGACATCGAGTGCCTGGCACCAACAGATCGGCTTCTGCTGTGAATTATCTATGGGATGGACGGCAAGCAGTTAAGCTATAACGGCAGCCAGATGGGGTTGTACAAATGCCGCAGCATTGCATTCCACAAGTTTGCAGCCCAGTTGTGTAGTCTTTACACATTTGAAACAGGCGGTGAGGAGGCGATATGCCAGCTTTTTCTTTGTTGTCTTGGGCAATACAACTCAGACTGTACTACTGCCTCGCTGTGGATATTGCTGCTGCAGTTCTGTTAGACGCTATTGGTTTTGAATCTCCTCCCCCCTCCATACTCAGCCATTCACAAAGGGCAAGTCCGCAGGCAGAATTTTTGGAAAATGGCGAGAAGGCAACTGAGTGGAGGGGGGGAGTGAAGACACAACACTAGCTGGCCATACCGATATAGACCTATGAGGCCTCGTACAGACGACCCAACATGTCCGATGGGATCATTTGGTCTGATGGCTGTACACACCATCAGACCAAATTCCACGCAGACAGAATACGCGGTGACGACGATGACGCGGTGACGTGGGCGAACCCGAAAGTTCAATGCTTCCACGCATGCGTCAATTCACTTTGACGCGATGCGCGGGTTCTCGGGCCAGCGGACATGTCCAATGAGTCGTACTGACCATCGGACATGTCTGGCGGACAGGCTTCCAGCGGACATGTTTCTTAGCATGCTAAGAAACAGATGTCCGCTGGAAACCTGAACGGTCGGCTGGAAAATTGTCCGGTCGGCCCTACACATGACCGAACATGTCTGCTGAAACTGGTCCGACGGACCAGTTTCAGCGGGCATGTTCGGTTGTGTGTACGAGGCCTTAGAGTCCTCCTTTTACACTAACAGCACAGATGAAGAAATCCCCTACTGGCTGTCAAAATGTCTAAAACAGCGGCTGCATCTAACTGGATGCAGCCACTGTTCGACCCAACAATTTTTCAGCTGGCTCCTTCACGTTTTCAATGGAGGGATCTCGAGCAGGAGGTGGCTGACAGGGCCACCCACTGAAAAAATGTGTACATTGCATAGCCAGCTGAACTGCAGCAGTGATCTCTTCAGCAAGCCGGTTGTATAGTGGGAACTATCCTATCTAGGACAAGAAAAAGGCGTTCATACTGTAAAAACAAAAACACAGTGAAATGATTGTGCCTGGAGTTAGGCTGCATTCACACTATAACGCGGCATATTTTGTCGCGACAAATTGCGCCGTATTGTACCGCAATTTGCCGCGACAAAACGGGTCTTTTTTTTTTTTTTACAACACATTGTTGTCTATGCCGAACGCCGAAAGCCGCCTGAAAAAAAGGGTCCGGGACTTGTTTTCAGGCGGCAGGCGTACAGCGTTTCGGCGTGAGATGTGAACCATCTCCATAGACAAGAATGTAAAATCACCCCTCCAGCGGCACGAGCTTCGGGCGTAAATACGCGAAGGTGTGAATGCAGCCTTAGACTTTAAGGGCCAGGTTCATGAAGACTTACGACGGGCGTATCAATAGATACGCCGTCGTAAGTCCGAATCCCCGCCGTCGTTTATTTAAGCGTATTTTCAAACTGAGATACGCTTAAATGTTGCTAAGATACGACCGGCGTAAGTCTCCTATGCCGTCGTATCTTAGCTGCATATTTACGCTGGCCGCTAGGGGCGTGTACGGTGATTTACGCCTAGAATATGTAAATCAGCGAGATACGCCTATTCACGAACGTACGCCCGGCCATCGCAATAAAGATACGCCCTTTACATAAGGCGTTTTCAGGCGTAAAGATAAACCACCAAAAAGATGGCGCAGCCAATGTTAAGTATGGACGTCGGAACCGCGTCAAATTTTTCACGTTTTACGTTGTTTGCGTAAGTCGTCCGTGAATGGGGCTGGGCGCAAGTTACGTTCACGTGGAAACCAATGAGTCTTTGCGGCTTAATTTGGAGCATGCGCACTGGGATACGTCCACGGACGGCGCATGCGCCGTTCGTTAGAAACGTCAAATACGTGGGGTCACGAGTATTTAGCATAGAACACGCCCCCAACCAGCCTATTTTGAATTACGCGGGCTTACGCCGGCCCAGTTACACTACGCCACCGTAAGTTAGAGTGAATACAGGACCTGCCGCTCTAACTTACGGAGGCGTAGTGTATCTGAGATACGCTACGCCCGCCTATAGATAGACACATCTCTGTGAATCTAGCCCTAAATCTATTAAACACTGAAGGAAATAGATCAGAAAAAAAAGACATTTAAAATATATGCCCAAGCTAAATGGGTGTGATTTCAGAGGATACCATAATTAGTCTTATTGCAAAACATTGGCGCATAGCAAGGTTGCAGGGTGTGGGTGGAAATCAGTTCTCACAGGAGATAATTGGGCATGAATGAATCTTTCATACTTCACCTCACCTGTCCATCCCATTTTAAAATATGGAATTTAACCAAATAATCTGCCAGACATGTGATTACTGAGGGAAGCTAAAAGTGCTTGTTGAATTGGCCCTAATGGTTTTTGAATGGACATGTATCAGTATCATAAACATGTATTATCACTATGAAGCAGCAGCCATATTCTTGTGTTTGTTTTTACATTTATTACAGAGGCAGCATCAGCCAAAGGTACATAATATTGCAATACATTTTTTATTAAAGTGGTCATAAACCCAAAAGCAAACATTTGCCTTTAATACAGTTAACTTATTCTTAAATGCGATGGCTACATTAGGCTCGGTTCGCATTAGATGCATTTTTAACCACTTCCATACCGCGCCTATTCTGGCACTTCTCTCTGTAAAAATCATAATTTTTTTACTAGAAAATTACTCAGAAACCCCAAAACATTAAATATTTTTTTTTTTAGCAGACACCCTAGGGAATAAAGTGGCGGTCGTTGCAACTTTTTATCTCGCACGGTATTTGCGCAATAATTTTTCAAACGCCTTTTTTTTGGAAAAAAAATAATAAAAAAACAGTAAAGTTAGCCCAATTTTTTTGTATAATGTGAAAGATGATGTCACGCCGAGTAAATAGATACCTAACTTGTCACGCTTTAAAATTGTGCACACTCATGGAATGGCGCCAAACTTCAGTACTTAAAAATCTCCAAAGACGACACTTTAATTTTTTTTACAGGTTACCAGTTTAGAGTTACAGAGGAGGTCTAGTGCTAGAATTATTGCTCTCGCTCTAACGCACGTGGCTATACCTCACATGTGAGGTTTGAACGGCGTTTACATATGTGGGCTGTACTTACGTGCGCGTTCGCTTCTGAACGCAAGCTATTCGAGACAGGGGCGTTTTACAATTTTTTTTATATATTTTTTTATTTTACTTAATTCTTTTTATTTTTGCACTTCTTTTTTTTTATATATTTTTTTTTTGATCACTTTTATTCCTATTACAAGGAATATAAACATTCCTTGTAATAGGAATAGTGTGTGACAGGTCCTCTTTATGGAGAGATGCGGGGTCAATAAGACCCCACATCTCTCCTCCAGGCTGGAAAGCATGAGATCAGGAAAAAAAAATCACCGATCTCATGCTTTCAGCCGCGTTTGCAGCTTTGTTTACTTCTGGGTACCCGGGCGTGACGTCATAATGTCGCACCCGGGCCTCCGACGGTCATAGAGATGACTGTTGACCATCTGGCAAAGTCGCATTACAAGTCGTACCCCATGATTTCCAATGAGTGCCATTCATATTTGTGCAACTTCAAGCCGTACCGACTTCAAAGTAGTCCCTGTACTACTTTGGTCCAACTTTGATGCGAGTTAAGGTCTATAGACCTCAAGTTTAGAGGCACTCCCTGAAATCGTGGTAAAATCGCGGCAAAGTCACGGTAGTGTGAAAGGGGTCTAAGTCTGATGTTTTCAACAGAACAAACTGTCCTGCAGATGTAGCAGTTAAAGGGCTGAGACAAATACCTGTCACACCGACAGGGGTGCTTACAATGATCAGCTTTTATTTACTTATGTAAAATCCAAAATGAAAAAAAAAAAAAAAACTGTTGCTGTAGGTGCTTGTATAACTGCTGCTTGAGTTGGAGTTTGGCTTCAGTTTGTTTATGTATCTAAATCTACCAGTACATATAACATCTCCCCCAGGCTATGAATGCTGCTGTCCACAGGCTTCACTTTAATATAGGAGATGTGTTGATGTCCAGATCACCAGGTGAAAACATTTTGGGGACCAGTGACACCAACACAGTGATCAGTGCTTAAAAAAATGCACTGTCACTGTATAAATGACACTGGCAGGGAAGGGGTAATCACAGGGTTAAAGGGGTTGTAAAGGTAAATGTTTTTCCACCCTAATGCATCCTATGCATCAAGGTAAAAAAACATCCGACAGATGTAAACTAATGACAACTAATGACAAACTGAACACAGTCATGAACCAGTATTTGCATTATTGTGACCTCTCTCTATGCCAGCATCTCTGTCCAGGAACTTCATACTGACCCTGAATATTAACTAAACAAAGAAGATCCTTGTTGAGAGAAAAGTAGATCATGTATTATAAACATGTAAAGCGCTGCGTAAATTGATGGCGCTAAATAAGTACCTGTAGTAATAATAATAATAATAATAATAATAATAATAATAATAATAAATAAATAAGGCAATTCTAGGGGAAGTAACGTGACAACAAATATTTACCTTTAGCATGCATGCACTTATCAATAAAAAATTATCTTTTTTAACCACTTGCCGCCCGCCAATGACATATTGACGTCGGCAAAGTGGTTGTAGAATCCTGACCGGACATCATATGACGTCCTCGGGATTCTGAGCCGCTGCGCGCCCCCGGGGGCGCGCATCGCGGCGATCGTTGTTGCGGGGTGTCAGTCAGACACCCCGCAACACCGATCTCGGTAAAGAGTCTCTCACGGAGACTCTTTACCACGTGATCAGCCGTGTCGAATCACGGCTGATCACGATGTAAACAGGAAGAGCCGTTGATGGCTCTTCCTCACTCGTGTCTGACGGACGCGAGTATAGGAGAGCTGATCTGCGGCTCTCCTGACAGGGGGGGGGGGGTGTCGCACTGATTGTTTATCAGCGCAGCCCCCCCTCGGATCGCCACATGGACCACCAGGGAAGCCCACCCTGGACCACCAGGGAAGGGCAGGAGGAAAAAAAACGGGGCAAAAAAAAAGTCTAAGAAAAAAAAAAAAAGTTTGAAAAAAAAAAAAAAAGTTTGAAACAAAAAAAAAAATAAGTCTGGAAAAAAAATAAAGATGCCAATCAGTGCCCACAAATGGGCACTGACTGGCAACAAAAGGAAAACAGTGCCGCCCCACAGTGTCCATCAGTGCCGCCCCACAGTGTCCATCAGTGCCGCCCCACAGTGCCCATCAGTGCCACCCCACAGTGCCCATCAGTGCCACCCCACAGTGCCCATCTGTGCCACCCCACAGTGCCCATCAGTGCCGCCCATGAGTGCCCATCAGTGCCACCCATGAGTGCCCATCAGTGCCGCCCATGTGCCCATCAGTGCCGCCTATGTGTGCCCATCAGTGCCGCCCATGTGCCCATCAGTGCCGCCTATGAGTGCCCATCAGTGCCGCATATCAGCGCCCATCAGTGCCGCATACCAGCGCCGCCAATCAGTACCACCTCATCTGTGCCCGTCAGTACTACCTCATCGATGTCCATCAGTGCCATCTCATCTGTGCCCATCAGTGCCGCCATAACAGTGCCCATAATTGAAAGAGAAAACTTACTTATTTACAAAAAAATTTACAGAAAAAAATAAAAACGTAATTTTTTTTCAAAATTTCCAGTCTTTTTTTAGTTGTTGCGCAAAAAAAAAAAATCGCAGAGGTGATCAAATACCACCAAAAGAAAGCTCTATTTGTGGGGAAAAAAGGACGCCGATTTTGTTTGGGTACAGTGTAGCACGATCGCGCAATTGCCATTCAAAGTGCGACAGTGCTGAAAGCTGAAAATTGGCTTGGGCGGGAAGGTGTATACGTGCCCTGTATGGAAGTGGTTAAAGAGAGGGAGGTGCAGAGCAGAGCAAAAAGGGGGAGGTTAAAACATGATACCAGACCAGGGGATCAATTCACTAATGGTTCTTGTGTGCAACATTTGTGCTTTTTTTTTATATATATTAAAATTCTAGAAAGTAAGAATATAATAAAGTAAAATATAAAATTTGCTGTAAATATCACAGATTTGGTAAACGCCACCACAACTTTGCAATAAAACATTTTAAGAAAAGTAAATTCACAAAAAAAAGTAAAAAAAAAACGCATTCGATATTTTCAGAATATACAAAATAACAAGAAGTGGAATGCTGTCAGATAGGGAATGCAGACAGCAATAGAAACACAAATTTACAACAAGCCACAATTTGCCTCTGCAGAAAAAAATCATTTTCAAAATTTCAAACCCTGCCTCCTGAAACCTCTCCTCTCAGCACCTCTGTAGGCAGAAGGCAGGCTTTGTGAATTGTGTGACACAGTAGTATTTACTCACAGACAGTGGTGGCTGGTGCTCCATTTTTTTGGGGGGGGGGGGGATATGTAGATAAATAGACAAACATGTAGATAGATATGTAGAAAAATATGTAAATAGATAGATAGATAAGCTAGATAGACAGACAGATAGATAAATAGATAGGTAGACATGCAGATAGATAGATAGACAAACATGTAGCTTGCATATCTATCTACATATTTATATATCTATCTATCTACATGTTTGTCTGTCTATCTATCTATCTGCATTTCTATTTATCTATCTATCTACCTATATATTTGCATATCTATCTACATATCTATATATCTAATAGATAGATAGATAGATAGATAGATAGATAGATAGATAGATAGATAGATAGATAGATAGATAGATAGATAGACATGTAGATAGATAGATAGATAGATAGATAGGTAGACAGATAGATAGATATGTAGATAAAGAGATAGACAAACATGTAGATAGATATGTAGATAGATATGCAAATAGATAGGTAGATAGATATATAAGATATATCTACATATTTATCTATCTACATGTTTGTCTATCTATCTATCTATCTATCTATCTATCTATCTATCTATCTATATATCTATCTATATATCTATCTGCATGTCTTTTTATCTATTTATATATTTGCATATCTATCTACATATTTATATATTTAATAGATAGGTATGTAGATAGATAGACAAACATGTAGATAGATATATAAGATAGATAGGTAGACAGGTAGGTAGATAGATAGATAGATAGATAGATAGATAGATAGATAGATAGATAGATAGATAGATATGCAAATAGATAGGTAGATAGACAGACAGACAGATAGATAAATAGGCATGCAGATAGATAGACAGGTGAACAGATAGATAGACATGTAAATAGATAGATAGATAGATAGATAGACAAACATGTAGATAGATATATAGATAATGTGGTGGATGATTCTAAAATCCCTATTTTCAAATTAGGCTAATTCTTTTTATTATTAAAATCACTAAAATGTTTCTCTTTCCTATATACCTTATCCTGTTTATTTGTTTTTTCACTCAGATCTCCTGAAAGCATGGACTCTTTATGACACGTGGATTTCCAAGAAGAACATGGAATAGGAAACCATCCCTATATGAACTGACCAATGAGGGCTTCATGCCAAAGACAAGCCACACATGGGGAGGGTAAACTGGGAGTAAAATGTATGATGTGATGTGATTCTGTGGTTTTAATAAAAGAGCCAGCAGGCTCTAGTCACTTCCTGTTGGGACTGAGATGAGAAAAGGTGAGGATGTGAAATCTCTCTCTGGTTTGCATGCTCTCACCTTATTAATTGGAAATCAAACGGCAGAATGGGTAATCCTGAGGTTGTATCAGGGCCTCATCCACATCAATATGTAGATAGATATGCAAATAGATAGGTAGATAGATATATAAGCACTAAAAAAAACCCCACAAATGGGTCATCTCATAATGCAATCACATGATTGCATAGGCATCATGCTCCCCCATAGTGCACTTGTCCGGCGCCCATACACAGAAAGAACTTTTTTTTTTCTTAAAGAACCATTTTAAAACATTTTTTTTTAAAGGACCTTTAAAAAAATATATATATATATATTTTTTAGTAACTAGCACTGGGGGGGCAGCACCCATGCGCCCCCTATAGACGGGCCGCCACTGCTCACAGAGCATGGTGATTACGTGTCACAAAATTCAAGGAAGTAAATGTGTGGGGATCTTCATAAAGTATGATCACAATCTTTGAGATTCAGATTAAAGTGGTTGTAATTGACAAACATTAAATATTTAATATAGTGTGTACTTGTCCCAATCCAGAGCACCAAGTGTCATTTCTGTCTGCTGCTTCCTTCCTCTGCTATCAGAATTAATCACTTATGACAAGTTTTCCTGACACAAAGAGAAAAATGGTGACGAGAAGGGCTCTCCAGCTGATTGACAGCCTCAGCTCTGTTCCTGTGTGCTGTGTGAAGGGGGTGTGTCCCTTCCCCCCCCAATCAGCTCTCAGAGCTCTTCTCAGTGATGTAAGTTCAGCTCTCAGCCCCTTGTTTTTCAGAGCTGAGAGATCCTGTGTAAATTCTGCACTTTGGATGAATGTAGGGGAAATACGCCTGCAGATAAATGGGTACACCTTATGTAGAAGGATTTTCACCTGGGGCCAGTCACTTCACTGGGTATATGTAAGGGTTTACAACAGGCATACTCAACCTGGGGCTCTGCAGCTGTTGCGGAACTACAAGTCACATGAAGCATTGCAAGGCTGACAGATACAAGTATGACTCTCAAAGGCATGATGGGATTTGTAGTTCTGCAACAGCTGGAGGGCCACAGGTTAAGCACCAATGGTTTACAACCACTTTAATAGGAGTAGGCTAGAAATAACGGAGATACATTGTGGAAATGAATACGAGGGGGTGCTGCTAAATATTGAGTCTTACCCAGAATTTTTTTTAGCTAGGAAGCTTTAAATTGCAGTCGACATGTTTCGCCAAATTTGTTACACAGCTTCTTCAGGAGTATATGCATCAATCTAAAAAGCAGTAGAAAATTCATAAGAAATTTGTACTGATTTTACATGATCAAACTCTTTTTATAAAACAATAGATACCAAATTATTTTAGACAAAATTCAGTTAAAACAAATTATTTCAATTTGTTGCATCCAGCAGAACATTGGGTAATTCCTGATTATATATGTATTTTTGCATACCTGTAATTATTTGATGATAATTGATACCCATACAGTAGCTGTCCAGATTTTAACTGTATGGGTATCAATTATCCTCAAATAATAACAGGTATGCAAAAATAAATATATATAACGATCATGAATTAGACATGTTCTGCTGGTTGCAACAAATTGAAATACTTTGCTTATAATTGAATTTTGTATAAAATAATTAAATAATTATGTATGTGTTATTTTGTAAAAAGAGTTTGATTATGTAAAATCAGTACAAATTTCTTACGAATTTTCTACTGCTTTTTAGATTGATGCATATACTCCTGAAGAAGCTGTGTAACAAATTTGGCGAAACATGTCGACTGCAATTTAAAGCTTCCTAGCTAAAAAAGAATTCCGGGTAAGACTCAATACTTAGCAGCACCCCCTTGTATTCATTTCCACAATGTATCTCCGTTATTTCTAACCTACTCCTTTTAAAGTGGTTGTAAACCATTGGTGCTCACAGACCTGTGGCCCTCCAGCTGTTGCAGAACTACAAGTCCCATCATGCCTTTGAGAGTCATGCTTGTATCTGTCAGCCTTGCAATGCTTCATGTGACTTGTTTCTCCAAGTTCCTGTTTCTACAAGAAAAAGGTGCGAACAGTTATATGCAACAGTTAAACTTTGGGTTGCCAATTTAAAAACTGCCCATTTCGGTGTTGAAAGTGAGAAACCCAGTGGAAGGCCTGTTTCTGTCTCTGTGCCTGCAAATATGAAAGCCACCCATGACATGATCACGGAGGACCGCCGAAAATCAGCCAAAAGTATTGCTACATATCTGGGAATATCACGTGAGAGACTTGGTGCCATTATCCACAACGACTTGGAAATGAGAAAGCTTGCAGCAAAGTGGATCCCAAAACTTTTGACAACCGAACAAAAGAGGACAACACCTCGTCACACACTTCAGATGAAACAATGGCAAAACTGTCCTCCTTAGGCTTTCTTAATGCCCCATCCACCCTATTCGCCTGACCTGGCTCCTTCTGACTATCATCTGTTCCCCAATCTCAAAATACACCTAAAGGGACAATGATTTGGGAGTGTTCCAGAGGCAACGTATGCGGCAAATGAGTGCTTACACCAGCGAAATAATTATTTGCAGGGACATAAAGTGATTGTAAAGTCTATTTTTTTTTTTAATAACAAACATGTTGGGGTAAATCCACGTACCTCCGCTGCGCCCGGCGCAGATGTGAGATACGCTACGCCGCTGTAACTTACCTGGCTTTGGTTTGAATCCTCAATGAATTTGCGCCGTAAGTTACGGCGGCGTAGTGTATCTCTCGCAGCGGATTTCAAATTGGGCGGGTAGGGGGCGTGTTTCATTTAAATGAAGTGCGTCCCCGCGCCGAACGAACTGCGCATGCGCAATCCCTAAAATTTCCCACCGTGCATTACGCTAAATGACATTGCAAGGACGTCATTGTTTTCAACGTGAACGTAAATGGCGTCCAGCCCCATTCACGGACGACTTACGCAAACGACGTCAAATTTTCAAAATTAGACGCGGGAACGACGGCCATACTCAACATTGAGTACGCCACCAGATAGCAGCTTTAACTATACGCCGGAAAAAGCCGAACGGAAACAACGTAAAAAAATGCGACGGCCGCTCGTACGTTCGTGGATCGTCGGAAATAGCTAATTTGCATACTCGACGCGGATTACGACGTTAACGCCACTTAGCGGACGCCGAAAAATTGCATCTAAGATCCGGCGGCGTACGAAGACGTACGCATGTCGGATCTAACACAGATGCCGTCGTATCTTGTTTTGGGGATACCAAAACAAAGATACGACACGCAAAATTTGAAATTACGCGGCGTATCAAGAGATACGCCGCGTAATTTCTTTGAGGATCTGCCCCGTTATATTTACCTCTTCTGTGCAGTTGGTTTTGCACAGAGCAGCCCCGATACTCCTTTTCTTGGGTCCCACTTTGCTGTTCCAAGCCTCTCCTTCCTATCGAGTGCCCCACAGCCAGCAGCTTCCTATGGGGGCACTAGAGCCGAGTGACAGCTTTGTGTGTCCATTCAGACACAAAGCTCTGACCTGGCCCCACCCCCTCTCTCCCCTGATTGGCTGACTGCCTTTGATAGACAGCTGCGAGAGCCAATGGAGCCGCCGCTGTGTCTCAGCCAATCAAGAGGAGGGTCTTAGACATTCGTGGTGGCTTAGATATTCGTGGACATCGCTGGAGAGAGATGGGACTCAGGTAATCAATTAGGGGGTGCTGGGGAGGCTGCTACACACAGAAGTTTTTTTTATCTGAATGCATAGAAAGGGGGAATACAATATTATTATTATTATTATTAGAGGTCGACCAATATGGGTTTTTCTCTGGCCGCTGCCGATATTTTCTAAATTGCGGCGGCCGATGGACAATTTTTTTTTTTCCCCCCGATATGTTAGGCCGATTAAAAAAAAAAATCCCCATCATCTCATAAAATCTATCAGTTAGACCCCTTTCACGCTAGGGCGTTTTTCAAGCGGTTTTGGGCTAAAATAATTTCCCCACAAAAAATAATTTCCCCTTTAAGACCATTGGGCAGAAGTGATGTTTGATGTCGCTTCCGTCATTGAATGTTATGGAGCCGAGTGGGGGTCATCCTTCCCTCACTCTCCGCTGCTACCAGCCGCTCCGGTGAGCGGCGGAGACGACCGGAGCACGGCAGGAGGGAAGGGCCACCTCTCCTGCCATCGATAAAAGTGATCTTGCGGTGAATCTGCCACTGAGACCACTTTTACCTGAAAGTGGACCGCCCGCCATTGAAGAAAATATCGGGGGTTATGCCAGCTATCTGCTGCCATAACCCCGGTATTCTATGTCAAAGTACCAACTTACAATGACGGCGGTTTGCAGAAAGTAGTTAAAGAGGAAGTAAACTTCCTCTGCTGACATTTAAACCTATGGTGTACATATTTCCTAAATATGCGCCCTTTAGGAGATAATTACATTACATGCAGCCAGTGACATCACTGGCACATGCGCTCTGAAGTAATGACCACAGGTGCCGTTCCTTCCAAGCCCTGTGCCGCATGCTCCGGCCAATCACAGAGCCGGAGCCCGTGAACCCGGAAGCAAGACTGGTGAAAATGGAAACGGCTGCAGCACTGACATTGCGGCGCTGGAACATCTTTGTTTTAAAATAACTTGAAAAAAAAACGACGTTTTAAAAAAATGTCATTTAAAATGTGTGGGCTTCACATAATTTTTCGGGTTCTGAAAAACGACACATTTTTTTTTCGAACATGCTGCATTTTTTAACTACGTTTTAACCACTTAAGGACCTTGGCTGTTTTTCAGATTTGGTGTTTACAAGATTAAAATAGTTTTTTTGCGAGAAAATTACTTAAAACCTCCAAACATTATATATATATTTTTTTCTAACATCCTAGAGAATAAAATGGCGGTCATTGCAATACGTTTTGTCACACCGTATTTGCGCTGCGGTCTTACAAGCGCACTTTTTTTTGGGAAAAAACTTTTTTTATTAAAAAATAAGACAACAGTAAAGTTAGCCCAACTTTTTTTTATATTGTGAAAGATAATGTTACGCCGAGTAAAATGATACCCAACATGTCACGCTTCAAAATTGCGCCCGCTCGTGGAATGGCGTCAAACTTTTAACCTTAAAAATCTCCATAGGCGACGTTTAAAAAATTCTATAGGTTGCATCTTTTGAGTTACAGAGGATGTCGAGGGCTAGAATTATTGCTCTCGCTCTAACGATCGTGGGGATACCTCACGTGTGGTTTGAACACCGTTTTCAAATGTGGGCGCTACTCACGTATGCGTTCGCTTCTGCGCGCAAGCTCGTCGGGACGGGGTGCTTTAAAACAATTATTTTTTTGTTTTCTGATTTATTTTTATTTATTTTATGAATTTTTACAGAAAAATAAAAATGGGTCACTTTTATTCCTATTACAAGGAATGTAAACATCCCTTGTAATAGAAAAAAGCATGACAGGTCCTCTTAAATATGAGATCTAGGGTCAAAAAGACCTCAGATCTCATATTTAGACTTATATGCAAAAAAAAAAAAATATTGCTTTAAGAAGCATGGGCGGAAGTGACGTTTTGACGTCACTTCCGCCCTGCTATGCTATGGGGACGGGTGGGGGCCATCTTGCCCTCACTCGTATCCCAGCCGAGGAGAGGAAAGGACCAGCCTCTCCCGCCGCCGATAACGGTGATCTTGTGGCAAAATCCGCAGCGGAGACCACCGTTATCGTTTACAGGACCGCTCAAAGAAAAGATGGATATCTCGGTTGTGGCAGCAGCTGCTGCTGTTACCGAGATATCCATCTTTAAAATACCGACGTATATTTACATGAGCGGGTCCTTAAGTGGTTAAACAATGTTGTTTTTCGGGTTGTAAAAAATGATCGTGTGTGGGCTAAAACAACGTTAAAAACCCGCGCATGCTCAGAAGCAAGTTATGAGACGGTAGCGCTCGTTCTGGTAAAACTAGCATTCGTAATGGAGTAAGCACATTCATCACGCTGTAACAGACAGAAAAGCGGGAATCGTCTTTAACTATCACCGAATCAGCTAAAGCAGCTCCAAGGGTGGCGTCATCCGCATGGAACTTCCCTTATATAGTGCCGTCGTTCGTGTTGTATGTCACCGCGCTTTGCTAGATCATTTTTTTAAAACGATGGTGTGTGGGCAACGTCGTTCTAATGATGAAGTTGGAAAAACTTTGTTTTTTTTCATGCCGAAAAATCGTCTTTAAAAACGTTTTTATTTAAAAGGGCCACACCAACTCAATGTATGTAAGTGGAGACAACTTGTCAACTTTAAAGGGGTTGTAAAGGTAAATGTTTTTTCACCTTAATGCATCCTATGCATTAAGGTGAAAAAACATCCGATGGGACCGCCCGCCCCCCCCCCCCCCGAGCCCCCGTTTTACTTACCTGACCGTTCGAAATTCCCGGGCGTGTCCATGTGATGTTCTTGGGTTCCCAGCCTGGCCGTTGATTGGCTAGGCTGGGCGGATTGATAGCAGCGCAGCCATTGGCTGGCGCTGCTGTCAATCACAGCGGATGATGCGGCACGCTGGGGGGCGGGGTCGAGTGATACAGTCGGAGGCTATGTCCGCCGCTGTATCACGGGAACGCGCTCGCAAAAGCTTTCCACCATGCGAGCTCGTTAGCATGAAGGTGGAAAGCTTTTGCGAGGAGGAGCCGAGACAGCCGCCGAGGGACCCCAGAAGACACGGATCAGGGCCACTCTGTGCAAAACGAGCTGCACAGCGGAGGTAAGTATAACATGTTTGTTATTTAAAAAAAAAAAAAATTTTACTTTAGTAACGCTTTAATGTATATCAATGAATGACATTGTAATGTTCATATTTCACTTTATTTATTATGTATTTTATGACATTTCTTTAGAATACATAATATTATTGCTTAAAGAAGAAGGAAGAAGGAAATACGGATATATTCCGAAACGCGTCGGGTGCAAGAACCTCTTAAAACAAATTCTATAAGTATTATGGTGACTTCGATGACATTGTGAAAATGTTTGAGCTAATTTATGCATTGTTATATACATGTGGTTTATACAAAAAAAATTTTAAAGAAAATATTGAATAAATTATTATACTTTATATATGTTTCAAGAAAAATGTGTGCCTTAAAAGTCCACCCAAGGGGATTCTGTTTCTCTTTATCTAATTGGATGAGGCAGATGGAGCGACCATCTCTGTCTCCTCCAATTAGCGAACTCCTTGTATTAATTGAAAAATATAAGGAAGTTCTCTAAGGGCTAATTTACACGAAATGGCTGCAGGAGGGGGCGGCGTGGCGCACGATTCAGCGAATCACACACCCCCCTTTTTTTTTTTTTACACTAAACTTTATTTTAAGTACACTGTATCCATGTCTCTGTACAGCAGCGCAATGCGTCCTGCTGCTGCACAGTGACATGCGATCCTTATTTTAGAGCTGCGCGATTAATCGTTTGGAGATCGCAATCTCGATTCACCTCCCCCCGCGATCTCCAGGCTGGATGTGCAGCAATTTTTTTATCTCTCCACCGGATCCACGGAACCAGCGTGGAACGCAAATGATGGATAAAGGAACTGACGTCAGCTATCAGAGATGCGGCGTGATGCCTGGGCAGTACCACCACGCTTCTCGGCCGGCGGGAAAACGTTACGAAACACATAGCGCAGCGGTAAGTGCGCACTGTGTGTGTGAGTGTGCACCAGCAGGCCAGGCAGGCAGCATGATCCGATCATGACTCCACTCCAGTCTCCAAAACACAGTGAGTTGAGTGAGCTTCCTTGCGTTAAGCAGTAAGTGTGTACAATGTACATTATATCAGGGGTTGACAAAGTTAGGAGCCAGAAAACGCGCCCCGTCCCGACGAGCTTGCGCGCAGGAGCGAACACATACGTGAGCAGCGCCCGCATATGTAAACGGTGTTTAAACCACACATGTGAGGTATCGCCGCTATTGGTAGAGCGAGAGCAATAATTCTAGCCCTAGACCTCCTCTGTAACTCAAAACATGCAACCTGTAGATTTTTTTAAACGTCGCCTATGAAGATTTTAAAGGGTAAAAGTTTGTCGGCATTCCACGAGCGGACGCAATTTTAAAGCGTGACATGTTGGGTGTGAATTTACTCGGCTTAACATTATCTTTCATAATATTAAAAAAAATGGGGATAACTTTACGGTTTTATTTTTTAATTAAAAAAAGTGTATTTTTTTCCCAAAAAAGTGTGCTTGTAAGACCGCTGCGCAAATACGGCGTGACAGAAAGTATTGCAACGATCGCCATTGTATTCTCTAGGGTGTTAGGATAAAACATATATATAATTTTTGGGGGTTCTAATTAGAGGGAAGAAGATGGCAGTGAAAATAGTGAAAAATGACATTAGAATTGCCGTTTAACTTGTAATGCTTAACTTGTAATACCAACGGCCACCACCAGATGGCGCCAGCTTACACATCTGGTGGTAATAACTTGTAATACCAACGGCTCACCACCAGATGGCGCCAGCTTACACATCTGGTGGTAATAACTTGTAATACCAACGGCTCACCACCATATGGAGCCAGCTCCATATGGCCCCCCTTCCAAGCCAAGTCGCCAGGACCCTATTTCTAGTCGCCAAGGCGACCTGGTGCCCGGGATTTGTCGAGCCCTGCATTATATATCATGAACACCAGTGACCACAGTGAGTCAGCTACCCCAGCCAGGCCCAGACCCTGCAGTCATTCTATTAAAGGGGGGCATGTGAGCCGAGGAGTGGACTTAAAATACCGGCAACCACTGTCTCTTATTATGAATATTACCACAGTCAGCTACCCAGAGTCTGGGGTAGCTGACTGTTTTAATATTGAAAATATGGGTAGCTGACTCAGACTGTGTTAATATTCATAATAAGGGACAGTGGTTGCCGGTATTTTAAGTCCACTCCTCACATGCCCCCCTTTAATAGCCTGTCTGACTGTCTGGCTATTAAAGGGGGGCATGTGAGGAGTGGACAACCACTGTCAGTGTCCCCCTTATAATATATTATGAATATTACCACACAGTCTGAGTCAGCTACCCATATTATCAATATTACCAGTCAGCTACCCCAGACCTTGCAGATGACACTGCAGTCAGGCTATTAAAGGGGGGCATGTGATGTGAGCCTGTGAGGAGTGTGGACTTAAAGCGGAGTTCCGGACACAATTTCACTTTTTAAATATAAATACCCCTGTAATACACATGCTTAATGTATTCTAGTAAAGTTAGTCTGTAAACCAAGGTCCGTTTTGTTAGGTTGTTACAGAATTTAGACACTTTATAAAATATAAATTGACTGGGGCCATCTTAAGTGTGGGCATCATGAAGCCAGACTGTATGACTTCCTGGATTTCAGCCTTTCAGATCTCGCACATGCTCAGTGCTGCACAAGCAGTGCAATAGGTTTCAGATCAGGTTTCAGCACCTGTACTGTCCAAGTCACATGATTCTTCGAGACTGGGGAGTGCACAGACTCCTGGAAAGTTACACCCACTACATTCCCAGGAGTCTGTGCGGCGTAGGTTAAGCACCTAGGTGCAGGAAGCGGGAAGATTAACTATTCTGCCTAGCAACAACACTTTGAAGGTATCTAAAAAAAAAAAAAACATTTCTTAAAGGACTAATGACATTTTTTTAAAACTACTGATGTAATGTTATATTTATGGGTGGAACTCCACTTTAAAATACCGGCAACCACTGTCCCTTATAATATATATTATGAATATTACCACAGTCAAATAAAAAAGTTTTTGAGAATCGTGAGAGAATCGTGATCTTCATTCTAACCAAAAGAATCGGGATTCTAATTTTTCCCAGAATCGTGCAGCTCTACCTTTTTGCAATAAAATGTCGGCATTTCTCACAGCTCGCGCAGCTCTGCGCTGTGTTGCAGTGTGAATAGGATGCACAGGGAACCAGTGGCGTATCATCTATGTGTGTAGGGTGTGCGGTGCACACAGGCCCCCAGATTCAGGGGGCCCAGTGCCCTGTCACACTCTACACACATGGAGTAACACAAATTCAATGTGCACAGATACTGCGCCGATGCCCAGTCTATAGATCCGGCCGCTGCCCACAGCCACTGAGGTGCCTGACCAGTGGCGGAGTGATCTGCAGCCTTGTGTGCTGCGCCGGGTCTGGGAGTCGGGACGTATCTTCAGACAAGGGAAAATCTCGCCCACTGCCCCATGCAGTGCGACATGCCGCCCAGACTCCGGAGAGGGGCGGCCAGGAAGACACCATTGTAAGGGGAGAGTAGGGAGGAGTGTATGGCAGCCAAGGAGAGAGTGTCAGGGGGTGGAAGGCTGTGCAGTCTCCTCATGCTGTGTTTGGAGGACTGATGGCAGCCCGCTCTGCTGGGACTTGTAGTGTCCTCGGAGAGATCAATTGTTTTCTGTGTGTCCTTGCAGTGATCAGTATTTTACAATGCGGTAAAACGCCAGTCACCGTACATGTGAATTCAGGCATGTCAGAGGTGCTGAGTAAGTAATGCCCCTCCCCCTTCAGTATACAGACAAGTCACTGGAGCAGCACCGGAAACAGGACAGGGCTAGACTGTATGTAGCACAGACTACTAGTACATTTCTGTATCCCCAGCAGCACTCCAGATGTAAGATATGAAGGACCAGATGTAACGGAGCGAGACCAAATGTACCTTTCAAATCAAAAATGAACTCCTGGAGTTCAGTTTTTAAATTGTCCTTTTACACTTTGTGTCATTGCAAGAAAGAATCAAGCATGAAGGTGAGCACTGACATAATACAAGATTTAACTGCTTATGTAGTCCAGGGGTAAGAGCTTTTTACTTACAGTATCTCACAAAAGTCAGTACACCCCTCACATTTCTGTAAATATTTTATTATCTTTTCATGTGACAACACTGACAAAATGTCACACTTTGCTACAATGTAAAGTAGTGAGTGTACAGCTTGTATAACAGTGTAAATGTGCTGTCCCCTCAAAATAACTCAACACACAGCCATTAATGTCTAAACCGCTGGTAACAAAAGTGAGTACGCCCCTAAGTGAAAATTACCAAGTTGGGCCCAAAGTGTCAATATTTTGTGTGGCCACCATTATTTTCCAGCACTGCCTTAACCCTCTTGGGCATGGAGTTCACCAGAGCCTCACAGGTTGCCACCATGACAACATCACGGAGCTGATGGCCAGTCTGAATATAAGCCTTGTTTCACACTTTGAACCGCATGTGAATCGCACAGAAACTGCAACTGAACGGGCTCAAATCGCATTGCATCGCACCAAAAGCGTGCATACATCTTTTTTGGAGCCACACCGCAACCGGATCGCAACGCTGTTTTGTACCATGTGATAAACGCACTGTGTTTGTGACCCGCATTGGAGGTGCCATTAAATGGGTTGTAAACCAACATGCCTTTACTTACCTTCTCTGTGCAGTTGTTTTACACAGAGCAGCCCCAATCCTCTTCTTCTGGGGTCCCCCGCCGGCACTCCGGGCTCCTCCTTTTCATCAGGTGCCCCCAGGGAAAGTTGCTTTTCATGGGGGCACCCGTGCAGACTTGCTCCCGAGTCCCACTGCTGAGTTCATTGACAGACAGCGGGACATTAGAGTGCTCCAATGTCACTGGATTTGATTGACAGCAGCGGGAGCCAATGGCTGACAGGAGGCTGATAAATAAAGCTTCTACTTTTAGGCCCGATTCACACTAGTGCGGTGCGAATTCCAGCTCTCTTATGTCTGCAAAGAGATAAGAGAACTGTTCAGCAGATCAGCTCCGTTTTAGGTGTGAATTTGGAGACCTGGGAGAGGGGAGGGGGAGGGGGGAAGTGTATTGAGGTGAATGAGAGAAATCCTGAAGAGAAATGAACACATATGCGAATCAGATGCATGCCCATAGAAGATAATGGGCCTGAATTCGCATCTGAGCCGCACCGCAATGCCTAGAAAATTCACAAGTTTTTCCGGCGATGCGCAGTGCGAATGCATCGCACATATGTGAACCAGCCTCATTGAAATCAATTTATTTTATAATGTTATGTGAATTGGATGCGGTTTAAGGCGCAACCAATACGCATAGGTGTGAACCCGGCCTCAGGTGGAACTCCGCTTTAACTTTGTGTTGACCTCCGCAGCGAATCGCATGGGCAGTGCGATCGGAATGCGGTAAACGTGCTACGATCGCGTGGTTTCCGGCACCGCATTATTGCGAACCTAGGCTGTCATTTTATTTTTTTTCGCATACAAGAAACCTTCTGAGCCTAAAAATAAAATCTATTGATCAGGCGTTTGTATTTGCGTTCTGAAAAGCCAAGCGATAGAAGCGGAGATCGTTAGTGTGCAGAACATTCACGTGATGCAGGAATACAAAGTAAACTTTTTTTTTCCGCCACCCTCCAATTAGCACAATTTAGGAAAACGTTGAATTTCTTTTTGGTGAATGAAAGATTTCCGATGGGTAGAAATCCTTCACAGCAGGCGATCCCGCGGCGCCGGCTACATCCCAAGCCAGACAACCTGCACCTAGACTTCCATAGAGAATTGATGTTACCTGGCAATCCAGAGCAGGCATGGTATGCTGGCAGCATCTGGGCCATAGGAGAGCATTAATGAGAGCCATCTCTTCTCATACAGTGCAGGGGGGGGAGGATGTTCTATGCAGCAGCAACCTGTCTGTGTGCTGATCACTCTATGCAACTCCCAGTGTACATGGACCCCTCCTGTCACTAGCCATTAGCATTCCCACTGCAGACAATTCTGCACAAGAACAATGCATCAAGCCATGATCACCTGTGTGTACACTACTACTACCACCCAGCACACACCCAGCACACCATACAAGAACAACAATACCTGCATAGTGATGGACATCATTACTATACAATAATCCTCCCCAGTGTCATCAACAAGCAGCTGTAGGTGATGTGTGCTTGCTGAGGGGGGGGGCTCTACCCATCACATCTGATCAGTATCAAAGCATGTCTCTTACCCTGGATCCTGGGCACAGGGAAGCTGGCATTGACCTTGTAGAGAAATGTATCATCTTCCCACTGTATATGATAATCCAAAGGTAAAGGAGGTGTCACTGATGAGATCCTAGCTGAGGCTTCCCTTCCATGGAGGGCTGGTGATATCCCGGTGCCCTATTAGTGTCTTGTGCTTTTTAGAAGCGTTTCTCCCTGGGCAGGAGTGAGCACAGCAGATGTACACAGGGAAGCGATCGGGCTCATGCCACGCCCCCCCGTGATGCTGCCTGTCACTCGGAGTGGGCGGGGCCATCGCTGCATCTGTCTCCTTAGGCTGCTGTGTGATGGCTGGATCAGCACTCTGCTACTACAAGTCACACTGAGCAACAACTACACAGAGCAAAGTGTCACTACAGTGTTTTATCCTATGAGATCCCCAGGAATGGCAGCAATTACTTTACACTATAGATTCTTTTATGTGCTCTTGTGTTGAGCCTGCGTTGGTCTGTATCAGAGACAGTGGCCCAGATTCAGGTAGGGGCGCGCACTGATACGGCGGCGCAGCGTATCGTTTTTACGCTACGCCTCCGTAAATTACTGGAGCTACGCTGCATTCACGGAGCATTTGCTCCGTAATTTGCGGCGGCGTATCGTAAAAGGGCCCGGCGTAAGCGCGCGTAATTTAAATGATCCCGTAGGGGGCGTGGATCATTTAAATTAGGCGCGTTCCCGCGCCAAACGTACTGCACATGCTCCGTCGGGAAAATTTCCCGACGTGCATTGCGGTAAATGACGTCGCAAGGACGTCATTGGCTTCGACGTGAACGTAAATGGCGTCCAGCGCCATTCACGATTCACTTACGCAAACGACGTAATTTTAAAAAATTGCGACGCGGGAACGACGGGTATACTTACATTGGCTGCCCCTGCTAATAGCAGGAGCAGCCTTACGCAGAACCCGACGAACGTAAACGACGTAAAATGCGTACGCAGGGCGCGCGTAGGGTTGTGAATCGGCGTGAGTATGCAATTTGCATACTCTACGCTGACCACTACGGAACGCCACCTAGCGGCCATCGTAAGAATGCAGCCTACGATACGACGGCATAAGAGCCTTATGCCAGTCATATCTTAGGCTGCAGTCGGCGTAACAAGCTTTCTGAATACATGCCGGCGCAACTAAGCAATTGCGCTGCGTAACTATGGATACGCAGACGCAATTGCTTACTGAATCCACCCCAGTGGATGAGTTGAGCCTGCGTTGATCTGTATCGGAGACAGTAGGCCAGAGTCACAAAGCGCGGCGCTTCATTACGGCCGGCGTAGTGTATCTCAGATACACCACGCCGCCGTAACTTACAGCATATTTCCCGTATTCTCAAAGAATTTGCGTCGTAGTGTAACTGTGTCGGCGTAAGGGCGCGCAATTCAAATGGATGAGATGGGGGCGTGTTTTATGGTAATACGTCTTGACCCGACGTAAATGATGTTTTTTCTGAACGGCGCATGCGCCGTCCGTGGGGGTATCCCAGTGCGCATGCTCGGAATTAACCCGCAACAAGCCAATGCTTACGACGTGAACGTCATTCTCCGCAAAGCCCTATTCGCCAACGACTTACGCAAACAACGTAAAATTTGGCGCGGGAACGACGTCCATAATTAACATAGAATACGCCTCATATAGCAGGGGTAACTATATGCCGAAAAAAGCCTGCCGGACGTACGTTCGTGGATCGCCGTATCTAGCTAATTTGCATACTCGACGCGGAAATCGACGGAAACGCCACCTAACGGCCAGCGTAAATATGCACCTTAGATCCGACGGCGTACTAAGACGTCGGATCTAGGCCAGCTTCAGGCGTATCTTGTATTGTGGATACAAAACTAAGATATGCCGGAGCAAACTAGAAGTTACGCGACGTATCAATAGATACGCCAGCGTAAACGCTTCGTAGATCTGGCCCAGTGTGAACAAGAGATCTAGAATGTATTTTATTTTTATTTATTTTTTATGTGTTCTTATGTCGAGTCTGCGTTGATCTGTATCGGAGACAGTGTGAACAAGAGATCTAGAATGTATTTTATTTGTATTTATTTTTTATTTGCTCTTGTGTTGAGCCTGCGTTGGTCTGTATTAGAGCTGCACAATTACTGTGATCTTGATTCAACATCCCTGACGATCTCCAATGCAGAGTTTGCCGATTCTTTCATACAACAAGTGGGGGGTCTTTTTCTGCTCACTCAGCTGTCAAAAGAAAACATCCGGGCAGTCTGCCAAGTTTAGATCAAAGGGATAAACTTCTGTGTGTGTAAAGAAAAAATCCAGGCAGTCTGCCGAGTTTTTAACAACATGAAACATTGTAACTATCTTCCTTCTTGGATGAAACTTCTGTGTGTAAATGCAGGAAGTTTAACCACTTAAAGCGGAGCTCCAACAAGAAAAAAATAAATCAAAAATGCTGCAGAAAAAAAAGAAAACATTTATTTATTTTTAATTTACATACCTGAAGATTAAGGAAAAAATAAAATAAAAATATATTATTATTTTTTTTATATAAAAAATAAATTAAAAAAAGGTGGGTTGCCATCTGGGGCCCTATGGGCCTCCGGGCCCCTGGGGACCTCCGCATCCCTAAAAAAACAAACAAAAAAAAAATTTTTTTTTTAAAGGGGGTTGCCATCCGGGCCCCTGGGGACCTCCGGGCCCCTTACAGGTGTACTGCCTGTACCCCCCGCAAGGCTTCACTGCCTGATTTCCTCACCGAGGAATGCGGCGGGCAGCCGAGACCCGAGCGATTGCGGGCACCCTGGATAGGTAAGTGTCCTTATTAAAAGTCAGCAGCTACAGTGTTAGTTAGTCATTTTTTTTTTTTTAAACCGGACCTCCTCTTTAAAGTCCAAATCTTTTTCTGACACTTGTTTCTTAAGTTAAAATCAATATTTTTTGCTAGAAAATTACTTGAAACCCCCAAACATTGTATATATTTTAGCAGAGACCCTAGGGAATAAAATGGTAATTGCTGCAATATTTTATGTCACACTGTATTTGCCCAGTGGTCTTTCAAATGCAATTTTTTGAAGTGCAAAGGAGGGCTCGGAGGTCTTTTAGACCCCGATCCCTCCATAAAGAGTACCTGTCACCACCTATTGCTGTCACAAGGGATGTCACATTCCTTGTGACAGCAATAAAAGTGATCAAAATGTAAAAAAATAAAAAAACACAATTTAATATTATAAAAAATAAATAAATAAGAAAACAAAAAAAAAAATGTTTTAAAGGGTGAACCTCCTTAATCGCGCGATTAATCGTGAGTTAACTATGACATTAATGCGATTAATCGCGATTAGAAATTTTAATCGCTTGACAGCACTAATATATATATATATACACACACAAATTATTATTATTTTTTATAAAAATAAATTACAAAAAAAGGGGGGGTTGCCATCCGGGACCTCTGGGCCCTTTAATAAAAAATAAATAAAAACAAATATATATAAAAAAATAAAAATAAAAATGTAAAAAAAAATATATAAACAAAAATAAACATAAAAAAGGGGGTTTGCCACATGTGGCCCTGGGGACCTCTGAGCCCTTTCATAAAATATATATATATATATAAAAAAAGAACTAAAAAAATATATATAAAAAAAAGGGGGGTTGCCATCCGGGGCTCTGGGGACCTCTGGGCCCTTAATATATATATATATATATATATATATATATATATATATATATATATATAAAAAATAAAAGAAAGAAAAAAATATATAAAAAAAGTTTTTTTTTATAAAAAAAAGGGGGTTGTCATCCGGGGCCCTGGGGATCTCCGGACCCCTAAAAAAAAATTGGCCCTTTAATAAAAAATAAAATAAAAATATATTATTTTTTTTTTATATAAAAAATAAATAAAAAAAAGGTGGGTTGCCATCTGGGGCCCTATGGGCCTCCGGGCCCCTGGGGACCTCCGGATCCCTAAAAAAAAACAAACAAAAAAAAAAATTTTTTTTTAAAGGGGGTTGCCATCCGGGCCCCTTACAGGTGTACTGCCTGTACCCCCCGCAAGGCTTCACTGCCTGATTTCCTCACCGAGGAATGCGGCGGGGCAGCCGAGACCCGAGCGATTGCGGACACCCTGGATAGGTAAGTGTCCTTATTAAAAGTCAGCAGCTACAGTGTTAGTTAGTCATTTTTTTTTTTTTAAAACCGGACCTCCTCTTTAAAGTCCAAATCTTTTTCTGACACTTGTTTCTTAAGTTAAAATCAATATTTTTTGCTAGAAAATTACTTGAAACCCCCAAACATTGTATATATTTTAGCAGAGACCCTAGGGAATAAAATGGTAATTGCTGCAATATTTTATGTCACACTGTATTTGCCCAGTGGTCTTTCAAATGCAATTTTTTGGTAAAAAAAAAAAAAAAAACAATTCAAAGAATAATAAAAAAAAAACAGTAGCCCAATTTTTTTTTTGTTTTAATGTGAAAGATGATGTTAGGCTGCAAGAATCGTGAGAGAATCGTGATCTATCTTCTAAGCAAAAAAATCGTGATTCTCATTTTAGCCAGAATCGTGCAGCTCTAGTCTGTATCGGAGACAGTGTGAACAAGAGATCTGGGCCCGGATTCAGAAATAATCGCCTATCGTTAGGCGGGCGTAGCGCATCTCATATGCGTTACGCCGCCGTAACTTAGTCAGGCGAGTAGTGTATTCAGAAAGAAGTTGCGCCAAAAGTAGCGTATATGGGCCGGTGTAAGCCCGCCTAATTCAAAGTAGGCTGGTAGGGGGCGTGTTGTATGGTAATGAATCGTGACCCCACGTAAATGACGCACCTAACGAACGGCGCATGCGCGCGCAAGCTCAGTATCACGTCGAATTTTCTCCGTAAATTACGCCGGCTCAATGCTTAGTTGATGTGAACGTAACCTACGCCCATCCACATTCACGGACAACTTACGCAAACAACGTAAAATACGACGCTGTTCCGACGTTTCCGACGTCCATACCTAACATGACTTACCCCTGCTTTATGAGGGGTAAAGTTACGCCGGTCGGACGCCTTACGTAAACAGCGTATTTTAATATGCCGGGCGCAAGTACGTTCGTGAATCGGCGTATCTAGCTCATTTGCATATTCAACGCGAAAATCAACGGAAGCGCCACCTAGCGCCCATCGTAAATATGCACCCCAAGATACGACGGCATAGGAGACTTACGCCGCTCGTATCTTGGCCAAATCTATGCGTAACTGATTCTAAGAATCAGGCGCATAGATACGACGGCGCACATTCGGACTTACGACGGGCCCTAGAATTTATTTTATTTTATTTATTTTTTATGTGCTCTTGTGTTGAGCCTGCGTTGATCTAGAAGATAATTTCTTATGTGCGCTTGTGTTGGGTTTACTTTGATTTGTATGAGAGACGGTGTTAACTACTAGCAGTTTTACTGCTATAGGGAGGCAGGTATGCACGGCATGACACACACACACATAAATATATATATATATACAGGGCGATTATAAAGTAACTCCTTATTTAAAAAATCGTATAATTAACCTTTTAACCACTTAAGGACCCCCTACCGACGATATACGTCGGCAGAATGGCACAGCTGGGCACAATCACGTACCTATACGTGTCTCTTTAAGGCCCAGCCTTCCCCGTTCTTCATTGTGGCAGTGTCTGTTCACTGATATAGGGAAAGATGATCACTGACGTCACACGTCCAGCCCTGCCCCCCTACAGTTGGAAACACATATGAGGTCACACTTAACCCCTACAGTGCCCCTAGTAGTTAACTCCTAAACTGCAATTGTCATTTTCACAGTAATCAATGCATTTGTATAGCACTTTTTGCTGTGAAAATGACAATGGTTCCAAAAATATTAATAAAATTGCAATAAAACTATCCCCTATTTTGTAAATGCTATACATTTTGCGCAAACCAATCGATAAACGCTTATTGCGATTTATTTTACGAAAAATAGGTAGAAGAATACGTATAGGCCTAAACTAAGGAAAAAAAACGTTTATATATATATATATATATATATATATATATATATATATATATATATTTTTGGGGGATATTTATTATAGCAAAAAGTAAAAAATATTGAATTTTTTTCAAAATTGTCGCTCTATTTTTGTGTATAGCGCAAAAAATAATAACCACAGAGGTGATCAAATACCACCAAAAGAAAGCTCTATTTGTGGGAAAAAAAAGAACGCCAATTTTGTTTGGGAGCCACTTCGCACGACCGCGCAATTGTCAGTTAAAGCAACGCAGTTCCGAATCGCAAAAAGGTGCAAGGTCCTTAATCTGCATAATGGTCCGGATCTTAAGTGGTTAATCATTATTTTTACAAAAAATGTATATGAGAGGAAAACACATAACATGGAGTTTTATTTAAAATTCGATATGTGCACCAGCTTTCGCCTGCAGCTTCTGAAGCCGCTTCACAGGAACTCTTGTGGGATGGCAGAAATAACTTCTCGTAGTCGCCCTTCAAGTTCTTCTAAAGTCTTTGCTTTCGTAGAGTAAACTTGTTCCTTCAACCAACCCCAAAGAAAAAAGTCGTAGGGTGTTAAATCAGGGCTTCTGGCCGGCCACTCATGCGGACCACGTCGACCCAATCATCTCCCAGGAAAATGTTCATTCAGCCATTCACAAACAATAATAGCAAAATGTGGAGGAGCACCATCTTGCATAAAAATCAAGTCTTCAATATTCTCCCAGGTATTGACAACTGTCCAGATTTCATCTTGCAGCAAAGTGAGATACCTTTCAGCAGTCATAGTATCGCGAAAGATAAAAGGACCCACAATCCTATCTTGTCATAGATTAAAGGTGTGTTCCAGTCATTTTTAATGTTTACTAAAAGTCAGCAGCTACAAAAAGTGTAGCTGCTGGCTTTTAATAAACATACACTCACCTGCTCCACGTTCCAGCAACGTGCCGGCCGGGGCTCCGCTCCTCTCCCCCCCTCTCCAGCCGGCGTCTTCATTCTAAGTGTGGGCACCCGGCCGTGACAGCTTTCGGCTTCACGGCCGGGCACCCACAGTGCATGCGTGAGCGCCGCTGCGCCATCCGATTGGACAGGCGATCGCCTGGGACCTGTCACGTGTCCCAGGAGATCGCCTACAGGGAGGGGCTGCCAAAAGGCGAAACTTAGAGCGGCAGGTCCCGTATTCAGAAAGAACTTGCGCTCTAAGTTACGGCGGCGTAGTGTAAATGGGCCGGCGTAAGCCCGCCTAATTCAAACTAGGCTGGTAGGGGGCGTGTTGTATGTAAATGATTGGTGACCCCACGTAAATGACGCGCTTTACGAATGGCGCATGCGCGCGCATGCTCAGTATCACGTTGAATTTTCAAAGTAAATTACACCTGCTCAATGCTTAGTCGACGTGAACGTAACCTACACCCAGCCCCATTCACGGACGAAAAATACGACGCTGTTCGTACGTTTCCGACGTCCATACCTAACATGACTTACCCCTGCTTTATGAGGGGTAACTTTACGCCAGTCCAACGCCGTTCTAACAGGGTATGGAATATCGCAGTCCCACTATTAGGCTTCATTTCCATGGACTTTTTTACAGCCACTTTTTTTTGCCTTTTTTACAGCTTAAAAACGCCTGTCCATTTTTTTATTTTTTTTTTTTAGCTGGAGCTCAAAAACGCATCGGTAGCGTTTTTTTATTTTTTTTTTGAGCTGGAGCTCAAAAACGCAGTGGGAGCGTTTTTGAGCGTTTTTGAGCGTTTTTTAACGTCTGGAGCTCTAACACTGGAGCTTCAGAACGCACTGGTCCTGGGTTTTTTTTGCAGCTTAAAAACGGCTCAGCCATCTACAGCTCAAAAACGTCATGGTGGTCATGAGGCCATAGACTAACATGGAGAGTCGTTTTTAAGCTGCAAAAAACGCTCAGAAAAGTAGCTGTAAAAACGTCCATGGAAATGAAGCCTAAGACTTGATGTCCGCCGCCACCTGCCAATTGTTCAGTACACAGGCAGAACAGCAATCTGCCAATGTAAACAAGGCAGATCGTCATTCTGACAGGGGTGAAGGAATGGATTATGTCAGTGATATGCAATTAGCGGACCTCTGCCTCTGCCTTTGGGTGTCATGCTTGTGGCTTGTTATGCCTCATGGGTCTTGTAGTTCTGCAACAGCTGGAGGTCCGCTAATTGCATATCACTGGATTATGTGTTCCTGCGAACAGGGACTAGAGTCCATTCTTACCCTGGTAAAAACAGCACGCAGTGTACACCAAAACATTGGCTAGGCACACAGTTAACCCTTTGATTGCCCTAGATGTTTATCCCCTTCCCAGACAGTGTTTATTAGTACATTGAGGAAGGGTTCACACTTGCTGTGGCCACGTCTCACAGCAGGGTCCGGTGCGTCCAGGGCAGGACTTAGGGTGGTGGGGGCCCCTGGGCTTGAGTGTTGAAGGGGCCCCCTGGAGCCGAGAATTGGGGGGGATCAAAGTTGTTGAGCGGGGCGAATTGAAGTTGTTGAGCGGGGGGGAGCGCATTAAAGTTGTTGAGCGGGGGGGAATTTTGCAGTTGTTGAGGGGGGAGTGCCTCTCACCTGTGCCAACAGCCGGGGCCACAGACTGTCATTAGCCCGGCTGTCGGCTTTCTTCCCTTCAGCAGCCACAGTCCTCCACACACCACTCCGGTTCCTCCTGCTTCCGTACTACCTCCTCTTGCAGTGCGGGAAAATTAACCCTTTTGCGGGACTGCGGGAAGAAGCTGTCTGTGCGTGTTGGGAGGTATGCGCAGGGCCGCCATCAGGAATTTTGGGGCCCCTTGCACAGCTTAAGGCATGGGCCCCCTGAAGCAGAGAACCTAGGGGGGGGTGGGGGTGCTGCCGCCTGAAATTGAGAAGCGTGGGGGCTGCCGCAAATTGAGAAGCGGGGGGGCCTTTACAAAAAAAAGAAGAAATAAAGAAGAAAACAAATATATATAAATATATGTAGCCATCCGGGGCCCTGGGGACCTCTGGGCCTTTTAATAAAAAGAAAAAATAAACCTCTGGGCCCTTTAATAATAAAAAAAAAAAACATTTATAAAAAATACATAAAAAAAGGGAGGTTGCCAAACCCGGGGGCCCTGGGGACCTCTGGGCCCCTGGGAACCTCTGGGCCTTTTAATAAAAAATAAAAAAATAAACAAAAATAAAAAAATAAACATTTATAAAAAAAATAAAAAAGGGGGGGTTGCCACATGGGGCCCTGGGGACCTCTGAGCCCTTTAATAAAAAAATATATATATATATATATATAAAAAAAAAATAAAAAAGGTGGGTTGCCATCCGGGGGCCCTGGAGACCCCTGGGCCCTTTAATAATAATAATATATATATATATATATACACACATATATATATATTATATATATATAAAAATAAAAAATATATAAAAAAAACATTTTTTTACAAAAAATAAATAAAAAAAAGGGGGGTTGCCGTCCGGGGCCCTGGGGGCCTCCGGGCCCCTGGGGACCTCCGGACCCCTAAAAAAAAAAAAAAAAAATGTTTTTTTTTTTTTTTTTTTAAAGGGGGCCCCCTATTGGGTGGGGCCCCTGGGCTTGAGCCCAGTCAAGGCCAATGGTAAGTCCGGCCCTGGGTGCGTCCCTGTTCACTGATTCAGGTGCGAATCAGGTCCGAATTTCTGCCTGAAATCGCACCTGATTTGGAGCCAAAGACACACAGGACCAGTATTGCCAACCGTCCGTAGTTTTACGGACAGTTCGTAAAAATGGGCACTTTTTTCCCCTGTTCGTAAATGTCCGTGGTTGGGGGAATGTGCCAGTAAAAATAGCCAAGATCGGTTCGGCTTGGAATTGCGCATGGAGATTGGAGACAGGGGGTGATTGGAAGCAGGGGGTGATGGTGGCTGCGGTGGCAACGGAGAGGGGGATGGAGGCAGGGGGCAATGGTGGCAGGGGGAGATTGGAGGCAGGGGGCAATGGTGGCAGGGGGAGATTGGAGGCAGGGGGTGATTGGAGGCAGGGGGCCTGGGGGAGATTGGAGGCAGAGGGAGATTGGAGGCAGGGGGAGATTGGAGGCAGAGGGAGATTGGAGGCAGAGGGAGATTGGAGGCAGGGGGAGATTGGAGGCAGAAGGAGATTGGAGGCAGAGGGAGATTGGAGGCAGGGGGATATTGTGGCACCGCAGAGGAGGATGGAGGCAGGGGGTGATGTGACTAAATAATTTGCCCTTATTATATCAAATATAACAAAAAATGTTTTACCTTTTTAATATCTACCTTAAATCACATTGCTATTTGCCTAGCGTACTTGTTTGTAGCCTAAATACTGAAATTTGCACCTAAAAATTTAATTTAGTAACTTTTGTGAAATGTCAGTAAAAACTTGGCTGCGCCAGTAAATTTCAGGTGTCGTGCCAGGAAATTTTAATCTGGTAGGTTGGCAACACTGCACAGGACCCTTTCCAATTGTGGACTGCGGCTTCCCCGAATATGTCTGAACAGGCTCTATTGAGAGTCGGTCACACTCTCCTGTCATGCGAATTGGAAAACCCAAATCCAATTCGCATACATGTGAAGCCAGCCTGACGGTGCATATTTTTAGCACTGATCACTGTATTAGTGTCACTGGTTCCCAAAAAGTGTCAGTTAGTGTCTGATTGTCGGTCTGATTGTCGGTCACAATATGGCAATCCAACTAAAAGTCGCTGGTGGCAAGTCATTACTAGTAAAAAATAAATCCAGTCTGTATCCCATAGTTTGTAGATGTTACAACGTTTGAGTTTGAGTAAACCAATCAATATACATTTATTAGGATTTGTTTTACCAAAAATATGTACAGTAGCAGAATACATATTGACCTAAATTTATGAAGAAATTTCATTTATATGTCATTTTTTTCCCCACAAATAGAGCTTTTTTTTGTGTTATTTGATCATCGTGTTTTGATTTTTTTGCGCTATAAACAAAAAAGACTGCCAAATTTGAACAAAAAAAAACTATTAAAAAAAATGTATTAAATAATATTTTCTGCTATAAAAAATATCCAGTAAAAAAAAAAATGTAAAAAATCAAATTTCTTCATAAATTTAGGCCAATAAGTATTCTGCTACAAATTTTGGGTAAAAAATCCCAATAAGCGTATATTGAGTTGATTTAATAAAACTGGTGCAAAATCTGATGCAGCTGTGCAGTAGCCAATCAGCTTCTAACTTCAGCTTGTTCAATTAAGCTTTGAAAAAGAAACCTGGAAGCTGATTGGTTTCTTTGCAGAGCTGCACCAGTTTTTTTTAACTCTCCAGTTTTAGTAAATGAACCCCTTTCTGTCTACAAACTATGTGATATATGCTGGAATTTCTATTTATTGATTTATTTACCATACACATAATTGCAGCGATCAGTGACTAAAACTGGTATAGGGCAGTCAGCAAGTGGTTAAATGGGTTGTGTTTGTTGGTGGTACTACCCACCAAATGCGACACACGATTTAATTTTGGCTGTGACCGCAAAGCAAATCTTTAGAGGGATTTGTTTTTTTAGCCCCTTTAGCTAATTTAAATACAATCCACCCCTTCCAGTCAAGGTCACACCCCTTCCTGTTTAAGACACTCTGAGAGAGCCATGGGGGGGTTCCCTTAATCTTCAGAGATTTTTTCTCACTTGGCTGTTTGACTATTGGGCAGGAAATAAAGAGAAATCAATGGATGGCAGAAAAAAAATTAACAGGGGCTATAACCATCCCTTACTCTGTCCAAAATGGAAAAAACGTGTTGCCTATAGTTCTACTTTAACCACTTCCCGACCGCCGCATGTACGTCCACAGAATGGCACGTACAGGCAAATGGGCGTACATGTACGTCCTTGCCTTCTAGCGGGTGGGGGGTCCGATCGAGACCCCCCTGCTACATGCGGCGGTCGGATTCCCGCGGGGAGCGATCCGGGACGACGGCGCGGCTATTCGTTTATAGGCGCTCCGTCGCGATCGAAGAACGGGGAGAGCCGTATGTAAACACGGCTTCCCCGTGCTTCACTATGGCGCTGCATCGATCGAGTGATCCCTTATATAGGGAGACTCGATCGATGACGTCAGTCCTACAGCCACACCCCCCTACAGTTGTAAACACACACTAGGTGAACCCTAACTCCTACAGCGCCACCTGTGGTTAACTCCCAAACTGCAACTGTCATTTTCACAATAAAGAATGCAATTTAAATGCATTTTTTGCTGTGAAAATGACAATGGTCCCAAAAATGTGTCAAAATTGTCCGAAGTGTCCGCCATAATGTTGCAGTCACGAAAAAAATCGCTGATCGCCGCCATTAGTAGTAAAAAAAAAAAAATTAATAAAAATGCAATAAAACTATCCCCTATTTTGTAAACGATATAAATTTTGCGCAAACCAATCGATAAACGCCTATTGCGATTTTTTTACCAAAAATAGGTAGAAGAATACGTATCAGCCTAAACTGAGGAAAAAAAACATTTTTATATATGTTTTTGGGGGATATTTATTATAGCAAAAAGTAAAAAATATTGAATTTTTTTCAAAATTGTCGCTCTATTTTTGTTTATAGCACAAAAAATAAAAACCGCAGAGGTGATCAAATACCACCAAAAGAAAGCTCTATTTGTGGGGAAAAAAGGACGCCAATTTTGTTTGGGAGCCATGTCGCACGACCGCGCAATTGTCTGTTAAAGTGACGCAGTGCCGAATCGCAAAACCTGGTCTGGGCATTTAGCTGCCTAAAGGTCCGGGGTTTAAGTGGTTAAGCACAAATTTCTGTTTAATTTATGGAGTGTGGCCGCTTTATGGGGGCACCAGACCGATTTGTCTTGTGGCCCAGTCCACCTCATAAGACTGCCGCTGCACTAAAATTGTAGTGCAAGCCAGCGGGCACGCTTTTCATGCTACCCCCCAGCCCCTACAAAGTGCTGCCCTAGGCCTGGGCCTTGTTGGCCTAGGCCAAGATACAGCGTTGCACATAGGCGCTTACAGGCTTATTAAAAGAGGAGCGTTTACAGGCTGAAAAATCCCCCCCACCAAAGACGCATTCAGAAGAGGAGCTGAAGAGCAGACAAAATGCTAGATGCGCTTAAACGCTAGATTCACCTAAACATTGGCCATTAATGTATTCCAATGGCCAGAATTAGGGTTGTCACGGTACCGATATCCAGTGACAAGTGGGCGGAGAGCGGGGGCTGAGAGGGGGCAGAGAGCGGGCTTAGAGGAGGTGGAGAGCGGCCTGAGAACATGCTGAGGGGCGGAGAGTGGGCGGAGAGCTGTCTGAGAACGTGCTGAGGGGCGGAGAGCTTCCCCTGATACTTTTTTTTCCCCCAGCAACGAGCAGGTGGAGAGTGGGGGCTGAGAGGGGACAGAGAGCGGGCTTAGAGGAGGCGGAGAGCAGCCTAAGAACGTGCTGAGGGGTGGAGAGTGGGCGGAGAGCGGGATGAGAATCTGCTGAGAGGGGCGGAGAGCAGCCTGAGAACGTGCTGAAGGGTGGAGAGTGGGGAGAGAGCAGGATGTGAAACTGCTGAGAGGGGTGGAGAGTGGGTGGAGAGCAGAACAAGCAGGACCGAGAGCAGAGCAGTCCTCGGGTAAGAAAGTAAAATTAGCAACTTAGGTATTAATTGAAAGATCGGGGGTGTGAATTGCGCACTAAATAATACACAAAAAGCTAAAGTTGGGCTAAAAATAACCTAAAGGAAAATACAGACTATAGCTATCAGATTCAGATATACAGTATACAGCATATATAGTATATATATATTTTAACTTAAAATTATCCAGAGAGCCACTGGTCAGGAGGTATCTGGAGAAATCGCAGAGTGTCCACAGACATCCAATTGTATGTTGCTGACATTTATTTCCGGCAGTGCTAATGTATTAGGCAACTCTGTAACACCTTTACATACAGAGTCACAGAAAGATTCACAGACCATTACATGAATTTGTGTCAAGTTGCGCTATTTTGCATGGACGGGAGACAGATTTCTAATGAGTGTCTATGATACTCTCTATGAACATTGCTAGCCTCTGCTGCAAAAGGGATAAGGAAAATAATGTAATGTTTGGTGTATTTTGAGGCCATCAAGATGTGTCTGTCTGTCTTAAAGGGGAGGTGTCAGGGGTCTGTTAAGACCCCTGCTATCTCTCCAAAGACCCCCAACAGGCCTGATTAAAAAAATAAAAAAATAATTGCAATAAATATTTAAAAAAATAAAATAATAAAAATGAAAGGTAAATAAAAAAAAACACACTGATAATCCACCCCCCCCTCTAAAAAAAAAAAATTGTAAAAAAAAAAAAAAAACTGCCATCGTCACATGACATTAAAAAAAAAGTATCGGTAATCGGTATCGGCAAGTACTTGAAAAAAGTATCGGTACTTGTACTCGGTCTCAAAAAAGTGGTATCGGGACAAGCCTAGCCAGAATAAATGAATATTTGCCAATGGAATCCATTAGCGCTCAAGTGCTTGATGCGCCTAAACATGTGTGCATCCGCGTTTTTTAGGAAGCTTTTCTGCTGCCAGGATAAAAGGTGTTTGGAGGGGCTAAACATACTGAGATCTAAATAGACCACTTTCCTAGAAGTGTAGTCAATTTAAATGACTTTTGCCAAACCCCTTTACTGTACCACCTAAACTTAAAAAAAATATATTAATAGCACTTACTGAAACAAAATGGAAAAAAAAGCCCTAGAAAATAAAAGTATACCAACAGAAGGTGTTGTGATTATTGGAAGTGGCTCCAGGTTGCCTTTCACTTGGAGTGACACAGATAGTGAACTGACAGATAAATCATTAGCCTGTCCCTTTCTTTCCCTTACAACGCCTACATGAGCTGTCACCTCTGGTCAAGGAACCATGTTTCTTTGTTTGTTTTACCTCCTCACACCACTCTAAGTGCTAGCCAAATCAAATGCAGCTATCAAACAAACAACTATTAACCAAGCGTGCTATGTTCATAAGCTATTTCCGTCTTAATCAAATCACTGCAAGAAATGTATTATGCCGCGTACACACGATCATTTTTCGGGTTGTAAAAAACAATGGGCCTGATCCACAAAAACCCTGCCTAACTTAATTTTTCCCGTTTAAGTTACACCGCCGCAAAATCTCTACCTAAGTGCCCGATCCACAAAGCACTTACCTAGAAATTTTGAGCGGTGTAACTTAAATCCGTCCAGCGCAAGGCGTTCCTAATTTAATGGGGCGAGTCCCATTTAAATTAGGCGCGCTCCCGCGCCGGACGTACTGCGCATGCTCCCGACGTCATTTTCCCGACGTGCTTTGTGCGGTTTTACGTTGCGCTGGGTTTTGAGAATCGCGACGGGCGTAAAAAAAAAATAACGAGTTGCGGCGAAAAAAAAAAAAAAGACAGCGACGCGGGATAGAAGGGTCTACTTTTACAAGGTGTAAACAGTTTAGGCCTTGTAAAAGCAGCCCTAATTTTGCGACGGAAAACTAATACTTACGGAGAAAAAACGAAGCGTAAAAGCTTTGTGGATCTCCGTAAGTGCTAATTTGCATACCCGACGCTGGATTTCGACGAGAAATGCCCCCAGCGGCGGCTGCGGTACTGCATCCTAAGATCCGACAGTGTAAGTCCCTTACACATGTCGGATCTTCTGCCTATCTATGTGAAACTGATTCTGTGGATCAGTTCCAAAGATAGAAACAGGGATACGACGGCGTATCAGTAGATACGCCGTCGTATCCCTTTTGTGGATCAGGCCCAATGTTTTTAATGGTCTAGAAAAAACAAAGTTTTTTTTCAACCCGGTCTTTAATGCGGCCTTGCCTACACACGATTGTGAAAAAAATATGCTCTAGCAAAGCGCGGTGACGTACAACTCGTACAACGGCACTATAAAGGGGAAGTTCCATTCGGATGATGTCACCCTTTGGGCTGCTTTAGCTGATTTTGTGTTAGTAAAAGACGATTCGCGTTTTTCTGTCTGTAACAGCGTGATGAATGTGCTTACTCCATTACGAACGGTAGTTTTACCAAAACGAGCGCTCCCGTCTCATAACTTGCTTCTGAGCATGCGCGGATTTTTCACGTCATTAAAGCCCACACACGACCATTTTTTACAACCCGAAAAATGACAAGTTAAAAACGTCGTTAAAAAATAGAGCATGTTCGAAAAAAAATTTGGCTGTTTTTCAGAACCCGAAAAATGCTCTGAAGCCCACAGACGATCGTTTTTAATGACATTAAAAAAAAATTAATTTTTTACAACCCCAAAAAAATGATCGTGTGTTAGAGCTGGAGGTTACTAGGGCTGACAGTACGCAGGATTTTTTTTGAAGCTTCCTTATGTAGCTATCTCCCCAACTTCGAAGGGCCTGATAGTGACCCCCAGAACAAGGGAAAACTGACATTCCTCCTCAGGGTGAAGGTTACTAGGCATAGTGGGTGTGGTGCAAGATGAAAAGATTGGGCGCCAGTCACTTTTTGTAAAAATTAACAAAGAGAGTTTTTTTTCTCTTAACAGGAACGTTGGGGAGAGAGGGTTTAGGGCACAGGACACCCTTAGGCAAATGCAATAGCAATTAGGACAAAAATAGAACTAGGCAGACAGCAATACAGAACAAGGTCCTTTAAAGGAGTTGTAAAAGGAAAAAAAATGTTTGCCTAAAATTAATGTCTGCAGAGTAGACAGACAGAATAGTGTAATGATTCTGTTAAAAAACAAGTAAATACCTATTAAATTCCTTCATCTATATCACCTCCGGCCTTCTAGTTTCTGTTCTCTCATTCACCTCCTGGTTTGCGGCGCTCGTTCATGTAAGAACTACATTTCCCAGTATGCATTGCGGCACGCCCAGTAATTCACACCTCCTTGAAGTCTCTAACACGTAGAGAGCGTCCTGCCGCACAGATGTAGTTCCCAGGAGGGGGCGAGCACGTCACTGACCACCGCAGTAAAGCCTCCCGTCACGGTGGTAAGTAACAATCAGACAAGCAGGAAGTGAACAGAACAGAGAAGAAATAGAGCAAGTTCTGAGCAAAAACGAACAATGAGGAAGTGAAAAGAGGAATGTCTGCAGGTAAAAGGATGCTTATTATGAAATGTTTTTTTTCTTTACAACCCCTTTAAGCTGAATGCAGCAATCTGTATCTTGTAGCAACCTGTCTCCTATGGCAACAAATTATCTCACAGTATCCTACTGTAGATCTCCCAGTTTAACTCACAGTAACCCACTGTAGATCCTTAGGCTCAGCTTGCTGTCTCTCTCACTAGACTTCTTGGACTTTCAGCCACCTACTGGATTCCCAGAGCTTCACTCACAGCTAACTGCTGTACTTTATCTTCAAACTTTACTTACAGCTGCCCTCCGTACTCCTTAAAGCTTTACCCACAACTACCTGCTGCCTTCCTGGATGAGTCTCTACTGAAGCTTTCCCACCACTTCACTGTCCCTGGCTAGTGAAGTGTCTACTCTGGTATTTCTTCATAACTTTATCCTTTTCAAACGTGCCTTCAGTAACAGTAGTGATTGTCCCTTTGTGGCAACTTTACCTTTACCTCCTTTACCTCTGACAACAATCAGGCTCCCCTCAAGCTGAGCCTCTTACACGCGTGGTTCCACCCCAAGCTTCGGGCTTAACCTAAGCTGCTCCTCCTCCTTTGAGGAACCCTGAACAGTTGGATAGGCCTTAAATGGACCTAGCAGCCAGAATGCCTTCTGAATAGGCCTCAGGCTTCAAGCCTAGCAACCAGGAGCTTCTAAACACACACCCACCCAGGCCGCGGCCTCGGTAAGGAAGAACCAGATCACCTAACTCTTCCCAAATAAATAGCCTATCCCAGCATACACAGAGGTTTAAGAAACTGGTGCTGATTGGCTGAGACAACCTAGTTACCCATTACCAGAAATTATGGCAATACATCATTCTAATGCCAAAAGCAACAGTGCCACCTATTGACAGAAGAAAGAGACTACCCCAAACTCAGACTTAGGACAGGAATCAGTGAATCAACTTACCAATTAGCCAGGCTAGTTACCACCTAGCACAACTAGATTTGTTAACAGCCCTGTTTAGGACCAGGGTGCTTTAAGGGAGATTTAAGGGATTCAAAACATACAATATACAGCCTAATGGGCATACCCAAAACATAACAAAAAAAAAAAGGAAAAAACTGCGAAGAAACAAAACAAAAAGTACTCTCAGACCACAAAAGCAGAATACATTGCAGTACTCATAAATCAAAACTCAGGGTGGCGATATTATAAGAGGAAGGATCTATGGCACTACCCTAAAAATCAGCACCAATCTAGGTTAAGGCATGCACAGAAAGCAAATAGGCATGTCACCACCATTACACAAACTTCACAGGAAAATTACTATCATCAGCCGGGCGTGGCAGAGTCACTGTTTGTAGATGGGGAATCCATATATCCCAAACTTTATGAAACTTTTTAGCACATCCATAAGCTAAATAGGTTGCTCTGTATATTGGTAAGGCTGAGTTGACTAGATGCTTCCAAAAATTCAGTGAGGGGGCTGAGAAAGATTTCCATTAAAGAACAATTGCTTTACGTGCATAAAAGAGTAGAATGTTTTCATAGAATTATGCCGCATACACACCATCACTTTATGTGATGAAAAAAAACGACATTCTCTGTGAAGTAAAAAACGACCTTTTTGAAAGTTAAATTTTCTAAGACGAAGTTGCCTACACACCATCGTTTTTCTCACAATGTTCTAGCAAAGCGAGGTTACGTTCCACCACGTTTTTCCATTGAAGCTCGCTTCATAACTAGCTTCTGGGCATGCGCGGGTGTAAAATCGTCTTTTTAAACGACGTTTTTTGCTACACACGGTCAATTTCTGTGAAGTAAAAAACGACGTTTTGAAAAACGACACATAAAATTGAAGCATGCTTCAATTTTTTTTGGTTGTTTTTTACAAGACATAAAACAACGTTTTCCCCCACACACGGTCAATTAAAGTGACGTTTTTAAAAACGTCGTTTTTTTTCATCACATAAAGTGATGGTGTGTACGGGGCATAAGTCATACGTCGTAAAAATTGTCGTGTGTGGGCTTTAACGACGTGAAAAAAACACGCATGCTCAGAAGCAAGTTATGAGATGGGAGCGCTCGTTACGTAAAACTAGCAATCGTAATGGAGTAAGCACCTTCATCACGCTGTAACAGACTAAAAAGTGTGAATCGTCTTTTACTAACACAAAATCAGCAAAAGCAGCCCAAAGGGTGGCGCCATCCGCATGGAACTTTCCCTTTATAGTGCCGTCGTATGTGTTGTACGTCACCACATTTTGCTAGAGCATTTTTCTTTCACGATCGTGTGTAGGCAAGGCTGTTTTAATGATCGGGTTGAAAAAACTTTGTTTTTTCTAGACCCGTAAAAACTTCATTTTTTACAACTCGAAAAACGGTCGTGTGTACGCGGCATTACTCTACCGAACCTAAAATAAAAGTTTTGATTTTACATACACTTTAAAAAAACAACATAGGTGTGACAGCACCGTAAAAGTGAAATAAACAATTATGGTGATAAACACTGATATTGTAATAATATGAAAAAGTCCAAAAACATAAAATGAATGAATCTACGTTGTGCAAAAAAACACAAAACAAAAACAAGCTTATGTGATGTCTTCAAAAAACCTCCATGAACGGAGTGCTCCCACCACCTCATGCAATGGGTCAAACACGCCTTGCACCCTGTGCAAACATTCCCTCCCAGGGATCGTCTGAGAATCTTGGTGGCTCAAAGGATGAAAGTAATCAAAAGCAAGTAGGTACTTCTTCCACTGTGCTGCTTCAAACTTTAAATCCGCAATGACTACCGGTATGTTCAGCAACACATGAAAAAAAAAATGAGAGAAAGTGCCTCCTATAGTGCAGTATCCGAGGGGTTAAAAATAAAACCACTCCACCCCAGCTAGCATTGAACTCACATTTAAAGCGGAGTTCCAGCCACAATTTCACTTTTTAAATATAAATACCCCTGTAATACACAAGCTTAATGTATTCTAGTAAAGTTAGTCTGTAAACTAAGGTCCGTTTTGTTAGGTTGTTACAGCATTTAGACACTTTATAAAATAGAAATTGACTGGGGCCATCTTAAGTGTGTGCATCATGAAGCCAGACTGCATGACTTCCTGGATTTCAGCCTTGCAAATCTCGCACATGCTCAGTGCTGCACAAGCAGTGTCAGATCAGGTTTCAGCACCTGTGCTGTCCATGTCACATGATTCTTTGGGACTGGGGAATGCCACGACTCCTGGAAAGTTACACCCACTACATTCCCAGGAGTCTGTGCGGTGTAGGTTAGGAAGCATTAAGCACCTAGGTGCAGGAAGTGGGAAGATTAACTATTCTGCCTAGCAACAACAATTTGAAGGCATCTAAAAAAAAAAAAAAAAATCGTAAAGGACTAATGCAATTTTTTTTATAACTACTGATGTAATGTTATATTTATGGGTGGAACTCCACTTTAATGAAATTTTAAAAGCATTAAAATGACATGACAGTCTCACTCAGTAGTAGTAGTAATTGTAGTCCACCGCCAGGCCCCACCTCTACTAGTTTCACCACATCCCATGTGGCTTCATCTGGAGGAATGAGCCATGCGGCTAGCTGAGTATTTATTATGACACCCAAAGTGCACGGTATATAGAATGTGCTTACCAGAGCTATTAGACCTCTTTAAAAAAAAAGTCAGATGTGCTTGAGCAGGATAATTCCTGCAGACATGTATATGGACAGGAGCATGTACGATACCTAACCCTCAGAGTATTATGGGTAGGACATGTAATACAAACAAATAGCTTCCATAGTGCAACACTATTTTATTAAAATACAGTTTAAAAACATCAGTCAAATGGCTACTCACATAAAAGGTGCCTTTAAACCATACTCTATCGATATGTGGACCTGGGGGCGGAGGGATGAGGGAGTACTGGGAGGAGAAGGTCAAATTTTGGCAAGACAAAAGTTTTGATGCCTATACAGAAATGTAACAACTTTACTGAAAATCCAAAAATATGTCAGCAAATTAAGTAGTGGTGCTGTGAGATCCAAATTTAATATCTTGTATGACTTCCATGAGCTTGAAGGACAGCATCCATGCGGTTTGACAAGGATTCATACAATTTATTGATGAAGTCATCAGGAATAGCAAAGAAAACAGTCTTGCATGCCTCCCAGAGTTCATCAATATTCTTTGGTTTCATCTTCCATGCTTCCTCTTTCATCCTACACCACATATGCTCAATGATGTTCATGTCTGGTGACTGGGCTGGCCAATCCTGGAGCATCTTGATCTTCTTCGCCTTAAGAAACTTTGATGTGGAGATGAAAGTATGCGATGGAGCACCATCCTGCTGGAAAATTTGGCCTTTTTTATGGTTGGGAATATAAGATGTAGCTAAGATTTCTTGGTATTTTAGACTATTGATGTTGTCTTCCACCCTGCAGATCCCTCGCACACCCCCATACTGGATGTAACCCCAGGCCATGAGTTTTCTGGGTAAATCTCGGCTCCATGCCGGTTCCAGTAGGTCTCCTGCAATATTTGTGGCGACTGTGGTGTAATTTAACAGAAGATTCATCTGAAAAATCCAGCTTCTGCCACTTTTCCAGAGTCCATCCTATTAGCAGGCTGTGGCCCTTGGCAAATGCCACACGGTTTTTCAATTGTCTTTTGTTTAGTGCTGGCTTATGGGCACTAATTCGACCATGGAGGCCATTTCGAGACAGAATCCGACAAACTGTTCTGGTTGACACAGGGACTTCAGGTGACCAGGTCTCGTGGAGCTCTGCTGCAGTGGAAAATGGGCTGGCCTTGGGTTTTCGAGCCAACAAACGGTCCTCTCGAGCAGTTGTCTTGCGGGGTCGGCCTGACCTGGCCTTGTCCAAAACATCTCCAGTCTCTTCAAATCTTTTTTTTATCCTCTGAACTTGACGCTGAGACACATTGAAGGTGTCTGCCACATTCGCAGTGGATCTGGTCTTCAGCCTCTTGATAATCAACACTTTAGTCTCCAGGTGAATCTTAGGCATGTTTGCAGAGGTCTAGTTGCAGTTGAGAAGGTCTAGTTTATTGGTGTTCTTTTTATACACACCTGAGACCAAATTAATCCATTATTAGTCACAGTTGAAGCTCATATAACAAGGCGACAACACTTATGTCTTGGCAAAAATTGACTCAATGGGCTTTACCAAGCTGTGAATATTAGAATACTTTTTGTCAGTTTAGTTTTGCACTGAAACATTATTACAAAAGCTGTTGGGATTAAAATGATCCATTTCTTGTAACAAAATCTTGATTAGAAATATATTTTAGCGGCACTTCAGGTCAATTTGTACACAAGCGACAAGACTTTTGTCAGGGACTGTATATTTTTTACATATTACACAATATACTCGTGTATAATTTTATATTTACATGAATATATGTATTAATATCTGTAGTCCCACCCCCTCCCCATTATTCCCAACCCTCTTGCTAAAATTATCTGGTATTTAAGTATAAGTATACCATCATTGTTGTTGTTATTATTATTATTATTATTATTATTATTATTATTATTATTGTCATCATTATTACTATTATCTTATATATACTGCCATTGTAGTCATTTTAGATTGCTGGGCCATTTACTCTTAGTACATCCCATATTTATTGTTTTGCGATCAGATCCAGTATATAGTCTTATTAGTTTTATTAATGAATTATTGTTAGTGATAATTTATTAATTCTATTTGATTAAAGGGGTGTTCAAGCCTTTTTTTAAGTTTATTAAAAGTCAGCAGCTACAAAAAGTGTAGCTGCTGGCTTTTAATAAACAGACACTTACCTGCTCCACGGTTCCAGCGACGCGCCGTCTTCATTCCTAGTGTGGACACCCGGCAGTGACAGCTTTCGGGCTTCACCGGGCACCCACTGCGCATGCGCGAGCGGCACGGCGCCGTCCGATTAGACAGGCGCTCGCCTACAGGGAGGGCCTGCAATAAGGCGATTAAGCTAATCGCCTTACCAGCCCCTCGGCGGAAGGAAGTCCCACTCCTCCTGACCCCCCCACTACCCCCCCCCAAAAAAATTACATGCCAAATGTGGCATGTAAGGGGGGAAGGAGTGGATTAGGCAGAAGTTCCATTTTTAGGTGGAACTCCACTTTAATGTTATTTATTTTACCATCTAGTTTTGTCTATAATTATCCTCTAAACCAGTGGTCTCCAAACTGCGTCCCGATGGCCGGATACGGCCCTTTGCTTGCCTTTATTCGGCCCTTGGGGCACTATCCCTCCCACTGATACGAGACACTATTCTGCCATCTGACACCGACAATGGAGCACCATTTCTCCTACTGACACAACTAATAGAGCACTATTACTCCTTATGATACCAGCAATGGGGCACTATTCCTCCCCCTAATACCAGATGTTCACAAACAATGATGCCAGGAAAATGTCTACTCCCACTGGCCAAAGTCCGGCCCTCCAAGAGTCTGAAGGACAATAAACCGGCCCTTTGTTTAGAATGTTTGGATACCCCTGCTCTAAACCACTACCTATTTTTTATATATATATATATATATACCATTACTAATCCCCACGGTTTCCATAAGTTGGGTGTAAGTATAGAAATTAAATTAGCATAGAGGTTATAATAATCTTAATATAGTATGCAGTATTAATATAATATACAGTCTAATAGAGTTTATATATAGCCTTAAATCAATCACCTTGTCATTCCTAGTTGTGTCACCAATGTTCTCATTAGTACTATAGCTCGGCCACTCCCCCATGCTGCTGTGCTCTAGCTTGTGTGGTCTCCATGACGACCTGAGCTGATTACCACTCCCCCACACTCCCCCTTACCTCATGGTATAAATTACCACATCTAAGAGGGCCACCTATCAAGCCTAAAGAATGGACATGCATGTCCAGATCGCGAAGCGTCGCCCGCCCCCCTGAATCCCGGAAGTGACGACAACATCACATCACAGAGCCTCCACGATCCCCATCCCAGCCGCCGGTCAGCGCTGTACACATTCAGTGCAGATAGGACTGCTACAGGACTCAGATCTCAACCATCAGCCCGTGATGTACACACTCCACCAGGACTAATACAGATGAAACACATTTAACCCTTGACATGCCTGATTATCTCTACTCAAATGTGAGTGTTTTTAATCCCTTTATATTAAAGATGTTTTAAATATGCTGCACTTAGAGGGTGCCATTCTATTTTTTCTTGTTTAAACCGGCACTGCGGCTGCTCTCTTTCATTGGCCAATTAGTTTTTGTTAACAAACCACTCCCCCTAACAACAGACTATATTTACCGTGATGTATAGTGACCAGGCACGGCCCCTGAAGACATAAACCACACGAGACGTACGTCGGCGGCGGTACCTAGTCACGTGTATTATGCCCCACGTCACTTCCGGATCATCTGGTTAGTGTCTATGGCCGGTGGCACGCACAGAGCCACGGAGGTGGGAAAGCCAGCGATTCCCAGTAAAGCCTGCAGCCCCAGTGCCGAGTTTTTTCATGTGTTGCTGAACATACCGGTAGTCATTGTGGACTTAAAGTTTGAAGCAGCACAGTGGAAGGAGTACCTACTTGCTTTTGGTTACTTTCATCCTTTGAGCCACCAAGATTCTCAGATGATCCCTGGGAGGGAATGTTTGCACAGGGTGCAAGGCGTGTTTGACCCCTTGCAGGGTCCTTTAAAGGAGGTAAGCAAGCATTGCATGAGGTGGTGGGAGCACTCCGTTCATGGAGGTTGTTTAAAGACATCACATAAGCTTGTTTTTGTTTTGTGTTTTTTGGCACAACATGGATTCATTCATTTTATGTTTTTGGACTTTTTTCATATTATTGCAATATCAGTGTTTATCACCATAATTGTTTATTTCACTTTTACAGCGCTGTCACACCTAAATTGTTTTTTATTGATTTCTGTGGGAGCACATTAGTGACAGCTGCAGTAAAAAGTTATCACTACTATATGTTTTTCTAAGTTTTACATTGTATACCATACTAGAAAAACTACAATTTCTGGGGAAATTGTGTGAAGTGTTCTTGCCTCCATGGGGGCTCATAATGTTTATGCTGATCATGGGGTGGTCATAATGTTTTGACAGATCATGGGGTGGTCATAATGTTTTGACTGATCATGGGGTGGTCATAATGTTTTGGATGATAATGGGGTGGTCATACATTATTTGGCTGATCATGGGGTGGTTATAATGTTTTGGCTGGTCATAATGTTTTGGCTGATCATGGGGTGGTCATAATGTTTTGGCTGATCATGGGGTGGTCATAATGTTTTGGCTGATCATGGGGTGGTCATAATGTTTTGGCTTATCATGGGGAGGTCATAATGTTTTGGCTGATCATGGGGAGGTCATAATGTTTTGGCTGATCATGGGGAGGTCATAATGTTTTGGCTGATCATGGGGTGGTCATAATGTTTTGGCTGATCATGGGGTGGTCATAATGTTTTGGCTGATCATGGGGAGGTCATAATGTTTTGGCTTATCATGGGGAGGTCATAATGTTTTGGCTGATCATGTGGTTGTCATGATGTTTTGGCTGATCATGGGGAGGTCATAATGTTTTGGCTGATCATGGGGTGGTCATAATGTTTTGGCTGATCATGGGGTGGTCATAATGTTTTGGCTGATCATGGGGAGGTCATAATGTTTTGGCTGATCGTGGGGTGGTCATAATGTTTTGGCTGATCATGGGGTTGTCAGCTTTTGTCAGCTCCCACTCTATTTTTGAACATTGAGCTATAATTCCCCTCAGAGCTGTGTGGGAGGAACTATAATGGGAACGAATACTGAAATAACAAGGAGACCAGTTTTTTTTAAAGATTAATAAAATGTTTTATTAATAACTTTATATATTGTGGAAGTAAGTGGCCGTAGCTCAAAATTGTTGGTATAAAATTTGTATAATTACTTTACTATCAAAAACTACTTTACCGTACTTGCATAACAATCACTATATTAATTTAGTCCAGCCCTAAAAGCTCGGACTAACCTCTAGACACCTTACAAGAACATCCCCCTCACAAGAGGGGATTAAACCACCACACAATCATGAGCCACGACAAGGGAGGGAGGGAGGGCGTGTCTTCACTCTGTCACCGCCGCTCACTGAAGAAACTGTTGTCGGTCACTCTTATTTATAACCTCTCATCACCAACTGTCAACTTGTTCGTGCCTCGGTAGGTAACCAATCCTAATTCTCTATATTTTTTTTTTTTTAATTTACTAACTTTACTAACTATTTTGTCATTCCGTCTCCTTCCCATATTGCTGGGAAACTAATTGTTTCCCCTCTCCTATGGGAACGAATACTGAAATCACAAGGAGACTAGTTTTTTTAAAGATTAATAAAATGTTTTATTAATAACTTTATATATTATGGAAGTAAGTGGCCGTAGCTCAAAATTGTTGGTATAAAATTTGTATAATTACTTTACTATCAAAAACTACTTTACCGTACTTGCATAACAATCACTATATTAATTTAGTCCAGCCCTAAAAGCTCGGACTAACCTCTAGACACCTTACAAGAACATCCCCACACGCCGGGCCTTAGCTAAGGCCCGGCACCCCCACCCCGGCTACGGCCAATTCAACACATGTCTGCAAATCTAATTTGAACAGATCCAGGGCCACATCCGTCAAGTGAACGTTGTCAGGGCGATAAAAACCCGGGAAGGCCACCCTCCATATCTACATGCCGAAATGAAAGACCTCCCACCGTTGGCATAAATTTCGCCACCGCCCGATTAACTTTTTTCCTAACCTTCTCCATGAACAGTAGTTCAGGAGATAATAACCAGGATAATCTTGTAATAATTTCGGAGAAAACAAGGACTGTACCCGGGAGGACCAAATGTAACTGGTACAAATCGCACTTAATCCTGGTAACTAAATCCAAAGTCCTATAACGACCCAAATCGTTTCCGCCTAAATGAAAAATGATCACTCTAGGGTGAGGCCACGCCGAATACATGCGGTTCAAAGCAGGGCGCAAGTCGAACCACGACATTCCACGCCTGCCAAACCAGCAAACAAAAAACTGGTCCCTATCTAAACCCAAATTACTCCCATATGAACGTACCGAAGCACGATGTTGAGCCCAAAATATGTATGAATGGCCCAAAATCCAAGCAGCTTGGCAAGGAGTACCTGCAACATATCAGAAACAAATAGTTGCGACATATTTAGAAAAAACACATATCAGGTCTAACATATGACTTAAAACAGTTGGACTTCCACCCACCCAGCTCCTGGATCGCAGCATCGGACAGACCAAGCTTAGAAGCTTCAGTAGCCGCACCGATCCGGAAAGAGTGACTAGTAACTCGCAAATGGCCAAGGTTAAGCTTGACCAAACATTTATGCAACACAGCTGAAAATTGAAACTGGGTAAGCGGTAGTCCATTTACATGAATAAACAAATTAGACCCAACAGCAGGACGAACTGAACAATAAACAGCTAAAAATTTACACGCACAAATGGTATCATCGCAAACTGCTGAGATTACTACCATCCTACCTTCCCCCAACTGATCAGTCTTACTACATCTCACCAGCACACGAATACTATTACTGCATAACTCCACATCCGAAAAGCGAAGACCAGCACCCGTATCAGCTGATCTAGGCAACAGTTCCGAAATTCTAAAAGCACCAAAAAAACAAACACTGAAGGACGCCTTAAAAAGCCCAGCCTCATAAACAGAGGAACAAACCACGTTCGTCACCGAAATCAAGGCCCTCAACAGCTCCACTGTAACCGGAACACGTGTATCGGCCACAAACGTACTTTTTCGATACCCCTTCAGCACCTGTTTCACTGAAAAAAAACTACTACACGCAGGTAGACCACGCCACTTAACAAAAAAGGAAATACCGGACAGAATCTTGACCACATGAGAATACGAATAGCCTGAACACATCAACTTATCCAGAAATGCCAGGACCAATCTCTCATCATATGCCTCCGGAAGATGCCCTGTAGAGAACAAAAAACAAACCCAACTATTCCACGCGGCATTATAATTCGCCCACGTGGAAGGGGCTAATGAGTTACTAACAGCCTCCTGAACCTTCTTCAAACGATGGACCAAAGATGAGGCGGGCACTGAGCACCTTGAAGATCCGCATCCGGCACCAACGTCCTGAAACGCTCCTGTTGGGACCGGGACAACGCATCAGCAATATGGTTAACATGGCCCGGAACATACTTAGCCTTAACCCAAATATTCAAAAGAAGACATCGAAACACAATTTGACGTAACACAGCAATCACAGGGTGAGATTTAGAAGACAAACAATTTATTGCAAAAACAACACCCTTATTGTCAGAATGAAAAAGCAACCTGGAGTTCCTAAAATAATCCCCCCACAATTCCAACGCAACCAGAATCGGAAATATCTCCAAAAATACAATATTAGCCGTCAAACCTCTCTCCAGCCAATCCCCCGGCCATTCAGAAGCCGACCAGTGCCCATCCCAAAAGGCGCCGTAACCGACAGACCCCGAAGCATCCGTAAAAAGGGAGAGCGCAGACGCCTCACAGAACGGGGCTTGCCAAAAACAGCAACCATTAAAAGACGCCAGGAAACAATCCCAGACCTTCAAATCTTCTCTCAAATCCGATGAAATCCTTATATAATGACGAGGGTCTTTCACTCCCGCTAAAGCCCTATACAAACGCTTGGAAAAAACCCTCCCAACAGCAATCACCCTAGTCGCGAAAGCCAATAGACCTAACAGTTTTTGCAACGTACGCAACGTAACTTTAGGCCTACCTAAAACCATTGAAATCAAAAACCGCATATGATCAATTTTTTCACGAGGCAAGCGGAAATCCATCTTCTGAGTATCTATAGTGATACCCAGGTACTCCAGCGAAGTAGTAGGCCAGACAGATTTCTCTTCAGCCAGAGGCACACCAAATTGTCTACAAAGTACTCTGAATGATGTAAATAAAAACAAACATTCCGCCGAAGACGCACCTATGAAAAGAAAGTCGTCCAGATAGTGCGCCAACGTAACCGAACCTGATACAAAGGAAACCGACCATTCCAAAAAGGAAGAAAAAACTTTGAAATAACAGCATGACACGGAACAACCCATCGGCAGACAACGATCGAAATAAAATCTACCATCAAAGCAAAATCCGAGAGAATTAAACGCAGATGGATGGATGGGTAACAGCCGAAACGCCGCCTTAATATCAGCCTTGGCCAAATAAGCAGAACCACCAACCGAACGGATCAAACTGATAGCGTCATCGAACGTACTGTAAGACACTGAACAAACACCCGGGTCAATATCGTCATTTAAAGACCCGCCTTCCGGAAACGACAGATGATGTATCAACCGGAAACTTCTACCGTCTTTCTTAGGGATAATACCCAATGGGGAGATCCTAAAATTATCAAACGGGGGAGAAGAAAAAGGGCCCAACACTCTACCAGCCACAATTTCTTTTTCAATCTTACTCTTAACAACACTTCTAAACCTGCTAACCGATGGCAAATTACTGACCATCGTACACCCCTCCCCAGAGAACGAGGGCAGCAAAAAACCGGACTGAAACCCCTCAATTAGCAGGACCGCATCCTGGCGCTGAGGCCACATTTGAAGGTACGGCAACATTTCTGCCAGCTTCACTGGAGTTACCGCTTTTACGAAAAATATCCCTGGGGGGGGGTTGCACGTTCGGCTGCATTTTCTTAAAACACCTAGAAGCAGGGTGCACGCCAGAACAATTAGCACATTCGTGCCTGAAACGGCAAGTCTGAGGCCATTTACACTGGCCCTCGTTAAAACTAAAGCAGAGACCTTTGCGAAAAGGCCCTGCTTGAACAGAAGGGGACCGAACCACAGGTTTCTGAGGCAGCAGCAAATTGAGCCACAACCCGACATCTTTGGTACCCCACTGCAAATTACCGTGCACCGCCAATTTCTGCCTGAACGATTCATCATAGTAAAACCATGATAAACCTGGGAAATTCTTATAGGCTTCTAAAATTATTTCTACATGATGGAACATTTTCGAAGAAATAACCGGATGCTTCTCACCCATGACTCCAGCATATATACAAAATGCCTGGAGCCAATTATTAAAAGAGCGAGGCACAACTTTATTTATTGTTTTGTCCTGCTCCCTCTTCAGGGACCTGTCATCCGCTGCCGGCAGGAGGGACAACACGTCTACAAATTCCCCTTTCCATATTTTGGACTTTATAGCAGATGACAAATGAAATCCCAAAGGGGACATCTCGCAAGCCATCGCTTCCCTCAAACAAACTTCAGGGACAGTAGGCTGCTCGTTTTCAGCCAAGCGCGGATTTATGATTACCGCATTATCATTAGCAGACTGAGTGAAAACTTGACTCGTCCCTGCCGGCGCCATAGCAACCCCTGACAAAGCATTACAATTAAACAACTTTTGTAATTGTCCTGTCATCAAAGAAAAACTGGAAATCAATTCAGATAAATTAGAAGCAGTCTGTGACTCACCTCCCATGCTATGTATAGGAGTAGTCTCGCTTGTCACCACAGGGATATGACAGGTTGCAGGCACAGAAACAGGTATCTGACTGGCACTAGGACCTGCAGGAGAAAAATGATCAGACACATTCGATACAGCAGCTGTTTGATTCAAGCAATAACGATCAGTCACAACACGACAAACAGCCTCACTCAGAGTCCCTTGGACCGGAGCTGTGGATCGTGACGCAGCTTTCTGAGAAGAGGCCTTCTTAGTCTTCTTGCTAGCAGCCGGCGGCGACGGAGAGTAGCAGTGCCGGGTCTTCTGCAGCCTTTTACTCGGCCCCCTTCCTCTCCTGACACCGCTGTCAACATTCAAAACCGGCGCTTCCTCCGCCGCGTCACACGCGTCATGTGACGCAGTTACATCCGCCCCCGAACGAGGCGGAGCATTCCGTTCAACACATGAGTCTATAGGGGAAGGAATAATACCGGACACCGAGGGCGGGCCATGGGCAGGAAGGGACAGGGAAGAAGGCAACACCTCAGATCTCGCTTCCTGATCAGTCGAAAACGGCGGTGATAACGACAGACAGCGTTGGATCCATTCGTCCCCGCCAGGCGCCGCGGCCCGATCCATCAATTGACGCAGCAAGAATTCCATCGCACCGAACGAGGGGACGTGTCTTCACTCTGTCACCGCCGCTCACTGAAGAAACTGTTGTCGGTCACTCTTATTTAAAACCTCTCATCACCAACTGTCAACTTGTTCGTGCCTCGGTAGGTAACCAATCCTAATTCTCTATATTTTTTTTTTTTTTTTTTTTTTAATTTACTAACTTTACTAACTACTTTGTCATTCCGTCTCCTTCCCATATTGCTGGGAAACTAATTGTTTCCCCTCTCCTATTCTCCTCAGAGCTGTGTGGGAGGAGCTACAATTCCCCTCAGTGTTGCCAGGAAACCAATGTTTATGCAGGCTCTAAGCACAGTCCAGAGTATTTTGCCTCTCCTGAATACTTGTCATTCTTCAAACGTATTTTAAAAACTATCCTACAGCGAAGAGCTTTATATTGTGAGAATCACAAGACCCAGACCTACATTTTGATGCATAGTATGTCTCTGAAATATTAAAATTGAAGGCACAGTCGCAGTTTAGATATTTCCCTTAAAATGTTAGGTGTCTAGAGTGTAATTTCAATGGATGTCAATGGATGGCGTGAGTTGCAAACAAATGGCCATATTGTGAAAACAATCAGGACTATGGCTTAGCCGTGGACATGTGTAGTGGCAGCAGGGATAGCTGAATTTGTATATATACGATTTGTGTAGGTGGGCTTAAAAACGAGGGAGTGGTGGCAGTTTAGAAATCCTGTCCTGATTTTTCAGATTTTTAATTACTGAAACAGAAAACAGCAGGATCAAAAGATTACCATCCAGTATTCATAGGCATCATAAGTCTAGTCATACAAACAGAAATTGCTTTGCAGTTGTTTGCTTGATAAGACATTACCTATGGGATATTTTCCCTATTGTATTAAATAAAGACCTACAAAATGTATTTGGAGGGTTAGAGGTCCGTCATGTGGGTTTTAATGTTTCATTGCATTGAGGTGTAGCACTACCCCCGAAGGAGCTGCTGGTTTGTTTTGGGTGGCACGTTACCTCGTGTTCCTCCGCCGTCTAGGGGTATTTGGTGAAAGTTGCAGTAATGAAATGCCCACAGGTGTCTTTTTCTGTGCTCTTTATTACCCAGCAGGGTAAAAACAGTAGAACTTGGTGAAGAGTAGAGATATAGTAGAAACAGAATAACAGATTCAGGTGCAAATAATAGGGAAACAGTCCTGCTTCCAACGACAACTTATTTTCTCGCCACTCCAGCCGAAATGGGTATAGCGCACCCGGACAGGCCTCTCTCACAAGCCTGGCAGCCAGAGTGTCACTCGGAACTTGGGGATAAGTCTCTGCCACAGACTCTCCTTATGGTTAAAACAACAGAAATAATCCTTCTTAGCCGATTCGACACCTGAATCTCCTTCAGGTAGTTTAAGTAGGTTACCGACTGATAGGCGACCGGCGTCCAGCCTCTCAGCACCCGGGTTACCTTGATCCCCGGTGGATGATCGAAACCCTCTTCGGAACGCCAGCCTTTGTTGGCACTCCTCAGGCAGACTTACCACCGAATAGCTTCCTCTTACAGGACTAACGCCTGGGATTCCCTTAGATTCGGGACCCAGTCGATCACTGGGCCCCAGCCACAGCCGATCACTGGGCCCCAGCCACAGCTCAAATGCTCCAGGCCAACGTGGTCCTGGAACATGGAACACCGCGTAGCACTCACATCCCGGCCCGAAAGGCCATTTCGCCGGGGTGCCGTGGTATGGCTACCCTGAAGGTGGGCGCCACACGTGAAGAAGACCCAGGAAAATGGCGTCTGCCTCATAAATACCCTCTCCCAGCATGCACAGCGAGGGAACCCCTCCTGATAGGCTGCTGGGAAAAGTATCCAAATCCTTGACTCCACTGCTGCCACCTGCTGACCTGGGGTGTGATCAGCACCCCAGAAACAACAGCATGAACCCACAGTACAGCCAAAGCTGAGACAGATGCTTAAAAATTTGAACTGATTAACATGGTCAGAGTTACTTAACTCTCTGACCTCCTCTAAATTTACACTAGCACTGGTTCTGGAAGTAACCAGGCGCTACAGAGGTATACCTCAATATGTTGATATCAGCCATATCAGATTTAGAGACATGCAACCTAATTCATAAAACAGTTCATAAATGGTGGGTAAACACTATATTAACCAGTCTGTCGCTCTGTGACTCTACCACACTTTTAACAAAATATGATGGGAAACAAAGGTGGAATTAGTGGTTGTGCAAAGTAAACAAAATCCTTAGTTTTAACAAAAAAAGTCTTTCATTCCATTAAATGAAATTTAACTTAGGCCTCATGCACACTGATGGGAGAAAATCAGCATTATAAACCCTTTCCAAAGGTTTGTTTTTTTAAAACCAGTTTTGGTGAGTTTAGCAGTGTTTGGGTGTTTATTTAATTGGCCAAAATTTTTATTTATTCTGGCCATTGAAATAAATAAATGCTGAAGTGCTAGCGTTAAATAAGTAAATAAACATTTATTAAATATATATGTAGCACTACCCCCGTAGGAGATGCTGGTTAGTTTTGCGCCTGCACGTTACCTCAACATTCATTGTCTAGGGGAAGAAAGTCTGAAAGAACTCCACACAAGATGTAAAACCTCTAGCTGTCAGGTTTTATTCTTTTACTCAAAACTTTTGAAGAAGGTAGAAGGATGAAGGGGGAGGGAAGGTTCAGGTACACAGTACAGATCACTGGGGGTAAAAAAAACGAAACTCCAAAGTCATTCACCACTCCCTCTTGAGTGGGTATTGCTCACCCGGATAGACCCCTCACACATGGCCTAGCAGCCGTGATGAAGCAAGAATCAGTTCGAAAACCGTCTCTGCCACAGACTGATTGAGAACAAATTGAACAGTCCGGAATCCTCTACCACAGGATGTAATGCCCGAACTTCCAGCCGTACAGTTTAACCCTTTCATGCCTATGCCTATGTATGACATTTGGTGTTTACAAGTTAAAATCCATATTTTTGGCTAGAAAATTACTTAGAACCCCCAAACATTATATATATATTTTTAGCAGAGAATCTAGAGAATAAAATGGCGATTGTTGCAATATTTTATGTCATACGGTATTTGTGCGGCGGTGTTTTAAACACAACTTTTTGGGAAAAATTTACTTTCATGAATTTTAAAAAAATGAAAAAGTAAAATTAGCCCAATTTTTTGGCATAATGTGAAAGATGATGTTATGCCGAGTAAATAGATACCAAGCATGACACGCTTTATAATTGCGCGCACTCGTGGAATGGCGACAAACTACGGTAACTAAAAATCTCCATAGGCGACGCTTTAAACTTTTTTTACGGTTACCAGGTTAGAGTTACAGAGTAGGCCTAGTGCTATAATTATTGCTCTCGCTCTTACGATCGCGGCGATACCTCACATGTGTTATTTGAACACCGTTTTCATATGCGGGCGCGACTTCCGTATGCGCTTTCTTTGCTGCGCAAGCTCGCGGGGAGGGGGGCGCTTTAAAAATTTTTTTTTTTTGTTTTCTTATTTATTTATTTATTTTTTCTAATATTACATTTTTTTTTTTTTTTTTTTTACATTTTGATCACTTTTATTGCTGTCACAAGGAATGTAAACATCCCTTGTGACAGCAATAGGTCGTGACAGGTACTCTTTATGGAGGGATCGGGGTCTAAAAGACCTCCGAGCCCTCCTTTGCACTTCAAAGTATTCAGATCGCCGAAAACGGCGATTCTGAATACTGTGTACTTTTTTAAATCCGGCGCCATTGGCAGCCGAGAAACCCGGAAGTGACGTCATGACGCCGCTTCCGTGGTTTCAATGCGCACACTGAATCAAAGCCGTTTACGGCTTTGTTTCAGAGCGCGCCGAGACGCTGGAGGCGCCGGATCGTGGATCGGGTCTCCCGGTGGGACGGGAGGCCCGGTCAGAGCGGCGAGAGGCGGCGGGAGGGGGGGGATGTCCCCTCCCGCTCCTCCGGCATAACAACCGAGCGGCTTTTAGCCGCATCGGTTGTTATGTTTGGAAAGCCGATCGCCCGCTCTAAACAACGGTACCGGGATGATGCCTGCGGCTGCAGGCATCATCCCGGTACAACCCCTGAAAGCCGAGGACGCATATATGCGTACGCTCGGCGTGAAAGGGTTAAAGAGCCTTTAAGCCAAACCGGCAAACTGTAGGACAACTTGAGTTGTGGATCCCTCCTTATTAAGGTCACCAGGCCTATCCTGAGACATAAGCCTTCCGCTTGGGCTCCTCCAGAGCAGGTCCTCCCCTGGTTTCCTTCATTAACCACTTAACGACCGCCGCACGAGTATATACGTCCGCAGAATGGCACGGACAGGCACATGGGCGTATATATACGCCCCTGCCTATTCGCGGGTCGGGGGTCCCATCGGCGGTCGGTAAGTGGTTACGGGCGTCCCAGGGAGAGGAGGCGGCTATTCGATTCCAGCCGCCTCCTCTGGATCGCTCTCAGCCAATGAGCGTCCTGCTCAGCCCCTTCCTGTGCTAAATGTAAACACAGGAAGGGGAAGTGAAGTCCTCTCTCCTCGTGTGGGTCTTTTTCGTCTGGATCCAGAGGAGAGAGGACTTCTGTAACGTGAGTTGCACCAAACACAACACTGACACGTTACACATAGGCACACAACCCCCCCCCCAGTCACCGCTGATCACCCCCCCCCATCCAACTGTCACAGTGTCACTATTGCAGTGATCATTTATTTTCTGATCACTGCAATTAGTGTCATTTGTGACATAAAAAAGTGTTAGGGACATTAGCTTTAGGCCCCCTACCCCCCCTAATAAAGGTTTAACCCCTTGATCACCACCCTAATTAACCCTTTCACCCCCTATTGCCAGTGTCACTAAGGCCGGGTACACACGAACAAACAAGTACGGTGAAAGCGGTCCGTCGGACCGTTTTCACCGTACATGCCTGCCAGAGGGCTTCTGTACGATGGTTGTACACACCATCGTACAGAAGTCCGCGCGTAAACAATACGCGGGGCGTGTCCGCGTCGTCGCCGCGACGATGACGCGGAGACGTGGGCGGGCCTGCCATTTAAAGGCTTCCACGCATGCGTCGAAGTCATTCGACGCATGCGAGGGACGGCGGGCGCTTGGACATGTACGGTAGGTCTGTACTGACGACCGTACATGTCCGAGCGGGCAGGATTCCAGCGGACGGTTTTAAAACACGTCCAGGAATATTTGCCCGCTGGGAAAAGGCCCGGCGGGCAAATGTTTGCTGGAATTCGGCCCGCTCGCGCCTACACACGACCGAACATGTATGCTGAAACTGGCCCGCGGACCAGTTTCAGCATACATGTTTGGTCGTGTGTACGGGGCCTAAGCGATCGGTTTTCTGATCGCTGTATTAGTGTCACTGTTGCCGCTAGGCAGTTAGTTTTTTTTGAGGTTCGCCGCCAGGTTTATATAGCGTTAGGTACCCCCATAAATAAAGGTTTTAACCCCTGATTGCCCCTAGAGTTAACCCTTTCACCAGTGATCACCGTATAAGTGTCACTGGTGACGTGGTTAGCCAGTTAGTTATTTAGTTATTTTAGGTTCGCCGCCAGGTTTTTAGAAAGCGTCAGGTACCCCCATATATTACCTAATAAAGGTTTTAACCCCCTGATTGCCCCCTAGTTAACCCTTTCACCAGTGATCACCGTATAAGTGTTACGGTTGACGCTGGTTAGTTAGTTTGCTGTTTATAGCATCAGGGCACCCGCCGTATATAACCCAATAAAGGTTTAACCCCCTGATCGCCCGGCGGGTGATATAAATAAAATTTTAGCGTCAGTCAGGGTCTGCGTCGCCCCAGGCAGCGTTAAGTTAGTGCCAGTACCGCTTACACCCACTCGCAAAGCATACACTCCCCTTAGTGGTATAGTATCTGAACGGATCGATACCTGATCTGATCAGATCTATACTAGCGTACCCAGCAGTTTAGGGTACCCAAAAACGCATTGTTAGCGGAATCAGCCCAGATACCTGCTAGCACCTGCGTTTTCCCCCTCTGCCCAGCCCAACCCACCCAAGTGCAGTATCGATCGACCACTGTCACTTCAAAAACACAAGACACATAACTGCAGCGTTCGCCGAGACAGGCCTGATCCCTGCGATCGCTAACAGTTTTTTTTGGAAACGTTTTCTACATTTGCTTTTCAATAGTCAGGTGCTTTTTTTACCCGTGAATCATCACCATTGTACCACTAAATTTAGAGTCCAAAATGGCAAAGCGAACGTACAATGATGAACAGGCCTACTTGTTCATGAGCTTGACAGATAGTGAAGAGGAGGTCACGCATCTGTCAGAATCTGGCTCAGAATATGAACCCATTTACGACAGCGGCTCCATGTCAGATAGCTCGGACGACGGAGTTGTGGTCCCTGCTAAGGCCAAGCGTACCCGACCCCGTTCTGATGTTGTTGAGCAGCAAGAACCGCAGGACCCTTGTATGGAGCAGAGAAGTACTAGCGCCGCTATTCCTTCTGGTGAACTGGCAAGCACCAGCGGCCTAGTACACCCTGGTCGTTCATCCAGCACTGCAGTATCACGTGGTGACATGGCGAGTCCCATAAGTGCAGTTCAAGCTGGCGAGGTGGCAAGCACAAGTAGTGTCCCGCTGCCACCAAGAAGAAGACAGAGACAGGCCCGTCGTGCCCATAGTGCCCTTCCTGCAGAATTCGCCTATCCTGATTGGGTCCCCACCACTTCTGCAGAACCTGTACTTCCCCCATTCACTGGCCAACCCGGTATTCAGGTGGATACAGCGAATTTTATGCCACTTGATTTCTTTTCGCTGTATTTCACGGAAGATCTCTATAGATCTATTGTGGACCAGACTAATTTATATGCTGGTACCTACATCGCCGCTAATCCCCAGTCTCTCCTTGCCAAAGAATGGAAACCTCTTGAGGTTTCCGAATTTAAGACCTTTCTGGGCCTTACCCTCAACATGGGCATACACCCATTTCCGTCGTTGCGGATGTATTGGTCCACACATCCCATCGACAATATGCCCGTGTTCTCTGCTCACATGGCCAGGAGACGATACGAGGCGATCCTGCGGTTCCTGCATTTCAGTGACAATCCACTTTGTCGTCCACGTGGAGACCCTGAATTTGACCGGCTCTACAAAATTTGGCCCCTCATAAACCATTTCAACGAACGTTATGCAGCCTTGTTTAATCCCCAGCAGGTTGTATGCGTTGATGAGACCCTGGTTAAATTTTCTGTCCGCTTGTCTTTCAAACAGTTCCTTCCCAGCAAGCGTGCCAGATACGGGGTCAAGCTCTATAAGCTCTGTGACAGGGCCACAGGCTACACATGGAGCTTTAGGGTTTATGAGGGAAAAGATAGTGAGGTAGAGCCGGAAGGATGCCCAGATTACATGGGGAGCGCTGGCAAGATCGTTTGGGACTTGGTGTCACCCTTATTCGGAAAGGGGTACCATTTGTATGTGGACAATTTTTACAGTAGCGTGCCACTTTTTAGCCACTTGTTTCATCATCAGATTGGAGCATGTGGCACCGTGCGACCTAATCGCCGGGGCTTTCCCCAGCGGCTTGTAGATGCCCGTCTTAGGCTGGGGGCGAGAGCCTGCTACCAATGTAAAAATGTGCTCGCTGTGAAGTGGCGGGACAATAGGAATGTTTTCGTTCTTACCACCCTTCACGCAGACACGACAGTACAAATTCGTACGGCGACTGGTGTTGTGGAGAAACCCCTCTGTGTCCACGAATATAACCAAAATATGGGAGGGGTGGACCTCAACGACCAGTTAATGGCACCGTATCCTTTTGCCCGTAAGGCGAGACGCTGGTACAAAAAAGTGTCTCTACATTTATTTCAATTGACTCTACTGAATGCTTTTGTCTTATGCAAAGCTTCAGGACAGAACGGATCCTTCCTTCAATTCCAGAGGGATATCGTCACAGAATTCCTGTATCCAGGCGGTTCTGTACCTCACCAGCCCCTACCAAGTGCAGTAAGCCGACTGCATGAGAGGCATTTTATATATGCCCTCGAGAGTACCCCTACCCAAAAAAACCCCCAAAGAAAATGTCGTGTCTGTAACAAGCGCGGATTTAGGCGTGACACCCGTTATTGTTGTCCCCAATGTCCTGCCGATCCTGGTCTTTGTATTGGTGAATGTTTTGAACGCTTCCACACACGAGTGACGTATTAGCGTAGGGTAAAACATTTCACAGGCTAGGCACACTCACACAGGGTCTCCCAAGATGCCATCGCATTTTGAGAGACCCAAACCTGGATCCAGAAAGTTCAACAGTTACAGTTACAAAAAAAAGTGTTAAAAAAAAAAAAAAAAGTAAAAAATAAAAACACAAAAAAAATATAAAATAAAAAAACCAAAAATAGTTGTCGTTTTATTGTTCTCTCCCTCTCTACTCTCGCTCTATTGTTCTGCTCTTTTTTACTGTATTCTATTCTGCAAAGTTTTATTGTTATGTTTTTTCATGCTTGCTTTTCAGGTATGTAATTTACTTTACTGTTTTCAGGTATGCCATTCATCTGTTGCGCGGACTTATTTATCTTGACAGCAACAGCGTTTGCTCCCACGATATATAAAGCCGCGACTCCAGTGCTGTAGGAGGTGATTTCACCACCACAGTTAAAAAAAGAGCATATATGCCGAAGCATGGGGGCATTAGGGGCGGAGGAGCGATTTTGCTCCTAATGCCGCGTATATACGGTCGACATTCCTATGGAGGCTTGCCCGTGGAAAAGTCTGACCGTGTGTATGCGGCATAACTTTTTATGCCGCATACATACGATCGAAATTCCGACGGGGGCTTGCCCGTGGAAAAGTCCGACCGTGTGTACGCGGCATAACTTTTTTGTGGGAGGATGCCCCCATGCTTCGGCATATATATATTTTAGGTACAGGTTGCGTTAAATGTTTTATTTTTTACTATGTTTTTTTTTGGTATTTGCTTTGCAGGTATGGTATGATCTTACTGTTATACTGTAATGTTACTTTGTTTTAATGTTACCATCATTTGCTTAGCAGGTACGCCATTCAGTTGCAGCGCGGATTTATTTAGCGTGACAGCAACAGCGTTTGCTCCCACGATATAGAAAGCCGCGACTCCAACGCTGTGGAGGTGATTTCACCACCACAGTTAAAAAAAGAGCATATATGCCGAAGCATGGGGGCATTAGGAGCGGAGGAGCGATTTTGCTCCTAATGCCGCGTACGTACGGTTGACATTCCTACGGAGGCTTTCCTGTGGAAAAGTCTGACCATGTGTACACGGCATAGAAAAGTCCGACCGTGTGTACGCGGCATAGAAAAGTCCAACCGTGTGTACGCGGCATAACTTTTTTGCGGGAGGATGCCCCCATGCTTCGGCATATATAAATGGTGCATGTATGCCCATCATTAGAAGTGGGTGGATGAAGGGAGGTATTCTAATGGTGGGCATACCCACCGATCAATCTTTTTTTCGTTCAGCCAACAGGCTGCATGAAAAAAAAAGATTACAATACATGTCCAACAAGAACCATCAACATACTGGTATGTTGCTGGACTTTGAATGGTTATACCAGAATGATGCCTGCGGGTTTAGGCATCATCTTGGTATCATTCTTTTCAGCCAGCGGTCGGCTTTCATGTAAAAGCAGTCCTAGTGGCTAATTAGCCTCTAGACTGCTTTTACATTCTGTCGGAGGGAATGTCCCCCCCCCCCGGATATAAACAGCGCCATTGTGAAAATGGGAAAGCATTTTATCACACCGATCTTGGTGTGGTCAGATGCTTTGAGGGCAGAGGAAAGATCTAGGGTCTAATAGACCCCATTTTTTTTTAAAAGAGTACCTGTCACTAACTATTGCTATCATAAGGGATATTTACATTCCCTGAGATAACAATAAAAATGGTAAAAAATAAATAAAATGGAAGGACCAGTTTACAAATAAAATAAAAAAAGCGAAATAAATATATAAAAAAAAAAAAAAAGCATCCCTGTCCCCCCTGCTCTTGCGCAAAGGCGAACGCAAGCGTCGATCTGGAGTCATATGTAAACAGCAGTTGCACCATGCATGTGAGGTATCACCGCGAAGGGCAGATCGAGGGCAGTCATTTTAGCAGTAGACCTACTCTGTAAATCTAATGTGGTAACCTGTAAAGGCTTTTAAAGGCTTTTAAAAATGTATGTAGTTTGTCCCCACTGCGCGTTTGTGCGCAATTTTAAAGTATGTCGTGTTTGGTATCCATGTACTCGGCCTAAGATCATCATTTTTATTTCATCAATAATTTGGGCAATATAGCGTGTTTTAGTGCTTTAAAATAAAAAAAAGTGTATTTTTTCCCCAAAAAATGCGTTTGAAAAAACGCTGCGCAAATACTGTGTGGAAAAAAAAATTGCAACACCCACCATTTTAATCTGTAGGGCCTTTGCTTTAAAAAAATATATAATGTTTGGGGGTTCAACTTAACTTTCTTGCAAAAAAATATGTTTTTATGTAAATAAACAGTGTCAGAAAGGGCTTTTTCTTCAAGTGATTAGAAGAGTGGGTGATGTGCGACATAAGCTTCTAAATGTTGTTCATAAAATGCCAGGACAGTTCAAAACCCCCCCAAATGACCCCATTTTGGAAAGTAGACACCCCAAGCTATTTGCTGAGAGGCATCGCGAGTCCATGGAATATTTTATATTTTGACCCAAGTTGCGGGAAAGATAAATATATTTTATTTATATATTTTTATATATATAACGTTTTGTAATTATTATTTTTTTGGTCATTATTCAATCACTTGGGGCAAAAAAATTAAATATTCCATGGACTCAACATGCCTCTCATCAAATAGCTTGGGGTGTCTTCTTTCCAAAATGGGGTCATTTGGGGGGGTTGTGTGCCATCTTGGCATTTTATGGCCTTCAAAACAGTAATAGGTAGTGATAGGTAGTGAGGAGGGAAATCAAAATTGTATGCCGTTAGAAATCTTGAAGGCAGTGCTTGGTTTTCGGGGCCCCGTACGCGGCTAGACTCACAAAAAGTCCCACACATGTGGTATCCCCGTACTCAGGAGAAGCAGCAGAATGTATTTTGGGGTACAATTCCACATATAACCATGGCATGTGTGAGCAATATATCATTTAGTGACAACTTTGTGCAAAAAAAAATCAGTTTGTCATATTCTCGCAACTTGTGTCAAAATATAAAATATTCCATGGACTCGACATGCCTCTCAGCAAATAGCTTGGGGTGTCTACTTTTCAAAATGGGGTCATTTGGGGGGTTTTTGTGCTATTTTGGCATTTTATGGCCTTCGAAACCTTGATAGGTAGTGAGGAGTGAAATCAAAAATTTGTGCCCTTAGAAATGCTGATGGCGGTACTTGGTTTTTGGGGCCCCGTACGCGGCTAGGCTCCCAAAAAGTCCCAATCATGTGGTATCCCCGTACTCAGGAGAAGCAGCAGAATGTATTTTGGGGTGCAATTCCACATATAATCATGGCATGTGTGAGCAATATATCATTTAGTGACAACTTTTTGTAAAAAAAAAAATTTTTCTTTTTTTTTGTCATTATTCAATCACTTGGGACAAAAAATAAAATATTCAATGGACTCAACATGCCTCTCAGCAGTTTCCTTGGGGTGTCTACTTTCCAAAATGGGGTCATTTGGGGGGGTTTTGTACTGCCCTGCCATTTTAGCACCTCAAGAAATGAGATAGGCAGTCATAAAATAAAAGCTGTGTAAATTCCAAAAAGTGTACCCTAGTTTGTAGACGCTATAACTTTTGCGAAAACCAATAAATATACGCTTATTGCAATTTTTTTTACTAAAGACATGTGTCTGAATACATTTTGGCCTAAATGTTTGACTAAAATTTAGTTTATTCGATATTTTTTACTTTTTGTTTTAAGAAAAATCAATTTTTTTCAAAATTTACTGTCTTTTTCCGTTTATATCGCAAAAAATAAAAACCGCAGAGGCAATCAAATACCATCAAAAGAAAGCTCGATTTGTGGGAAGAAAAGGACGCAAGTTTCGTTTCGGTACAATATTGCATGACCGCACAATTACCAGTTAAAGCAGCACAGTGCTAAATTGTAAAAACACCTCTGGGCACCAAGCTGCATATTGGTCCGGGGCTTAAGTGGTTAAGGCAGCTTCCTTCTCGTAGATGGACAGCTTGAGATCCCTCTTGATTTGTAGGCCCCAGTCAGCATAACTGGGCCTAGTGATAGAGATGCAGTCTCGAGCCAACATGGTCCCGGGGCTGGAAATCACGCAACACATACCTCCTGCCAGGAGGGCCACGAGACAAAGGACCCCAAAATATGGCGTCTGCCCCTTAAGTATCCCTTCCCATTTAACACAATTTACACGTGTTAAACAGCATTCAGCATTTTTGTGGTCAAAACATCCTCTAAACTCCCCTGCTACTAAACTGCTAAAAATGTCCATGTGTGCATGGACAGTGGACACATGGCAAAATATGTGAGTTTAACAGCAGCAGTGTGCATGAGGCCTTACTGTATGGAAAGTGCTTGTAAATGGATATCTGAAACACCTGAAAAGATAAACTGATAACCTTGGGTATCTGTCACTATTTAAAATTTATTGTACTGTTATCATACTAATCTGTGAACCTTATCTTGTTCCTTTTTCCAACAGTCTGTTTATTGAACCTTTACATGGAAATTTTGCATGAATGAGCTTAAAGTTGAGTTTTGCCTTCCCCTCAAAAAGTCAGCAGCTACACATACTGTCCTGGAGTCCAGCGATGTTGGCTCCGCAGCTGATGTTTCCATCGGCTGTCGGGTGCTGCCGCTGCCATTGCCAGTAAGGGAAACTGGCAATGAAGACTTTAGTCTTCACAGCTGGGTCCCTATTGCGCATTGCGCGAAGCGTGGCTGCACTATCCTACTGGTCTGACATTAGGGGAAGGAGGAGGGAGGAGGAGGGCCTGGGCTTCGATGTACCTTGTCGCGGTGAGGTTTGACAGAAGTGGGGGGTAGGAGACAGATAAGCGGAAGTTACTCTTTTGGGTGACAGATGATAATAACACACTGAAGCTTAATAGCAGCAACAGTGGGACAATTACATGTGCATATGCAGAATGTACAATCACTTTGGTAAACTGATATATGTCTCACAAAAAACATTACTGCTGCTTTTCTACTGTGTATTCTGGTAACGTAGTGAAGATTATAGATAAGCAGATACTGTTGGTCCTGGCTCAAAGACAATATATGTAAGCTCAGTTGAATACCGTATTTATCGGCGTATACCGCGCACTTTTTTGCCCTGAAAATCATGGCAAAATCGTGGGTGCGCGGTATACGCTGATACCCGCTTTCCCGCGCCGAGTTTTGAATACTGCGCCGACATATACCGAGCGCAGTACACTCGGGTATAGTTGGCCAGTCTCGGCTCCTTCCGCGCTCACGTCCTGGACGTGCAGGACGTGAGCGCGAGTGTTGCCGAGCCTGCCCGACAATACACGAGTGTACTGCGCTCTGTATATGTCGGCGCAGTATTCAAAACTCGGCGCGGGAATCAAGCGGGGAGGATGCGAGGACGCCGCAGAAGGACGCCGGACCCGACGAAGAGGACACCCGAAGCCCGCAGACGGACCCGGACCCGACGAAGAGGACACCCGAAGCCGCAGAAGGACGCCGGACCCGACGAAGAGGACACCCGAAGCCGCAGACGGACGCCGGACCCGACGAGGCCGCCGATGGACACCGCGCAAGACACCAAAACTGTAAGTACAAAAAAAATTTTTTTTACACAGGATTGGGGGCCACTTTAGGGGTGCGCGGTATACGCCGGAGCGCGTTATACCGCGATAAATACGGTAACCATTATGCAAAAAAATGAAAGATGTTTTAGGAGGTATAACAATTAATAAAAACAAATAAGATAGCAGGATGTTTAGCCAGCTTTTAAGAACAGGCTGAAAATACAAAGTTTTCCAAGAAGGTAGGCACTATGGTGTGCACAAAGCAATAAAGACAGGGATGAGTGAGTTTGGGGGGGAGGTACTTGACTGGCATGCACAGAGTCCTGACCTCAACCTGATTGAACACCTTTGGGATGAATTAGAGGGGAGACTGCGAGTTACTCCTTCTCGTCCACATCAGTGCCTGACCTCACAAATGTGCTTCTGGAAAATTAGTCAAACATTCCCATAGACATTCCCATAGACACACTCCTAAACCTTGTGGACAGCCTTCCCAGAAGAGTTGAAGCTGTTATAGCTGCAAAGGGTGGGCCAACTCAATATTGAACCCTACAGACTAAGACTGGGATGCCATGAAAGTTCATGTGTGTGCAAAGGCAGGCATCCCAATACTTTTGGTAATATAGTATATACAGTATATATATTTGAAAATTGGTCAGTCTAGATGTAATGACTGACTATCTTAATTCTTGATGCCCTAAAATGCCAGGACAGTATAAATACCCCTCAAATGACCTGGGATGTCATAAAAATTCATGGGCCAGATCCACGAAGCGCAGCACTTCTCTCCGTCCGGCGTAGTGTATCTCAGATACACTACGTCGCCGTAACAAACTTTTTTTTTTTGTATCCTCAAAGATTTCCCGCCGTAAGTTACGGCGGCGTAGTGTAACTTAGGCAGCGTAAGGGCGCGCAATTCAAATGTATGTGATGGGGGCGTGTTTTATGTTAATACGTCGTGACCCAACGTAAATTACGTTTTTTTTGAACGGCGCATGCGCCGTCCGTGGGGGGTATCCCAGTGCGCATGCTCGAGATTAAACCAGAACAAGCCAATGCTTACGATGGTGACGTCATTCTACGCAAAGCCCTATTCGCAAAACGACTTACGCAAACAACGTAACATTTTTAAAATTCGACGTGGGAACGACGTCCATACTTAACATAGGATACGCCTCATATAGCAGGGGTAACTATACGCCGGAAAAAGCCGAACGCAAACGACATAAAAAAATGCGCCATATCTAGCTAATTTGCATACTCAACGCGGAATTCAACGAAAACGCCACCTAGCGGCCAGCGTAAATATGCACCTAAGATCCGACGGCGTACTAAGACGTACGCCTGTCGGATCGAGCCCAGTTTCCGTCGTATCTTGTTTTGTGGATACAAAACAGAGATACGACGGGGGAACTTTGAAATTACGCAACGTATCCATAGATACGCCGGTGTAATTCGTTTGAGGATCTGGCCCCATGTGTGTGTAAAGGCAAGTGTCCCAATACTTTTGGTGATATAGTGTATGTAAGGTCTACATCCACTTTAATATTCACTTGAATGGGCTGCTAATGCATGAGAAAACACGCACATACGCACACAGCAAAATAAATTACATGCATCATTTTTTGCGACACAGTGACACAGTGCACCACCATGGAGCATGTTGCTACATCTAGCAGTGTCCAGCATCTTATTTGCATTAAAGTGGCATTGAAAATAACATGTGCGTTATTGCACTTATTACTGCAAAGCATTTGATTAAGGGCCAGTTCACACCAGATGCAGTTCCGTAACAGTTTTGTGTGCATTTTTTCTGCACTGAAAATGCATGCACAGTGTTTTCCGTGTATTCCAATGACTCTAGTTGGCTCTAGTTCACACCATGCAGTCAGTTTCTGGTCAGTTTCCGTTCCGGAAACTCAATGCATGGTGTGAACTACAGTCAACTAGAGCCATTGGAAAACATGGAAAACACTGTGCATGCATTCTGTGCAGAAAAAAAGAAAAGAAGAAAAGAATGCGCTGAATTACACAATGCTTTTAAATGCTACAATAAAATCCTCATTTGTTGCTGCTGATATTGTTACATAGTTATGACAAGCTTTTTACTTTATTATTTATTGTTATCTAATGTTTTGTTTTGTGTTGTGTTTTTTAGGCAGATCTCCATCTCCAAAAATAACAACAGCTATTTTTTTGGGGGAATTAATTTGCTAATATTTTAGACTGCTTTCATTTTTTTTTTTTTGGAGTGTGTGAAGTTACCACAACAACATCATTATTTATTATAATTTACCCACAAGGAGGTTGTTGTCCCTTGTTAATTTTAAAATGTTTGGTTTTGAAATGTGTCTGCCTACTCACTACCGATCTCTCTATTCCCAAAAAAATACACATGATCAAATTTTGCCCGCAAACCAAAAAAACATTTATTCTGGTCTAATAAAAAACAAAAAAATTAAACACTGCTGGCAAACAAGGGTTCACAAAGCCAACAATCAAGGCCGTGAGCCAAAAAAAAAAAAAAAACATTAGGGGCACCATCTCATCGCTTGGACTTGGCAGTCTTCTTCCCTGCAGTCTTCCATGCAGTCTTCCCTGCAGTCTTCCCTGCAGACCGAGACCTTGGAGGCTGGGTTCCTGGAGGCGAGGTTGTGGCAGGAGCCAGAGCAGGCTTAGGAAGAGGAGAAGCAGGGAAAGGAGCAGGAGCAGGAGAAGGAGCAGAAGCAGGAGGAGCAGCAAGTACAGGAGGAGCAATCCGCACAATGTCAATGTCGTCATCGAGCTGCCCCAGTGTGGCCATGTTTATGGCCTTAAAGATGAGGGTTTCACAGCGCACACGCTGGCCCAGCTCCAGATTATGGAGCTTGGCTGCGATGAGCGCTGCAAAACCCTCTTCTTCTCTGGGTGGCTCTCGGATGGCCGCAGTTGCTTCGCGAAGCAGGGCCTGGGTCTCCTCCTCCATTTGCATAAGCCTCCTGGCCCTTTTCGCGGGAGTACGGAGAGGAGGGATCCGGGAGATTGTATCACGCCGGCGTGCCTCCTGTGTCCCACTGGGGCCTGCCACCTCCTGGCTCCCAGTGGGCTCTGCCACCTCCTGCCTTGCAGTTGGACCTGCTTCCCCCTGGCTCCCTGTGGGGCCTGCCTCCCCCTGGCTCCCTGTGGGGCCTGCCTCCTCTGGGCTTTGCTCTGTCTGTGTATAAAAAAAGGGACATAGTTTATTTGTTGTCTTCATAAATCACACACATTTTGAAAATCATGACAGATGCAAATTGAATGCTAATATATATTACACACAGGGCCACCATCCAGAATTATGGGACCCCTTACACAGCTTCAGACATGGGCCCCCTGGAGGGGGTTGCTGCCGCCTGAAATAGAGAAGCGGGGGGCCTTTACCCAAAATAGAAACTTAGTAAAAAAATATATATATTTATTTAAAAAATTATTATTACCAAAAAGGGGGGTTGACATCCGGGGCCCCTTCCAGGTGTATTGCCTGTACCCCCCTGATGGCGTACCAGAAAATTACACACAATCATTCTGACCCCTGCATTTTTCAATCTTGTCCCCATCATGTTTTGCCACTACTGTCTATTGATATGTTCAACACTTTTTGTTCAATCCTTTTAAATTTGGAACACTAGTAACATCAATTTGACATCATTATTATACTTTGATTCCCCCAAATTGTTATTAAAATGCAATACCTGGCTCCATGGCTCACAATCTGGGTCCTCCAGAAACTATTGGGCCCCGTACACACAAGAGGATCTATCCGCTGGAATTTATCCGCGGACCGGTTTCAGCGGATAGATCCCCTGGTGTGTACGATCCAGCGGATATTTTTCCGTGGATATTTTTCCCCGCGATGGATTTCCAGCGGATCAAAATTTCTTAACATGCTAAGAAATCGATCCGCTGGAATCCAGTCCAGCGGATTGATCCAATGGTCTGTACAGACTCACCGGATCAATCCGTCTGAATCCATCCCTCGCATGCGTCGTAATGATTCGACGCATGCGTGGAAGTCCTTATATTACAGCGTTGCGCACGTCGCCGCGTCATCATCGCGGCGACGGCGCGACACGTCACCGCGGAGGCAATTCAGCGGGGCTTTTGATCTCATGGTTAGTACAACCATGAGATCAAAATCCGCCAGAGGATTTATCCGTGGAAACGGACCTCCGGACCGTTTCCGCTAATCGATCCTCTCGTGTGTACTAGGCCTTGCTCTTCCTCCGAGGTTGGCTGCTCTTGCCTGCAGGGAAGACTGGAGAATTGACTGCCGGGAAGACGGGAGCGATCTCTTGGGGGAAGAGTAGACAGGGATGGCCTGGACTCAATGTGGTCGTCCAGGAACTGCAGGGAGGAGGGAGGACTATGATGCCAAACATGGCCCTCACAGGTATCCCAACAAAGTGAAGGCCGAAATAATGCAGAAAGTGGTGAGGAGTCTCCACCAGAAATTTGGGGAACGCAGGACCAAAGAGCAACTCAGGAAAAGGTGGTCTGACCTGAAGTTAAGAGAGCCTGAGCAACTGGAGAGGATAAAAAGAGTCATTAGAAGAAGTAAGTAATTTTCCTGTGCAATCATTATTTTGGTTTGTTCTTTGTGGCATGTGCTTTTTCTTTCAGGTTGTACTGTATGTATTTTATGTTTGTGGGCACAATAATTGGTTGTCGGAGTCGTCATTCATTCGATGACTTAAATAATAAAAGACGATCTTTGTGAGAAATGGCATCATGCCTAGTTCGCATGGCCAAATGGGAGTTTAGACACTGTATCAGACAAAAAGATTGTCTTTTTATTATTCCTGATCAAATGAACGACGACTCCTACGACCAATTATTGTGCCCACAAACATGAAAGTTGCGACATATTTTTTGATTTATGTGAGATCAATTGTGGAATTAATGCAGATGTGTTCCTAACTAGATTTTAATATTAAAAAACAAGTCAATATACAGTAAAAGGAGAGTCTGCTCAGCAGTTGGTTACACATGTGGACTCAGTAGCACAATTGTTGGCCACAAGAACAACCAATTTAGGGTGTCACACAGAGGTGAGGTGATCCAGTGGATACTTGGTTAGCTTCCATGTAGAAAACTAGACCAAAGATCCAAAGAATTTAAAGAGCTTTGGGAATGCCTACAATCCTGTGTTCTGCTTAGAAGGGTTGTTAAAACCAACAATAGTCCCACCATTTGTAAAAACAATGATTTATATTCCTCTTTCAGGCCTCTAATTTTTTTTAAATCATGTTTCCCTTTTCTTCAATCTCGTAGGGCGCAATTAAGTGTCAAGGCAGGAGCACCAAAACACACAAGCCACACCCCCGTGGGATGTTGAGGAAGGGGAACCTGCCACCACATCCGGTAAAGTATCATATACCACAGCTTCAGGTAATATAGATGTAGGCCTACATAATTTGAATACATGGTTTGGTCCCACATTTCAGGAGCTATTCGTGCTGGTGATGGATTTCTCACGTATAGTGCCCGGCTGTTGATTGCAGAAGTGTTGTCCTGCAGGGCAGAGATCGAAGACATCCGTCTTGCTTCAAGGGAGATTCGAGAGAAAACCAAAAGGGTGGAACAAAAGCTCAAAAATGTGATCGATGTTCTGGGGAGGGTTTGAAATATGTTTTTAGAAGGTTTTATTTTTGTTTGTTTGCATGTTTTTTACTTAAACATTTATGTCTTAAAAATTAAAAAAAATGATTTTATATGTAAATGACCAAAAACAAAAAAAAAAAAAAACTGATTTTATATGTAAATGACCAAAAAAAAAAAAGATTTTATATGTAAATGACAAAAAAAAAATAAAAAAAAATAAAAAACCTTGATTGTATATGTAAATGACAATAAAAAAAAACAAATTTTATATGTAAATGACCAAAAAAAATAAACTGATTTTATATGTAAATGACCAAAAAAAAACAACCTGATTTTACATGTAAATGACCAAAAAATATAAAAATAAATAAATAAAACCTGATTTTATATGTAAATGACCAAAAAATAAATAAAAAACCTTGATTGTATATATGTTAAAAAATAAACATATTTGGATACTCCAAACTGTGTGGCTTGTTCTTATATCAATGCTGCCTAATAAAAGAAATCATCTCGATTTGTGGTGGTAACATTGACAATGATGGGTATTTAGTAGATCCACAACACATGGCACTATGATAACCTAGTAGAAAGCTACAATAAACACAAATTATAAATTACTACAATAAAATATAAAAATAGACTGTTTCTTGCAGAAAAGAAAAGATTTTATTCAGCCAAGATCTGGCATTGGAATGGCCCCCCTCCCCATAAAATAATCGACATATGTTTGCCGCACAGCACGGGCGCTTTGGGGGGCCAAGCCTGTATGGCTAGCCTCACGGGCCGCCACCAGAGCTACATCAACGGCCTCATCAGGCAATACTGTTAAATAGGTCGAAGAATGTCTTTTGAAAAAATTATGCAAAATACAGCAACATACGATTATATGGTTCCACTTGTATTCTGCCATGTTTATGGCGGTCAAAATAAACAAAATCAGCTGGCCATGATGCCAAAAGCGTTCTCAACCACCCATCTGGCTCTGGCCAGCCTATAATTAAAAACCCTCCTCTCAGGGGTGAGGGTGTGTTGGGGAAATGGCCTCATGAGGTTGGGACCCAAGCCAAACGCCTCATCTGCATCAAATACGAAGGGCAGCTCCTCTTCGTTCTCCTCCGCAGGTGGCAATCCAAGGTCCTCCGACTGAAGCCGTTGGGCGAACTCGGTCTGAGCAAAGACCCCGCCATCTGACATCCAGACATTTTTCCCAACATCCAGGTAAAAAAACTCATAGTTGGCAGACACCACCGCCATCAGTACGACGCTGTGGAACCCCTTGTAATTAAAATAATGGGATCCAGAATGGGGTGGTGGCACGATGCGGACGTGCTTGCCATCAATGGCTCCTCCGCAGTTCAGAAAGTCCCTACGCTGTGAGAAGTCCGCTGCCACAGTCTGACATTCCTGTGGCGTGGTGGGGAACTGTAGAGAAAAATAATAAAAAAAGTCAAACAAACATTGCTAACAGAATATCACAAAACATTCTGGGATCCAAAAAAAAGGAGATCATTAATTTCAAGTATTATTTTAAGAGCCAGAAATAATAAGGGATCACTAAGCAGATTAATCACCACCTCTGATGGCCAAAAAAAAAACTGCTTATGGGGAGGGGGGGCCCGAGATGAGTTGGTGAAAAAAAAAATAGGGGGGGGTTGGGCGTGGTCTAGAATGGAGGCCAAAAGAAAAGGGGGATATAGGGACACAAAAAATGCAGCACTACAATGGAGGCCAAAAGAAAAGGGGGATATAGGGACACACAAAATGCAGCACTACAACGGAGGCCAAAAAAAGGGGGGATATAGGGACTAGGCTAGGTGTGTTTGGCCACAAAATAGAAGGCTGGAGAGGTTGGCGTTTGAAAATATGCATGTAGGCCCAAAAAAAAAAAAAAAAAAAAAACCTTACAGCATGCATGGGGACAAAGGGAACATTCACAGCATATTACAAACAGGTTAATTAGGGACTGTTTGAAAACAAAAATATTAAGGCATGCAATAAATACATAGGGGCAGATCCACAAAGCACTTACGCCGGCGTATCTCGAGATGCGCGGCATAAGTGTAAATATGCGCCGACGTATCTATGCGCCATATCCACAAAACGAGATACGCCTGAAAAATATTTTTTTCCGACCAACGTAATTTTTCTGCGTCGCGCATCGTGGGCGCAAATATACGCTGGACGCACCATTGATTTGCTATGCAAATATGCAAATGAGGGAGATACAGCGACCCACGAATGTATGCGCGCCGCGCATAGGTCATACGTGCGGTCTAAAGTTACCCCTCATAAAAGCAGCTTTAACTTTGCACCAGACGTGTGCAGGTCAGCTTCAGCAGCACCGTTAGGGACGAGCTGAGCATCCACACTTGCAGGACAACAATCTGTATGCCAACATGCCAGGGGCATCCATGGTCATAGCTATACTACTGGCTTTAGATGCGCGTAGAAGGAGGAGGGCACGGAGGAGGGCACGGGAGCGGATATACCGACCGCGCATAAACGTCTTTGGCATGGGGGATTCGGAGGTGTATCGCATCTTCAGATTCAGCCCTACTGCCATCCTGGAATTAACCACAACCCTGAAAGATGACATCACCAGCCAGACACACCGCTCACATGCAGTGGAGCCACTAGTGGCTCATTCCAGCGTACAAGTGGAGTTGTGGCTGGGATGGCACAATCATCCATTAGCAGATGTGTGCACCAGGTTGTCCCCGCAATCCTCAGACGCATGGCCAACCAAATCATCAGACCCACCCAGGAGCATCTGCGGGTGAAGGCAATGCGGGATTTTGTCAGAATTGCAGGATTCCCACGCACTGTGGGGGCCATTGATTGCACACATGTGGCACTACGGCCCCCCCCATGACACAGAGCACATATACCGCAATCGGAAGCATTGGCATTCCATCAACGTACAGGTGATAGCCGATGCCCAATGCCTCATATGGCACGTCCGTGCCAAACACCCAGGGTCCAGCCACGACAGCTACATATACCGTCAAAGCCCCATCTCAAGAGAATTTGAACAGAACGTGTATGGGGACAGCTGGCTGGTTGGTGAGTGACATGGGTGTCAGGCATGACTGTCCGCCCCCATGATGCAGACATCACGAGGGGCACATGCATGACTAACATCCTCCTGTCTTTTCCCTTCCAGGTGACTCTGCATATGCACTTGGGCCCCATTTCATGACTCCATTCTGGAATCCTGAAACCCCTGGAGAGCAAAGATACAATGATGCACACGCACGTACCCGTGGAGTGGACCTTTGGCCTCCTGAAGTCCCGTTTCCGATGCCTGGATAAGTCTGGGGGGCCCTGTTGTATTCCCCAAACTTTGTGTGCCAGATCATCGGTGCATGTTGCATGCTGCACAACTTCGCCATGAGAAAGGGCCTGGAGATTGACCTACGTGATGACCTGACCCCCGAACCAGACATTCCCCCCCTGCCCAAGGCTACCCCGTCTTCTGAGGGAAGAGCAGTCAGGAGATGCCTCGTAGTAGGCATCTTTGCATGTTAAACCCACACATTCTTCATGGCACAAGGAGAATGCACGCATGCACACCACTGTGGTCCCTAGCACACACACCCCACATCCTCATCACATTGGATTAGCCCAAGTCCACCATTCAGGACTTGGGAGCAGCAACGCCGCGCCAAGGCTCCAATTATGTTGCTGAACATTCATACACCATTCACACGGACCTGGGGATCACTTCTCCCCGGTCCTGGGGATCACTTCTCCCCAACAACCGAGGGTGACACCCCTTTTCCAGCAGGAATGTCACCCCCACATTCATACACCATTCACACTGTAGCCTGCACTACTAACCGTGTGCTTGGGCTACCAAAAATAAAAAAAACTCATAACCTGAGTATAATAGAAAACTAAACATAAAACACTCATAACCTGAGTCAAACATAAAAAGAAACCAAAAAACTTAACGCCGCTGACGTGCCCCACGCCTGCCGTGGCCACAGCCCTGGCCCCGGCTCTTCATGGGAGACTAATTGGGGGGGGGTAATTAAAAGAAGGAGCATCCCCTGGTCTCTGCATGCCTGGCGGTCTGCCCTCCAACGCCAGGGTGATGCGGGTGAGGATGGCATTGGTGTCCTCCTGCAGCCACACCCCCGCCTGGATGGCTGCAGTATTGTCCCTGACAGCCTCTGTCAGGGCTTGTACCTCCTCACCCACGCCTGCTGTGGTGGTCTGCAGAGCAGCCAGGCAGGTGACCACAGCTGAGGAGTTGCAGTCCATATCCTTCACAGCTTCCTTCACGGAGGCCATGCTTTGGGCCATGCGGTCCATACTATGGACAACCTCACCCAAATGGCCGGTCTGGTGGGCCTGGTCCCTCCTCAGGTGTTCAGGAAGAATGTCTGCCACCCCCCTTGTCTTCCTGGTCGCCTTCCTAGGTCTAGATGTGGCTTGGGGCCTAGGAGAAGGAGAGACCCTTGGGGGGAAGCCCTGTTGGGGGAGGAGTGGGAGGGGCTACCCCTGATGGTGGGTTCACTGGTGCCAGCAACAGGGGAATACTCCTCCAAATGGAGCCTCACCTCATTGCCACTGGTGACCTCCTCCTCCTCAACCTCCTCCTAAAGAGAGGTGTGGCCACTCCCTTCCACAGAGGACTCCGGGCTTGCCAGGTGGTCAGAGGCAGCCTGATGTCCGTGGGATAGTGTGGACTGGCCAGATGGCCCAGCACCCTCCTGCACATCTGTGGATGACACAAAACATTCACAGGTTGGAGGATCCACACACTTGTCACATGTTTCCTTCCACCCCCACACATGCTACACACCAGATAGGTAATAAAACACACTTACCTGTCCTCAAGGCCTCCTCAATGGAGTCAAAGCCAGGAACTCCCTCCACTTGATGCCTGTGGAGGCACTGGGCAACCACCCGCTTCTCAGCAGTGAGCGTCTCAGTAGCTGCTGGTCCCCCTCCAGTGCCCCTGGCATGAGTGGTCATCCTGGCCAGCTTACCTCGGACCAGGCGCCGCAGATCATTAATCTTCTTTAATATGTCATTGGGGCTCCTGGTCTCACTCCCCAATGCATTCACATCATCTGCAATCTGTACCAGGATCTCCCTCCTCCTGGCCTGGGTGATGTTGCCACTCTCTGGCCCATGGAGATACCGATCATTCTGGGCCATGGCCCTGATAATGATGGCCTTCTCCTGTGGGCTATAATTGAGGTTTCGCTTCTTCCGTGCTGCTGGAGCAGACATGGCTTTAACACAATCACCTGCACAAAAAAAGAACAAAAGCACCTTGCTTCAGGGGGGGAAACAAGAGGATGTACTTTTGCACTGGACGGGCGCATGTCTGGGCGTATTTATGCCCTGGGCGTATCTCACTAATTACGCCGGGCCTAGTTCCTATCTCACTGATTACGCCGGGCCAAGTTCTGAGCATGCGCAGAGAGGCGCTGAACATAGTCAGCGTCACGGCGCATGCGCCGTCCGTTCGGCCCTTCATTTGCATGGGGTCACGGCTCATTTCAATGGAACACGCCCACTTCCTTCCTACTTTCAATTACAACGGCTTACGCCCAGGAATTTACGTTGCGCTGGCGCATCGTCAGGCGCAAATACTCTGAGAAAACGGGACTTGCCTTTCTAAGTTTATATATGCGCCGATGTACGTGGATCTACGCCAGTGTTTCTCAATTCCAGTCCTCAAGCCCCCCCAACAGGTCAGGTTTTCAGGATTTCCATTATTTTGCACAGGTGATTTGATCAGTTTCACTGCCTTAGTAATCACCACAGCCTTTTCGTCTGAGGGAAATCCTGAAAACCTGACCTGTTGGGGGGGCCTGAGGACTGGAATTGAGAAACACTGATCTACGCCATCGTTTGTGAAATTAAAGGACACCACTTACCTTAACATAGTCCTCCTGCAGAACCTGAATTATGGCAGAACAGGTATCCGGGATTATGACGCCCAGAGCCTGGGGACAGATGCCCGTCGAGAACTTTAAGTCCTGCAGACTTCTCACTGTTGCAAGGTAGCGCAACATAGCAACTAGCCGCTGCTCAGCAGTGATGGCTTCCCGCATAACAGTGTCCTGCCTGGTGATATATGGCGACGCCAAAGCCAAAAGCTGCTGAAATATGGGGTCAGACATCCTCAGAAAATTTCTGAAATCATCAGGGTTGTTTTCTTGGATCTCCCGCAGCAGAGGCATATGAGAGAACTGGTCCCTGCGAAGAAACCAGTTCTTGGCCCACAAACTCCTCCTCACCCTGTTCATGGACCGGAGCCGGGATACAGCACAAATCCCAACACCAAGCACAGCACGATCTTGGCGACGAGAACGTACCCGCAACATGGCTAGAAAACGGTCGTCAAATCAGATCGGACTAAAAAAAACGCCCTGAAGAACAGAAAGGCCTCTGAAGAACAACCTGCAAAACAGGAACGTGCAGACAAGAACGCACTGCCAAAACAGATACGAACTGAATACAAGCACTGTAAGACACATACGAACCCAAAAGCACAAACTGTATGACAGAAAACAAAATTTAAAGCACGAAGACTGAAAAGCGCGAATCGTCTCTCACCAAACTTTTACTAACACTCAGCAACACGATATCAGCAAAAGAGGCCGTCTTCCGCATGGAAATTACCCTTTATAGTGCCGCCGTACGTGCTGTACGTAACCGCGCTTTGCTAGAGCTTTTTGAATAAACGATGGTGTGTGGGCAACGTCGTTTTTTATGATGAAGTTAGAAAAATTACGTTTTTTTTCATGATGAAAATTCAGCTCATCATTTAAAGCCTAAGTTAAATTTACTTAAAGAAATTATGTACTAAATAAAAACAAGGAACAAGACTGCTGTGTCTTCTTTTAGCAAAAATATTTATCCTCCTATGTCCCCAAACCCTGCTGCCGTAATCTTCCCGTACTACGGGGGCTTAAAGAACTAAGGAAACTATCACATGCACTCATCAAGAGTGCCTAGCTACAGGTAGTCTGCCTTTCCTACCCGGCTTCTCCATCCATAGAAGCTGGTGCTACAGCTTTTATAAATAAAACATGTTTTATAATTGAAGGTGGCAGACCTTTCATTCATCTGTCCATCCTGTTTGTGGTAAAATTTTGCTTAATTTGTTTACCTCTTCTGACCAACTCTGGAATATGGAGGCTCTAGTCCGTGTAGCGCTGTAAAGTGAAAAAAGTGCAGGAGACGTTCTGAGATGTCAGATGGTTGATGTCAGATGTCATGAACAATAAGTATTTATCATGAAAATGGAAATAATTCCTTTTTTTTTGTTTGGTGGCCTGTACAGTTGAAAAGTGGCTGTGCATATGAACGCATATCATGGCTATAATGGTTCACATTGTGATGTTGCGTAAATTATCCAGGCATTAAAGTGGCATTAAAGTGGTTGTAAACCTCTGATTTTGAGTTTTACTTATAGGTAAGCCTAAAATAAGGCTTACCTATAGGTAGTGGAAATATCTCCTAAACGTTTTCCAATTAGGAGCTATTTACCTTGTGGTGCACTGATGATGTCATCATGGCGCATGTGCTGTGAAGAAATGGACCTCTGTGCAAGTACCATGGCTGACAATGCATACTAGCCCATTATGCTTTTACTTTGCAGGGGAACAAACAGGAAGTAAAACCCATCAGAATTGACCCATTTAGATAACAGAGGAACCAAGCAGTGGAAATAAATCATACTCAGTGCTTTGGATAAAGACATGTACAGTATAGAAGGATATGCTTTGTTCATATTTCATATCTGCAGTTTATAACTACTTTATAAATCTGAAGTCTAGTAAAATACCAGCACCAGTCCTATGTAGCCAAATCCCAGCCAGACATCCATCCCAGTCACTCAGAGACAGAAACCAGTGCATTACTTTGTTTTGTTTAGTTGAGGGGGTTAAACTTGGATGGGGATTTGGAAACTATGGGATGCCCAGGAAGATTTAGTACACTACTGTATATATGCTTCACTCTTCTCTCTCTAGCAAAAACACTTGCTTCTCGCCATTTTCTCCTCCAGCACTTCACTTGCAGCAGATTGTTCCTTCACCAGCACTTCCCTTGCTGCACACTGTAACTCCTCCAGACTAGCTAGTACCGCATGGGTAGGCACCCACATGTACATATAATGAAGTGTATGTTCTGCTGGATGCTGGTTAATATCATAGTCCTTTCCTAATGGTGTCAGATACGCCCCTTCCAATGTTTCGATGATGAAAGACTGAGGTTGCTACTGTGAATGATCACACCAATCACCCTTCCCTTCCTGTCCCCCTGGCCATTCAAAGAACTACTAGTATTATTTTTCCAGCATGTATGATGTTCTGAGAGTAGAGCAGAGCTGTCCTGTCTCTCATCTGCCCCTACTCCATTCATTAAAAGGCCCTGCATTGTGGCAAAACACTAGGAGTTCCGTAGTGAATGGCTGAGGGGACAGGAAGAGGAAGGGGAGTGGTGTGATCCTTCAGCCCCTCATCCTCACAGAACGGAAATATCACCACTGTGGGCATAATCTGGCATCATTGAGGGGAGGATTACTTTACTAACCAGCAGCTAGCATTAGGCCTCATGTACAAAGAAGAATCACGTTCAGGAGATGAACGTTTTGACAAAAAATGCAAATATAGCAAAAACATGGCACCGTTATTTTGCTACGTTTAGTGTTTTTCTACTGCCAGGAGAGTTATGCCTTATACATATGATGAGATTCCCCCTTTTTTTTTCCATGCTAATCTCCATATCGAAAATAAAGTGGTTACTAAAGTTATAAAAATTCTCGTAAGACAGAATAAAAATTAAGAAGTTATGTAATGTATTGTATTGTATTCTCAGACGAAGACTGTACTGATTAAACAAAAATTGTACGAACTGGTATCGTAAGAGAAACATTTTTGTGTTTGCCCCTTCAGATAATATCGAATGAACTGTTGTGATCGGCTCTCGAAAACTGTGCATTATTTTTCGTCCTATTTTCTAATCGTGTGTACAGGCCTTTACGTTTAGGCCAGTGTACATGCAGATTTTTTTTTTCTACCAGACATCAGCTTTAACATTTGGAGCCAAAGTGGGGCTACTGTCCCAGAGTTAATTTTTCTATGGGCAACTGTCCAAAACCTAAGGCACCTACAGTTTGTTTACATTTTTTAAACAGCAAGAATGTATTACTATGATCTTACCCATGAGTTATAACTGGGAAGTAACTGCCAAATATTAAATTTTTCTTTTTTTTTTCAAGACACCCTTTTTAAAATGTTTTCCATATCATCCTAAGCAATTGGCTACAAAGTTCCGTCGCCCTCTGAGCTTACATGCCACCTTTTGCTATACTTTAGTTATATAAATAAATGAATTATGTTCACACCCAAATTTGAAAAGAATGTGCAAAGTAAATATTAAAAATAATTCCAATTTACTTTTTTATAATAAAACCTTTTTAAAATGTTTTCCATACCATCCTAAGCAATTGGCTACCAAGCTATGTCACCCTATAAGCTTACATGCCACCTTTTGCTGTACTTGAGTTTTATAAATAAATAAAATATGTTTCTTTCTTCTATTTAAATGGGTGGCTCCAATAACACGTTAGCTCTTTCTGACGTTAGCATTTGTCAGGGAAATCAGTGTGTAAAGTTCAGAACGGTACCTAATGAGAAGACCTGACAGATTTCATGCTTTTGCAGTACAGCCAAGAGAAGATTACTTACTTACATAGCAATTTTGCTGGATTTCAGAATCTTAATTCAGTCGACTGGCTCACATTGTAGCTTTGGGCATTTATCCTAACAGTGGGGACCCAGAGCAGATAAAAAAAACAAGTCAAGTGTAAACAATTTGTTTTACACTGTCTGTGTAGCAATGATATACATTTGTGTATCTCGCTTACATTTCTATATATAAATGTAAATGTTTCATGTGTGTAAAACGTAAGCTGCTATTAAGTAATGTAAATTCTTTATACATTAAAGACAAAAGTTAATTATCCTGCCCTTATCGAAGGATGATGAAGCTTTTAAACCTATTTAGCTAAAAAGCTTCAGTCTACCCTAAGTCAAATGATTTCAAGCTTGCTTGAGTATGCACACTGTACATGTTGTCTATAGTGAATTGAAATATACGAGCAATTAATTTTATTATGGTTATTGTTAACTTGGAAGGGAATATACAATGGATCTGTAAATAATAATTGTACATTTAAGCATGTATCATACTAGATAAAGGCTCAGTCTACCCACAACTGGTATTTCAGTTAAATAGTAGATGTTGAGGTGTAAGGCCTCATACGCACTGGGCGCTGATAACAACTCACCTGGACATTTATTCCGGCAGCAAAAAAACGCTTAACGCTGGTAAATGTGTGTACCTCTTTTAGCCATGTCAAGCACTTGGGTGTTTATATTTCATTGGCCAAAATAAATAATTTATTCTTACTATTTGAATGAAAAAATGCTCAAGCGTTAAATGTGCCTAGCGTTAATGTATGTTTAGTCGCGTTTGGTGTTTTTTTGCCAAAACACTTCTCTCTTGAATGCGATTCTTCTGCGGTCGCGATCACCGCCGGGCCCCCCGCGATCGCTCGTTACAGAGCAAGAACCGGGAGCTGTGTGTGTAAACACACAGCTCCCGGTCCTGTACAATGTATGAACAGCGATCAGTCATTTCCCCTAGTCAGTCCACCCCCCCTTCAGTTAGAACACACCCAGGGAACATACTTCGCCTCCTAGTGTTAACCCCTTCCCTGCCAGTGACATTTTTATAGTAATCCATGCATTTTTATAGCACTGATCGCTATAAAAATGCCAATGGTCCCAACAATGTGTCAAAAGTGTACTAAGTGTCCGCCATAATGTCGCAGTACCGATAAAAATCGCTGATCGCCGCCATTACTAGTAAAAAAAAAATATTAATAAAAATGCCATAAAACTATGCCCTATTTTGTAAACTCTATAACTTTTGCACAAACCAATCAATAAACGCTTATTGCAATTTTTTTTTTTTTACAAAAAATATGTAGAAGAATACGTATCGGCCTAAACTGAGGAAATTTTTTTTTTATATATATATATTTTTGGGGGAAATTTATTATAGCAAAAAGTAAAAAATAGAATTTTTTTTCAAAATTGTTGCTCTATTTTTGTTTATGTCAAATACCACCAAAAGAAAGCTCTATTTGTGGGAAAAAAAGGACGCCAATTTTTTTTTTGGGAGCCACGTCGCGCGACCAAGCAATTGTCAGTTAAATCGACGCAGTGCCGAATCGCAAAAAAGTGGCCTGGTCTTTGACCAACAATATGGTCCGGGGCTTAAGTGGTTAAAACAAAGTGGTATATATAAAAATACTACGTATTCACAAATGTTGCTGAATTAAAATCACATCGCTTGTTTGAATGATAATAAAATGGTGCCCATAACATGGGGTAAAAAGATGGGTTATCGTCTAACGCGTTTCAAGGATTTTCCTCTTCCTCAGAGCCTTATGAAACCAGGTCTGGTCTGCATATTAAAATGTAGAGGACTGGATGAATGATATAGCCTCAGGGGAAGATTCTCCTTCACTGTAACTGTAACTGGAATGTTCCTTCTTCATTACAGCACTCAATCTTTAAATGTAGTGGCAGCATTAGTTTTCTCCCCTCTGTTTTCACCTGGTGATTTAGCCACACCTCCTTTCCTGCTGCCTGTGCTACTGAACACCACTCCAATCAGTAGAAATCATGAAGTCCATTGGGAAATCACAAGAGGATTGTTGTTTTCCAGAAGGAAGGAGCTAAAGAAAAGAAAACTACAGTGAAGGAGAATGCGCTTTCCATTTCTTTTTCCTGTTTAGTATTTTGAAGTTTTTCTCAACGCGATTCCTCTCAAGCCTGCCTTGCATACAAACGATCGTGAAAAAAAAATGCTCAAGCAAAGCGCCGTCACGTACAACACGTATGACGGCACAATAAAGGGGAAGTTCCAAAGGGGAAGTTCCATTCGAATGGTACCACCCTTTGGGCTGCTTATGCTAATTTCCCCGTCTCATAACTTGCTTCTGAGCATGTGCATTTTTCCCCCCCTCGTTAAAGCGTACACACGACCGGTTTTCACAACGTAAAAAACGATGACGTGAAATAAAACGAGAAAAAATAGAGCAGGTTCTCGTCGAGAAAAATGCTGTGGAGCCTACACACAGTTCGACAGCTCCCCCACTGCGGTGGCAAGGAGTTCTGCCTGGAGTGTCATCCGCACCATGGATCGGTAACTAAAGTCCCCCCCTTACCCACCCACAGATTGGTGGGGGTTTGAGGGTGGGCAGCAGAGACCCCTGGGGGTCTCCCCCACCATTCCACTTCTGTAAAGATCATGAGGTGGTGTGTGTCCTGCCCTAGTGGTATGGGGGGTTCCACACTACTGTGTGGTGGGTATAGTGCAGTTTGGGGGCCCCAGTGCAGAGAGTGCAGTGGTTTAGAGCGCACAGCAGAGTCCCCTTAAAATTTCACCCTGCCTGGTGGAGTACAGTACCTGGGGGGGGGGGGGTCAAAACATGTAGCCCTTTAGCTACATGTTTGCTTTATTTTTTGCCCTGTTTTTACTGCAAATCTCTGCTGCTTTGTCTTGCAATTTCATTGCATATTTTGGGATACAATCTCATGCTTTCTGCTGATGAAGTGGGTCCTCCAATGTTAACTCTTGTTTATAAACTTTTTTTAAGGGAATCCTGGAATACTGGAAGGTACACGATTAACCTCCATGCTATCTCCTCTCTAGAGCATTAGGTCCAGTTTGGCCTGCTGAGCTGGATGGATCCCATATAATTAGATCAGGCCCTGCAATCTCTTGACACAATCACCCAAGTCCTGACCTGCACTGTGTACTTGTGTGATTGTTGCAGCCGAAATTCTGCCAGGAACAGAAGGATTATTATGGTAGGGGTGTTGGAATGATTTTTTTTCCTCTGGAGTAGTACTATTGGGCACCGCTGTTGTGCCAGCCCCATTAGCATTGTCTGACATAGCCAATCCCACTGGCGGTGCGTCCATAGTGGGTGCAGGAGTGCCACCCCCTCTCTCCCCTGCTCCCGTCACTCAAGTCAACAATATGTAGCGCCCCCTTTACTTTCAGTAAGGGCACTACGCTAAAGTTAGTGGGAGAATAAGAGAGATAAGTTGCTCTCATTCTTAATTTGTTAAATTTGTCTGTCGCCAAATCTGGATTGTTCTGTGGGTCAGACTGCGTTCTAGGGATGCGGTTCCATCCCTGAGCGGCAGGTGGCGCCAGAGAGGTCCAGGCGGAGCCGCTTCTTCTCAGCAGCCAATTAGAGGAGTTTTCCCTTGCGGGGCATGCTGGGGAGGGGTATTTCTGTGGCTGAGGCCGTTGTTCTTGGTTCTTTGTGGGTTCCTGGTTCCAGGTGCGGCACCCACCTTTAGGGTGTGCGCACATCGCGGGCCCCACCACTATGGCCTACCTGGCCTGGGGTCGCGCGCCACGTGGAGTTCCAGACTCTGGGCCCTCCTGGTCTGGAGCAACTGATGCTACCAAGGGGCCCCAGTGACTTACTGGGCCCCCCTTCTACTGAGGAGATCCCAGGCTGTATGCCGTTCAGTGGGGGATCGGCATGAGGAGAACCCGGAGGCAGGTTATCCAAAAGGACTTGAACGAACCATTGGGGATCTGGTGACCGGAACATTGACAGGTACACTTCCACTGTCAACCGGTGGCCCTAGCACAATTTACTGGGAGGAGGATTGGCTCAACCATTCAGCTCATCCAAGTTCTAGGCCTGTGGCAGAGGCCCCACTAGAGCCAGGTCTGTGGCAGAGACCTGTTCCTCCCAGCAACCTTAAAGTGGCACTCCGGCTGCCAGGCCTGTGGCAGGGGTCTGTCCGGAGGCACTTCACCCACTCTGGCTGGAGTGGCGACGAACTGTACTACCATTGAAAGCAGGATTGCTTTCCTTCCATCCAAAGCCTGATACCGCAAAGTTCCTTTACTTCATCAACCTTTCCTGTCTACCTCACGTTGATGTTGGTCGTGTTGGACCAAGAAATAAAGCATTCAGAAAACCTTATCTACGAACTGGACATTCGCTTATTACTTTACGCACTACCTTCACCCCTAGACAACACATAGAGGTAACTTAATATGCCGGTCCCAAATCAACCAGCGGCTCTTGAGGGGGTAGCGCTACAAATACATAGATTCATGCATTGCTAGGTTATCTGAGGGCCCATCCAGAAGCAAAAGAGCAGCGCAGGGTTGGAAAGTGACGATTCTGTCAGCCGGAGAACCCGTCGTGGTCGGAAGTAAAGGGGAAGCTGTTGCCACTAAGGGACCATCCATCTTATTACCAGGGACCACCATGAGTAGCTGAAGCAAGTACCAGAGCAGTATACTCACCAACCGGAAATGGTGAGGAATTGGGACACTTCAGCAGGTGTCAAAGCCAGGGACCGAGCAGGCCAGTGGGGTGACGCTTGAGGGGTATCTGCCAGTGCCAAGCTAGGAAGATACTCAGTGAGAAGATTGGAAGAGCTCAGGAGATCCAGTGGCATTGGATCTGCGGGTCTAAGTGATAGACTGAGAGCTCAGTTGAGTGAAGATCTAAAAGGGACATTGTGGAGGAAGTGAAAGAGTTCATTGCAACCTGTGTTGGAAACTGTTCAAGATTGTTGTCATAGGAGACAGCGTGTCTACACATACAGATGTGGTGCTGGTTGGGTGCCTTTCCCTGCATGGCTGTCTACCTATCGAAGTCTCTGACTCTGTTAATTAACATTCCAACTACTAAAGGGTGTCCTGACCCTAACCATCTCTCCCCCCCAGTTCTGTTCAAGAGAAAAAAATCTCTTTTGCATTCAAGAATTGTCTGGCACCCATAAATCTACCTTGCATTACAACTACTATGTCTTGTAACCCACTCTATATAGAAGGATGTCAGCTGTCACTAACTATGGAGGTCACCATTAGGCCTGGAGAGGCCTGGAACTTGGCTACATTTATGAAGAAATTTGATCTAATATTTTTTTATTTGATATGTTTTAGAGCAAAAAGTTAAAAATATTGTTTTTTTTTTGCAAAATTGTCGGTCTTTTTTGTTTACAGTGTGTTATAGTTTGGGTACAGTGTTGCATAACTGAGCAATTGTCAGTTAGGCCTCGTACACACGACCGAACATGTCTGCTGAAACTGGTCCATGGACCAGTTTCCGCGGACATGTTCGGTCATCTGTACGGCCGACCGGACAATTTTCCGGTGGATCGGACAGGTTTCCAGCGGACAAATGTTTCTTAGCATGCTAAGAAACATGTCCGCTGGAAGCCTGTCCGTCGGACATGTTCGGTCGTCTGTACGACTCACCGGACATGTCCGCTCGGCCGAAAGCCCTCGCATGCGTCGAAGTGATTTGACGCATGCGTGGAAGCATTGACCTTCCAGGGTCGCGCACGTCGCTGCGTCATCGTCGCGGCGAGGGCGCGGCCACGTCACCGCGTTCGCTGTCCGCGGGAAATTTGGTCTGATGGTGTGTACAGCCATCAGACCAAAATCCGCCAGAGGACATGTCCGATGAAAACGGTCCGCGGACCGTTTTCATCAGACATGTCCCATCGTGTGTACGAGGCCTTAAAGTAACACAGTGCCGTATTACAAAAAATGGCCTGGTCATGAAGGGGTAAATCTTTTGGAGCTCAAGCGGTTAGTATAGCCAAAGGCAAAACAAAATCTTACTTCTATTATTTGTTTTCCTATTCTTTAAAGGTTGTCATTACAGGCCAAGACTATTGTAAATAGTTCATTATTTGCATTCAGCTTGTCTGCAGCCATTACTATACTTGGTAGAGATGTACTTTCAGACATTTCTACATATCAGAACAAGAAGGGCATAAAAAATGTTTAAGGAATTCAGAAATATAGCTGTCTAGAGACGAAAGGTTTATCCAGCATTATGCAGGATCGTCCTTCCTTTATTTCTCCAGTGACTAGATAGGTACAGTACACTATGCAAACCATCATCCATGTCTCCTGGCGTGGATAATATTAACCACTTTAGCCCTGGAAGATTTGGCTGCCAAATGACGGGCCACTTTTTGCAATTCGGCACTGCGTCGCTTTAACTGACAATTGCGCGGTCGTGCGACGTAGCTCCCAAACAAAATTAACGTCCGTTTACTCCCACAAATAGAGCTTTCTTTTGGTGGTATTTGATCACCTCTGCGGTTTTTATTTTTTGCGCTATAAACAAAAATAGAGCGACAATTTTGAAAACAATGCAATATTTTTTACTTTTTGCTATAATAAATATCCCCCAAAAATATATATAAAAAATGTTTTTCCACAGTTTATGCCGATACGTATTCTTCTACATATTTTTGGTAAAAAAAACCCGCAATAAGCGTTTATTGATTGGTTTGCGCACAAGTTATAGCATCTTCAAAATAGGGGATAGTTTTATGGCATTTTTATTAATATTTATAATTACTAGTAAATACAGTGATTTTTTCGTGACTGCAACATTATATCGGACACTTTTGACACATTTTTGGGACCATTGTAATTTTCTCAGCGAATAATGCTATAAAAATGCACTGATTACTGTGAAAATGACACTGGCAGTGAAGGGGTTAACCACTAGGTGGTGCTGTAGGGGTTAAGTGTTCCCTGCATAGTGTTTCTTACTGTAGGTGGGATAGGCTCTGTGTCACATGACACTGATCTCCGCTCCGAGTACACGGAGCCGAGATCAGTGTCATTGTCACTAGTCAGAGAGGGGAGATGCTTGTTTACACAAGCATCTCCCCACTCTATACCTCCGTGAGACGATCATGGGGGTGTTCCGTGCCGATCGAGTCCGCGGGACTTGCGGTCCGACTCACGGGGAAGGCGGCAGGGTCGTGAGCGCACCTCCGCCGGCGCGCTCGTGACTGCACTGCAGGCATTTAAAGGGCCACGTACAGGTACGTGATTATGCCTGTCCGTGCCATTCTGCCGATGTACATCTACATGGGCCGGTCCTCAAGTGGTTAAAGTGCTAATGTACTTTAAAAGTAAAGTTATCTATTAACCACTTTACACCCAGGCAATTGAAAAAAGACAGCCACAAGGTGGCTCTCAATTGCCGGGAGGACATCTATGGACGTCCTCCACTCCTCCGGCCACTGGGGGGCGTGCACGCGCTCCCGCAGCATCACTGAAGTGCCGATGTGCGTGCCTGGCGGCCGCGATGTCCACCGGGCACCCGCGATCGGCAGATACACAGACAAGGACGTGGATCTGTGTGTGTAAACACACAGATCCACGTCCTGTCAGGGAGAGGAGACAGATGCTGTGTCCCTTGTACTGTACATAGAGACACAGCATCGATCACCTCCCCCAGTCAGTCCCCCCCCACACAGTTAGAAACACTCCCAGTTTACACATTTAACCCTTTCCTCGCCCCCTAGTGTTAACCCCTTCACTGCCAGTCACATTTATACAGTAATCAATGCATTTTTATAGTAGTGTTCGCTGTATAAATGTAAATGGTCCCAAAAATGTGTCAAAAGTGTCTGATATGTCCTCCGTAATGTCACAGTCCCAATAAAAATTTCAGATCGCCGCCATTACTAGTAAAAAAAAAATAATAAAAAAAAAATCATAATTCTGTCCCCTATTTTGTAGACGCTATAACTTTTGCGCAAACCAGTCATTATTGCGTTTTTTTTTTTTAATAAAAATATGTAGAAGAATACGTATCGGCCTAACCTGAGAAAAAAAATAGTTTTTTTTTTTTTTAAAAAGTGGGATATTTATTATAGCAAAAAGTAGAAAATATTGTGTTTTTTTTTTTCAAAATTGTCACTCTTTTTTTGTGAGCCTGGTTTTGCACTTTCCAGCTTTAGTAAATAAACCCCATTGTGTATGAGGAATGCCTGTACAGTAAAGGTTGGAAAGCTATGAATGGAAATGCAGCCTGTATAATAACAGTGCAGAAATATATTTACCGTATTTATCGGCGTATACCGCACACTTTTTTGCCCTGAAAATCAGGGCAAAATCGTGGGTGCACGATATACACCGATACCCGCTTCCCGCGCTGTCTTTGAACCACTGCGCCGACATATACCGAGCGCAGTACACTCGGGTATAGTCGGGCAGGCACGGCTTCTCTCGCGGTCACGTCCTGTGCGTCCTGTACATCCTTTACGCGAGAGGAGCCGAGCCTGCCCGACTATACACGAGTGTACTGCGCTCGGTATATGTCGGCGCAGTGGTTCAAACACAGCGCGAAAAGCGGAGATCGAGCGGGGAGGACTCCACGATGGCCGCAGAAGGACGCTGGATCGGACAGGCCGCCGATGGACATGATGGACGACGGGCAAGACACAGACGAGGGGCATCCAAACTGTAAGTACTTTTTTTTTTCAGGAATTTTCCTTCAAGTTCGGGGGTGCACGCTATACGCCGGGGCGCGTTATAGCAAGATAAATACGGTATATATATTGGAAATTGTAAAGGAAAGTACATTTTGATTGCTACATCATATTTGCATAGGTATAGAATGTTTTTAGATAAAAGGTTTTAGATAGATCTCTAGCATGCATGTATAATACAGTGTACGTCTGAAAAACATTAAAATTGCTTTACTGAATGTGGTCACATAATTGAAAGAATTTTAAATGAAAGATCTTTTAAAAAAAAAAAGAAAAGAAACAACTCTGCACAGATTATCAGAATGACTTTTTCCATTATGCTGAAATTACCTTGCTAGATTTGTGATTTTCCAAACCAATTGCTTGAGTACTCATCACTTTAAAGACATCAGTATTTCGAAAATACATTTATGATTAACCTTCATGGTTGAGATGTTACAATACAAAAAAAGCCGACACTATACAGAAGCAACTCAGTGAATTATTTAATTATTTGGCAATGCAAAGAGCTTTTAGAGAAAGCAGCTGTGACATCTTTCAAAATGACCTACTGTTCTAGGACAAATCACAATGGCCCAGATTCACAGAGAGCAAGGCGCACATTACGCCGCCGTAGAGCAAACACTGTACGCTACACCAACGTAGCGCAGAGAGGCAAGCAAGCCAGTGCTCCCAACGCTGCGCCAGCGGGGCGTGGGTTTCGAAGGCGCACGCCAGCGTAGGTGGAAGTGGGCGTGAATCCATGCAAATGAGGCGTGACCCCGTGCAAATAATGGGCCGAGCGCCAGACAGGTACGTATCACGAACTGCGCATGCGCCGTGACGTGGACGCATGCAGAGCACCCCCCTGCGCCTGCTCACAACCACGCCAGCACAACTGCCTAAGCTACGCCGGATCACTGCGTACGCCGTGAACATAACGTACGCCCAGCCAGACACACGTCCAACGCACAATACGCCGGCTCGTGTTCCCTGGTGCAGACCTGTGCATGTCTGTTGCTGGGTTGCACCTCATTTATGGGGAATAACTTTACGCCGGACGTACAACTTACGCGCACCTTGCGTAGCATGTGCCGGGCACACGCACGTTCGTGAATCGGCGTATTTACCTTATTTGCATGTTTGAATGGCTAATCAATGGGAGCAGCACCATGCGCCCATCCCATATGAGCGCCCACCCTACGCCGGCGTGTGCAAGCTACGTCGGCGGGGTGTAGCCTGTTTTTAGGCGCATGTTGGTTTGTGGGTCTGCCGCACACATACGCCGGCACACATTTGCACTTACGTTGCCGTAACGCATGGGTCTTCAAACTACGCCCCCCCAGTTGTTCAGAAACTACAATTCCCATCATGCCTAGTCATGTCTGTGAATGTCAGAGTTTTACAATGCCTCATGGGATGTGTAGTTCCGCAACAGCTGGAGGGCCGTAGTTTGAGGATCCCTGCCGTAATGTGTTATACGTCGGCGTAAGTGCTTTGTGAATCTGGGCCAAAGTGTTTAGAATGTTTCAGTGAGAACAGTCAGCAAAGCTCAGTGTGTTGTGTTAGTACTTACATGTATGTAGACATACAGTGCCTTGAAAAAGTATTCATACCCCTCAAAATTGTACACATTTTGTCATGTTACAACCAAAAATGTAAATGTATTTTATTGGGATTGTATGTGATAGACTAACACAAAGTGGCACATAATTGTGAAGTGGAAGGAAAATGATTAATATTTTTCAAAATTATTTACAAATAAATATATGAAAAGTGTGGCGTGCTTCCCCCCTCACTCACACAGCTATTTCGCCTGAACTCCCCCCCCCCCCCCTCCTGACAGAGGTCCGGAGACTACTGTCTCAATGGTCTGGAGGCCTCCACTCATGAGTGGGTAGGTGCAATATACTAAAGATGACAATACTACCCAAATTCTTGTACCTCCTTCAGGCCCTCCCGATTCATATCCCAGGAGAATACTTTACACCTCTAAGTGTAGCAATAAGTTGCTAAATGTTGTACCTTCATTAAATGTAACCATATTGCTACACTTAGAGGCTCCTCTCTTCTCTTTTATACTCAGTTGTGACATGACTCTGCTCTTATATCAAGACATCGCTTGTATAACAAGGCAAAATTTATTAAATCATTTTGCTTGTCTAGCAAAACGCTCTCAAACCAAGTTACTCTCAAACCAAGGTTTTACTGTACCGGTATGGCGATTCGTGCAGCCGAACCACTTTGCCCCAGTATAACTGTGCGACTGGTTGGCAAGTGGTTAATGTACATTGTTCTTTCTATTTCTAATATGTGGATGATGGCACTGTAATTATTTTAATAATTAACCTCTTCCATACAGGGCTTTTATACACACCTCCATACCGGGCCTATTCTGGCACTTCTCTCCTACATGTACAAATCATCATTTGTTTTGCTAGAAAATTACGCAGAACCCCCAAACATTATATATGTTTTTTTAGCAGACACCCTAGGGAATAAAACGACGCTCATTGCAATGTTTTATCTTGCACGGTATTTGCGCAATAATTTTTCAAGCGCCTTTTTTTTTTGGAAAAAAATTGTTTCATGAATTAAAAAAAGAACAAAACAGTAAAGTTAGCCCAATGTTTTTGTAAAATATGAAAGATTATGTTACACCGAGTAAATAGATACCTAACATGTCACGCTTTAAAATTGCGCACACTCTAGGAATGGCGCCAAACTTCGGTACTTAAAAATCTCCATAGGCAATGCTTTGAATAATTTTACAGGTTACCAGTTTAGATTTACAGAGAAGATCTAGTGCTAGAATTGTTGCTGGCACTCTAACGCACGCGGCGATACCTCACATATGTGGTTTAACCGCTTAACGACCGCCGCATGTAACTATACGTCTGCAAAATGGCACGGACAGGCAGAACGACGTGCCCGCACGTCGCTGCCTTTCCGCGGGTCGGGGTTCCGATCGGGACCCCCCGGTACATGCGGCGGTCGGTAAGCCTCAGGGATCAATCCGGGATGAGGGTGCGGCTATTCGTTTCTACCTGCCCCCTCGCGATCTCTCCCCAGAGCTGAAGAACGGGGAGAGCGTATGTAAACACGGCTTCCCCGTGCTTCTCTGTGGCGGCTGCATCGATCATGTGATCCCTTTTATAGGGAGACACAATCGATGACATCAGACCTACAGTCACACCCCCCCTACAGTTGTAAACACACACTAGGTGAAACATAACTCCTTCAGCACCCCTTGTGGTTAACTCCCAAACTGCAACTGTCATTTTCACAATAAACAATGCAATTTAAATGCATTTTTTGCTGTGAAAATGACAATGGTCCCAAAAATGTGTCAAAATTGTCCGAAGTGTCCGCCATAATGTCGCAGTCATGAAAAAAATCGCTGATCGCCGCCATTAGTAGTAAAAAAAAAAATAATAATAAAAATGCAATAAAACTATCCCCTATTTTGTAAACGCTATAAATTTTGCGCAAACCAATCGATAAACGCTTATTGCGATTTTTTTTTTTACCAAAAATAGGTAGAAGAATACGTATCAGCCTAAACTGAGGAAAAAAAATTGTATATATGTTTTTGGGGGATATTTATTATAGCAAAAAGAAAAAAATATTACATTTTTTTCAAAATTGTCGCTCTATTTTTGTTTATAGCGCAAAAAATAAAAACAGCAGAGGTGATCAAATACCACCAAAAGAAAGCTCTATTTGTGGGAAAAAAATTACGTCAATTTTGTTTGGGAGCCACGTCGCACGACCGTGCAATTGTCTGTTAAAGCGACGCAGTGCCGAATTGCAAAACCTGGCCTGGGCATTAAGCTGCCTTAAGGTCCGGGGCTTAAGTGGTAAACAGCGTTTACATATGTCGGCGGGACTTGTGTGTGCGTTCGCTTCTACGCGCGAGCTACCGGGGACAGGGGCGTTTACATTTCCCCGGGAACTCGCGATCTCATGATTACTGTTGCTTAGTAGCCGCAATTGCGGCTTTGTTTACTTACGGGGACCCGGGCGTGACATCATCACATTGCGCCCGGGTCCTCCGACGGTCATAGAGATGACTGGTGACAATCTGGTCACCAGTCATCTCTATGCTTCCTGCCAGCGCCGGACGATTCGTTGTCTGGGCCCCCAATGGCACGGGAGAGCCTGGAGAAGCACCGTATGGCGGCGGGAGGGGGGGATGTCCTATAAGAACGATCAAGCGCCGCTATGATCATTTTTTATGTTGCACAGAATCGCCGGCAGAAGAGAAGGATATCTGAATGATGCCTCTAGCTGCAGGTATCATTCAGATATCCCGCCACAAAGCCCAGGACGTCATATGATGTCCACTCGGGATGGGAGATCCCCTCTGTGGACATCATATGTCTATGGGCCGGTATTGAAGTGGTTAATAATAATAAAAAAAAAATCAAAGTACCCTTTTTTACTAATCGATATATAGTTGTTGCATGACCCAGCTCTTTCCCAGTCTGTCTGCAGGGAAATATAAGCAGAACGAGTTTCTAGTCATCTACTGCTGGTCACATGTTAAAAAAAAAACAGCCTTTGGAATACAGAGTAAAAATCAATTAATATCAATAAACTGTTTAAAATCGTCATAAAATCTATATTTCTAATTAAATCTTTATTATTTTTTGGCAATAACATGGTGTGTGCAGATTTCTGCCAGTCACAGGCTGTGTCACACTCCTCCAGCCTGTGTCTTAGAATAAGAAGGAGGTAAAGCCTCCATCAATCTACATGCAATATCCCACCCCCATTCTGTTTATCTGGTTAGTGGGCATGAAAGTGGAGGGAGTGGGTTGTCCTTTACCACTGTTTATACGCCCACATGTGTTACTCTATGGGCTGCTCAGATGTGATTGGGATGAAATGCTCATCATTTAAACTCACTGGGGTAGATTCAAGAAGCAATTGCGCCTGTGTAACCATAGGTTACACAGCGCAATTGCTTACTTGCCCCGGCGTAACGAGTGCTCCTGATTCAGGAACCTCGTTACGCCGACTGCAGCCTAAGATCTGCGCGGCATAAGGCTCTTATGCCCGCATATCTTAGGCTGCATTCTTGCGATGGCCGCTAGGTGGCGTTCCCATTGTGCTCAGCGTATAGTATGCAAATTGCATACTAACACCGATTCACAACGTTGCACGAGCCCTGCGTACGCAATTTACGTCGTTTACGTACGGTGGTTTTCGCGCAAGGCTGCCCCTGCTATTAGCAGGGGCAGCCCATGTTACGTATACCCGTCGTTCCCGCGTCGCGAAATTTGAATTTTACGTAGTTCGCGTAAGTGAATCGTGAATGGCGCTGGACGCCATTCACGTTCACTTTGAAGCAAATGACGTCCTTGCGACGTCATTTGCCGCAATGCACGTCGGGAAAGATTCCAGATGGAGCATGCGATCTACGATCGGCGCGGGAACGCGCCTAATTTAAATTATTCCCGCCCCCTACGGGATCATTTAAATTGCGTGCTCTTGCGCCGCGCACTTTGCCGGCGCGCCCGCGCAATTTACGGAGCTTCTGCTCCGTGAATCGAGGGCAGAGCAAAAAAATTGCGGGGGCGCAGGGCAAAATCGTTGCCCTGCGCCTCCGTAATAAATGCGCAAATCTCTTTGAATCCGGCCCACTGAAAACTAAACATGTGCAGAGCTGCCACCACTGCTTTGCACTGCTCTGCAAAATCCCTAGCTGCATTGGGGACTTAAACAGAAGGTGGAAACAGAAAACAGCAGGATCAATCAGGTTGTTTGCAGAATACAGAAAACAAATGGCATAGTGACTAAGTGAGTATGAACAGCATGTAATACACCATTTATTGATAGTTTTTTATGATATTAGTTTCAGTGACACTTTAAGGACAAATCAGGGACATTTTGGCTAGGGCTTGTCCCTCAAATATACCATCAAGAATAATTCAGTATAAAGCATCTGCATTTACTTGATTAAAAAAGACCATGTTGCAAGACCATTAACCTCCATTAAAATCTTCCCATAAGATTTGCATTTAATGTATGTTATACGTGGTATTTACCTATAAAAGTCTCCCTTGCGTAGACATTCACAAGCCATGAGAATGCTGCTGGGCTCCTCCCAGGCAGCTACATAAAAGGCTATGTTGGGAGGTGAAGTAATTAGACACTCCCAGAAGGGGAGAGCGTTAGGATGTAAAAGGAGTAAGGAGGCTTATAAGCTTATCTTCAGCTTCATATAGGGCTTATACAACCTGGTGATCTATTTATCACTTGCATCAATTCAGACAGTTTAACTCAATGAATAAACTCATGTTGAGGAGACAGACGTTGAAGCCTTTCAAATGTTCTGTTTAACATCCCTGGTGGTATTCCCGAGTCTGGCTCGGGGAGAAATTTCAGTACTAATAGCAGTAACCCAGAGCCAGACTCGGGATCGCATAACAGTGTCCAGGCAGTGTTACTTACCTTGTCCCCTGGACCCTGCAATGTCTCCCCGCTGTGTTTGCGAGCTGTCTCCTCGCTCGATTCACACAGTGCCCAAGTGCCGCTGAGCTCCGTTCCCTGCGACGTTACGATGCAGGGGGCGGAGATCGGCACCAAATAAAAAAAAGGAAAAACACAGTACACATACAGTATACTGTATATCCTGGCACCGCCCATCACACAGCTTATAAACCAGTCCTTCAATGAAGGTATAGTGCCCATCCACTTAAAACAAGGTATAATTGCACTTCGCCGGTGCTTTTCAACATCTATCTTCGCCCTCTCTTTGAAATCATCAGCAGCCAAAAACTACTTTACCACTCTTATGCAGATAATACACAACTCTATTTTCACATCTGCAACAAAAAGGATCATCATCTCAGTCTAGAGACATGCCTCTCTTTGATAGAAAACTGGATGACAAAGAGTTATCTTAAACTCAACAGCTCCAAAACAGAACTTCTCCTATTTCATGCCAGTCGAAAGAATCAACTGGCAACAACTTGGACACCCCCGCCCATTCTGGGCCAAATCATCACCCCCAGCACCAAAGTCAAAAGTCTCTGGGTCATCTTCGACTCCTTCATGACAATGGATGCACAAATAGGGTCAGTAGTCAGCGGATCTCACTATCTACTGCGCCTACTACGCAGACTTATTCCATTTATTCCTAAAGAAGACATAGCAGTCGTGGTGGGAACAATTGTGAACTCCAGACTTGACTATGCCAATGCCCTCTATCTCGGACTCCCAAAGTACCAAATCGCCCGTCTGCAAGTCGTTCAAAATATGGCCGCCAGACTTGTGACTAGGAAAAAACCCTGGGAATCAATCTCACCTTTGCTTAGAACCCTTCATTGGTTGCCAGTAAAAGACAGAATTGCTTTTAAAGCACTCTGTCTGATGCATAGGTGCATCCAGGGGAAGGCTCCTTAATATCTATGCGAAAAAATAAAAGCTCACAACTCCAATCGCGTTCTGCGATCCACCAACCAAAATCTGCTCCAAATACCCAAAGCCAGTTACAAGTCCAAAGGTGAAAGAAGATTTGCGGTCCAAGGTCCTAGACTATGGAACGCTTTACCAACCAGCATTCGGTTGGAGGAAAACCACTTGGCCTTCAGAAGAAAGATAAAAACTCATCTCTTTTTGATGTAAAAGGAGACAGGAACAACGAGCGCCCAGAGGCGATTTAGTTCGCATCTGCTGCACTAAAGTGTCCCTTTATGTCAAAAGGGGTTTTGGAGCAACTAGAAAACAGAGATAATAAATTAGAATCACTTGCAGAATTGATCGATAGCGATTTGTGGGGAAATTCGTCATCAAACACTGAAAGTAATGACAGCGACAATTCTGCAACTGAGCAAATTTCAGTGTTTTTGATTTGACTACATTATTGAATAATTTTTATTATTATTACATTTTTATTTGTTATAATTATTTATAGTTATTTAATATATTATAATTTATGATTTTGTGTTTCAAACTTTATAATGCCCGGGTTGTCTACTAGACTCTTGTTTGGACAGATTTAAGTGAGTTATTCCTAAGAATTACAGGCCTACAATATAAAACACCAGATTTCAATGCAAATCAATTGTACCACATCAAAAATCTGAAAGAATCATACCGCCAAGGAGGTTAATGAAGGATATTCATAGGTTAAAAAAAAAGTTGATGTTGTAAGCCACATGAAAAGATGTGTACAGCATGTCAGAATACTGAGGAATGATACCAGAGAGAAGGAAAGGGAGGGGAGATACAAAGTACGGTGAGAGAGAGAGTTCAGCTTAGACAGAAGAACACAGAGCAATATTAAACCAAATAATGTAACGCAGATAAAATGATAATAAATCACATAGTGTAACACAACAACCTCTCTTGACATTAAATGTTAAATAGCATATTGCAATTGAATACAAAATAATTCATAGAAAAGGAAAGAACACTGCAAGTAAGCATTTAGAATACTTGATTTCTGTACTTTTTTTTCTGTAATTTTTTAAGTTGGTGACACGGTCTCTTTATTATTAAAATGTCAGAGTAATTCAGTGATTTAATTTGACTTTTATATACAGTATACAGTATATGTTTTATGATTGTTTGCCTTCATGTAGGCACCTACCCCTTGGCAGCTAGACAAACAAAGCTAGAACATTGCAGCTGATCTTGTCATGGACACATCAAAAAATCGTTATCCTTAGATTTTATCCTATGTGATGATGCAGCTGCAAGGCATAGATTCTAATGATAAATATTTTATGGCTATTTCTCTGTCTTCAATTCTAGAAGTTCAAGGCTTTAGCTTTACCACAAACAAATCATGTTCATATCCTACAAATGTATCAATATTCAGTGCCTTGAAAAGGTATTCATACCCCTTGACATTTTCCACATTTTGTCATGTTACAACCAAAAACGTAAATGTGTTTTATTGGGATTTTATGTAATAAACCAACACAAAGTGGCAAATAATTGTGAAGTGTAAGGAAAATGGGAAAGTGGATGAAGCCAAATACAGGGCAATTTCAGAAAAAAAACTATTATGCCGCGTACACACAAATTGGACATTCCGACAACAAAACCGTGGATTTTTTCCCGTTGAATTGTTCCCTCAAACTTGTCTTGCATACACACGGTCACACAAATGTTGTCTTAAATTCCGAACGTCAAGAACGCGGTCATGTACAACACTACGATGAGCCGAGCAAAATGAAATTCAATGATTCCAAGCATGTGTCGAATTGATTCCGAGCATGCATAGGATTTTTTTGCGTACAGACGATCTGGATTTCGACAAGAACTTTTGTTGTCGGAAAAATTGAGAACCAGCTCTCAAACATTTGTTGTCGGAAATTCTGACAACAAATGTCCAATGGAGCCTACACACGGTCAGAATATCTGACCAAAAGCTTACATCGAACATTTGTTGTCGGAAATTCCGACTGTGTGTATGCGTCATTAGAGTCTGCAAAAGACTGGGGGTGGAGGTTCACCTTCCAGCAGGACAATGACCCTAAACATACAGCCAGAGCTACGATGGAATGGTTTATACTGTATCAAAGCCTATTCATGTGTTAGAATGACCCAATCAATATCCAGACCTAAATCCAATTGTGAATCTGTGGCAAGACATGAAAATTGCTGTTCACAGACGCTCTCCATCCAATCTGACAAAGCTTGCGCTATTTTGCAAAGAATGATTTGTCTGGGGTCTGTTACGGCGATCGTGTCTGTGCCGTAAAAGTATGGACATGGCGTGACCCTGATCTCTGTAAAGAGCCTCGGCCGCAGTCTTTAACTATGTGATCGGCGGTATCCAATCACAGCCGGTCACATGTAAATACGGAAGTGCCGTGAATCGTCTCTCCTCGCCTCACACTGACAGAGCTGGGCAGGTAATCAGGTGATCAGTGCCCTGATTACAGGAAAGCCCCAGCAGTGCCCATCAGAGCAGCCTTTCAGTGCCTGCTCATCAGTGCTGCCCAATAATGCCCATCAGTGCCTCCCATCAGTGCCTATCAGTGGCGCCCATCAGTGCTTCCTATCCATGCCGCCTATCAGTTCCCACCAGTGCTGCCCGTTAATGCCCACCACTGCCGCCTATCAGTGACCACCAGTGCCACCTAATTAGTGCCCATAAGTGCCACCTTATCAGTGCCCATAAGTGCCGCCTCATCATTCCCCATCAGTACAGCCTATCAGTGCCCATCAGTGCAGCCTCATCAGCACACATCAGTGAAAGAGAAAAATTACTTATTTACAAAATTTACTAACAGAAACAACGAAAAACTTGTATTTTTTTTAAGTTTTGTAATTTTTTCTTTTTTTTTGTAAAACAATTAAATCCCAGCAGTGATTAAATAGTACCAAAAGAAAGCTCTATTTGTGTGAAGAAAAAGACAAAAAAAATATTTGGGTACAGTGTTGCATGACCGTGCAATTGTCATTCAAAGTCAGACAGCGCTGAAAGCTGAAAAATGTCCTGGGCAGGAAGGGGGTGAAAGTGCCCTGTATTGAGTTGGTAAACAATAAGAAAGCATTCCATTAATCAAAGACTAATCAACACAAAGGGCACAGTACAGGGGTGGGGGAAGAAGGGCATAATACTGTGATCAGGAGGGCACAGTACAGGTTTTAGGACACTGCTCAGTACATGGCCATTCTGGGCCAGCTTAGTAAAAAGCCTACCTGGCTCGGCAAGTCCAGGACATTTGGCGAGTTGATTATAATGCAAGACTACCATGGGGCCCCCATGTACCTGGGGCCCCTGGGCAGTGCCCAGGAGGTGCCAATGCATTAAGACAGTCCTGCTGCCACTAAAATGGGACACTGGATTCTTAAAGCTGAAGTCTGAAAAGCTCTTTCAAGTTGATTTTGAGTGGAGGAAACTGCTTTTGCATTTGGTAGTCCTAGATTGGGGGCCAGACGCTTGAAAGTTCCAAAGAGTATTGAGTAGGACAGAAACTTTAATCCGGTGTCCAGGCTTTGTCGGTTTACGGCAGCCTGTGTGAGTGCACAGGTGTGCAGGGGCAAAATAAACTTCATGAAAGTTACTCCAGTGGCAGGTGGAGGTTGAGTTGGTGCATTTGTTGCCGTGTGGAAACTGTTGAAGACTGCAACCCTTGTGAAGGGGATTCCTTGTCCAAGGACTGGGAAGTCTGCGTTTTTTATTGCAGGATTTGCTTCTATAATCAGTGAAGTTTCCTGCTGATTAGTTTGTGTCTGAGGTTGGGTGGTTGTCTGAAAGCCTTGGATTGTTAACAGGTTTTTCCCAACACCTCAAGCTTGCTCCCTCCAGAGACTTCTGGATGCAATCCAGCCCCCTGAACTTGCTAGCCTCCTCAGTATCTTAGGCTGCATTCACATCTAGGCATACAAAATCGCGGCGTTTTGTCCCGCGAATTGCGGCGACAAATAGCGGCGTTTGGTACCGCGATTTGCGGCGACAAAACGCTGCGATTGTCCGCCTAGATGTGCCCCTAGATTGTCCCCCTATGGAGATGGTTCCCATCTCCTATGCCGAACGCCGAAAGCCGCCTGAAAAAAAGGTCCGGGACTTTTTTTCAGGCTGCAGGCGTTCGGCGTTCGGCGTGGAGATGTGAACCATCTCCATAGAGGGCAATGTTAAATCATCCCTCTGGAGTCTCGGGGCGGCAGCGGCGTCACACTACAGGCGTATATACGCCTAGGTGTGAACGGGGACTTAGGCTGCATTCACATCTAGGCAGACAAAATCGCGGCGTTTTGTCCCGCGAATTGCGGCAACAAATAGCGGCGTTTTGTACCGCGATTTGCCGCGACAAAACGCCACGATTGTCCGCCTAGATGTGCCCCTAGATTGTCCCCCTATGGAGATGGTTCCCATCTCCTATGCCGAACGCCGAAAGCCGCCTGAAAAAAAGGTCCGGGACTTTTTTTCAGGCGGCAGGCGGCAGGCGGCAGGCGGCAGGCGTGGAGATGTGAACCATCTCCATAGAGGGCAATGTTAAATCATCCCTCTGGCGTCTCGGAGCGGCAGCGGCGTCACACTACAGGCGTATATACGCCTAGGTGTGAACGGGGACTCAGGCCCCGTACACACGATAGAATCCATCCGCAGATAAATCCCAGCAAATGGGTTTCTGCAGGTAGATCCTATGGTGTGTACACGCCAGCGGATCTGTTTCCGCGGAGAAATCTCCTCTGGGATGGATTCCAGCAGATCGGATATTTGCTGACATGCACAATAAATCCATCTGCTGGAATCAATTCCAACGGATGGATCCGCTCGTCTGTACAGACTTACCGGATCCATCCGTCCAAAGGGATTCCCCGCACGCGTCGTAATGATTTGACGCATGCGTGGAATTCCTTATATGACAGCGTCGCGCCCGTCGCTGCGTCATAATAGCGGCGACGGCGCGACACGTCATCGCCAGAGGATTTCAGCGCGGATTTCAATGCGATGGTGTGTACACGCCATCGCATAGAAATCTGCTGAAATTCTCGAGAGGATTTATCCGCGGATACGGTCCGCTGGACCGTATCTGCGGATAAATCCTCTCGTGTGTATGGGGCCTCAGTCTCACAGATCCTCTCTTGTGGTCTCCCAGACTATTGTAGCTGTTCAGACTTCCCAGACCTTGGACTGGCGTACTCACTGAAAACACACCTACCAAGTGAGAGTGATCACCCCCCCCCCCCATCAGAATTTCTTGGTTTGAAGAAACATATGACTCACCTGCTTCCTCTCATGTGTCATCACTGATGCTTGGTGATTGACCTAATAATGTCACATGTGGATAAAGAGAGTGGCCCTGTGTAAGCTCTAACTAGAGTGATTGAAAGGATAGGTGAAGGATATAGAGTGCACCTTTCATTGGTTTGATCCAGTTTGAACATTTTCTATGTCATACATTTTTCATTGGACATTTAAAAGTACAAGAGTACAAACTTATGGCAATCATTTTCTGGAAAGGGCAAAGTGCCACAGAGACATTTAGCTTAGTGGTAACTGGCAAATAAGGAAGGATATATGGCCTGGTAATGAAATGATAAGCATTGAAGGCCCGTAAAGGCTCCAAATTTCCCCTCGAGGAGGTGCGGTAGAGCAACAATAATTAATGGTATATAATCCCTCAGAGACTTTAAAAATATAAGAACTCCCTTCTCTGGTGCAAACAGTAAACATCTATAAATCATTGGAGTGTGGGTAGATAGCCTGTAAGATAATGGAGTTGTTAATGTAGGGAAATATAAAGGGGGGGGGGTAAAAAAAAAAACAAGAAAGGGGTGAAGAGAGGGAGTAGGGTAAAGGGTTGGAGTCAGGCCCAGCTGGATGAAATATTTCAGTAGGGTACAACAGAGACTTCGAAAGCCCTAGGGCTTACCTACACCACACTGCACTGCGACATGTATTGAGGTGTATTGTGTTTGCTGTCAAATTTTGCAGCGCACCACAATGGCCATCTTACTTTGAGGTGTGCTGCAGTACATTGTAACACAGGTCCCATGGGAAGGAGGCAATTCAAATTGAATGGCACAACCATGCACCAACATGTTCACAATGTTTTACCGTGGAGATAGGTGGGGGATGGGTGCGCTGGAAAACAATATTTATATAATGTTAAACTGTACAAATATATAAATGAGTGAAACACCTTTAGATATTGATAGATCTAGTGTGAAAGTCCATGTGCGCTTAGTTGAATATATAATCTGGCCCAAATCCCTATACCAAATAATTGGTGGGAACTGGGCTCAAGTGAACCAGTCCAATAATAATGAGTGAAATTGAAGAAAGGAAAGTCCCAAAGTAAATCCTCAGGTTAAACTGAAGAATTGTGCTTCCAGTGTATTCCACCTTCACCATATAATCAGGCACCCGAAGTGGATAAGTGAAATGGCTCCTTACCGGATGGATATGTCCCTTAGTTTGGTATCAAACAAGGAGACATTAATGGCTTGTGACAGGATCACCTGTAGAGTCTGCTGTGTCCTAGCAGAGATGTTAATGCCAGTCATGGATGTCCCAGTGTTAGCATGAAAAACAGAATAGTGCCAATATAGTGTAGTACGTTTTATTGCAGATTAAAAGCTTTACATAAAGGGAGCCAAGTGGCCGCCTACCGTAAGAAGTGCCTGAGACCCGGCACTGAGGCTGTATCGCGTAGGGTTATGTGTCACAATGTATACCGCAATGTATACCGCTGTCTCGTCCTCTCGTCGGTGGAGCGTGCGTTCCACCTCGGCGATATCCGGAACCAGCGTTAGCAGGAAGTGACGTTACGTGCGTGGTTGGGTGCCGCCCCGACGTACGTTTCGTTATGAACGTCCTCAGGAGGCGTGGTATAGGGATTTGGGCCAGATTATATATTCAACTAAGCGCACATGGACTTTCACACTAGATCTATCAATATCTAAAGGTGTTTCACTCATTTATATATTTGTACAGTTTAACATTATATAAATATTGTTTCCCAGCGCACCCATCCCCCACCTATCTCCATTGTTATAATCTTCTGATTATTTTTGGGTAGCTGCTTTTTTTCTATTTATTTATTATAAGATATTTTTGGCGCGAGATAGCACATACACAAATGTTTTACCGTGCCTTACCACAAGTTGCTGGTGTGAAAAAGCAGTTTCATTTGCAAAGTGTATTGTTTTACTGTATAAAATCAAGCATCAGGTTTGATAAAAAAAATTATTCTAACATACTGTTAACAATAACATTTGGATTGTGCAGTTCCAATGCATTTTCTTTAGCTAACTTGAATAATGTGTTTGAGATGCTTTTGGAAGCTTTATCACCTTTTTTATTTCAGAATACTGCTGAGTCTCACCAGTTGGGTCATTCTTATGCAAATTATTATGGAAAATACATCTCAAGGTTAATGTGATGGCTGATGGCAAAGTAGAGGCAAAACTAGAATCGGAGAGTAGATTATGGCAATAAGTATGCAAGATAATAACTGTTCATGTTTAACCTTAGGTTGGCTCACCTTTTATCATTGCACAAATCCTCAATACGCTGGCTTTTCACAGATACTTCATTTTTAAGAAATGATTATAAATGATTTAAGTCGGGGCATTTATGCATTTCAACTTTCCCAAAGATAAATGATTACCCAGTTGCTGCAGCATTCAGCCTGCCATTCATTTTAATGAAGTCCCTTACTTTTGATTGTGTTCTCCCACAAGTTTAATTTTATTCCGGCAACTCACTTGTCTGCAAACTTTGTAACAATTGCAGTTCTACTGAAATGGTTTTGCTAAAAAAACAGGCGCATTGTGAAAGTGTGGTGAGGTGCCACTTACAGTAGGGTGACCAGATTTTTTAAATTAAATCCGGGGACATATTATTTTTTTTACCAGTAATGGCGGCAATCAGCAACTCTCTGCCTGTCGCCACCGCTGCCGCCGCCCGCCTCCCAGCCTGTCAAGTCTTAGGGCTCTTTCACACGGGCGGCCCGTTCAGGTCCGCCTGCTAGTTTTTTAGGCAGACCTGAACGGGCGCTCCGTGCTCCTCTATGGGGCCGCAGATGTCAGCGGTGTCATGCCCGCTGACATCCGACCGCTCCGATCCGCCAAAGTGTTAGGGAGGAAAAAACTACTTTTCCATTCCGTCTGGTGGATCGGATCGGGTGAACACGAACAGATGGTCCGTGTTCATCCGATCCCCCCATAGGGGAGAGCGGAGAAAAGACAGGGCGGTCCCTGCACAGTGTGCGGGGACCGCCCTGTCTTCCGCCGGCCGGCTCAGCGGGGATCAACGGAGCGATCCCCGCTGAGCAAGCGGAGGTTCACGGAGCGGATCAATACTGATCAGATTACTGTAATTCAGATTTTTTTTTTATTAATTATGCACTGACTGTCCCTGAAATTGCCCCACTCCCTGTTCAAATCCAATCCGGGGACAAAACTGGGGACAGACTTGGTCTGGGGACAGTGTCCTCAATCTGGGGACTGTCCCCGGAAACCGGGGATGTCTGTTCACCCTAACTTACAGTAAATGGCACTGGTAAAAAGAACACTATGTGGCTTCCTTTAACTACTTCCTGTTTAAATGCGTGCACTCTAATAACTGCTGCATCTCATCTGCTTTTTTAATGACAGTGGAACATGCTTGTACAATATATATTGGCAAACAGCATATAGTTTCCATTGGTTAAGCCTTAAGCCTTAACCTGCATAATGGTCTGGGTCTTAAGTGGTTAATGGCTCCCAAACAAAATTGGCGTCCTTTTTTTCCCACAAATAGAGATTTATTTTGGTGGTATTTGATCACCTCTGCAGTTTTTATTTTTTGCGCTATATACAAAAATAGAGCGACAATTTTGAAAACAAATGCAATATTTTTTACTTTTTGCTATAATAAATATCCCAAAAAATATATATTAAAAAAAAAATGTTTTCCTCAGTTTAGGCCGATACATATTCTTCTACTTATTTTTGGTCAAAAAAATCGCATTAAGCGTTAATTGATTGGTTTGCGCAAAAGTTATAGCGTTTACAAAATAGGGGATAGTTTTATGGCATTTTTATTTAATATATTTTTTTTACTAGTAATGGCGGCGATCAGCGATTTTTTTCATGACTGCGACAATATGGCGGACACATTGGACACGTTTGACACATTTTTGGGACCATTGTCATTTTCACAGCGAAAAGTGCTATAAAAATGCACTGATTACTGTAAAAATGCCAATGGCAGTGAAGGGGTTTACCACTAGGGGGCGCTAAGGGATTCTTACTGTAGGGGGCGTGGCTGTAGGTGTGACGTCACTGATCATCGTTCCCTATAACAGGGAACAGACGATCAGTGACACTGCCACAGAGAAGAACGGGGAAGGTGTGTTTACACACACCTCTCCCCGTTCTTCAGCTCCTGTGACCCGATCGCGGGACACCGTCGGTGATCGGGTCCACGGGTCCCACGGGCGCGGTCACGGAGCTTCGGCCAATGTATATCGGCGTTGGCCGGTCCTTAGGTGGTTAATGCTTTTATCAATCGAGCATCATGCCCCCTTCCCATACATATTCATATTTTTCCCTTTTTCCCTTAGTTTAGTATTTAAGTAATTTTCCTGTTTATACATATCATTTTGTTTCCTTTGATAATTAATATTTGTACTTGGCTGGTATTTGTTCCTTTCAGCCCATAGTATTGATTGTTTATATACACGTTAGTGGTCTGATCAGCCGTGTTGTCGTGAGATCGTGGACGTAGACCAAATAACATACTCATAATGAGGTTTATCATGGCGGCCTCGTTATCGCAAGATCACCTCCGAAAATGTACAAAAATGTAGAGATGACATGCGTGCTTACGAGCCCAAATATATTGAGGTTTGGGGCGCTCATGTGATGTCATATTTTAGGTATCTGGTTTGTTTTCTAGTGCTGAACATGAGGCGTGGAACGCATGGCGATGGCCATGATTCAGTGTCAAAAGCATACCAGTGAAAAACATATTATATCATCTGCAAAATGATTGGCATCAAATGTGTATATATATATATATATATATATATATATATATATATATATATATATATATATATATACAGGGCTTTTTTTCTGGGGGAACTTGGGGGAACTCAGTTCCACCACCTCTGGCTCAGACCCTTTGGTGCCTGCTCACCACAATCACTTGTAAACACAGAAGTCTGGTTACTGTATTTACAAGTGACAGCTCTGCACTCTGTGTGTAACCCCCCCTGAACTCTGCACTCTGTATGTAATGCAATCCTGGTATTTAATGCCCCTTTAAGACCCTTTTACTGTTTTTGAAATCTGAACAGGGTCGTGGTTGAGTTCCTGCACCTATTTTCTGAGAAAAAAAGCTCTGTATATATATATATATATATATATATATATATATATATATATATATATATATATGCGCAGTGTGTGAGCTGGCCCACACCCCAGTTGAAGTCCTCTTGAATGAAACACATCGCGTCTAGCGGGTTAGCGTGCCATACATTGCGCTTCTTTTATTTATGTGATCACATCAAATTTTATTGCTATATTTTGTACACATCAGCATTGGTGTCTGTACTTATTTTTAATAAATATCCAGTAGTTTTTGATCTATACTTTGGAGAGCCTTTTCTTTTTATAAATCATTCCATGGACATCTATGGTGGTTAAGACATTGGTATATCATCTTGGAGTTCCAGTGATGGTAGATCGGAGTTCTGGCCTCTACATTCATTCCCTGGCTTGGACTATCTGAGTTGGATGTGTCCATGATCATTCTATCGTGTGTATGGGGCCTAATAGTTTTACACTGCCGGATCTTAAGATGCAGTACCGCGACCGCCGCTGGGGGCATTCATCGTCGAAATTACGCGTCGGGTATGCTAATGAGGAGTTACGTCGATCCTCAAAGCTTTTTCGCGTTCGCTACGTCGCCGCTACGTTAGATTCCCGTCGCTTAGTTACACTTTTGTAAAGCAGCCCTACTTTTACACAGCAGGCGTACTGCTGTGTAAAGTATGGCTGTCCTTCCCGCATCGAATTTTTAAATTTTACGTCGATTGCGTAAGCTGTACGGGAATACGGAAATACGCTACGCGCCGATCAAAAAATTACGTCACGTCGCGCAAAGCACGTCGGGAAATTTGCGTCACAAACATGCGCAGTACGTCCGGCGCGGGAGCGCGCCTAATTTAAATGGGACTCGCCCCATTAGATTAGGAACGCCTTGCGCCGGAGGGATTTGAGTTACACTGCCGCAAATTTCCAGGTAAGTGTGTTGTGGATCGATACCTAACTTAGGAAATTTGCGGCAGTGTAACTTAAATCTGTTAAGTTACGTTGCGCTGCGGGGCTGTGGATGTGGCCCTTTATTTCTAGATACCTACTTTTCACCCCAGTTGAGTACAACACCATGCTTGGATGAACTTGAACTTGAACCTTATTGTCACACCTTATTCTGCTTTTTATTGTGACTCCAGTATGCAAAGTGATTTTTGTATATGTTTTTGTAATTTTTCATGTAGTACCAGCACGCTGTAACTGTATTATTGTTCACTCACACAACTTTTAGTTGTGCATATTTTTTTTCTTTGTTATCCACACAGTGTAATTTCACACACTGACACACATTTTTTTATTTATTTTTATCACTTATCCTTGGCAGGATTGCCATTGGTATATTTCCTGTCCTGTTTATATAGCGCTACACTTTTTCACTTTCAAACCAATTTGGTCACATTGCAGTGTTAGCAGCTACTTTTTGTCCCTATTTTTGGTAGCGCAGTAATTCCACCCACACATTGCATATTCAACATTTATTATTGCTGCCACCAATTTGTCCTAATTAAGGTGGATGTGTTTGATTAGAGAACCACCCATGCTTTCAACACGGATAGTGTATTTGTTGCTATAGGTATCAATACAGAATTAGGTGGTCTTTTTCTTATGCCGCGTACACACGACCGTTTTTCATGACAAGAAAAATGCAATTTTTTTAATTGATCATTAAAAACGATCGTGAGTAAGGTCCAGAGTATTTTTCTTGACAAGAAAATTGGCCATTAAAAATTTAGGCCCAGATTCACAAAAGAGATACGACGGCGTATCTCCTGATACGCCGTCGTATCTCTGTTTTAGGGTCTTCCTAACAATGCGACTGATTCATAGAATCAGTTACGCATTGTTAGCCCTAAGATCCGACAGGTGTAATTGAATTACACTGTCGGATCTTAGGATGCAATACCTCGGCCGCCGCTGGGGGGAGTTTGCGTCGTAAACCAGCGTCGGGTATGCAAATTAGTAGTTACGGCGATCCACGACAGTTTTTCGCGTTCGCTACGTCGCTGCTAGTCTAGTTTCCCGTCGCAAAGTTAGTCGTCTTTTTTGCTGCCCTAACTTTACACAGCCCACGTATGTGCTGTATAAAGTATGGTCGTCGTTCCCGCGTTGAAATTTGAAAATGTTTTGTTCTTGCGTAAGACGTCCGGGAATACGAAAGTACACTACGCACGTCGCCGTTCGAAAAATGACGTCACTTCGCGCAAAGTACTGCGGGAATTTCAAAACGGAGCATGCGCAGTAGGTCCGGTGCGGGAGCGCGCCTAATTTAAATGGCACACGCCCCTTTGAATTACGCGGGCTTGCGCCGGAGGCCGCCAGCGTAAGTTTTCATGCAAGTGCTTTGAGAATCAGGCTCTTGCGATGAAAACTTGCGGCGGTGTAACGTATCTACGATACGTTATGCCGCCGCGATTCTACGTGAATCTGGGCCTTAGAACCTGCTCTATTTTTCTCGTCGTTTTTCACATCGTAATTTTTCTTGTCGTGAAAAACGGTCGTGTGTAGGCTTTAACGACTGGGAAAAAACACGCATTCTCAGAAGCAAGTTATGAGAAGGGAAGTTTGTATAATCAGCCCAAAGGGTGGCGCCATTTGAATGGCGTGTTGTACGTCACCGTGCATCGAGCATTTTTTTTCACGACCGTGTGTATGCAAGGCAGGCTTGACAAGAATCACGTCGAGAAAAACTTCGTTTTTTTCCATGACATGAAAAACTGTTGTGTGTACGTGAAATTAGATAAAAAAAATTGATGTTAACTACTTGCCGACCGCCCACCGTCGTTATACGTCATCACTTTAGAGATGAATATCTCGGTAACGGTAGCAGCTGCTGCCACAATCGAGATATTCATCTCTTCTGTGGGCGGCCGTGTTAACGATAATGGCGGTCTCCGCGGCGAATCCGCCGCGAGATCGCCGTTATCGGTGGCGGGAGAGGGGCCCCCCCCCCCTCCCGCCGCTGTTCCGCGCCCTCCGCCGCTTACCGGAGCCGTCGGTAGCGGCGGAGGAGATCGCGACCATCCGGATGGTGAGCGGGGACGAGACTGAAGGAAAAATCTCCTTCGCCCGTCCCCATAGCTCCGCTGGGCGGAAGTGACGTCAAAACGTCAGTCCCGCCCAGCGTCTTAAAGAAACATTTTTTTTTTTGTCATTTGAAAAAATGACATTTCCAAATTTTTTTTTTTTTTTTTGCATTTAAGCCTAAATATGAGATCTGAGGTCTTTTTGACCCCAGATCTCATATTTAAGAGGACCTGTCATGCTTTTTTCTATTACAAGGGATGTTTACATTCCTTGTAATAGGAATAAAAGTGATAATTTTTTTTTTTTTTTTTTTCAGTGTTAAAAATTGTAAAATAAATAAAAATAAATGCGAAAAGCAAAAAAAAAATGTTTTAAAGCGCCCCGTCCCGACGAGCTCGCGCGTAGAAGCGAACGTATACGCGAGTAGCGCCGACATATGAAAACGGTATTCAAACCACACAAGTGAGGTATCGCCGCGATCGTTAGAGCGAGAGCATTAATTTTAGCCCTAGGCCTACTCTGTAACTCAAAAAATGCAACCTGTAGAATTTTTTAAACGTCGCCTATCAAGATTTTTAAGGGTAAAAGTTTGACGCCATGCCACGAGCGGGCGAAATTTTTAAGCGTGACATGTTGGGTATCATTTTACTCGGCGTAACATTATCTTTCACAATATATAAAAAAATTGGGCCAAATTTATTGTTGTCTTATTTTTTCATTTAAAAAAGTGATTTTTTTCAAAAAAAAGTGCGCTTGTAAGACCGCTGCGCAAATACGGTGTGACAAAAAGTATTGCAATGACTTCCATTTTATTCTCTAGGGTGTTAGAAAAAAAAAATATATAATGTTTGGGGGTTTTAAGTAATTTTCTAGCAAAAAAAAATGGTTTTGTCTCGTAAACACCGACTCTGAAAAACAGGCCCGGGGCTAAAGTGGTTAAATGAATTAAATCTTGAATGGGATATAGCTTTCTTGGAGCAGTACATCTAGAATCGCATGGTCCCTAGAGTTCTACGCTAGGATGTACTAGAGCTGCACGATTAATCGCGAGAGAATCGAAATCTCTATTCTCCCCGTCTGCGATCTCCCCGCAGGATGACCCGCGATTTTCATATGTCGCCGGCGATTCCACGTAACCAGCGTGGAACGCAAATGGCAGATGAAGGAACTGACATCAACAACCGGAACTGACGTCAGTTATCAGAGATGCAGAGTGATGCCTGGGCGTGGGCGGTACCAATACGCTTCTTGGCCGGCGGGAAAAAGCCGCCACTGCTGTCCGAGTTGCTGACAGCGCCACCTGTGTGTCCCCAGAGAGCCACTATGGATGATGAGAGAACTGTGTTTTGTGTGTCCGCATCCCCTGCAATGTCACCCAGGATGTCTTGTGACCCCCAGCCAGGTGACCCTGTATATGGAGAAGATGCTAAGCTGTGTTCTGTATATGGAAAGATGGCACAAAGATGGTTTTAAACTGTGCTCTGTATATGGGGGGTGGCAGAGAGATGGTGCTGGGCTGTGCTCTATATATGAAGGGATGGTGCTGGGCTGGGCTGTGTATATGGATGGATGGCATAGAGATGGTGCTGGGCTATGCTCTTCATATGGATGGATGGCATAGAGATGGTGCTGGGCTATGCTCTTTATATGGATGGATGGCATAGAGATGGTGCTGGGCTGTGCTCTGTATGTATATCGGGTGATTGCACAGAGATGGTGCTGGGCTGTGCTCTGTATATGGGGGGGGGGGGGGTGGCATAGATGGTGCTGAACTGTGATCTGTATATCAGGGGGAATGGTGCCGGGCTGTGCCCTGTATATCAGGGATGGCACAGATGTTGCTGGGCACTGTATATAGGGGATGGCATAGAGATGGTGCTGGGCTGTGCTCTGAATAGGGAGGAAAGGCATAGTGGGTACTGGGTTGTGTTCTGTATGTTGAGGGGTGGCACAGAGATGGTGCCTTCAATTGGCATTTCCATGTGCCCCAATTGCTAGATATTAATAATATTATTAGTATTTATACAGCACCAACAATTTGCATACTGTACATTTCTCATCAGTCCCTGATCTCATGGAGCTTACACTCTAATGCCGCATACACACCATCACTTTATGTGATGAAAAAAAAACTACATTTTCTGTGAAGTAAAAAACAACGTTTTTGAAACTTCAATTTTCAAAGACGAAGTTGCCTACACACCATCGTTCTTTCACAATGCTCTAGCAAAGCGAGGTTACGTTCACCACGTTTTTCCATTGAAGCTCGCGTCATAACTAGCTTCTGGGCATGCGCTGGTGTAAAAACGTTGTTTTAAACGTCGTTTTTTGCTACACACGGTCAATTTCTGTGAAGTAAAAAACAACGTTTTTAAAAACGACACATAAAATTGAAGCATGCTTCAATTTTTTTTTGTCGTTTTTCACAAGACATAAAACTACATTTTCCCCCACACACAGTCATTTAAAGTGACGTTTTTAAAAACGTCGTTTTTTTTCATCACATAAAGTGATGGTGTGTACGCGGCATAAGTCCCAAACTCACATACACATATTAGGTCCAATGTAGACAGGAGCCAACCTGCCAGCATGCTCTTGGAGTTGGAGGAAACTGGAGTATCAGACTAATAAAGGAGGAGTGGACTTAAAATACCGGCAACCACTGGCCCTTATAATATATGTTATGAATATTACCACAGTCAAATAAAAAAGTTTTTGAGAATCGTGATCTTCATTCTAAGCAAAAGAATCGTGATTCTTATTTTGGCCAGAATCGTGCAGCCCTAGGATGTACATCCCCAGCAAGGAGACCCTGGTTTAAATACTTCAATGAGGTTGGTCTAAAGTTTCTAAGCTTTTTGATCGACAAACGATTGAGACTAACTACCATTGATACAGAAATCAAGGATCTCAGAGAGAAACTCTCCCCTCATAAAACCACAATTGAGTATTGTTCCCTCTCCACTAATTTGAGGAGTTATTTAGAGAAGGAGGAACGGGAACTGAGATTAAAGAAACAAAAGGAATGCAATCGTGATGTTAATGATTATAAAACCAGTTCAGTTTTTAGCTGGCAGAGAACGAACATTATATCTTCTAATATAGGAAAAGAAGCATCTGAAATGGAAGCTTCCAATCCAATCACACAGATTAATGATAAAAAAACATTATCTACTGTAGATCTACTCAACCATTAACCAAGGGAGAGCAAAGGGTCATGGTACCCCCAAGGGTCCTAAGATTAGACACCCTGGTTTCCGCACCCCTATCAATTATCATCAAAATAGGGGGACCTCCCATAATAATAATGGTAGAGGGAGAGCGTTTTTTAGGAATAGGGGTAGCGGGTGCCAACTGGGACCCTCAACACCATAATCGCTTTTCGCCACTTGGAGATGAATATCCACAAGAGACACACAACAATTTTTCATATATGGATAGAGAAGAAGACTCCTACTCTACCTGCATAACACATAATCTTGTGTATGCAGCTGTGAGACATTATTTAAAGCGGTGGTTCACCCTAATAACAACAATCTACCATTAAATCAAGCATAGTAGCGCGAGCTACAGTATGCCTTTATTTTATTTTTTGGCGCCGTACTCACAGTTTAATGCCATAGTGAAGTTTCAGACTCCCTGCGGGGAATGGGCGTTCCTATGGAGAGGGAAGATGATTGACGACCGGCTATGGCGCGTCACGCTTTCCGAGTAGGTCTCGGCTCTTCACGGCGCTATACGGCGCCAGGGCACAGACTAGGCGCAGGCGCCGTGAAGAGCCAAGTCCTATTTCGGCTATTTCCGGAGAAGCGTGACGCGCCATAGCCAGCCGTCAATCATCTTCCCTATGCAAAGGAACACCCATTCCCCGAGTGGAGTCTGAAACTTCACTACGGGATTAAACTGTGAGTACGGGGCCAAAAAATAAAATAAAGGCATACTGTAGCTCGCGCTACTATGCTTGATTTAATGCTAGAAAAAAAATGTTTTAGGGTGAACCCCCTCTTTAACTAAAAAACACTCTCCCTAGAGTCCAGCAAGATTACATAATAGAACTCTTGGAGTTTGCGACCAAGCATAATTATTTTTGGTTCGACAAGAAGTTCTATCTACAACAGAAGGGAGTCGCCATGGGGGCTAAATTTTCCCCTAGTTTGATGAATTTGTTCATGACCCAAGGATGCCTTGTCTATGCCTTTATGAGACCGGAATTGATTTCCTATGGAAGGGGGATTTAGGCTCTCTACAAAGGTTTATGGCACAGCTTAACAATAATAACAGGGGCATTTCCCTAAGTTTTGAGGCAAGTGGCGAGAAAATCAATTTTTTGGATCTTGAAATCATGATTATTAACCATCAGCTTGAAATAAAAAAATCTAAACATATTTTAAACCAACCGACCAAAATGCTTATATACTGGTTGATAGTTACCACCATGGTCCTGGCTAAAATCTGTCCCCTGCAGTATATTTTTGCATCTACGATAGAATTGTATGAGCTTAGCAGCTTATATTGGTCAATCTCAAATTTTGAAAAATAGGGTTTATAGAGAAGGGTTACAGGGCAAATTATATAGATACTGAAATACAAAGAGTATCTAGGATTGATAGAAATACATTATTAATGGACCATCCCAAACAAACTCATGACAATAGGTTTACATTTTTTGCCAAATTTTCCGTCCAACAACTAATCAAGAACATCTTCAATAGACATTGGAAAGTCCTGGTCCAGGTTTTTGGGTCCAGTCCAACCATATCAGGCTGAAGTGATATATAGGGGTATTCTCCCCTGGGGGGGACAGATTGCTCCTAACATTATAGCTCCCCCTAGTAGATCATCATTCTTCCATGATCTAAAGGGATATTATCCCTGCCGCAGGTGTAATGTGTGTTTACACAACAGCTGCGAAAGGAAGAAATCCCAAACCTTTGAATCCACTGTCACCAAATGTAGTTACCAGATGAAGCACTTTACCACTTGTGCTACTCACTATATTGTGTATTTGTTAACCTATCCTTGTAAAAAGCAATACTTAGGGCGTACTATATGACAGTTTTCAGTCAAGGTTAATGAACATTAAGCACGCATAAAGAAAGGCCGGACCAACCATAGTGTCCCTAAACAATATTCACAATATCATAATAAAGATCCGTTTGGTACCCGTTCCAGATCACCATTAAATTCATTCCCCATTCGAGAGGAGATTTCAGTCTTGGAGAAGTGTCCTGTTTAAAAACTTTCTGGATTTATGAGCTTAAATCCTATTCACCCTTTGGCATGAACGTCGAATCGGCCATTAATGCTTTTATCAATCGAGCATCATGCCCCCTTCCCATACAAATTTATATTTTTCTTTTTACCTTAGTTTAGTATTTACGTAATTTTTCATTTTGTTTCCTTTGATATTTATATTTGTACTTGGCTGGTATTTGTTCATTTCAGCCCATAGTATTGACTGTTTATATACTCTTTATTGGTCTGATCGGCGAGATCACGGACGTAGGGCAAATAACATACTCATAATGAGGTTTGGTTCTTACTCTATGGAGGGTTATCATGGCAGCCGCATTATCGCTATATCACTGCCAAAAATGTACAACAATGTTTGGTTGACATCTTAGCGATGACAATCGTAGTGATACGATATATGTTTATGTTAGTTGTTGTTTGTACCCATAGTAGGGCCCAGAAACAATGGTGTGCATTGATTCCCAGTCAAAAGCTCTCCTCGCAGTCTCCTTCCCGTTGGGAAAACCGGTCGTGTGTACAAGGCATTAGTGATCATTAACATAACATACTAATAAATGCAAACAAAAAAAACTTACAAAAAAAAGTTTTTTTTAAAGTTTTCTATGGAATGACACACTTATGAAAATAGGGCTGGAAGCCCATCAGTAGCAGATCGGATAAAATGTAAGCAGTCAAGCATTTACCAACACTAGCAACAACAGGACCCCCGGTGGGAGCATGACTGCTGCAAAATGTCTACTCTGAGTGTTATCAGAAGGCCTTATGTAGCAGTTGCTGGGTTTTCTGGAGGATCCAAACCCGAATTTCATGAAGCATAGAAAAATCTAACTGTTGGTGTCCTGCAATAATAGGGTAGATCTACCCAAAAATACAGCAAAGATATTACACTAACCCTTAGGCCTCGTATACACGACCGAACATGTGCGCTGAAACTGGTCCGCGGACCAGTTACCGCGGACATGTTCGGTCGTGTGTAGGGCCGACCGGACAATTTTCCGGCCTAGCGGACAGGTTTCCAGCGGACAAAAGTTTCTTAGCATACTAAGAAACTTGTCCGCTGGAAGCCTGTCCATCAGTACGACTCATCGGACATGTCCGCTGGCCCGAAAACCCGCGCATGGCGTCGAAGTGATTCGACGCATGCGTGGAAGCATTGAACTTCCGGGTTTGCGGATGAGGCGGCATCAACGTCACCGCCACGTCACCGCGCTGTCTGTCCGCGGGGATTTTGGTTTGATGGTGTGTACAACCATCAGACCAAAATCTCCGAGCGGACATGTCCGATGAAAACGGTCCACGGACCGTTTTCATCGGACATGTTTGCTCATCTGTACAAGGCCTCAAAGGAATCCACAATATGTACAATATCAACATAATAATGAAAAATGATTTCTGTGCTGTAAAATGCAAAAGCATATCCAGTGCAGAATGAATATGATATGCAGGCCAGAGGTCTCTGGGTTCGGGCATCTCATGTCTAGCCCTATAGGGCAAATAGAATAGGGGCCTTAGGTTGATCAAGCCCACTGTGAAATGTAAGGTTCCTGTAAAAGGGAAAGTGCACTGGAGGGTAATTCAAGGAACCATAGATCTCAGGGATCATATGTAGTAAACCTGGGCACAGTCAGCAAAATAGCAACCCTGTGACTCGCCGAATGTGGCAGTCAGAATGTTAATGTGTACAGAATCACTCTGCATTTTGCAGGTAAGTCTAAGTCTGCCAGGTAATGAACTGTCCCATAGGGAATGTGGCAGTGACTGAAATAGGCAGGTGGAGAAATTCACTCATGAAGCTGTAGAGAAAGTTGCATCTTTTTCTTTGGAGAGCTGATTCCGTCTTTGGGTTGGGTGATTGCGATGGGTCCTTTGCGGTCTTATCCTATGGGCAGCATCAGGCAAGAACACACAGGGGGCACAAACGCCTAGTGCATTACCCAGGACTTATTAAAAGAAACCAAATAGCCAATAGAATACTCTGCTCATAGGCTACATATACAGGGGCCACTCAGATTGCACAGTAGGGGCCCCTGAGGACGGGTATTGGCTGGAAACGCATTGGGCGGTGCTACTCGCGTGACGTCACTCCGACACGAGTGCCGATTGCGACAGCGTTTACATGTGAGTGTTTTATGCCTTATTTTGTAATGTGCATGGATGTTTTAAGCTGGAAATTTGAATAAACCTTACTGTAATATGATCCAAAGGAGATCGAAGATTTGCAGTCCAAGGACCCCGCCTGTGGAATGCACTACCAACCACCATCCAACTGGAGTCGGACCACTTGGCCTTCAGGAGAAAGATTAAAACCCATTTCTTCTGAGGTCAAGGGGTTCCTTACCCATGAAATGGATACAGCGCCCAGAGGCAATTCAGTTTGCATGTGTTGCGCTTTACAAGTCTCTCACTCACTCACTCACTCATACCTTGTTTCCTTTTGTCTGGTATGATATGGTGGGAGTGACCGATTGTTCCCTAAATATTCATTATTTGAGATCCTTGGAGCAAGTGGAAGTTGAAGGCAGTGTTGCTGTTATCTGTATACTCCCTGCTGTGTTCACTGGATTGGGATGGGCTCATTACCAGTATCTGTCTGGTGAGTTTGCATTGCAAGCAGGGAAGAGATGTCTCTTGATTATTTCATTCTATGGTGGAGAAAGAGACACAAGCATTCATCATCATTAGGAAGCTTCTTTGGAAGACCTACACAGGTATCCTCAGTAGACAAAAAACAAATAAAATCAAGCGCTCACAAAAAAATGAAATGTAGGAGATGGAAATATGCATATAAGGAGAAAGAAATGGTGAAACTCATGTGAAAGCTGAAAAGATTGAAAAATGAACATGGAAAGAATTTTTTAGGGGGGAGGGGAAGGGGGGGGAAGGGGCTGTGATCAATTCAGCTGTCCATGAGAGAGTTGATATATAATCAAAATTAGTATACTGAAGTAAAAAAGTTTTTTAAAAAAAGGGAGTTTTTTTAAAAAAGGTGATTGAAATTGTTTGTGATAAAAATTCAGTCCATTAGAGGATTCATGAGACTGTAGCACAAAATGTTTAAAATAGAATATATACACTCTTGCTTGGAGGGCTGCCAGCTGTCGAGAAGAAGTGGTTCTGGAACAACAATAAGAAAAACAAAAAAGCGGCGCCCTCTAAGCGTAGTAAGAAGTTTAATGAGGACAAACAACAATAAATCATATAGGAGGTTACTCACAAAATTACAGAGATTAAGGGTATTAGAATAATGGTGTCATCTGAGACTTGCATCTGGAGTGAGAGGACTCTGCTGATGGGATCTTCTTGCAGGCTTCAGGCAGCGTGATGGTAGATCCACACAGTGGGGGCCGGGGGCGGTATCTCTGGGGGTCCCTCGATGGTATTACAGCACTGTTTGTTAGGAGAGACAAGCAGGCAGGCAGAGACGCCACATTCGGCGCAGTGGAACGCAGCCGTGGAGCGCAAACAGCTGAGCGTCACTTCCGGGTACAGTCTCAGGGCGGTGCACGCGTTCGAGACATGCGTGTCTCTTCGTCAGGCTCTATGGGGGTCATCTTGATTGAGGGACAGAAGAACAGCTCGAACGGAGCTGATTGGTTAATACTACAATACCCGGAAATCATGTTTACATAGCAGGCAATCGAAAAACGGAGAATCGAAAAACGGAGAATCGAAAAACAGTATAACAATATATGGGAGATCTCACGAGGGACTAGTACAGAACAGGTTTAAAAATATAGATATCAATCAGCAAAAGTTATAAAATTGCAAGAAGAAATAAGAATTAATTAAATAAAAAACCATATACATATAAAATGTACATATATATATGTGTGTAGTTAGCAATAACAGAATTCAAGCATTAGTTTTTGGAAAATAGATGTATAGATATATGAAGTGGACTACTCATTGCTGGCTTGATGTTAGGAACAGACTTTCTTTTTGAATTGATACACAAAAAAAGGGGGAGAGCTTTTTGTAGAATCTATTTGACTAATACTAAAAAGGTTATTTTACAAGTGGGTATGGAATGTTCACGAATTACATAAATGCAGATGCATGCCCATATAAAGAACAAACATTGTTCTGTATATGTATATATATCTCTCAGGAAAAGCACACTAAAAAGTGTGAGAATTAATAAGATATTTAAAATATATAAATAAGAGAAGAAAAAGAATTGCTATATACCAGACATGATTTTAAGGATAAAATATACAGAGAAATATTTATGAAAAAGGGAGTGTACTGTATGTTATTGTTCGGTTGAAATTGGAAAAAATAATTCATTAGTTAATTGAAAAAATATTAATTAATACAAATGTTGATAAAAATATTGATAAAAATTGGAAATTGATTGAGAGAAGAGTATTATAATAAAATATTGATTTCCAATCCTTCATTCAGGCCTCGGGGAGATAAACAATCCAAAGTGAAAATCCAATAATTTTCACGTTCGCAGAGCCTTTTGTATCTCTCAGCCTGGGGGAGAAGTCTGGATATGGCCTCTATGACCCACACACGGAGTTCTACAGAAGATTGTTGGTGGACCTCTTTAAAATGCCTAGCCACACTATACTTTTCCAGGCCTTTTTCAACGAAATTTCGGTGTTCACCAAACCTCTTCCTTAGTGTCCGAATGGTGCGGCCCACGTAGAAGAGGCCGCAGGGACAGGTAAGGCAGTATACCACATATTCGGAAGAACATGTAAAAAAGTCAGGGAGGGTATACTGCTTACCTTTACAAATGAAGTCTTTCTGTCGATGAGTTACATGAGGACAGGTAAGACAACGGGCTTTTTTACATTGGTACATCCCTTTAATATGGAAGAAGGTCAGGGAGGCGGTGTTGCTGTTCCGTTTTTTATTGTTCTTTATTTTACTGGGCGCTATACTTGCCTTTATGTTTTTAGCTCTTCTATAGCTTACTATGGGGCGTTCGGCTAAGGAGGATTTTAGATGTGGGTCCTCTTTTAGAATAGGCCAATGTTTAACAAGGATCCTCTCCATTTGTCTAAATTGGCTGTGAAATTGTGTGACAAAACGCACTATAGGTGTTGTCTCGTCTTTTTCAAACTTATCTTTTAGTTTCAGACCATGTGTGATATAATCCTTATGTCTAGACATAAGGATTATATCACACATGGTCTGAAACTAAAAGATAAGTTTTCTGAAAAAGGATATTCTGTGGATCTTATTGAAGGTGCCTTTCAACATTACTCACACACAGAACTAATTCCCAGAGCACAAAAGACACAGGATGAAAAAGACGAGACAACACCTATAGTGCGTTTTGTCACACAATTTCACAGCCAATTTAGACAAATGGAGAGGATCCTTGTTAAACATTGGCCTATTCTAAAAGAGGACCCACATCTAAAATCCTCCTTAGCCGAACGCCCCATAGTAAGCTATAGAAGAGCTAAAAACATAAAGGCAAGTATAGCGCCCAGTAAAATAAAGAACAATAAAAAACGGAACAGCAACACCGCCTCCCTGACCTTCTTCCATATTAAAGGGATGTACCAATGTAAAAAAGCCTGTTGTCTTACCTGTCCTCATGTAACTCATCGACAGAAAGACTTCATTTGTAAAGGTAAGCAGTATACCCTCCCTGACTTTTTTACATGTTCTTCCGAATATGTGGTATACTGCCTTACCTGTCCCTGCGGCCTCTTCTACGTGGGCCGCACCATTCGGACACTAAGGAAGAGGTTTGGTGAACACCGAAATTTCGTTGAAAAAGGCCTGGAAAAGTATAGTGTGGCTAGGCATTTTAAAGAGGTCCACCAACAGTCCTCTTTAGAACTCCGTGTGTGGGTCATAGAGGCCATATCCAGACTTCTCCCCCAGGCTGAGAGATACAAAAGGCTCTGCGAACGTGAAAATTATTGGATTTTCACTTTGGATTGTTTATCTCCTCGAGGCCTGAATGAAGGATTGGAAATCAATATTTTATTATAATACTCTTCTCTCAATCAATTTCCAATTTTTATCAATATTTTTATCAACATTTGTATTAATTAATATTTTTTCAATTAACTAATGAATTATTTTTTCCAATTTCAACCGAACAATAACATACAGTACACTCCCTTTTTCATAAATATTTCTCTGTATATTTTATCCTTAAAATCATGTCTGGTATATAGCAATTCTTTTTCTTCTCTTATTTATATATTTTAAATATCTTATTAATTCTCACACTTTTTAGTGTGCTTTTCCTGAGAGATATATATACATATACAGAACAATGTTTGTTCTTTATATGGGCATGCATCTGCATTCATGTAATTCGTGAACATTCTATACCCACTTGTAAAATAACCTTTTTAGTATTAGTCAAATAGATTCTACAAAAAGCTCTCCCCCTTTTTTTGTGTATCAATTCAAAAAGAAAGTCTGTTCCTAACACCAAGCCAGCAATGAGTAGTCCACTTCATATATCTATACATCTATTTTCCAAAAACTAATGCTTGAATTCTGTTATTGCTAACTACACACATATATATATGTACATTTTATATGTATATGGTTTTTTATTTAATTAATTCTTATTTCTTCTTGCAATTTTATAACTTTTGCTGATTGATATCTATATTTTTAAACCTGTTCTGTACTAGTCCCTCGTGAGATCTCCCATATATTGTTATACTGTTTTTCGATTCTCCGTTTTTCGATTCTCCGTTTTTCGATTGCCTGCTATGTAAACATGATTTCCGGGTATTGTAGTATTAACCAATCAGCTCCGTTCGAGCTGTTCTTCTGTCCCTCAATCAAGATGGCCCCCATAGAGCCTGACGAAGAGACACGCATGTCTCGAACGCGTGCACCGCCCTGAGACTGTACCCGGAAGTGACGCTCAGCTGTTTGCGCTCCACGGCTGCGTTCCACTGCGCCGAATGTGGCGTCTCTGCCTGCCTGCTTGTCTCTCCTAACAAACAGTGCTGTAATACCATCGAGGGACCCCCAGAGATACCGCCCCCGGCCCCCACTGTGTGGATCTACCATCACGCTGCCTGAAGCCTGCAAGAAGATCCCATCAGCAGAGTCCTCTCACTCCAGATGCAAGTCTCAGATGACACCATTATTCTAATACCCTTAATCTCTGTAATTTTGTGAGTATCCTCAGTAGAACTGATTTAAGGAGGCTTTTTGTTTTTTGGTGAGTTACTTTTTATCCATTATTTTTGCTTTTGAAAGATTTTTTTCACTTGAAATTTTATGGACTTATACCTCCAAGAGGACTTTTGAACTTTATTTGCTGTTTGCCAGGTGTGTTGGGAGCTGCACAACAGAGCTGCAGTTTTTTGTATATAGTGCAAAAGAACACAAAGGGGGCACAATTGCCTAGTGCATTACCCAAGATTTATTAAAAGTAACCAAATAGCCAATAGAATACTCACAAAGGACAAAGGTAACATGCATGACGGTAGACTCCAATAGTTGACCAGTGTGGCAATGAATGACCAGACTGTGGCGATGCTGGCAAGCTGACATGTTTCGGAGGTGCATGCCCTTCCTTAGAGCTCAGGAAGAGCTGGGGTTGTTAGATTGCAATGTCGCCTCTAGGAGACCTCTGATTCTGACATTTTGCCCGCGGCTGTGATTCTCCAAGTCATCTATGAGCAAATGTGAGTGAGTGAGTGAGTGATGTTTTGAGTGTTGTGAGACGCTGGTGTTTCATTTAACAGTATCACACTATCGGTCTTCTCTCTGTCTCCCTTTCTTTGCATATCTGAACACGTGAATACCTGGTGGAAAGCATTTTTTGACCTGACAAGTTTGATCAATACATCATCAAGCTGGTTATATCTCTCACACATTGTGTGTGTGTGGTTTGGCAAAGTGCTTCTGAGTTGCCTTCATGGTCACAGCAACAAGGGACGATATATATATAGAATTTGGAACTTCATTCTTTGTATTATTTTGTCTTTCTCCTCCAGTAATTTTGATGTGTTGACACCTTATTTAATCAGTTGATATAGCGCATTATCCTTTTCACATATTTTGCTTGGTTTAGTTCACCGTTATAATTGCTGCTTTATCATTTATTTATTGATTAAGTAATATAATTAATTTTTCACTTAGTAGCGCTGTAGACCTTCCACATATATATATGAGCAAATGTAGCTGTGATATTTGCTCATTAAGGTCCTGTCGTGTTGTTTTCAGGACATTGAGGGATTATGAAACAGTAGTGTTACTTTTTTTCTACCACTTGCAGCCTTGCATCAGTTGCAGACACGTCTTGTTTTAGTCCTTGCAGTTCACTCCTTAAGGCTGTCTGTACGCTGAAAGCCAGGGATTTAAAGTCCGCCCTGGTGGGGAGTTGGTGTAAAAAGGACCAGACAGTCTGTTCATAAAGTGTGTAACTAGGGTGTCTGTCATGTAGCAAAGCAATATTAGTACTCACCACGCCCCGCTTGTTAAAGAGCAACTCCACTTTTGTTGAGAAAAAAACATCCCCCCTCTGAGTGATTTATGTACATTGCAAGGGATTGTAACAAGCTTTGTTGCAGATTCCTACCTTTTGTTATTCTGAATAAAGCCTTGCGTGTGTCTCTGTGCCAATGGGCACAGTGAGCCTAATGGGAGTGGTTCCATAATTATCAACTGGCTGCTGCACTTGCATGCCTCTAATGAGGAAAATTGCATCCCTTTAGATGTGATTTTCTATTGGGAGTATCTCACCAAAATTGTTATTTTTATAGCAGGGGATGCCTAAATTCTGACTTGTATCTTAGTGTAGACTTCTGGGAAAAATCAGTGAGCCAATCACACATGCAGGTAATTTCTGGTGGATGTTTTGTACACATTCTGTGTACAGATCACCACCAGGTAGGCATATTGCATTTTACAGAAAATTACAGAGCTGAAAATTGAAAAGGAAAGGTAATGTTTTTAAACTTTTTATTTTGAAATAAACAAATGCAATACAGATAAAGACAGTAGCATATACAAAGGAAAACGAGTAGTACACATAACAGCAGCAGGTAGAGTAGTTTCATATTCAAATACTCCTGGACCATACCACATCACCAAAGAACCCTGACAATCGGATAGTATTAAGATGAGTTAAGACCAATCGACTCAAGGTCTCACACCTCCCAGCACCCCTAACGGGAGCAATCCCTAAGGGGAGACTTCGGCTACCTTGAATAACATGAGCCCCTTCGACGTAGAAGGGAATACCACCGGGGCGGGTGGAACAGGACTGAACCAGGCTGAGGACTACTAATTCTCTACCCAATACATATAACAGTAATCTTTTACAACTCACGTAAAGTCTACTAGGGGAGGGAAGGGGAATAGGAATGAAACAGAGGCCCAGAGAGGGCAGAGAGAAAGAGGTGAAAAGGAAAGAAGCAGAGAACATCACTATTTGGTCTGATTTTGTTTTATGTAGACGGAATTGAAGGGCCAAGGGGAATGCCCACCAATCGGGCCCAAGGTTCCCAGGTGATCTCAAATATATTTGTAGTGTCTAGCACTATGCTGGATAGCTTTTCCTGAGACATTATCGAGGATATTTTCCTTTTTGCCTCTATGAGGGAGATTCTTGGTCGTTTCCAGGCTTTAGCTATTGTAGGTTTAGCCCCCAAGAATACAAAGTGTATCAACCTGTGGGAAGGTTTGGAGATTTGTCGGATCTGGGCGTTAAGCATGGCAACCATTGGGGAATCTGGACCCCCACCAGCCCATCAATTAGATGAAATTTTTTTTTTTTTGTATAATCTTTATTTTCATTTTCAAATCAAAAGACAAAAACAGTATGACTTCACAACAAAGCCACAACAATCAGGGAAGGAGGGGAGGGTAAGAGGTCAGGAGGGGAACAGAGAACAAACACAAGTGGGGGAAAGGGAAGGGTACTGAGGGGAGAGGGAGGCACCAGGGGACATGTTTAGTATAGCCCAAGCATAGACAACCATCACATTTCGCAGGGGAGAGCGGCCATCCGTAATGTGCGGATGACAGGGCACCCCACCCATCTCGGCCCGAACCGGACGTTCGGTCCACGTGGCCAGGCCTCCCTCCTAAACTAGAGGGGGGGTAGGGCAGCCAGCCGCGCCACTCTAGGAGAAGTGGCACATACAACTCCCCTGCGCATTAAGCATGTTAACAAGTTTGGAGTACCCAGAGCGGTTAAAAACCAGAGAACCGTCTAGGTAACCCAAAAACAAAAAGAGAAACATAAGGCTCCCAGGTGTCCCAGAAGGGGAAACTAGTTAAAACCAAACAGATACATAAATAACAATGAGAAATAAGGGGGTTGAAAAAAGAGAAATGGAGTCAGAAAAGGAACAGAGGAAAAAAGGGAGAGAAGAAGGGGATGGATTAAGGAAGAGAAGTGTGTGGAACAGCCCTCAACGAGATCATCTGCATGGTAAATCACTATGAAGTGGAGCTTGTGGTATTAGATTGGCGGTGCGCCTGAACAAGTCTCTCGAAGGAAGGGTCTGCCAAGACTATCAGTGCAACGTCCAGGCTAGATGAAATCATAACAGTGTCATGCACGTGGGATCTCCACTCGGCCCAAACAAGATCACATTTTTTGCGGGTGCCTCTACAGTCAGCTAACCATCTCTTCGCCTCCATGATCTGCCCCACCTTCCCCAACCAATCTTGCTCGCTTGGAATACGTGAGCTCTTCCAGTGTATCGGAATGAGTCGTTTTGCTGCGTTGAGGAGGTGGGGGAGAGCACTTTGCTTATAACGAGATAAGGGCATTGGGTAGATGAAATATTTTTTTCAAGAAGGGACGTATTCTGGGGCATTCCCACCATATGTGGGACATCGTGCCTGTAAGCTGACAACCTCTGAAACACAGAGGGTCCGCTGCAGGGAAAATCAAGGCCAGTCTGGAAGGGGTGTAATACCATCTGGAGATTACTTTCAGACTAGCCTCCATGAGAGCGGTGTTCAGGATACCTTTGAAGGATTTGAAGCAGGCTGTCTGCCAGCTCCCCAGATCCCACTGAAATTGGAAATCGGATTCCCAGGCCTCCATAAAGGGCACTTTTGAGACAGGGGAGGAAAGCGACAAGTAGATCACCAAGATCCCTCCCTTCTGGTCCATGGCATGACCGCACCACATTTTATAATCGGTAAACTTTGGTGGAAGAGGTTTATCTGTCCATAGAGATTTTTCTATTTGAACCCAATCAGGTGTCTTGAACATGAAGTAGAGCTTATCTATTGATAGTTGGGCTAGTCTGGCTGCCTGGTAGTACTTGTAGAGATGGGGAAGGCCCAGACCCCCCTTCCTCACATATAAAGCCCATTCAGGTATTCTATAGCCCACCTTTCCCCAAGTAAACTCCAGCAGTTTACTTTGGAAGGATTTATTATGGTCCCTTCTGATGGGGATGGGTAGAGAGCGGAAGAGATACAATAGTCTGGGGTGCTTTTGTGAGCTTTTGGTCCGAAATTCCGACAGTGTGTAGGCTCCATCAGACTTTTTCTGTCGGAATTTCCGACAATAAAAATTTAAGAGCTGGTTCTCAATTTTTCCGACAAGAAAAGTTCTTGTAGGTAATTCTGATCATCTGTATGCAGTTCCGATGCACAAAAAAAACGCATGCTCCGGAATCAAGTCGACGCATGCTCGGAAGCATTGAACTTAATTTTTCCCGGCTCGTCGTAGTGTTGTATGTCACTTGCGTTCATTAGGACATTGCGTGTGCGGTCAGGCATTGAAACAAGGGCGGAGGCGCCCTACAGAGTCCATTGTCACCTACCCCCAGGAGTTTCCTCCAGTTCAATGATGAAATGTGGCAATCCGTTCGGAAACCATGGGGTGTCATGGTCCGCTGAGGCCGACTGAGGAGATTATCTGAAATGGATAAAATAGTTAGGTGATGCACAATAGGAAGAAAAGTAGGGAGGAGAAGAGGAAAGAGGGACGGAAGAGGGGGGAGTTTTCCCCGCCTGAGGTTAACTAGAACCTGGGGAGAGAGAAAGATCCCATGTACCATCTCACAAAAATATGTGAGACCAAAAAAGGAAGGCCAAAAATCTTCAATCCAGAATGGAGGTCCTATCCCCCAGAAACCTGCAGGTGTCAAAGGGATAGGAGTAGGCACATGTGAGCCACCCCAGACCAGGGCGCTCTACAATATTTAGTAATAAAACTTCTAGTTTAAATAAGGTAAACTAATGTGCAACAGTTACAGCAAATATAACTTGTATGTGCGGTCCGAGGACCAAAAGACCCCTCCGCATTGGATGCCCCCTCTCCCATGTAACAGAGGGGAGGCGGGACCAATGGGTCGCCAAACATTGCCAGGATGGTTCCAGGGAAATTTTCATTAGCCAGTTCTACATGACCGCAACCTCCCCACAGAAGTGGGAAAGGGGGCCTTAAAGAGACCACCGCTGGGAGGAACAAAGTTCACACAAACAGGCGGGTGTTTGTTGGATTCTGAAGAGGTGGAGGACACTTCCATTTCCATCTCCTGGGAGATTATCTTTAGGCTGAGTAAGAGCTTTTCACCCATGGCAAAATTGGAGAAGGCTTGGTTCTGGCCCTTGTATGAAAATTTTACCGCGAACGGGAAGGTCCATCTATATTTGATGTCTCTCTTAGCGGTTTTAGGGTTCTTCTGCGTTGGATGATGAAGGGGGAAATATCCACGAAAATTTGTACTGGGTGGCCTTGGCAGGCACCTTCCTTAACGGCATAAAAGTGGGGCTTCGCAATGATGTCCCTAGGGGAACCATCCTTCTTGGGGGGTCCCAGGCCGCTATCCGCTCTGTCCAGCTCAAGGCATGGTTGCGAAATATTTGGGAGCAGTGACTTCATCAGGTCCTGAATGTTCACAGCGTGAAAAAAAAAAAAATGTAATTTAATCTATCATATAATGTGCCTCTAGTTTCACGTTCGGTTTTAAATGTACATACATGAATTTCCGGGTGAGAGGTGAGTCGGGAAGACTCACAGAACAAAAACAACAAATCCAGGGCAGTGTTTTGTTTTTAAAATGAATCTGATTGGTTCTGAGGAGTTTTAGACACACAGTAATGACAGCTTAGACCACCGTGAAAATCTCCCAGTACCATGGTTATAAGGAAACAGGCAACCAGGAAGTGTGGAGATCACAGCAGAATTACAGCTACTTCAAAGCAAAAACGAACAATGAGGACATGAAACCAGGACTGCAGTAAGGTAAAGGAAGCTATTAAGCTAAAAAAAAAAATTCCTTTAGTGACCCTTTAATGAAGAGGAACAGGAAGTGAGAAATTCAGACAAAGAAAAAAACACTTAGAATTGAAATTGAAGGAAAAGATAAGTGATATTTAATGTATGTTATTCATTCAAATAAAGGTAAAATTTAGGGACATTGATAGAAATCTAAAATATAATCAACATAGTTTAAGTCCAAATGGATTCCCCAGTTTATATGTAATCTATATTAGACTCTTGTGTTGCCACAGAGGCCTGTTTTAATATTTATATTCTTGTGCATTTGGTATGTTGCTTTGTTCCTCCCTCTGTTTTCTGCTCTTAGTTTGACCAGCCCTTGGTCAAACACTCCCAGCCTCCTAAAGCCTATGCCACTTTTATGTGTACCTCATAGAGCAACAAACTCTCTCTTTAGAGTTAAAAGACTATTGTTCCATAAGGCGTGTTCACCTCCAAGAAGTGCCCAAAAAACATCTTTGCAATTGTCGTCGGGTGTAATATACGGTGGGTTGTGTCAGGATAGGAAACTGACCAATCAAAGAATAATATTATTACAGCAAGCATTGAGTAAATTGTATTGTGATCGTGATTCATCAAGAAGTCATCATTAAGGATGTTTATTTCTTGTGGGTTTGGGTGTCATTCAAAAATAGACGTCCAAATGGGTTTTCCAGGAACTGCTTTTCCACGGTTTCGGTAAGTTATCAGAAATATTTTAGCAATATGCCAGTGTACATGTAAAGGGAAGAAATAAGCACAGAATAAAATCCTTATAATTAGGGTTGTCCCGATACCACTTTTTTAGGACCGAGTACAAGTACCGATACTTTTTTTCAAGTAGTCGCCGATACCGAATACCGATACTTTTTTTTAATGTCATGTGACCGTTTTCAAACCACAATACAGACCAAAGATATTTTCTTTAGAATTATGAAGAACTGGTACATCATGGTGTGGGGCTGTTTTTTAGCATACGGTACTGGAAAACTACATATCATTGAAGTAGTGATCACTGTCAGTGCAGCTCATCGGTGCCAGTGCCCAAAAGTGCAGCTAGCCAGTGCCACCTATCAGTGCAGATCAGTGCCCATTAGTGCATCAGTGCAGGGAGGCAGCTTATTAGTGCATCTCATAAGTGCCACCCAATCAATGCCAGTGCCACCTATCAGTGCCATCCATTTATGAGTGCAATTCAATCAATGCCAGTGCCACCTATCAGTGCCATCCAATGGTGCCATCCAATTTGTGTTCGATGTCACAAAAAAAAAAAAAAAAAGTATTCTATTTTGGTATCGGGAGTATTTGTGCGAGTACGAGTACTAGCGCAAATACTCGGTATCGGTCCCGATACCGATACTGGTATCGGTCCCGATACCGATACTGGTATCGGTATCTGGACAACCCTACTTATAATGAAGCAAATTTTGTTCTTTATAGGTATATATTTTATTGATTTTTAGAAACCGACATATATATAAAAAAAAATATATATTTACATTTAATTTACATACCTAGACATATAACATCACATATCACATACATTAAACATAGTACATATCAAATTTTCTTCCTACGGAGATCCTTCAGTACAAATAATTCCAGGTCTCATCGTATATATTTGCAGCTCTTCCCTACTTATTTAGACATACATTTCTTAAAAGTCCATAGATCCAATTTTGTTCTAAACAGCCATCTTGCCATCTCACAATGTTTCAATTCTGGAATAAACTACATTAAATATGACGTTAAATCTTTTTAGTGAGTAGACATTGCCTGCCGATCTTGCTGAGTTAGCAATCTACCATACTCACCATACAGATTGGGTCTCAGGAGGTATGTCGATTGCATAAAGTAATCTTTAAAGCAGAACACTTGTTTAGAAATAATTTTATGTAATAGTAAAGAGGGGTCATCTCCCTTCTGAAGTCCTTCAATCTCCCGGAATTCAAAGAAGCACAGACCAACCCAACTCTTTGCATATAATAACACTCTAAGGCCCCGTACACACGACCGAACATGTCTGCTGAAACTGGTCCGCGGACCAGTTTTTAGCAAACATGTTTGGTCGTGTGTACGGCCGACTGGACAGGTTTCCAGCGGACATTTGTCCAGCCGACCGTTTTCCGGCGGACACATGTTTTCTAGCATGCTAAGAAACATGTCCGCTGGAAGCCTGTCCGTCGGACATGTTCGGTCGTCTGTACAGACTCACCGTACATGTACGATCGGCCGCCATCCCTCGCATGCGTCGAAGTGATTCGGCGCATGTGTGGAAGCATTGAACTTCCAGGGCCGCGCACGTCGCCGCGTCATCGTCGCGCAGATTTCTGTCTGATGGTGTGTACAACCATCAGACAGAAATCTCCGGGCGGACCGTTTTCAGCGGACAGTCCGTCCGTCTGTACGAGGCCTAAGTGTGTGACTAGCTACTGTATATTACTATTGGTGGACATAGTTCTCAAGCCTACAAAGGTGGTGCAAAGAACAGCGGATCAAACCTCCTACTGTCATTATTTTCAATTTTATCTTATATACTGCGTTCTAAAATATGTACAGAAAATATGCACAAGCATAACTAATTTCAGCAATAGTTTATTTAAAAAAAAAAAGATCTGAATACTATGGCTCTCCTATGAATAATTTAAATGACATATTATGTGAAAAAATACATTATATCACAAAGCCAGCTACTGTATGTCTGCTTTTCCTGGTCAACCAGATTGTTCATGGCTCTCGTTCAGGATGGCTTGTAACTTTTTAATCAGTACTAAGTGCTGCATGCTGTTTAGCTGCAAGATTAAATTGACTCTGAGAATAGGTTTTACAGCTCTTTCCTAATCTGTGGTAGATATTTTCATGATAAAAATGAAACACTCAACCATGCTTTAAATAGGTTGTGTTATATTCACAATGTCATTACTTTGTGAGTTCTGTGCGTTAGCTTGTGGTGCAATTTCTTTTTTTTTGTTTGTTTCTTTAATATGTCATAACCAAGACGTGTAGTAAATTTGTTTAACTTATTTAAAAGCACTGTGTAACAAAATTAATTTAAAGCAGGGATTTCAGATTTCTAATGATTTATGCTTACTCATAGTGTATATTACCAGACCTCAGATGGGATGACTGCTTGTTTTTTTTTTTTAATTTGTACCTGATGATCTTTTCAGTAACACACTTCATGACAATGCTCATTGTACTGCATCCTAAAGTGTAAGTAAACCCCCCTATTGTTTTCAGCCAAGTAAGCTGCCATCTTTGCCTCTGTTTAATCTAAAACTGCCATGATGCTGCACATGTGATCAGTTATGACACCAGCTATTGCGTGGTTTGACAGTTTGGTTGAGAGTACAACCAATGGGAGTGTTAGGCCCCGTACAGACGAGGGGACAGTCCTCTGAAAACGGTCCCGGGACATGTCCCCTCGGAGATTTCTGTCTGATGGTTGTACACACGATACGCACTGACGTGGCCGCGCCCGCGCCGCGACGATGACGCAGCGGCGTGCACGGCCCTGGAAGTTTAATGCTTCCACACATGCGTCGAATCACTTCGACGCATGCGAGGGATGGCGGGCGATCGGACGTGTCCGGTGAGACGGACAGGCTTCCAGCGGACATGTTTCTTAGCATGCTAAGAAACATTTGTCCGCTGGAAAAAGTCCGCTCGTCCGGGAATCCGGTCCGGTCGGCTGTACACACGACCAAACATGTCTGCTGAAACTGGTCAGCGGACCAGTTTCAGCAGACATGTTCAGTCGTGTGTACGAGGCCTTACATTTCCGGCACGTGCCATAAATGAAACTGTTTTATGGATAGGTTTACTTCCGCTTTAAGTAATGTTTGGTGCGTGGGAGAGAAAGCAGTAGAACAATGGTTCCCAACCTGGGGGACGGGACCCCCTCGAGGGTCAAATGATGATTTGTCAGGGGTCACTGAATCCGGGGCTGTTCCTGAAGCCCGCACCACTCGCCCAGCATTTTTTGCGGCTGCCTAGAAGGGCTGTTTCTGGAGCCCACGGCCACCCACTCAGCCTCTTTGCAGCCGCCAATTCAGTTCACGGCATGGCTGGGGGACAGAGACAAAAGATAAGCTGACTAGTGAGGAATGTGAAGTGGGAGGGGAGACTCTATTTCCTGATTTTGGCAGAGGGTGTCACAGCTACGAGAAATGAACAAGAAATTAGGATAGTGAAATAAAAGGGAAAGAACAGAGAACAAAGAGAGAGTGATACATCCTAAAATGTACCATAAGGGGTTTCAATACTGTACGAGTGGAAGGGACTCAGGGAGCGCTAAATGTCCATGGGTTAGGGGTGCAAATTACTTGTCTTGCCTTGGGTACTGACCAACCATGCTTCAAAACAAATTTTACCGTTAGGGGTCCCCACAACTTGGGAAATTTTATAAAGGGGTCGCAGGATTAGAAAGGTTGAGAGCCACTGCAGTAGAAGATCAAAAGGGTGATGGAAATGGGAAGCACACACAACTCAATGTGGGAAGTGATGCGGCTTGGGGTGGGGTGCAAGAAGGTTTTGGCAAAAGAGATTCTTTTGTTCAATTTAGTGTGTGATTCACTGGTCTCAACCTCATGACTCATGACCTTACTTGTGCAAACCTACCACTCTACCTCCAGAGATGCTTGCGGTGTGCTCTAAAAATAAGGGCCTGATTAGACGTAGTTTTTTTTGGAGTTAAAAGAAATGTCAGAAGTTTTGGTCTAATATGTAGTATGGCTACTTAAAATGCTGTTTGGTATTGCCACTTGTTGATAGGACTCCCACCAAGGATGCTGGATGACAAGCAACGCATACCGCTTATCAGTTTCAGGATGAGGGTGAGAATCTGGATGTTGGTGAAAGGGACAGATGCAGCAGAAGGGGGGGGGGTACAATGCCTGGGGGTAAATTGTGGGAGACAGGTCTTGTTAAAGGGGAGCAGGGTGAAAGGGAGGTGAAGTGGGAGCAAACCTGGGGGAGAGAATGTGAATTGAAGAAAAAATGTGGGGTGATTGGACTGGGGGTGAATGCAAGTGGGGTGACTTGGGAAAGTGGGGTGTTGGCAAAGGGGAGCAGGGTGAAAGGGAGGTAAAATGGAGCAAACTTGGGGGAGGAAGTGCAAATTGGAGAATGAGTGTGGGGTCTGGGGGAGCAGGTTGAAAGGGAGTGTCAGTAATCTTGGGGCAGGTGGGGGTGAAGGGAAGAGGGATGACTTGGCAAAGTAAAGGTGGGGTGTTAGCAAAAGGGAGCAAGCTGAAAAGGTAGCTGTGCAAAGTTGGGAAAGAGGAGATGTGACTAGGATGGTGGTGCTGTAAAAAGGAGGAAGCATCAACAGAGGGCACATTACCTTTTATGTCTTGGCACCCCATTCCCACCCCTTACATGCTCCACCCCTGGACCCCCAAGTCTTCCTCATACCCTGGAATCCTTCTCCACACCCTAATTTTAGCTTTTTGTGGCACCCTGTTCCCCACTCAGGCACCTTTTAACCCCATGCACCTGGACCCCCAAGTTGAAACACACAGCAGTAGTGCAAAACAAAGAATACAGCGGCAAGTAACAGATAACCAGTATGCAGCAAAGACTGCCATAGATGTGGTCTTACTAGTAAATCCCATAGCAATGGAGACTGTAGAGATAGCCTGAAGGTTCAAGGATCATACCCAGACTTTAGTGTCAAGCCATGTCTAATTTAGCATGCTACACCCTGGGCTCAATCTCACAACCTTACATCTACACATATGGCACTTTTCTTAGTAGTTGACTACTTAAAAAGTAGTTTGGTCCTACAACGAATTTGCCTTATCTAATTTAGTGTGTCGAACACTGGATCAGATCTCACAACATTATGGCCCGGATTTACATACATTGGCGCAAATTTATGCCGGCGTAGCGTATCGAATATACGCTATGCCGACGCAGCGCAGAGAGGCAAGCACAGTATTCAGGAAGCCAGTACTCCCACTCGCTCTCAAATCTACGTTGGGTTTCCTTGGCGTAAGCCAGCGTAGGTGGAACTGGGCGTGAGACATGCTAATGAGGCGTGAACCCCATGCAAATGATGGGCCAAGCGCCATAGAAGTACTTAAAACGAACGGCGCATGCGCCGTCCCATGGCCGCATCCCAGTGCGCATGCTCAGAATCACGTCGGAACTACTCCCTAAGATACGACTGGTCACTGCCTACGACGTCAACGTAACCAATGCCCAGCCCTATTCACGTACTACGTACAGTAAATGACATAAAATACGACGGCTGTGTTCCCTGGTCCATACCTTAGCATGAGTTGCGCCTCATATATGGGGAATAACTTTATGCTGGACGTACGACTTACGCAAACCGCGTATATTATGCGCCGGGCGCAAGTACGTTCGTGAATCGGCGTATCTCCCTCATTTGCATATGTGCATAGAAAATCAATGGGAGCGGCAAATGCACCCAGCGTAAATATACGCCCACGATACGACGGCGTAGGCAAGATACGTTGGTCATAGGAAGCCTATTTTTAGGCGTATCTCAGATTGTGGGCACGGCGCACAGATACGACGGCGCATAGTTACACTTACGCAGCGTATCTCAAGATACGTTGGCGTAAGTGCTTTGTGAATCCGGGCCTATATTTACCCATCTGCTGCTTTACCAACAGCACCAGCCTTCACAGGCGCCTTGGGTGACTCCCAAAAACAAGGGTCACCTTCAGAGATGCTTGCGATATAATTCAAAAATGGGGGCCTAATCAGACATAGGTTTTTGGGAATTACAAGAATTTGTGGTGCAGTATGACTACTTAAAGGGTCACTAAATTTTTTTTTTTAGCTAAATAGCTTCCTTTACCTTACTGCAGTCCTGTTTTCATGTCCTCATTGTTCGTTTTTGCTATGATGTTGCTGTAATCCTTCTCTGTTCTGAACAGTCTGTTTCCTGATGAAAAAAGTAATGGGAGCTTTCTCTCTGTGGCACTAATCAAGGAGGTGTGATTACTGTCTTATACCCCTCAGAACCAATCACTTTAGTTTTACAAACCATCACTGGCTCTGTGTCTCTGTACTTCACAGAAGCATGAAACTAGATGCATAAACGAAACTGAAACTACAGGTACATTATATGATTGATTTTCTATCTATTTTTAAAAATAATCAGTTACCTATTATGTCTCTATACCCTGTAAACAGTAATTTCAGTAAAAAAAATGTTTCCTTTACAACTCCTTTAATATTTATCCCATAACTTATCCTCTTGCCTAATTTAGGATGCCACCCCTTGACTCAATCGTGTAACCTAACAAGGTCACTAGGTCAGTTGCTTTACTGAGCGTGCCACCTGCAGTGCTGCTGGAAGCTGCTTCCAAGAATGAGGGTATCAAGGCACATAGACATGCTCTCAAAATGGCGGCTAATCAGAAGTAATTTTTTTTTTGGAGTTAGTTACAAGAAATTTCAGAAGTTGTAGTGTAATATGTAGTATGGTGTCAGGAATGAGTATGGTGATTGAGATGCTAAGAGGGCTCCCCTTGCGAGTGAGTGCAGCGCGACCCTGGAGTTGGGAACAGGAAGCGTGGTGCCCACAGAAGCACGGTTGGCCAGGTGCTTGTTTGCAGTCTGATGAGCTCAGCCACTGAGGGACGGCTGAGGCAGGCAGAACTGAGCTTGTTGTATTTAAATGAACGGACATACCAGAAGCCAGGCCGGGGGTCAAACACAGGTAGGTCAGTACAGAGCATATAGAAGGGCGAGCCAAGGTCATACATGAGCAGGGTCCAGGTACAAGCCGAGGGTCAAGCCGGGTGGTCAGGAAACAGGAGCAGAGTCCAGAAGCAGGACGAGGGTCAAACACAGGAGATCAGGAAGCGAGGTTAAGGCAAGCCGGGGTAACAACGAAAAAGCACGGATCAGGAAACAAGGTCAAGGTACACAGGAGACTGAAGAGATAATCCAGCAATGAGCAGCTCCAGCAGCAGGCTTAAATAGGCCAGGAAGTTAGTCATGCGATCTGTTCAGGTTACAAGGAGGAAGTACCGCCCACCTTAGTCACCATGGCGGCCATGATAGTCTTGGGCGGAATTGCCAGTCCTTCTTCGGCCATTTCCCTGACATATGGCTACTTAAAATGCAATCTGGTATTGCCACTTATTTATAGGCCTCCCTCCAGGGGTGCTGGATGACAAACAAGGCATTCTGCATACCAATTTCAGCCTGGTCCCATTTACTGCCATGCCCAGTTTAGGAACTTCATGCTCTGGGTTTGATATAACAGCTGCAACGCTGGTACTTTACCCACTGCACTACCTTTAGAGATGCTTGCAATCTGCTTACAAAATGGGGGTCTAATCAGACATAGGTTTTTGGGAATTACAAGAAATTTTCAAAGTTTTGGCGCAATATGACTACTTAAAGTTAGTCCAGTAAATTATGACCTTGCCTAACTTAGCATGCCGCATGCAATACTCAAGCTTGTGACCTCTTGCCTGTACTGCGCCACCTGCAGAGACAAATGCCACCATGCGCAGTAGGTCTGGCGCAGGAGCGCGCCTAATTTAAATGGCACATGCCCCTTTGAATTACGCGGGCTTACGCCGGAGGCCTGATTCACGCCTTGCGTGCATGATTCACGCAAGTGCTTGGTGAATCAGGCATTTGCGATGAAAACTTGCGGCGGTGTAACGTATATACGATACGTTACGCCGCCGCGATTCTACGCGAATCTGGCCCTATATTATCACATCCTGTAGTCAGGGTGAATGAGACCTAAGAATGGAGCAAAGCATCTTGGGACATGTAGTTCTATACTCAGTCGGACTGTTATAGACTACCAATACAAGCCAGCTGGGGAAGTAGAACAGAATGCTGGAAGAGGTGATAAAAAGTCAGTGTTGGGACAGAACTGCTCTCTTGGGATCAGGATCTGCAAGCAGTGACTCAGCAATGGGTTGTGTTGTGGCTGAGTTGTGGCCTGTGTGACATGGAAGAAAGAGAGTCCTCGCGAGAGGATGTGGGAGTATCCACTGCCAGCCACTTCTAGTTGTTCACAGCATCTCCCCGCAGGAATGTAGTGCCAAGGGAGGGGGCGAGCACGCTGACTAACCCCCTGCCAGAACGGATCGGATGATGGGGGGCAAGCTTACTGCGGAGAAACAGGAAGTGAGAAATTTAGACAAAGAAAAAAAAATTTAGAAGGGAAATCGAAAGAAAAGGTAAGTGAACCAACATTGCACTAGCTTAAAGGAACCTATTTCGAAAATAAAAAACAAACCTTTACAATCCCTTTAATAGTCCAATATGCTGGCTGCAAAAGGTAAATATGAAATATTAATATGCAGAATTCCGGATTTTCTGGAGAAGAACTAAATACATTTATATATATATATATATATATATATATATATATATATATATATATATATATTTTTTTTTTAAAGTAAGGAAAGTATAATAAAAATAATAAAGTAAAGATTCTCTTTTCAAGTAGGTAGATAAAATTTGTATCATTTATCTACATTTCTTATAGCTTTAAAACCATTATATTCTTCATCGATAAAAATATATTCATTTTTTCCTGTTAATAAATGAGTTTTTCCTTTTAAATATCACATAGTTTATATTGTTGATATATTAATTGCCTTAGGTTAGATTTTATTTATCCTTCAAATTCTGTATTTTTCGCTCTTTAATGCTGTCATAGTGCCACACAGTGGTAAATTGAAGAACATATACAGTATGACTGCATCTTCCCTGCATTAAATATATTATATTTCTGTATTTACATAAACTTGATGTGCTCACTAATAATATGAATACATGCTTATTAATAGTTAATAAAATATTTAAAAAAATAAGATACTGTTGTAAAAAAGGGATCTTTATCCATGTTTTCACCCAAGATTTATACAACTTTCATCCATGATTCATTCTGTTTTTTTTCTAAGCGACTATGTGATGAATATGTGGGAATCTTTGCTGAAATTTGTGTGAACCTTGAGTTATATAGTTTAAACTACAGCAGGTATATTCAATTAGCGGACCTCCAGCTGTTGCAGAACTACAAGTCCCATGAGGCATAGCAAGACTCTGATAGCCACAAGCATAACACCCAGAGGCAGAGGCATGATGGAACTTGTAGTTTTGCAACAGCTGGAGGTCCGCTAATTGCATATCCCTGAACTACAGTATGTAATTCCTGTTATATAATGGTATTGTACTCACTCTTCAAGCCCACTCTAAAGTTCAATAAAAATATAGATTTTGCAAATAATGAAAATTCTGTCCCACCAAAAATTCTTCTGATCTTTGGCTGCAGTATAAGCCACTAGGTTCTAATCTGTATAAGGGATGTCATTTATTACTGCTGCCATTTTCTTTTAACAATTTTTATGATTATTTAAAAATGTTAATTTAGATGCTATCCTGGTACACATTCACACTGGCTGATATATCCCTGAATTGGCTGCTGCTGCTGTCCAAGTTTAAACCTTAATGAGGTTCTTTTTTTTACGAATAACAAAACTTGATTTGCTTTCAAATATATGTTAAATAATCTGGTGAAGGGGTTGTCTTGATCTTTAAAAAGGATTATCTTAATTGTACAGTACAGGACACAGGATTCGTTTTCATAGTCCATGGGTTATATGTAGCTACTTTAGGTGATTGGACACTGGCAAAAATCTTGCTAGGGCCACCCACAGAGTGCATAATTTAACCACATCCACTGCATGAGACTCCATCCAGTTTTTGCTAGTGTCTTTAGGTGATAGACCCTAAATCATTACATTTTTTTTATCTAAGGCCTCGTACACACGATAGGTTAACCAGAGGACAACGGTCTGATGGACCGTTTTCATCGGTCAAAACCGATCGTGTGTGGGCCCCATAAGTTATTTAACCATAGGTTAAAAAAAAGCCAACTTACTTTAAATTTAACCGATAGATTCCTAACCGATAGGTCAAAACCGATTGTTAGTAGGCACGACCATCGGTTAAAAATCCATGCATGCTCAAAATCAAGTCGACGCATGCTTGGAAGCATTGAACTTCATTTTTTTCAGCACGTCGTTGTGTTTTACGTCACCGCGTTCTGACACGATCGGTTATTTAACTGATGGTGTGTGGGCGGGACGGACCATCAGTCAGCTTCATCGGTTAACCGATGACAACGGTCCTTCAGACCGTTCTCATCAGATGGACCGATCGTGTGTACGAGGCTTAACACTTCTATTAAAATCTGACTTCTTACTGCCCTGGACTGCAGTTTTTGGCTTGGTTATCCTCAGTGTGTACCTTCGGGAACCATACCCAGAACCATTTGTGTAGAGCTGGCCTGTAATGGTTTCTTCAGGCAGTGGTTCCTGCGCTTGGTATTCACTTTGACATGTAAAGCAATGTGCCTAGTTAGCTGCAGGGTAGTATACAGGTCCAGGGCTTTCTATGTTTTTCAGACTCTGAAGATCCCTTCAAGAGAATGCTCACCTTGATGGGTGAAGCCTGGATAAGGTAAGTTTTATAGGCAGAGGTGGGTTGGGTATTCACTTTATTGCGGTAACCCCTGCTATTTTGTCTCTAACAATGTTTTTCAGTGTGAGCAATTTAAAGTTGGTATTTTTTTCTCCTCCTATGTGATAAGCGATGGAAGCCAAACAGGGCACAGAGGACAGACAGAGACAGTTTTGATAGTTTTTGTGGCGTTTTATCTCTTCCTGGGGTATGCCATTTGGTGCGTCTACTTGGAGCAAGAGGATCTGTGATTTTCTCATTGGCTCCCTGGAATGATCTTCCCCATCTTCCGTATGTTGACCTACGAATGGTGATGAAGCATTTGAGATACTAAGCCTTCTTTGACCCCCCCGTAATAGGTGGTCAATGCTGTTTGGTAAGAGCACATTTGTTTATTGGTGGTGGTGAAGATTTCATTTGGTGTATCAACAATCAAGACACTCGTCTATATTTGTGTCACCTGTGTGACTCATAGACACACTTTTTGTTTTTTGTTACACTTAGCGCAACATTATTTTACTTATTTAACCTTGAATTCCCTCAACAAACAGGTTTCTGCTTTATCCATTCTCTTCTAGAAAATCTTTGCTGTAAAATCACTAATCCGGACTTTATTTCTGGGATTTCTCTTATATATCAGCTAAAATCTGACTTCCTGTGTTACCTTGGGACCTCAATGGGTGATTTCTGTTCTTAAAAGATCTCCCTTTGACACAATTAGAGAGATTCTGTTGGAAGACCTCACTTATAAGGTTGCACTTATGGTAGCCATTGGCTCTGTTAGGTGTATATCTGAACTGGCAGCTCTTTTCTGTAAAGAGCCCTTTCTTGTTTTGAACATGGACAAGATGGTTCTGAGACCAAAACCTTTCTTCTTACCCAAGGTGGTCTCTACTTCTACCTCAATGAGGGCATTGTTCTTCCTTCCCTCTGCCCTACCCCAAAGCATGCCAAGGAAATTGCCCTACATTGCCTGAATGGTTAGGGAAGACAGGATCTACCTAAAAGCAACAGCCTTTTTTTCACAAGACTGAGACCTGGCCATGGGCCCTGGTAGAGGGCATCCTGCTTCCTGCTCCACCATTGATAGGTGGATCAGGCAACTAATTTCCAGGACATATACCCTTAAGGAAAGGGTTCCACTTTTCCTTATCAGGGCTGCTGGTGTCTCTTGGGCTTTCAAGCTTCTCGGGTTCTCTATGCTTCTGGTTCTGTACACATGCTCTCCAAATTTTAACAGATAGATGGTCAGGTCACAGCTGCAAGGGCATACCCCAGGAAGAGATAAAACATCACAAAACTACTGTACAAAAACTGTCTCTGTCTCTGTAAAGCGCCTGAAAACTGCCTTCCTTTCATTACAATGGGTGCTTTCACACCCAGGTGGTGCGCTTGCGGGACGTTCTGAAAAGTCCTGCAAGCAGCATCTTTGGGGTGGTTTGGAAGTGCTGTATAGAATGCTTCCAAAACACCCCTGCTCATTGCAGTGCCGCTTAACTACTTGCCGACCTGCCGCCGTCATTCTACGGCGGTAGGTTGGCTCTCCTGCGCGAGAGCCCGTCATACTACGTCGGCTCTCTCGCAGGCTACCAGGGGCGCGCCCCTGACTCCCGTGCGCGTGCCCGGCGGGCGCGATCGCCGCCGGGCACACGCGTTCGCTCGTAACAGAGCGGGGACCGGGAGCTGTGTGTGTAAACACACAGCTCCCGGTCCTGTCAGGGGGGGAAATGCTGATCTTCTGTTCATACAATGTATGAACAGAAGATCAGTGATTTCCCCTAGTGAGGCCACCCCCCCACAGTAAGAACACACCCAGGGACATGCTTAACCCCTTTCCCGCCCCCTAGTGTTAACCCCTTCACTGCCAGTGGCATTTTTATAGTAATCCAATGCATTTTTATAGCACTGATCGATATAAAAATGCCAATGGTCCCAAAAATTTGTCAAAAGTGTCCGAAGTGTCCGCCATAATGTCGCAGTACCGAAAAAAATCGCTGATCGCCGCCATTACTAGTAAAAAAAATAATAATAAAAATGCCATAAAAATACCCCCTATTTTGTAAACGCTATAACTTTTGCGCAAACCAATCAATAAACGCTTATTGCAATTTTTTTTAACAAAAAATATGTAGAAGAATACGTAACGGCCTAAACTGAGGAAAAAAATTTTTTTTTATATATTTTTGGGGGATATTTATTATAGCAAAAAGTAAAAAAATATAATTTTTTTTCAAAATTGTCGCATTATTTTTGTTTATAGCGTAAAAACTAAAAACCGCAGAGGTGATCAAATACCACCAAAAGAAAGCTCTATTTGTGGGAAAAAAAGGACGCCAATTTTGTATGGGAGCCACGTCGCACGACCGCGCAATTGTCAGTTAAAGCGACACAGTGCAGAATCGCAAAAAGTACTCTGGTCTTTGACCAGCAATATGGTCCGGGGGTTAAGTGGTTAAACAGAGGTAAAGCCCTGCTAAAACGAGCAGCGCTTTACTGCTAACGACCAGTGCTTTCAGACTAAGGGGCTTTGATAGCAGTGAACTTTAGAAGTCTCATGTAAACTTTCTTCAGTTTATGACTAGACTGTCTCTCTGACAACTTACATTCACGGAAAATATGCCACTGCCTCTGGTGAAATCAGGGACTGCACTCCAAGGGCCAGATTCACATATAATTGCGGCGGCGTAACGTATGTCATTTACGTTACACCGCCGCAAGTTTTCAGCGCAAGTGCTTGATTCACAAAGAACTTGCCTGTAAACTTGCGGCGGTGTAGCATAAAGCCGTCCGGCGCAAGCCTGCCTAATTCAAATGGGGCGTGTATCATTTAAATTAGGCGCGTTCCCGCGCCGAACGTACTGCGCATGCTCCGTTTTGTAATTTCCCGCCGTGCTTTGCGCGAAATGACGTGGCACCGACGTAATTTTTTGAACGGCGACGTGTGTTATGTCCTTTCCTATTCCCGGACGACTTACGCCAAAAAACAAATTCAAAATTCGACGCGGGAACGACGGCCATACTTTAACATGGCTAGTCTAAATATAAGCCATTGAAATAGCAGTCGCAACTTTACGACGGGAAAAGCCGACTAGCGACAACTTAAGAGAATGCGACGACCGTGCGTACCTTCGTGGATCGCCGTAAACAGCTAATTAGCATACCCGACGCGGAAAACGACGCAAACTCCACCCAGCGGGCGCCGAAGTATTGCATCCTAAGAACCGAAGGCGTACGAAGCCGTACGCCTGTCGGATCTTAGCCAAATGCAGTTGTATCTTTGTTTGAGAATTCAAAATAAAGATACGACGCGGCAAATTTGAAAGTACGCCGGAGTATCAGCAGATACTCCGGCATACTTTTTCTGTGAATCTGGCCCCAAGTGTTTGTAAAGGCTGAATGTTTTTTACCATCATGCATCCTATGCATGAAGGTTAAAAACATTCAATGTGCAGCATCCCCCCTAATACTTATTTGAGCTCGATCTTTGTCCAGTGATGTACACAAGAGGCTCGGCTCCCACCTCATTGGCTAAGACAGCAGCAGGAGCCATTGGCTCATTGACAGGGTAATTTTAAGCTTAAATTATATAGAGTGATAAAGATTATTAGCAAGCATTTCTTTACAATCGTACACAATTACAATACAGATATTAAACAACTACAGCCATAGATATATATTGCATGGGCCAGATTCACGTAGATCAGCGGATCTATAGATCCGCTCGTTCTACGTGAATTAAGATCCGCTCCCGCAAGTTTAGGAGGCAAGTGGCTAATTCACAAACCACTTACCTCCAAACTTGCGACGGCGGATCCTAAATCCCCCAGCGGAATTCAAATTCCGCGGCTAGGGGAGTGTCATATTTAAATCAGGCGCGCTCCCGCGCCGATTTAAATACGCATGCGTCGTCCGGGGAATTTCCCGGCGTGCATTGCTCCCACTGACGTCAATAGGACGTCAGTGGTTGCGACGTGATCTAGACTTGCGACGCGCGTGTTCGTGAATCGGCGTACGCAAACGACGTAGGAAATTTCAAAATCGACGCGGGAACGACGGCCATACTTAACAATACTTACCCCTGCTTTTAGCAGGGGTAAGTATACGACGGGTACCGCGCTACGGAAACGACGTAAGAACACCGCGTCGGGTCCGCGTACGGTCGTGAATTTCGCGTATCTCGCTGATTTACATATTATTCAGTGTAAATCAGCGGGAACGCCCCCGGCGCCATTTTTAATTCAAAAAAAAGATCCGACAGTGTAACACAGTGTGACACTGTCGGATCTCAGCCCTATCTATGCGTATCTGATTCTATGAATCAGGCGCATAGATAGGACCAGAAAAAATCCGAGATACGATGGTGTATCTGAGATACACCGTCGTATCTGCTTCGTGAATCTGGGCCCATATGTTTTTGCTTGTTGTGGATCAGCAACGTGCGAGCAAGATTTAGTTTGAATAACTAGATACTGTTTAAAAATATTTGAAGATAGTGTACAGCAAATAAAATGGTATGCGTAAAATAGTATACCTAAAATCTGCCACAAGATGATAGCAGAGCACCACAACAACACAATGGAAAAGCACAGAAAGCTGTTTCTACTACTTGTATAACAGTACGAAACTGTCTAATAAATGTAATGGTTACTCTATTTAGACATAGATAGATTTTGTCATTTTAAAAGTAGTATTTAAACATATAGAATGCAAATATCTGACTTACCTAAAAAAAGTGATCTAAAACTGAATGGGTAATAGACAGTTTGGTTGTTTGGTATCTGATCTGCCTTTAATGTGTACTATATTTATGGTTTAATTGCCTTTATTGTCCCTGACATGATTCAGATATTTGAATTCAAATATGTTTTTTTTTTTTTAAAGATATTTTTATTAGGTTTAAGACAAACCAACAAACAGAAAAACATACAAAATAAACACCAGACAACCTGGTCATAAACGTTAGGCAATACACTCAAACATAGAAAAATAAACTGACATCAGTGCAAAATATAAAGTAGGCACAGTGGTAAAAGGATCAGGTATAATACCTGGATATAGCTAAAGCGGAGGTCCAGACATTAGAGATCTGTGAGGCACGGCCCATCAATGGTCAAGCAAGAGTACAATCAGTGCTGGGAGAGGGTTAGCGGACTAGCCAACCATCTACCCCAAATTTTGTGGAAGGTTTTGTTCCGTTTCCAGAGTTCAAAAGTAAGTTTATACAGTGGGATAGCGTCATTAATAAGTTTTAACCAGAGGGATTTCAGAGAGGTCTGTGTGCCCTTCCAGGACAGTAAAATAGCTTTTTTAACATAGAAGAAGAGTATACTGAGCAGTCTCTTGGCATGTGAAAAAAAATAGGCAGTTCTTGGGGTGAATTATGTTTGGGAGGCCTAGCGCCGATGAGAGAAAAGCACCCACTTCTTCCAGAAGTCCTGGACTACCGGGCATGTCCAGAAGCAGTGTAAGAAATCGGCCTCCCGGCCACAGCCGCGGAAACAGGCAGCTGAGGGAAGGAGACCCGTCCTGTGTAACCTAGTCGGAGTAAGGTGGGTTTGATGGAAAATTTTGACCTGTATGATGCGGTCCCGGAAAGCAATAAAAGAGGTTTTATACGTATCACTAAATTCTGACCAGTCCTCGTCTACCAGGGAGATGTCCAGAGAGGTCCATTTTACCTGAGCTTTGTGAAACCTGGGGTTAAAGTCAGTCATTAGGGCTGCATAATAGGTGGAGACAAGTTTAGTGGGATCTGGCTGTATGAGCAGTTTTTCCAATGGGGAGCCAAACTCCCAGGGAGCCAAACTGGGCACGTATAGCGTGCCTGAGCTGGTAGTAATAAAATAGGTACAATCTTGGTAAATCGAAATCTAAACATAGCTGAGAAAAAGATTTAAAGCCCTGAGCACTGTACAGGTGGCATAAATATTTAACCCCCTTGGAGTACCAGCGATTGGGATCAGGAAGGGAGTATAGTTCCTGAAGATTGGGGTTAAACCACAGGGAGTTGTTGGGAGATTTCAGCGAGGTGTGCCTGGATGAATTCAAATAAGTTTACGTCATCTCATTAACACATGAGTTTTTGATTTCATTAAAGAATCCCTTAAAGCCTACGTTTAGTAAAAAAAAAAAAAAAAGTTTACGATAATTAGTACAAGGGACATTTTTTGTGAGGCACTGCTTGTGCTGATGCCACCTGTCATAGTGGAAATCTTCAGTCCTCTGCTCCCCTCTGATATCTCAAAGCTGCAATCCTCTGGTGCTGTGGGGGTTGGTACCAGCACTGGACCTGTGACAGGTATTCATCCTTTCCACCCCCTCCTTCATTCATATAAACTGAACTATAATTTCCATCAATGAAAAGTGAATTAGGGATCGGGGAGGGAGACATTTCATTCATCCCATCCTCCATAAAGTGCTTTTCATTACAACTGTGGGGTATGGGAAGGGGGGGGGGGGACTGAAGATTGCTACTATGACAGCCAGCACTAGTGTTGCTCACGAATATTCGCATTGCGAATATTCGTTACGAATATGGCATATTCGAATATTCGCGAATAACTCGAATTTCGCGGCCAATATTCGCTATTCTGAATATTCGTATTTTTTCAATTTTATTTTTAAAACAGATCACATCCTAGTGATCTCCATCGACGTCTAAAAGCATTGCTGGTATGATTAGAGACCCTGGGCCGAGTAGCTAAGCTGAGGCGATCCTTTTATGTTGCCGAATATTCGCAATCGCGAATATTTGATTTCCGAATATTCGCAAATACTTTCTCCGCCCTTCTTTTGCATCAGAGCCAATCAGAGTTCTCCTACCACAGTTGTCATAAGAGAGAGTGGAGTGTTTCTGTGCGTTTTTCCAGTGTATCACATCTTCAAAGAATTTTTCATCTTTTGTCCCGTGTCATCATCATTTGCATTTCACCTCTTTAATGAGAATAATAACTGTTTAACATAAAGACATTTAAGAGATGTCAACGTAAACGGTTTACTTGTATTTTCCAAATCTATGGTTATTCAATATTTATTAAACTAATCAATATGCAAATTGGTCAAAGTAAACCCTCAAATCTATATAATAATGTATTTATTTTATTAATACCTTGTTAGTTGCAGGGTCCATTACGTAAAACCACACTTTTTCCAAAGGGCAGGTGAAATTGAATGTTTCAAAATTTCGCAATCAATTTCGCATTCGCATTAGCGAAATTTCGCAATCAGTTTCGCATTCGCATTAGCGAAATTTCGCAAAAATTTTTTTTGGATAAAATATCACGGATATTCGATTTTAGCGAATATTTCACGAATATTCGGCTATATATTCGTGATATATCGCGAAATCGAATATGGCGTATTCCGCTCAACACTAGCCAGCACAAGGCACACTTCACATTAAATGTAAATAACGTCCCTTGTACTGATTTTTAAAAAAAGAGATGACTAAACCTAGGCTTTAATGGTGAGATTTATGCCAAGTGATTTGAGTTATGTCATTGTACTGGGCTACTCAATTATAAATTAACTGATCTAGAAATTAGCCTTTAAGGCTGGGTTTACACCAGGGGCAGACTGACAACTCATGGGGCCCCGGGCAATAGGAGATTATGGGGCCCCCGGTCAATAGGAGATTATGGGGCCCCCAGGCAATAGGAGATTATGGGGCCCCTAGGCAATAGATTATATGGCAATACAGTATAATACACACACAGTATACACACACACAGAATACACATACACACACTGAAAAGGTACTGGAGAGGTGGGGCAGCTATAATCTTGGGATTTTTTTTTTAAAAAACACAGATTTTTACATACTGTCCCTGGTGTTACTGAGGCTGGCAACTCTTATGGGGCCCCCTACTTGCATGGGGCCCTCTGGCAGTGCCTGAGTGCCCGAATGGTCAGTTCACCCCTGGTTCACACTATTGCGAATAGGATGTGGATTTCCCCACATGTAATTCTCATGACCATGTCGCTATGGAGCCGGTTCACACATCTCCGGAGCGGCTCCGATGTGAATTGCACAGAAGTCCTTTGCAGGTCTGAATTCAGCCACAAATTTGGGCTGAGATCGTACCTGAATCGGTAAGTGGAGTCACACCAGACCAGGGGCGTACCTAGAGCATTTGGCACCCGGGGCGGATCCAATATCTGGCACCCCCCCCCAGGGATGGACTGGCCATTGGGACTACAGGGAGTTTCCCGGTGGGCCGATGGCTCAGTGGGCCGGCTTCAGTGACAGCGGATCGCCGCCCCCTCTGCTCCTCTGTCTCTCCCTTCCCACAGCGCTCACCTCCTCTCCCTCCCCACAGAGCTCACCTGGGGGGAACAAAGAAGCAGGGGGAGGACCAGAGGAGCAGGGACGACGACAGAGGAGCATGGGGGAGACGACACAGCTGACTCAACAGATATGGCCTGGGAGTTTCTCACTTCTGCCTAATCTTGTCCCATAAGGGGGGGGCACCAAACTGATTCTTTGCCCCGGGTGAAATAATGTCTAGCTTCCCCACTGGTACTGCCTATAAGAGTACCAGTACCAGCTGTTCAACTCTAATAAAGTAGAACGGCTAGTGGCTAGTGAAGGGGGAGAGGGGGTGTGGGGGGCTGGGGGGGGGGCGGGAGTTGTCCGGCCGCCATGGGAGAGACCTGTCAAAATGGGCCAGTCTGGACGAAGTCCAGGGCCACATTTTTGTCCCAGTCCAGCCCTGCCCCCCCCACGTTAAAATGTAAAAACACCCCACTGTGCCCCCTGCATACCTCTGCATGCTTCAATATCTTTTTGTTACTACTGTGTACCCCTCTCCACAACTGCACCTCTGGACCCCTTTACATTGCACAGCACCCTGCATCACTGGATCCCTTTACATTACACAGCCCCCTGCATCACTAGACCCCTTTAAAATTACACAGTACCCTGCATCACTGGACCCCTTTAAAATTACACAGCACCCTGTATCACTGGACCCCTTTACATCTCACAGCCCCCTTCACCTCTGGACCCTTTTACATTACACAGCACCCTGCACCTCTGGACCTCTTTACATTACACAGCCCCCTGCATCACCGGATCCCTTTAAAATTACACAGTACCCTGCATCACTGCACCCCTTTACATTAGACAGCACCCTGCATCACTGGACCCCTTTACATCTCATAGCCCCCTGCACCTCTGGACCATTTTACATTACACAGCCCCCTAGACCACTGGACCCCTTTACATCACATAGCCCCCTGCACCTCTGGACCCATTTACATTACATAGCACCCTGCATCACTGGACCCCTTTACATTACACAGCACCCTGCATCACTGGACCCCTTTACATTACACAGCACCCTGCACCTCTGGACCCCTTTACATTACACAGCACCCTGCATCACTGGACCCCTTTACCCCTGTGTGCCGACTGCCGACCACCGCTAACAGCCCATGGCTGTGAGAGGAGGGGATGGATGGTGCTGCGGTGTCACCTCGCAACCCCCCCTCCTCTTGTTCCACGGCGCTCCGTTTCTGCGGCGCTCATCGCTGCAGTCGCGGGGGGAGCCCCCCCCCCCCCCCACATGTCAGCTAAGCTTATTAAATCGGGATGGTGTCACCCCTCTAGCGGGTGTCACCCGGGGCGGACCGCACCCCCCTAGCAACGCCTCTGCACCAGACCCCCTGCTGTGAGCTAATCCATGCTCTAGTGTGAACCCAGCCTAAAGTAGAACTAAAGGCAAAACTTTTTCTTTCATTTCAAATGGCATAAACAAGTGTTAAACTTTCTGTCAGGCTATATTTGCCACCTGTGTCCCATTGGGGAGATTTCCTTTCATTTTCTTTCCAATAGCCAAAAGAGGGAGGAAATCCCTTCAAACGTGAGGAAACCTCTGACTGTCACTAGAGTCATCAGAACTAGTGTCCCTACTGGAAGATTTTCCTGTTATTCCTGTTCTGGTGACAGCCCAGAATTTGGGATTTTCTTTTATATTCTTGGTGATACTGGTAAAAAGAAAGGGTGAATCCCCCTTAACAGGGACACAAACATTTATAAAAACCTGACAGGTGTTCTAACCCTTCTCCACTCTATCTGAATGTAAAAAAAGGTTTGCCATTAATTAGACTTTAAGGGCCAGATTCACGTAGAATTCCGGCGGCGTAACGTATTGCATTCACGTTACACCGCCGCAAGTTTTATGGGCAAGTGCTTGATTCACAAAGCACTTGCCTGTAAACTTGCGGGGGCATAGCTTAAATCCGTCCGGCGCAAGCCCGCCTAATTCAAATGGGGCGTGTATCATTTAAATTAGGCGCGTTCCCGCGCCGAACGTACTGCGCATGCTCTGTTTTGAAATTTCCCGCTGTGCTTTGCGCGAAATGACGTCGCACCGACATCATTTTTTGAACGTCGACGTGAGTTACGTCCTTTCCTATTCACGAACGACTTACGCAAAAAAAAAAATGCATCGACGCGGGAACGACGGCCATACTTTAACATGGCCAGTCTAAAGATAGGCCACGAAATACCAGATTTAACTATACGCCGGGAAAAGCCGACTAGCGACGACGTAAGAGAATACTCCGGCGTATTTCTTCTTTGAATCTGGCCCTAAATATTTTGTTTGAATGAGTTCATAAAACATAATATGCTGCAATGTAGGATCGGAATAGTTATAAGAAAGAATAATAACAGATATATTTTTATATAATTTTTATTGATGCCAAAGCATTTTCTGTTATTCTTTATTGTGGACTAATATACAAATGTAACATACTGTTTTATGGTTTGCATGTTTACTGTACTATAGATAAAGGACACAGGGATGCATTATAAATAATATCATTGAAATAAAGGGAAACAATGGAACACAAAATGTAAATTATAAATAAGACTGTTTATTTATAAAGTACTATGACAGACAATGGCTTTCACAATCTTTACACATGGGATTTTAAAGCAATTTGAAAGAGTAAGTAGTAACATGTGAAAATTCGTTTTGACCTTATGTACAATATGGCCCAGATTCTCAAAGGACTTACGACGGCGCAGCGCCATGTACGCCGTCGTAAGTCTTAATCTGACCCGTCGTATCTATGTGACTAATTCTTAGAATCAGTTACGCATAGATATCCATTAGATCCGACAGGCGTAAGTCTCTTACGTCTACGGACGACGCATGCGCCGTTCCGAAAAAACGTCAATCACGTCGGGCCACAGTAGTTTAGCATAAAACACGCCCCCCTGATCCAAATTTGAATTAGGCGGGCTTACGCCGGCCAAATTACGCTACGCCGCCGCAACTTACGGAGCAAGTGCTTTGAGAAAACAGCACTTGCCCGTCTAAGTTGCGGAGGCGTAACGGAAATCGGATACGTTACGCCGCTGCAAGGATACGCCGTTCTACAAGAATCTGGCCCTATATCTGTATATTTTGACAATTCTAAAAAGCAAAAAAAAAAAGTACTTAAAGTTTGACTATTATAAAAACACAGGAAACATCTAACTTAAAGTGGATGTAAACCCTCTCTGACCACTTGCACCTACAGGTAAACCTAGATTAAGGCTTACCTGCAGGTGCAAGAAATATCTCCTTAAAATACATAGTTAAGGAGATATTTGCAGAAAGGACTGCACCGGTGTCTATGCGCGCTGTAGACAACGGCGCAGGCGCATTGAGCGTGCGGTTTTATCAATGGGATAATGTCGCATGGGAAAGGATAATGCCGGATCAATGGGATAACGCGCGGGAACCGTGCCGGTCCCGCGCGCATGCACGGGAGTGACGTCATCGCCACTTCGGCCAGTCACAGCGCCGGTACACAGAAGGGACTCCTAGGCAACATGGCTGCGGCAGAGGGGAACAAGGAGCGCTTTGGGGGCTTCGATCTCAGGTAAGTCATTCATAATGAGCTAGTATGCTATGCATACTAGCTCATTATGCCTTTCTCTTGCAGGGTTTTTTTTCTTCAGAAAAAAGTTGGTTTACTTCCTCTTTAACAGCTTGGTGTAACCTATATCCCCAATGAATCCTAAATATCTACACTGTGCTGTCTGGGGACATTAAAAATAAGGTTTTAAGTGATAGAGGTACATACTTATTAAAGGAGTTGTAAAGGAAAAAAAACAGAAAATTGTATCATACTTACCAGTAATTTTCCTTTCCTGGTGCCTATCCATGGCAGCATACCTGTGACAAGCTCCGCCTTGGCTCCTCCCTCAGGATTAGTGAATATTATAAAAGAGTCGGTGAAACACCGCCCCCACATTCTCCGTAATATAGAAAACCGAGGGTGGGAGCGTATGCTGCCATGGATAGGCACCAGGAAAGGAAAATTACTGGTAAGTATGATACAATTTTCCGTTTTCCTGGTGCCTCCATGGCAGCATACCTGTGACAAATAACTAGCTGAAACGGGTGGGATACTGCTTAGAAGTTTTATTACAAGGACATCATTAACAAAGGTTAACAAATAGAGGAGGCGACGGCTGACTTGATCGCCTGTCTGCCGAACTCTACCGAAGAGAGAGCTCCTGGGTCCACCCGGTAATGTTTCATAAACGTGTGTTGGGACGACCAGGTCGCTGCCCTACAGATAGTCTCGATCGACACGTTTGCCCTTGCTGCCCAAGAGGCAGAAACTGCCCTCGTGGAGTGCGCCTTAACCGTCAACGGAGGATCCAGACCTCTTGCCCTGTACGCTTTATGAATTAGCTTCACAATCCATGAGGAGATTGTTCTCGCTGACGCCTCCTCACCTTTTCTTTTCCCCCAGGGGATTAAAAGCAACTTGGAAGAGTTTCTGAAAGACGCCGTGGCCTGGAGATAATGCTTCAGCGTGGAAGCAATGTCTAGCTTGTGAAAAGTAGTGTTGAGCAGAATATGCCATATTCGATTTCGCGATATATCTCGAATATATATTCGAATATTCGAGATATATTCGCTAAATTCGAATATTCGTGATATTTTATCGAAATTAATTGATTGCGATTTTTCGCTATTGCGAATGCGAAAATAATTGCGATTTTTTTAATAACTGCGGTAGGAGCGCTCTGATTGGCTTAGAATATTCGTGATATTTTATCGAAATATCGCAACATGCGAATGCGATATTAATTGCGGAATTTCGAGATATGCTGGAGGAGCGCTCTGATTGGCTCAGAATATTCGTGATATTTTATCGAAATATCGCAACATGCGAATGCGATATTAATTGCGGAATTTCGAGATATGCTGGAGGAGCGCTCTGATTGGCTCAGAATATTCGTGATATTTTATCGAAATATCGCAACATGCGAATGCGATATTTATTGCGGAATTTCGAGATATGCTGGAGGAGCGCTCTGATTGGCTCAGAATATTCGTGATATTTTATCGAAATATCGCAACATGCGAATGCGATATTTATTGCGCAATTTCGAGATATGCTGGAGGAGCGCTCTGATTGGCTCAGAATATTCCTGATATTTTATCGAAATATCGCAACATGCGAATGCGAAATTGATTGCAGATATTTCGAAAACTGCTGTAGCAGCACTCTGAAATCGAATATGTATGATATTTTAACCAAAATACATATTGCGATTGCGATTTTTCGATCGCGCATGCGCAATTGCGCGAACAACACGCGACCATTTCCTGGAGCCTTGCCAGTTTCCAACTTATGATCGCAGCGCAATCACACAGCAACATGGTTGGAAGCAATTTCACTAAGTCTGAGGAAAAGTTGCTGATTTGTGTAAGTATTTTGACCACTGTTATTTCATCATCTTCAACTGCATTTAAGTCTAGTTTAAAAGTTAGTATATATGATCAGATATTAGTATTTCACAAAAAATGTGTCTCCTGCTTTTACAAAACTACAAGTCCCAGCATGCCTGGACAGCTGCAGACACCCTGGTTGGCAAATGTGTATTTAGGCACTTTTCCTTGTTATTTAGCATAATGAATTTAACATTTTATTGGACATAGGACGTATGCGAACGTCCTGACTTCAGTGTCCTCAAGGCCCAAGGACGTTCGAATACATATTGCCCTTTAGATGTTGCAGAACTACAACTTCCAGCATGCCTGGGAATGCTGGCACTTCTAGTATTGTAAGTTCTGCAGGCCCCCATTTTTCAGGCCTTTATGCACGGGTCTCTAAACTGTGGCACCCTAGATGCAGCAAAAGTAAAATTCTTAGCATGCACTGACAGACCGTGGCTGATGGGAGTAGTAGTTTTGCAACAGCTGGAGGTGGACTGGTCTTGAAACCCAGAGTTAGGTAACAAACCCGTAGTGTTTTGCAACCATTCTGCCTCCAGCTGTTTTTTTCCTGTTGAAAAGCCTGTGGCGTGCAAAACACAACCCAAAAACTCCACCCGGATGCAGTGAAAAATGTGCACACACCTAAAGAGTGACATCACAAAAAACTGCGATGGGTACATACGTCAGTGGTCCTCCGAAAAAGGTCCCGTCTCTGACCCCCCGGGGCGTTAGGCTCCTGACAGGGAAAAGAGTTAGCAACGCATATCTCCCCTATACGTGTATCCTGTGTTGTTAATAATATATTCATAATTATGCAAATGATAATGGCTGCTATATTTATGCAAAAAAGGTGGCGACCGAAATGGCAGGATATAAAATCTTTCATGTTACCCCTGTCATTGATTAATAAGGCGAGAATGCTTCCAATTGTTGAATAGCATACATTTACGTCATATATCCATAAGGCTGTCAACAGAAGTATTACAATATACTTTGTTCTTCATCTTGCAGAAGTTCCTGGAAACAGGATACGATAAGCTGCGGAGGCAGCCAGAGAAAAGGGCTGTGGTCAGCGCCCTAATCGCTGACTTTGGCGGCCAACACGACCACAATGCAATTGTGAAGAAGTGGTCTGACCTGAAGAGGCGCCAAATGGATCAGGTCAGACGTCTTCGGGCTAAATATCATCCAGGTAAGTTATTGTTGACAGTTATGTTTTTTTTTTTAAAAAGTGTATTTTGTGCGTGAACTCGAAAGAGAGAGGAGCCGGCCTGCAGGAGTTGGGAGGCCTCCCCCAGAGGCAATCTGCCACCTTTCTCCATGCCCCGGTTGGCAATGGCGGGTGTGAGGGGGTCCTCCCAACCCAACCTCGCATAGCACACCCACCAGGGGCGGGGCTGAGACCACCAAACTCAATTCACAGGTAGCCGAGAGCGGGATCCGAACCCCTAGCTGCAGAGGTGAATCACTTGTCAGTGCAGTGGCAATCGCGTGGAGCCACCGCAGCTCCTTTGGTGACAGTTATGTAAGGTCATATGTAATTCATGTAAGGTCAGATGTTGTTAACCAAGATGCCATGTTGTGCTAACATATATCACCACCAGCCAAGGTATTCATAGTACTGTTGAAAAAAGACATGGGACAGCAGACAGGAACACAGAAGTTATGTGGGAACATAATTTTCCCATTGCTTTGCATGGGACTTTAAAGAAAAACCCCGACCATGGCAAGTGGGGGTGGGTAAGGTTTAAACCACCTATCCTATGTTTGTGGCTGACATATAAGTAACCTGTGTGCCAAGTTTCATATAAATATCTTTAGCCGTTTGTACGTGATGCTGGAACATACATACATACATACATACATATATACATACATACATTTATGCACACACACACACGTTGAGTTTTATATATATAGATTACCACTAAATTCCTGTGTTAGGAGTGGGGTTGTTATAGTAATCCCGTGTGCTCCATCAGGCCCTTTTTTTAACATGAGATGGTCTGAACAAAACAAAGGAGACAAAAACAGCTCATTTTAACATGGTTGCATCCCAGCTCACGCTCAGTCCCCTGTAGTGCCCACAAGACCCTTTAATATAACATTGTCCCATTGGTTAACTGTCTATATAAATCAATTTGTATTCATATACAATACAGCAGAGTACACAGAATTTGCATACGTCATTAGAAAACATTTTTATAATATATGAACATTGTGTTATTATAGGAGCTCCAATGCCAGTTGTCCGCGCCAAGCGCAGAAGGCGCCAGGCCGATGAGGAGGAGGAGGAGGATGCGGCAGAGGAGGATGCGGCAGAGGAGGAGATGCATGAGGAGGAGCAGCCAGGGCCCTCCCACTCCCCAACCCCAGCTCCTGTTGAGGAGCAAGCTGAGGAGCTCCCCCCCCCACCACCCCAACTTCTCAAGCAGAAGAGCAGGAGGAAGAGAGCGGTCCTGTGAGCCTCATTCAGGAAGGTAAATATGTGCACAATTATTAATAACATTTCAACAACAAAATGTAGATATAAAAATGGACAACATATAAAGCGCACCTGTCAGATTGTAGAACCATAATATGGTATTGATGCTAGAAGTATACAGGTAGTGCATAATTATTAGGCAAGTTGTATTTTTTGAGGATTCATTTTATTATTGAACAACAACCATGTTCTCAATGAACCCCAAAAACTCATTAATATCAAAGCTGAATTTTTTTAGGAAGTAGTTTTTAGTTTGTTTTTAGTGTTAGTTATTTTCGGGGGATATCTGTGTGTGCAGGTGACTACTATTACTGTGCAGAATTATTAGGCAACTTAACCAAAAAATAAATAGATAGCCATTTCAATGATTTATTTTTAACAGTGAAACCAATATAACATCTCAACATTCACAAATACACATTTCTGACATTTAAAAACAAAACAAAAACAAATCAGTGACCAATATAGCCACCTTTCTTTGCAAGGACACTCAAAAGCCTGACATCCATGGATTCTGTCAGTGTTTTGATCTGTTCACCATCAACATTGCGTGCAGCAGTAACCACAGCCTCCCAGACACTGTTCAGAGAGGTGTACTGTTTTCCCTCCTTGTAAATCCCACATTTGATGATGGACCACAGGTTCTCAATGGGGTTCAGATCAGGTGAACAAGGAGGCCATGTCATTACTTTTTTTTATTTAATACCCTTTCTTGCCAACCCCGCTGTGGAGTACTTTGACACGTGTGATGGAGCATTGTCCTGCATGAAAATCATGTTTTTCTTGAAGGATGGTGACTTTTTCCTGTACCACTGCTTGAAGAAGGTCTCTTCCATAATCTGGCAGTAGGACTGGGAGTTGAGCTTGACTCCATCCTCAATCCGAAAAGGCCCCACAAGCTCATCTTTGATGATACCAGCCCAAACCAGTACTCCACCACCACCTTGCTGGCGTCTGAGTTGGACTGGAGCTCCCTGCCCTTTACCAATCCAGCCACGGGCTCTTCCATCTGGCCCATCAAGACTCACTCTCATTTCAGCAGTCCATAAAACCTTAGAAAAATCTTTCTTGAGATATTTATTGGCACAGTCTTGACGTTGCAGCTTGTGTGTCTTGTTCAGTAGTCATCGTCTTTCAGCCTTTCTTACCTTGGCCATGTCTCTGGGTATTGCACACCTTGTGCTTTTGGGCACCCCAGTGATGTTGCAGCTCTGAAATATGGCCAATCTTGTGGCAAGTGGCATCTTGGCAGCTGCACGCTTAACTTTTCTCAGTTCATGGGCAGTTATTTTGCACCTTTGTTTTTCCACACGCTTCTTTTGTTTGATGATCACGCTTCAGAAGCTTTGCAACTTTAAGAGTGCTGCATCCCTCTGCTAGATATCTCTCTATTTTGGACTTTTCAGAGTCTGTCAAATCCTTCTTTTGGCCCATTTTGCCAAAGAAAAGGAAATTGACTAATAATTATGCACACCTGATATAGAGTGTTGATGTCATTAGACCACACACCTTCTCATTACAGAGATGTACATTACCTAATATGCCTAATCTGTACTAGGCTTTCGAGCCTATACAGCTTGGAGTAAGACAACATGCATAAAGAGGATGATGTGGTCCAAATACTCATTTGCCTAATAATTCTGCACTCCCGGGATGTGTTAGACACATAACAAGTGTATACACATGATAATGATTGATTAATAAGCAAAAAAAAATATTTATTTATTTGGTAACGTTATTTGAAATCCAAATGTTTTTTTATTATATCCTAAAAGCATCAAGAGATATGAGGAGGCAGAGCAGACTCATCGAAAACACCCACAATAGGATCCTGCAAAACCAGCGGAAGATGAGCTACCTCACCCAACAAAATGCTCTGCTAGAGCAGCAGCTATCGGGTCAGATTGCGGAACTGCACCGCATTCAGAAACGCATTGATAGCTATATTTAAATTTATTTATGTATTAAAAAAACTTATTTTTTGGAAATGTTTCATTTCTTTTTGAGATAGAGTTGTAGGTTTTTCAACACATCTAACTTCACATCGAACAAATCAACATCAACACATTTAACTTCATAATAAGCAAAAACATTTTATACTATTATTGTATTTAACATTAACCTAGGACAAACTAAAGCACACGACACAGACACAACGAACACAAAATAAACTGTTGAAAAATGAACATAACAAAAGCAACAATATATATATATATATACAAAGAGAGAGAGAGGGAGAGCAAGAAAGAGAGAGAATGCAGATGAGCTCTTGCAGACAGCCCAATGGTTGCAGTATAAATGCCGCAAAACAGGGTTTAACATAAGGTTCATTGTTATAGTTACACTTGCTGTTTAGATCCGGTCTGGTAGTCCGGTCTGGTAGCTTGTAGCGGAGGCTGTTGGTGGATCCGCTGTGCCAGAGAGGTCATGAAGCTTTACTCAGCATGGAGGCAGCAGCAGGAGTATTAAAATATAATATAACTAGACAATGCATTTCCTGAGGAAAATGCGAGTGGGAATGCTGAATAGCTTAATTGGTGAGCCCCTTGCCAAAGACATTCACCATAACCACTACACTATCTTTAGGACACACAGCTTCTTTCTCTATCTGCAAAGTATAGAGTATGCTGACTTCCTGGTCGCCCCTCCCCCCTCAATAGGTTTCCCCTCCCCCCCAGGTCAGTGAGGAGGAATATTGCACTGAGGTCAGGAAAGTTATTTATGGAAAGAAATAACATTACAAACGCTTTTAATTCACAGATCTAATACATGATTTAAGCCTCCAAACAAAGCTTAATAAATCCTCAAACGTACATGCAATTGATACAACGACTACACCGTTTGAAATACACGGCCCTTGTAAACGCATCAATCTGAAATTTATGTAGATAAACTTAAAAATGTGGCCATGTCTGCGATTTAGAAAAGAGCGTCTTTGTGAGTTCTGCAGCAAAATTTTTTAGATAATTTCACATGAGAGTCTATGAGACATAATTTCTGGCTGTTGCTCCAATAACTACAACTAAAATACGTATCGCAGAATTGGTCACATTGCCATAAACCAGACAAGCATAGCTACGTTTTGATATAAAAATTGTGTATGAAAAGTAGATCTTGTGGGCGTGAGACCAATTTGTTTCCCCTTTTTGTAAAGATATTTTTAATTACAAAGATCTCCAATGTTAAGGTCACATGACAGACTCTAAATCCCCTCCATAGGATTACATTAAAACCTATTGCAATTTTGTGAAAAATTCGCAAAACGTAAATTGCGTTTTCACCAAAAAATTGTAAACGATAACGATCTGAAAAGTCATAGCCGGACAGCTAAATATTTGGTGACCGCTTTAAAGTTTTTTCAGTGTCTGTAAGTGAAAGTATGAAGTAGCTGAAACTTTTGGCATGGCATGTGAATTCAAAGGGGAAAAGGATGTTCTCATTGACTTCAATGTTAAAAAAAAGGGTCTAAACGCTTAAAATTTATAAAAGTGTAAAAAGTAGAAAAAAACTTGAAGAAGTCCCATCATTAGCTGAACGAGACGAACATTTTTACAGTTGAATGGTCTCAATAGCTGAAAGTATGCCGAAGTTACGCAGAACCAAAAAACGTAAGGAATAATAAGATTACTAAATTTACGGATATCAATACTGGAAATGTTTATTAAAGCATTCACACTAATTAAGATTAATACATTTACGGGTATCCATACTAGGAATGCTTATTAAAGCATTCCCACTAAGTATCACACAGGCATGATTTACAAGCAGTAGTGGTAATAGTAATACATAGCATAAAAACACTTGGGGAATACTTTACAGCATCAGTAGTGGTCATAGTAGTCAATAGTGTACCAAAAAATTGGGACACAGGTGTCTTGACTGAGCTGTAATAGTAGTAGTAGACATTGACAATACAGTGTCAAATCACTCGGGCAAGAGGTGCCATGATGAACAGCAGTAGGAATAAGAGTATATAGAGTGTTAAACAACTGCTGACATAGGTGTATTGACTGGGCGGCAGCAGCAGCAGAAGCAGTAGTAGTAGTATTAACAGTAGTAATTGATACAGAGTCATATCACATGGGCAGGAGGTGCCATGATGAACAGCAGTAGGAATAAGAGTATATAGAGTGTTAAACAACTGCTGACATAGGTGTATTGACTGGGCAGCAGAAGCAGCAGTAGTAGTATTAACAGTAGTACTTGATACAGAGTCATATCACATGGGCAGGAGGTGCCATGATGTACAGCAGTCTTAATAAGAGTATATAGGGTGTGAAATAACTGCTGACATAGGTGTCTTGACTGGGCAGCAGAAGCAGCAGTAGTAGTATTAACAGTAGTAGTTGATACAGAGTCATATCACATGGGCAGGAGGTGCCATGATGAACAGCAGTAGGAATAGGAGTATATAGAGTGTCAAATAACTGCTGACATAGGTGTATTGACTGGGCGGCAGCAGCAGCAGCAGAAGCAGCAGTAGTAGTATTAACAGTAGTAGTTGATACAGAGTCATATCACATGAGCAGGAGGTGCCATGATGAACAGCAGTAGGAATAGGAGTATATAGAGTGTCAAATAACTGCTGACATAGGTGTATTGACTGGGCGGCAGCAGCAACAGCAGAAGCAGCAGTAGTAGTATTAACAGTAGTAGTTGATACAGAGTCATATCACATGGGCAGGAGGTGCCATGATGAACAGCAGTAGGAATAGGAGTATATAGAGTGTCAAATAACTGCTGACATAGGTGTATTGACTGGGCGGCAGCAGCAGCAGCAGAAGCAGCAGTAGTAGTATTAACAGTAGTACTTGATACAGAGTCATATCACATGGGCAGGAGGTGCCATGATGTACAGCAGTCTTAATAAGAGTATATAGGGTGTGAAATAACTGCTGACATAGGTGTCTTGACTGGGCAGCAGAAGCAGCAGTAGTAGTATTAACAGTAGTACTTGATACAGAGTCATATCACATGGGCAGGAGTTGCCATGATGTACAGCAGTCTTAATAAGAGTATATAGAGTGTGAAACAACTGCTGACATAGGTGTATTGACTGGACGGCAGCAGCAGCAGAAGCAGCAGTAGTAGTATTAACAGTAGTACTTGATACAGAGTCATATCACATGGGCAGGAGGTGCCATGATGTACAGCAGTCTTAATAAGAGTATATAGGGTGTGAAATAACTGCTGACATAGGTGTCTTGACTGGGCAGCAGAAGCAGCAGTAGTAGTATTAACAGTAGTAGTTGATACAGAGTCATATCACATGGGCAGGAGGTGCCATGATGAACAGCAGTAGGAATAGGAGTATATAGAGTGTCAAATAACTGCTGACATAGGTGTATTGACTGGGCGGCAGCAGCAGCAGCAGAAGCAGCAGTAGTAGTATTAACAGTAGTAGTTGATACAGAGTCATATCACATGAGCAGGAGGTGCCATGATGAACAGCAGTAGGAATAGGAGTATATAGAGTGTCAAATAACTGCTGACATAGGTGTATTGACTGGGCGGCAGCAGCAACAGCAGAAGCAGCAGTAGTAGTATTAACAGTAGTAGTTGATACAGAGTCATATCACATGGGCAGGAGGTGCCATGATGAACAGCAGTAGGAATAGGAGTATATAGAGTGTCAAATAACTGCTGACATAGGTGTATTGACTGGGCGGCAGCAGCAGCAGCAGAAGCAGCAGTAGTAGTATTAACAGTAGTACTTGATACAGAGTCATATCACATGGGCAGGAGGTGCCATGATGTACAGCAGTCTTAATAAGAGTATATAGGGTGTGAAATAACTGCTGACATAGGTGTCTTGACTGGGCAGCAGAAGCAGCAGTAGTAGTATTAACAGTAGTACTTGATACAGAGTCATATCACATGGGCAGGAGTTGCCATGATGTACAGCAGTCTTAATAAGAGTATATAGAGTGTGAAACAACTGCTGACATAGGTGTATTGACTGGACGGCAGCAGCAGCAGAAGCAGCAGTAGTAGTATTAACAGTAGTACTTGATACAGAGTCATATCACATGGGCAGGAGTTGCCATGATGTACAGCAGTCTTAATAAGAGTATATAGAGTGTGAAACAACTGCTGACATAGGTGTATTGACTGGACGGCAGCAGCAGCAGAAGCAGCAGTAGTAGTATTAACAGTAGTAGTTGATACAGAGTCATATCACATGGGCAGGAGGTGCCATGATGAACAGCAGTAGGAATAAGAGTATATAGAGTGTTAAACAACTGCTGACATAGGTGTATTGACTGGACGGCAGCAGCAGCAGAAGCAGCAGTAGTAGTATTAACAGTAGTAGTTGATACAGAGTCATATCACATGGGCAGGAGGTGCCATGATGAACAGCAGTAGGAATAAGAGTATATAGAGTGTTAAACAACTGCTGACATAGGTGTATTGACTGGGCGGCAGCAGCAGCTGAAGCAGCAGTAGTAGTATTAACAGTAGTAGTTGATACAGAGTCATATCACATGGGCAGGAGTTGCCATGATGTACAGCAGTCTTAATAAGAGTATATAGGGTGTGAAATAACTGCTGACATAATTGTCTTGACTGATCCAAAGGAGTCATGGGAGAAAATCATGTGGTCAGATGAGACTATAATATAATTTTTTGATCATAATTTCACTAACCGTGTTCGGAGGAAGAATAATGATGAGTACCATGCCAAGAACGCCATCCCTAATGTGAAGCATGGGGGTGGTAGCATCATGCTTTGGTGGTGTTTTTCTGCACATGGGACAGGGTGACTGCACTGTATTAAGGAGAGGATGACCGGGGCCATGTATTGCAAGATTTTGGGCAACAACCTCCTTCCCTGAGTTAGAGCTTTGAAGATGGGTCGAGGCTGGGTCTTCCAACATGAGAATGACCCAAAGCACACAGCCAGGATAACCAAGGATTGGCTCTGTAAGGAGCATATCAAGGTTCTGGCGTGGCCTAGCCAGTCTCCAGACCTAAACCCAATAGAGAATCTTTGGAGGGAGCTCAAACTCCGTGTTTCTCAGCGATAGCCCAGAAACATGACTGATGTAGAGAAGATCTGTGTGGAGGAGTGGGCCAAAATCCCTCCTCCAGTGTGTGCAAAGCTGGTGTAAAACTACAAGAAATGTTTGACCGCTGTAATTGCAAAGAAAGCCTACTGTACCAAATATTAACATTGATTTTCTCTGATGTTGAAATAGTTATATTCAGCACTGTAAATACATCAAGTCCGGGGCTTCATCAGGGAATGCATGGCAAGGGACCCTTCAGCGCCCTGAACCGACGACGGGTGCCAGAAAGTCACCGCCGATCCAGGACTCATTCATCTTTATGAATGTGAGTCTGTCCACGGAGTCTGTGGACAGACGGGTCCTCTTGTCCGTGACCACCCCACCTGCCGCGCTGAATGTCCGCTCAGATAGTACGCTGGAGGGGGGGCAAGACAATAACTCCAGCGCATACTGAGCGAGCTCGCGGCAGGTGTCCAATCTGGAAACCCAGTACTCCATGGGGTCGTCGGTGCTCATACTGTCAGAAGCACCGACGGACGCCATGTAGTCTGCCACCATGTGAGCCAGCCGCTGGTGGTGACTGCTGCTGCTGCTGCTGGTGGTGGTACTGGGTCGCTCGGTTTGGAAGAACATCCTCATCTCTTCCATTAGGTCCCCTGCTCGGCTGCAGCTGGGTGCAGCCACCTGCTGGGTGAGATGAGGGGGGACAACTGGAGGCCGGGGAGTTGCCTGCTCCAACCGTCTGACAATGGCTGCCTGCAGTTCCTCCATCCGGTGCTGCCTCCGGCTGGCTGGGATGAACTGCTCCAGTTTCCCCTTGCACCTGGGATCCAAAAGGGTGGCCATCCAGAAATCATCCCTCGTCTTGATGGTCTTAACCCGGGGGTCCCTCCTGAGGCATCTCAGCATGTGGGCAGCCATGGGGAAGAGCACAGCCCGCTGTGACTCCTCAATGCTGGCCAGGTGAATGAGGTGCGACTCTTCATCCCTGAGGCGCTGCTGGTCAAACTCAGACATGCCCAACCCCCGGACTATCGGTGCCCCCAACACCGGCTCTCCCTCCTGACCAGGCCCTGACTCCGGGACGACACCAGCAACCACCTCCTCCTCCTCTTCATCATCATCCTCCTCCTCCTCCTGCTCGTCCTGGCCCTGGTCTCGGTGGAGCATTGCTGACTCCTCCTGCTCCACCAAGGCACTCTCCCCAGCCTCGAGCAGGCGATCTAGTGTCCTCTCCAGCATGAACAGTATTGGCAGCACGCTATTGAGGCCAATTTGCTCACTGCTGACCATCTTGGTCGCCTGCTCGAAGGAGGACAACACTTGGCAGACCTGGTTTATCTGCCCCCACTGCGCACAGGCGATGAAAGAGAGTTGTGGTGAAGCCCTCTCAGTGCCTAGTTCCATCAGGTACTCCCTCACCGCCCTTTGCTGCTCCCACAACCTCTTCAGCATGTGGAGGGTGGAGTTCCACCGCGTCACACTGTCCACAATCAGCCTGTGAAGGGGCAGATTGTACTTCCGCTGCAATTTGGACAGGGACGCGGTAGCGGTTGGGGAGCGCCTGAAGTGGCTGGCAATCCTACGCGCCTTTGCCACAATGTCACTCAACCCTGGATAAGTGCGCAGGAACTTCTGCACCACCAGGTTGAGGACATGTGCCAGACAGGGCACGTGGGTCAGACTGCCAGCACTAAGGGCGGCGAGTAGGTTGCTGCCGTTATCGCAGACAACCATACCTGCCTGGAGCCTTCGGGGTGTCAGCCACTTCTGGACCTGAGCCTGAAGTGCTTTCAGCACTTCTTCTCCAGTGTGTCTCCGGTCCCCTAAACTAACAAGCTGGAGCACGGCCTGACAGCGCACGTGCCCCACACTTGAGTAGCTACGGGGGCGCTTGCTGGGAGGCTCAGCAGCTGCGGAGACAGTGGCTTGAGGGAGACCAGCAGTTCTCCCCTGGACACCCCGGGGCGGCACCACAAGATCGGTTGCCGCCGATCCCTCACCGACGCCTCGGAGGGAAACCCAATGGGCCGTGAAGCTGATGTAGCGTCCCTGCCCATGCCTGCTGGTCCAGCCATCCATTGTCAGATGAACCCTGTCGCTGACAGCGTGATCCAGCGACAGGGTTACATTCTGCACAATGTGCTGGTGTAGGGCAGGCACACCAGTCCTGGCAAAGAAATGGCGGCTGGGGACACGCCATTGGGGTTGGGCCTGCTCCAACATCTGCCTGAAGGGGTTGCTGTCAACTATGTTGAAGGGCAGCAGATGTTGGGCAATAACCCTTGCCAGGAGCCCATTGAGGGAACGCACACGTCGGTCTCCAGGGGGGAAGGGAGTGGTGCGGTCAAAGGCGTCTGAAATCGACGCCTGGCGCCGGACGGCAGTGCGGGACACAGACGTGGAGGGTGCTGTGGAAGTAGAGGTCTGGCTGCCGGTACCAGTACCTCTACTAGAGGGAGCGGGGGGGCATGACCTGCTGGAAACAGATGAAGATGTGGCAGGGGCTGCTGTACCCTGCTCACTTGTGGTGGTGGCGCTGCTACCACCACCACGCTTCATCTCGTCATACAACGCCCAGTGGTTTATCCTCAGGTGCTGGTTCAGGGCTGTGGTACCCACCCGAGCCAAACACTTCCCTCTCTTCACCCTCACTTTACAAATCCGGCAGATGGCCACGGTAGGGTTGTCTGCCACCAGAGTAAAGTAATTCCAGACAGGTGACTTCAGCACCGCCCTCCTGTCAGATGGGGTGACGCTTACTTGCACCTGCTGGGACTCGGTGCGCACAGGTGGAGCTGCCTGCTGCTGCTGCTGCTGCTGCTGCTGCTGCTCCTCCTCCTGACACCTCCTGCTGCCATCACCAGTGGAGACCCTGACGATGGTCTCCCTGGTGGTGACCTGGCGCACCGTTTCACCAGGGTGCCTACCTTCCCCGTCGTCACTGACGTAGTGAGCCGACGCGTCAGATGGCAACCATGATGGGTCACCCTCTTCGCCCCCAGAGATGTCAGACCAAGGGCTGAAATGTGTTGGTCTGAGGGAACCACCTGACATGGAGCCTCTAGCCTGGCTCCGCTGTCCCCTCACCCACGCCTGGGTCTGACTAGGTGCTGCTGTTTCCTGCACCAAAACAGCAGCACCAGTTTGAAGGGATGTCTCTGGGATACTGCCAGCAGGTATCCCATCCTCCTCATCCATCCCTTCAAAAAGGTCCTGACCATCAGGACAGAGCTGGAGGTCTGCCTGATGCATGGCCTCCCCCAAGAGATCCCTCTCACTGTCGCTGTCGAACAGTAAGATGCTGGACTCTTGGGGGCTGGGGGGGGTAGTACAGGCACCGGTGTAATGGTGGTACTACTGTGAGTCGGGACCGACGACTCAGTGGCACTGCTGTGCCCCATGTAGTCCACCACTACTTGAGCCTGAGATGGCAATATCGGGCGGCTGCCCGATGGGAAGAACTCCCGGATCAGGCGTACTCCCCTTGCACCCGATCCTCTACCACTAGTAGGGGCACGAGAGGTACCCCGTGCTGGCAGCGATCCAGCACTGGGAGTAACTCCCCTACCCCTGCTGCCACGGCCACGGATGCCGCTCATTATTGCTGATATGTGTGTGGGGGGGGGTAAACTTTATTGGGGGGGGAAAATGTGAACAAAATGTGTTTTTGTGTATTTTTTACAAGACAGGCACGCAGACAAAGACGTACACAGACAGCTACTAAACTATAAGAAAAGTAGTACACCAGACAAGGACTACAAAATTAAAGAAAAAAAAAAAAGCACTAAACAAACACTAACTTTTTTTTTTTTTTTTTTTTAAACACAAAACACAGACACTAAACACACACTAAGCTAAGCTAGATGAAATAAATGTACACTAACAGTGTGTACACTTACTACACAAAATTTAACTAAACTGAACACAAAACTTAGCTTTTATAAAAGCTCTTTAAGAAAAACTAAACAAAATGTGAACTGAGATGCCTATCAAATATCACTGAACAGCGAACCTGCAAGATCTAACAGTAACACAAGATGAACAAAACTTAGCTTTTAGAAAAGCTCTTTTATAAAGCTCAGCAAAATGTGTTCTGAAATCTCTTGCAAATATCACTGAACAGCGAGGATTGCAGGATCAAACAGTAACACAAATGAAAAAAACAGCACAAAACAGCACAAAACGTAGCTTTGAAAAAAGCTCTTGGGTCTATTGCTTTGAAAAAAGCAGTTGATATACTGGAAAAGATCCACTGGAATCACTAAATAGCAATGCTGGTGATGATCTAAATCAATCAAGAACAAAGACACAGGAAACCAGGAACACAGAAACAGCCTCCACACTCTATAGCCAGCTTCTGAATCTGCAATGAAATGGTGCTGGGAGTGAGCTTATATAATGTCCATGCAGGCAGGTTCCTATTGGTTGCTAACCTGTGACGAGTGTGGAAGGAGAACTCTGATTGGCTCTGATGCAAAAGGGCGGAGCAAATAATCGCGCAATATTCCTATTGCCGAATATTCGCATTGCGAATATTCGGCAATATAAAATGATCGCTTCAGCTACTCGGCCCAATGGCTCTAATCATACCAGCAATGCTTTCAGACGTCTATGGAGATCACTAGGATGTGATCTGTTTTAAAAATGAAACTGTAAAAATCGCTCTGATGCGGAAGATCGGGGCGAGGAAAGTAATCGCGCGATATTGCGTTTGCCGAATAATCGCATTGCGATCTTTCTGGAAAATTCAATGAACGCTTCAGCTACTCGGCCCAGGGTCTCTAATGATACCAGCAATGCTTTTAGACGTCGATGGAGATATCTAGGATGTGATCTGGTTCAAAAAAAAAATTGTAAAAAATCGAATATTCGGAATTGCGAATATTCACCGCGAATTTCGAAATATAGCGCGATTTCTCGAATATGCTATATTCGAGTCGAATATTCGCAATGCGAATATTCGTGAGCAACACTAGTGAAAAGAGCCTGAGTCTTGCTCTAGGAATGTTGGGAGTGCCCAGGGTTCCGACATGGATACGGATGATGCAACTTTGGGGAGAAACCCACGAACTGTCCTGAGTTCCACCCTGTCGGGGTAGAACACGATGTGATTGTCGTCTGCTCCTAGAGCTTGGAGCTCTGAAACCCGTCTGCCCGATGTTATGGCTATCAAAAATGTAAGCTTCAAGGTTAGATTCCACAGTGATGCTGAGCCCGAAGGGGCAAAAGGCGGATTGACTAGGGACTCTAAGATGATAGCGAGGTCCCAGGTGGGAAAAGACTGCCTAGTCGGTGGCCGGATCCTTCTGACGGCTTTGAAGAATTGGACTATTAGTGGGTCCTCTGCCCACCTCTTCCTGGTTGCCGATGAAATTGCTGCTACTTGTACCTTTAATGTACTTAGGGCAAGACCCTTGTTTAGGCCTGCCTGTAAAAAATCAAGGATTTGAGAAGATGATGGAAGCTCCGGATCACAGCTTTTGTCAGACATGAAGGACCTGAACTTGTTCCACACCTTCCCGTATATACTGTTTGTGGAAGGCTTTCTAGCCCTTAGGAGGGTAGCAATAACTTCGCTGGAGCAACCTAGAGATTCGAACTTTTGCCTTTCAGTCGCCAGATGTGAAGGTTCAGCCTGCCTGGATCTGGATGAGTGTGACACCCCTGAGACAGGAGGAAGGGTATCAGCGGAATCTTGACTGGGGGTTGCATAATCAGGAACATTGCCGTAGGAAACCAGGGACGTCTCGGCCAGTATGGTAGAACTGTTATTACTATTGTGGATTCGATCATTATCCTCGCCAGGAGTTTTGGTATCAGAGGCCGTGGCGGGAATGCATAGGCCAGATCGCATGTCCAAGGGGCTGTGAGAGCGTCCACTGCCTCCGCTTGGGGATGCGGTAGCCTTGAGATGAACCTCGGAAGCTTGGAATTGCTGGCAGTTGCGAATAGGTCCAGCTCGGGGAGCCCCCAGTGGTCTGTTATCCAATTGAAGATGTTGGGGTGAAGAGACCACTCGTTGGCGTCCACGAACTTGCGAGATAGGAGGTCGGCTTGCACGTTGAGACGTCCTGGCAGGTAAACTGCCCTTAAGTCCTCAAGGTTTTTTTCTGCCCACAGGATTATGGGTTCCACTTCCCTCAGCAGGGATCTGCTGTGTGTCCCTCCTTGACGATGTATGTAAGATACGGCGGCCCTGTTGTCCATCCGTAAGAGCACTGGTTTCCCTGAGATCTCGAACTCTAGGGCTAGAAATGCCCGGTAGACTGCCCGGATTTCCAGGATATTGGATACCAAGCCTGTCGCCTGAAAAGACCATCTGCCTTGTACTGAAATTTGATTGCAGTGTGCGCCCCAGCCTGCTAAGCTGGCGTCGGTGGTAATTATGGTCCAGTTGACATGCCCTAACGCACGTGGCTTCATCAGAGTTTGTTTCTTCATCCACCAATGGAGGCTTCTGAGCATCAGGGTCGTCAGGCATATGTGTTGAGCTAGAAACCGTTTGTTCCACTGCCTCAAGAACTCCAGTTGAAAAATATCTCAAATGCCAATGGGCCCAAGGGACCATCGGGATGCATGATGACATCCTGCCTATCAGGCTCAGGCAGTTCGAGGCAGTCAGATATGGTCTGGAACTCACATTCTTCATCTGTCGGATGATAGACTTCACCTTCTGGGGTGGAAGGGACACTGTACCCCTCTCTGTGTTGAAAAGTGCTCCCAGATAGATCATTTCCTGGGTTGGAGAAAGATGACTCTTCTCCTGATTTACCTTTCATCCGAATCTCGCCAGAGCTGTCAGGAGAACTTCTCTGTGTTCCAGTAGCTGGGCTGGATCCTTCGCTAGAAGAAGAAGATCGTCTAAATAGTGGTATACTCGGAGCCCCTGTTCCCTTAAAGGGGCTATGAAGGCGATCAGGGTCTTCGTGAAGACTCTTGGAGATGTGCAGAGGCCAAAGGGGAGACTGTGAAATTGAAGATGCACTTGGCCTACTGCAACCCTCAGATACCTCTGGAAGGATGGGAGTATAGGTAAATGCAGGTAGGCATCCTGCAAGTCTATGGACAGCATCCAATCCCCCGGTTGGACTACCCGAATGATCGTTTGCAATGACTCCATCTTGAATTTTTCTAGGAAGATGTAGCGATTTAGCCTTTTCAAGTCTATGACTGGTCTCCAACCCCCCATTTTTTTGGGGACCAGAAACAGGGTGGAATAAAAACCTGAAAACCTTTCTGATGGAGGTACGGGAACCACCGCCTGCTGATCCTGCAAGGAGAGAAGATACTGTTGCAGCGCCTCTGCTTTTTGAGGAGACTTTGACATCTCTGTTGGAGAGAAGAAATCTTTGGGGGGTTTGTCTAAAAACGTCCAAAAATGACCGTATTTGATCGTGGAAACTACCCACGGATCCTTGCACTCTTGCTCCCAGATCTTTGAGAAGAGTTGAAGTCTGGCTCCTACAGGGACTGCTTGGGACGGCTTGGCGTCAAAAAGACTTAGTGGGATCCTGTGGAGTAGGAACTGATGCCTGTCTGCGGTTTTTCAGGAAGGTGGACTGGGTGCTTCTCCAGTTTTGTCTGAAGCCTTTTCCCTGCCTGGGTTGACGATAGTCCTTATTCTTAGAGTACTGGAATCTGGGCGCAAAAGACCTGGAGCGTCTGGGCCGTCTGTCTTGGGGTATCAGGCCCGATTTCCCACCAGTGACGCGAGAGATGGCTTTATCTAATTTCTCCCCAAAGAGGGCTTTCCCATCAAATGGTATCTTGCACCAATTTTGTTTCGACGCAACATCTGCCGACCAGGGCTTCAGCCACAGGGCCCGCTTGGCCAATACTGTGTGGAGCATGGATCTTGCGGAGCATCGAATTGAATCGATGGCAGCTTCTCCAATAAAGTCTGCAGAAAGTTTAAGTTCATCTAAGGCTTTAATAATGTCCTCCTTCGGCACCTCCTGCTGGATTGCCGCCTCTATGTTATCCGTCCATACACGTAGCGCGTTGGATACTGATGTCAGGGCTATTGCGGGTTTACAGGCATTGCCCGCCATCTGGTAAGCCTTCCTTAAATCTAGGTCCATTCTCCTATCGAGAGGATCTTTGAATGAAGTCGAGTCCTCCATCGGTAGTGTAACGTTCTTTGCTAATCTTACCACCGCTGCATCAACTGTTGGAGGGCCTTCAAGCATTGCGGAGTCGGCCTCTGATAGGGGGTATAGTTTCCCCAGGCGATTGAGGGAAAATCTTTTCTCCGTTCTCTTCCACTCTTCCTCAATCACGCCTTTAATTTCATCCATGAGGGGAAAAACGGAAATCTGACGCTTGAGATGCGGAAAAAAGGCTTTTGACTTTTTGATCTCTGTCTCGGGCTCATCCCAGCCGATTGCTTGCTTTACGGCTTGTACGTAGGGTTGGACCATGGCAAAGGCAAAGCCAGATGCTTCCATGTCGTCAGAGGAGTCACCTGAGATGTCATTCTCTTCTTGAGGTTTAGATGAGGAAGTAGGCGCTGGGCGCGGCATTCCACTTGTGGAGGGTCCTGGGAAGGCCTCCTTAGCCGGATGGTCCTGAGGAGGAGACGCCGGATGCTGTGGCGGCATTGTGGCTACCAATTCCGCAAAAGAATCTTTTATTGCCTTCTTAAGGAGGTCCGCCACTTGTCTGCTTTTGGACTCCCTGTCCGATGCGTAGTCCTTCAGGCAGACTCGGCAAAGTCGCTTATGTGGAAGTGGGGTGGCCCCGCAGGCCTGGAATTTTGGCGACCTCTGTCTCGGGGAGCGCGAGTGATGGCGCTTTTTGGCTGAAGCCTTTTTGCCATTTCAATGGTCGTCACGCCTGGGGGACCTGCCTCTACTGAAGCTAGAATCGGAGTCTTCGTGTCGCCTGGAGGTCTTCTTAGACGTCTTCTGGCGTACAGGGCTGCAATACATAAAGTTACCAGCCTCAGTGCACTCTTTTTTTTTTTTTAGAACACATAGACTTACCTGGATGTAGGTCCTTACCTTAGGTGTGGAGTAGGCTCTTGTATGGGCGGCGAATGGCTCATTTTAGGTGGCTTAACGGAGGCAGCAGCTAATGAAAAAGGGAAAAAGGCAAAAGGGTTACTATCTTAGTCATAGCCCGACGCAGAGGGCCATTGGTCCCCTATTTTGTATGAAAATCACACCCTGGGATTTATTTTTTTCCACCTTTTTTTTTTTAAACTTTCTTGCTGCTTTTTTTTTTTTTTTTTTGTATATATATATATATATATATATATATATATATCTACCTGAAACAGCAGGTATTTGTCAGTGGAGCTCTAGTTGGATGGACCTCTCCCGACAGCTTCAGAGCCCTTCTGAGGACGTCGGGGAGTTTAAATAGGATCCACCTGTCAAAAAAACGCCTTTCCCTGAGCTCAGGGAACTACTGGCAAGAAAAAAAACCTTTTTCCCTTATCCAAAATGGCCGCCGCGGCCTCCGTGTCTATCGCGCATGCGCGAACCGGCCGCCCTAGGACCCAGCGGTCCCGGCCGCCGGCGCATGCGCAGAACGCGGTGGAGGACGCCGTGAGTGCAGAAATACAGACAGGGATGGCGCGCGCGCTCCCTAGGGGGGGGAGAAGACCGGGGAAGGGGCACACAGTGTGTGCAAAGGGACCAGGCAACCGCCAGTGGAGAGGGGAGCCCCAAGAAGGGAGGGGGGGGGTGAATGAGAGCCATGCAAACCTGAGTGCCTGAAGGGAGAAAAGAGGGAGAGAAAAAGAAAAAAAGGATGCAGGGATAGCTGCTGCCTCTGAGCCAAAAAGAGCAAATGCCTGATAGAAACTTTACAGATAGCGCTCAAAGTTTAAAGGGCTAAAAGCTGCTAGTCCCAAAAGAACCTACAGAAGGGACTCCCAACCTTATAAGCGCGTTTAGCTGCCCAAGAGAAGGGACCGCATCCGGGAGAGGCTTGAACCCGGATGGACGCTGCCGAATGCAGAAGGTAAGGACAATTGTTCCACTAAATTCACTGCCATGAGGTTTGAGGAAAAAAAGGAGAATGTGGGGGCGGTGTTTCACCGACTCTTTTATAATATTCACTAATCCTGAGGGAGGAGCCAAGGCGGAGCTTGTCACAGGTATGCTGCCATGGAGGCACCAGGAAAAAAATTTGCCTAAAATTAATGTCTGCAAGGTAGACAGACAGAATAGTGTAATGATTCTGTTAAAAAAAACGAGTAAATACCTATTAAATTCCTTCATCTATATCACCTCCGGCGTTCTAGTTTCTGTTCTCTCATTCACTTCCTGGTTTGCGGTGCTTGTTCATGTAAAAACTACATTTCCCAGTATGCATTGCGGCACGCCCAGTAATTCACACCTACTTGAAGTCTCTAAGCCCGCTTACACACAGGCGAACATGTCCGCTGAAACTGGTCCGCGGACCAGTTTCCGCGGACATGTCCGACCGTGTTTACGGCCTAGCGGACAGGTTTCCAGCCGACAAAAGTTTCTTAGCAAGCTAAGAAACTTGTCCGCTGGAAACATGTCTGTCGGACATGTCCGATGGTTAGTACACCTAATCGGGAATGTCCGCTGGTTATGACGTGTAACCAGCGCCCCGAAATCCTGCGCATCCGTCGAATTGATTCGACGCATGCGTGGAAGCATTGCACTTCCGTGTTTGAGAACGTCGGTGTCTTCTACATCACCGCGTTCTCTGTCCGCAGGGATTTTGGTCTGATGGTGTGTACACACATCAGACCAAAAGCTCCCAGGTGACATGTCCGATGCAAACGGTCCGCGGACCGTTTTCATCGGACATGTCTCCTCATGTGTACGGGGCCTAACACGTAGAGAGCGTCCTGCCACACAGATGTAGTTCCCAGGAGGGGGTGAGCACGTCACTGACCACCGCAGTAAAGCCTCCCATCACGGTGGTCAGTAAAATCAGACAAGCAGGAAGTGAACAGAACAGAGCAACTTCTGAGCAAAAACGAACAATGAGGAAGTGAAAAGAGGAATGTCTGCAGGTAAAGGATGCTTATTATGAAAAAATAAATAAAAATCCTTTACAACCCCTTTAAGCTAAGCAAAAAAAGGACACACATTATTGAAAATAGTGTAATATTTAAGAAAATATATAGGTTTATTTTACCATAAACTTCTCACACCATAACTGCTAAGCTCAAGTGTCTTCAAGTAACTTTATTCCAAGTGAGGATATCAAACAATATGCATTTCTCTAGTTGAAAAAGATGTACTTTTGTATCCCAGTGGGGAATTCACTCAAGTCCCTGTTAGACATACCCGACTGACAAGCTGACAGGATGAGTCACACCGTAAAAAACTTCGTTCAGATGTTCATCCACACTTAGCACTTCTACATCTATAGAATGTAGATACCTCAGGAACAAGTCTTATACCTGTTCAGATACTGATAAATAGTATTTAACCTCTTGAGCTCCGGAAGATTTTACCCCTACATGACTAGGCCATTTTTGCAGCTTGGCACTGCATTACTTTAACCACTTCGGACCCAGAAGCATTTACCCTCTTAAAGGGGTTGTAAGGGTTTGTTTTTTATTTTCTAAATAGGTTTCTTTAAGCTAGTGCACTGTTTGTTTTCTTACCCTTTCCTTCCATTTCCCTTCTAAATTTTTTTTTCTTTGTCTGAATTTCTCACTTCCTGTTCCTCCTCAGTAAGCTTGCCCCCATGTTCTGGCTGGGGGTTAGTTAGCCAGAACACCTTACTGAGGAGAAACAGGTGAGAAATTCAGACAAAAAAAAACTTTTTTAGAAGGGAAATGGAAGGAAAAGGTAAGTGAACCAACAATGCACTAGCTTAAAGGAACCTACCATATTTAGAAATAAAAAAGAAACCTTTACAAACCCTTTAATGACAAGGCATTTTTTTGCAGTACGGCACTGTGTCGTTTTAACTGACAATTGTGCAGTCATGCGATGTTGTACCCAAACAAAACTGATGTCCTTTTTTTCCCCACAAATAAAGCTTTATTTTGGTGGTATTTGATCACCTTTGCAGTTTTTATTCTAACAATAAACAAAAAAAGGCCGACAATTTTGAAAAAACAAACAAACAACATTTTAAACTTTTTGCTATAATACATATCCCCCTAATAAATTTAAAAAAAAATATTTATTCATCAGTTTAGGCCAATATGTATTCTGCTACATATTTTTGGTATATTGATTGGTTTGCACAAAAGTTATTGCGTCTACAAAATAGGAGATACATTTTTATTGTTTTTACTGGTAATGGTGGCAATCTGCAATTTTTAGTGGGAGGCCAACATTGCAGTGGACAAACCTGACCCAAAGTGACACCTTTTGGTAACCAGTGACACCAATACAGTGATCAGTGCTATTAAAATGCACTGATCACTGTATAAATACACTGGCAGGGAAGTGATTAACACTAGGGGGGCGATCAAGGGGTTAAATGTTCCCTAGGGAGGTGCTTTCTTACTGTGGAGGGAGTGGACTAACAGGGAGCAGAGAGAGATTGCTGTTATGGATCACTAGAAACAGCAGATCTCTCTCCTCCCCTGTCAAAACAAAACAGGGATCCGCCTTGTTTACATTGACCTCTGTGAGAAGCGATCGTGGGTGGCTTTCAGACATCGAATTCGCCAGGTCCGAGCGCACGCTCCCCCAGCGTGCAGTGGGCGCGCGCGTGCCCACATGGTCACATGCACGGACCGACGTACGGGTACGTGGATTCGCAAAAAACGACAAGGATATGGACAGCCCCACTCCAGTAACTTGAAAAAGACGTGCCCTTTATTGGGTACAGGAAAAAATACACTACAGGTATCAGCACACAGTGGGATAAACAGCTGACGCGTTTCGCATTGAGTGTCAATGCTTAATCATAGCTATGATTAAGCATTGACACTCAATGCGAAACGCGTCAGCTGTTTATCCCACTGTGTGCTGATACCTGTAGTGTATTTTTTCCTGTACCCAATAAAGGGCACGTCTTTTTCAAGTTACTGGAGTTCGGCTGTCCATATCCTTGTCGTTTTTTGCACATCCAGTGCATTGCCAGCACCCATCTGCTTCTGAGTGGACATCAATTACCCTAGTGAGCTCACCTGGAGCGGCAGCCTTCTTACCTGTTTGTACGTGGATTCGCACAGCCGAGCCGCCTTGCCACCTTGGGCGGTTGGCAAGTAGTTAACTGATTATTGCGCGGTCATGAAATGCTTTACACAAACAACATTTATATACATTTTGCACAAATACAGCTTTCTTTTGTTGGTATTTGATCACCATTGGGTTTTGTATTTTATGCTATATAAAGTAGAAAAGACTCAAGATTAAAAAAAATATATTTTTTTAATTTATGCAATAAAACATATCCAATAAAAAAAACAAAAGAAACAATTTATTCATAAATTTTGACCAAAATGTATTCTGCTACACGTCTTTGGTTAAAAAAATAAGTGTATATTGATTGGTTTGCGTGAAAGTTATAGCGTCTACAAACAATGGTATAGATACTGGAATATTTTTTTTTAGTACTAGTAATTGGGGCAATTAGCGGATTATAATGGGACTATGATAGTGCAGAGGATTACCTGACACTGAGTGGGAACTAACTGACACTGACATCTCCAGTGACACTAATACAGTGATCAGTGCTAATTATGTCACTGTACTAAAAACACTGGGCAGGGAGGGGTTAACATCTGGGGCAATGAAAGGGTTAACTGAATGAATCACTGTACACGTGTCCCCTACCCTGAAATGCAGAATCACACCACACATAAATAAATATATATACATACCTCCCAACCAGCACGGATTCTGCGGGAACTTCCCGCACAGGCTTCCCGCAGTCCCGCGAACGGCTTAATTTTCCCGCACAGGAAGCTGTGCAAGAAGGAGGAGCACGGGGTCTGAGGGGAGACATGCACAGGTGAGTGATCAGCGGCACCCGATCCGTGGCACCCCCGCTCAATATCCGGTGTGATGGGAGACATGCACAGGTAAGAGACAACGTCCGATCCACCTCCCCAAACCCCCCCCCCAACAACTCCAAGCCGAGCCGATCCGACCCGACCCGCGGCAACCCCCCCCCCCCCGCTCAACAACGCGAATCCGATCCGACCCCGGCAACAAACCCCCCCCCCCCTCAACAACTCTAATCCGATCCGACCCGCGGCAACCTCCCCCGCCCCCGTCAACAACGTCACTGACAAATGTAAAGAATGTCCCGCAGTGAATTTTTTAAATGTTGGGAGGTATGTATATAGGTGTAGGTGTGTGAGCTGGCCTGCACTGTCGCAGTAAAGCTACAGTGCACGGTTGACAAGTGGTAAAGTGTATCTATTGCAAATCCCAATACAAATTTTTATTAGATCGTGGTTTTACTAGTCCTAAGGTTTTTACCTGGTAATCTTGCGACTAACACATTTCCTGCCCCTTCTAGTCCATACTTGCTCATTCCTCATTCTATTTATGGAAGGAGCCATGATTGTCGCACAAGCTGGATTTCAAACATGTCTACCTTTGTTCATCTCTGTCACATGGCTGGTGATGGAATACGCAGTTTACACAGGAAAGATGAAGATGTTTGTGCGTTCAACACAACTCACAGAAAGTGACAAGGACAATTTCTCATAACCCGCATACTTGTTTTAGGTGGGTTACTGAAAGTGTAGACTAAAAAAGCAGGGCAACTAACATTTTCAGAAGGTAGGAATAGTAGCCCCTTGATTTCTAATAGCAATCGTTACATATGGGAATGAATACAGAAATCTTTTAACCTTCTATAAATAAATACTATGAAACCAGAAATTATCATTTTGATAAAATATTTTATTTGTTGGAAATAATTGGCCGTAGCTCTTTCATTGTTGGTATTTATAATAAACGTATTATTACCAAAACATTACTTGCCAATACTCTTACTTATTTCCATAAATTAGTTTAGCCATTACAGCTCAAACTATATACCATAAACTTACACACAAATATCCCCTTCTTAGGAAGGGACATAAACAACCACACAACATAGAGCTACGACAAAGGGAGGGAGGGCGTGTCTTCTGAGATGTCACCGCCGCTCTGCTAACGGTTTCAAGACGTCCACTTGTATTTATAGGCTCTCCAGGCTTAACAACTGACCAAGGGCTCGTGCTTATTTACTGACCAATCATCTTATTGCCTTATTAACCAATCCTATAATAACAATCTATATTATAATTTTTTATTTTTTTAAATTAACTTTATTACCTGATTCTGTCTCATTCCCATATTGATGGGAAACTAATTGTTTCCCCTCTCCCATTCTTTCAGTGTCAACTAGGGATGTCCCGATACCGATACTAGTATCGGTATCGGTACCGATACCGAGCATTTCCCCGAGTATGTACTCGGGGGAAATGCTCCGATGCCTCACCCGATACCTGGGCACCCATCTTTCCCCCATGCTCGTCTTCTCTTCCCCCCGCTCCGTGAGCGGCTTCTCTTCCCCCCGCTCCGTGAGCGGCTTCTCTTCTCCCCCCGCTCCGTGAGCGGCTTCTCTTCCCCCCCCGCGAGCGGCTTCTCTTCTCCCCCCGCTCCGTGAGCGGCTTCTCTTTCCCCCCCGCTCCGTGAGCGGCTTCTCTTTCCCCCCCGCTCCGTGAGCGGCTTCTCTTCCCCCCCGCTCCGTGAGCGGCTTCTCTTCTCCCCCCGCTCCGTGAGCGGCTTCTCTTTCCCCCCCGCTACGTGAGCGGCTTCTCTTCCCCCCCGCTCCGTGAGCGGCTTCTCTTTCCCCCCCGCTCCGTGAGCGGCTTCTCTTTCCCCCCCGCTCCGTGAGCGGCTTCTCTTCCCCCGCTCTGTGCCGCTCTCCCCCCTCAATCTGTCAGGGGGGAGAGCGGCGGTAGGAGCCGCTAAACCCGGCTCCTACCTTTTTAGAATGAACAGAGTCAGTGATCACTGACTCTGTCCATTCATATAACTGAGCATCGTAAACTGTGTTTACGATGCTTCAGTTTATGAATGGATAGGAGCCTCTGTCTCCTGTCCATTCATTTCCAGTGCAGCTGAGAAAGGGACTGGGGAATATGTTTCCCTAGTCCCTTTCTCTGTCTTAAAGGGGAGATGTCAGAGGTCTGTTAAGACCCCTGATATCTCTCCAAAGACCCCCAACAGGGCTGATTAAAAAATAAATAAAAAAATTGCAATAAATATTAAAAAACAAAAATGTAAAAAACAAAACAAAACACACACTGACAATCCCCCTAAAAAAATTAAAAATCACTGTAAAAAAAAAAAAAAAAATACTGCCACTTTCACATGACATAAAAAAAAATAAAAAATAAGTATCGGTATTCGGTATCGGTGAGTACTTGAAAAAAAGTATCGGTACTCGTACTCGGTCTCAAAAAAATGGTATCGGGACAACCCTAGTGTCAACTGTCTTTAAGTGGATTACGGCTCACTCGGATATGTTCCCTTTGACTTGTTTTGTCAGGACTGAATATAATGAAGGCCTCTTGAGCCCCTTTGCCCTGGTTCACACTGGGTACGATTTGGAACGATTTGAGATGCGATTTGACATGTCAAATCGCATCTCAAATCGGCAACAATTGTCGGCAATGACACTGTCCTAATCAGTGCGACGCCGCATCTGCGATTTCAAAAAGTAGTTCCTGTACTACTTTTTGCGATTTCGGGCCGCGATTTACATTAGATTGCGGCCGAAATCGCGGCAAAATCGCAGCCGCGAAATCGCGGTAAAATCGCGCATTTTACCGCGATTTTGAATTCGCAGCAGTGTGAACCTAGGCTTACGGAAAGAGAGCCTTAACTGATGGGGGCATGGCCAGGTGCAGGGCAAGGTGGCTGAGTGGTCACCAATGATTGGTTGTTTATGGGGATGGGATGGGCCTGAGCTCTGAAAAAGTATTGCACCAGGGAATTTTGTCTCTTTTCAAGGAACGTGGTCGAAGAGTTGCCCGCCCTCCTTTTTTGTTTTTTATGGTATGTCACAGCTCGCTGCATTTTTTGCCAGCATAAAATGGCTGTAATGGGCTATGCCCTTGATAGAAATCGGAAGTAGGCGGCCTGTCCAGCACTTATGGTAAGGACTCCCTTTTTGGAATTGTGTGCTCACAGTACAACTGGGACTGGCACAGGTTGAAAAGTGTTCACATGTTATGTGTTGGCTTTTAATAAAGCTATATCCTTGCCCTTTCCAACCTAATGGTTGTAAGTGTGTTTATGTAATGGGGTGAGGGGGCGAGGGGGAAGGTTTTCTACACATCTTTGTTACAGTTAAATGTACCTGGGCCCATTGCGTCTCAACAGTCAAGGGACAAGTCCCCAGTGGGATTCTGAAATTGTCTGCTCATCCGGCATCCGCAGTATGGTAAGAACACGACCATGTTCTTACCATACTGCGGATGCCGGATGAGCATCGTGGAGCCACGGAGCGACTCGCTACAGGCTCTGGCATATGAATCCCCCACTAACCACCACTGGAACACACATCTTGCTAGATGGTATTTTCACTGACCCCACCTAACCTCCATGTGCCAGACCTGAAAAAGCTGAAGGAAAACTTGCTGCGCTCAGCCATCCCACTCTATCTTTCCTAGATTTGATGTGGTGCCAACTAAACGGACCTGCTGTGACCTGCAGTCCCATCTCTTCAGTCCAGAAACAGGATCTGAACCCAACTCTACTATTGCCCATGTGAGTGGATATTGTTGTTCTTATAAATGTTTTTATGATACATACTCAGAGGCGCCCCTTACCTTGTTTTTTTTTTTGTAGAAGCAATGATGAATAGTCAGATGGATCTTGTGAAGAGCTTGTTTATTCCATTCAGCAGAGAGCCACATGTAAAACCTATTTCTTCTAGTGTCACTTCATAACTTCCTACTTCCTGTTCCCACCCCCGGTCCTCATACAGCTATGTAAATACAACACATACATATTCTGCACAAAGGTAAAGGGTTAACACCCCTGTAACGCTTGTTTTGCTGTCTGTTCACTTTCCCATGTTCACTTTCTGTCCCTGGGACAAATGGATTTTCCAAATTGTGGGTTGTCATGGAAACAAGGATTGGTGATAAAGCTTCATGATAACTCTTAAGGGCCCTTTCACACAGGGCGGATCCGTGTGCGGGCTCCGCTTTGCTCAGCGGGGATCGCTCCGTCGATCCCTGCTGAGCAGGCAGATGTCATTTCTGTCTCTGCACACTGTGAAGGGACCGACCTGTCAGAGCGTGGCTCTCCCCTATGGGGGATCAGATGACGATGGACCGTAGTCCGTTGTCACCTAATCCAATCTGCCAGACGGATGTAAAAGTAGGGTTTTCCTCCATCACACTTTGGCAGATCGGAGCGGGTCAGATGTCATTAGGCATGTCACCGCTGACATCCGTGGCTCCATAGAGGATCACTGAGTGTCCGTTCAGGACCGCCTAAAAAACTGGCAGGCGTACCTAAACAGTCCACCCGTGTGAAAGGGCCCTTACAGGGATGCATTTCCCTTCCTAGGGGTAGATTTCCTTTCACTTCCTGTTGTCTCCCTCCCATGCTGCTGATTTTCATATTTCCCGCCCACACATCCCCTCTCTTCAGAAACAGCACACCGGAAAAGTGTGGGCGGGACTGAAAGGAGGAGGAGGAGGAGCTGTATTCCTCCCTGCTCGTATGTGAGGAGAGTGGGGGGGGAGGTGGTGTGATAGACGTGAAACTAAAATGAAAATTTTATGTTATGATTAGAAATATTAAAGTGTATTTCGGTAATATTTCTTTAGTATATTGCTTATTTTCCTTGATAAGTTCTATCAGAGATTGTTTTAAAGGGATTTGATGTTTTGTGAAAAGCAGAACTGTTTTCCAAATTAAGAAGCAGAGGACTTTTCAAATGAAGCTTCCCCATCCCCCATTGTAATTCACTCTTCCGTGCATTCCTGATCATTTCAAGAGGAAATTGTGACTTTGCTACATCCTGCCTTTTGGAGATGGAAAAGGAATTTGTAGCCTGGACTGTTTTTCCCTTAAAAGGCAACGTGCTGGTTTCCTGTGTATGGATTTCTAAATGGGCGATTTGCTGGAACTATTTCCCAACGAATATTCTTCCTCCTGTCCTGGACATGCCCCTTTCCAGCCCACCTCACTACATCCTTGCAGTTCTGATCGAGAGACCCCTATCATTTATGATAAAACAAAGACTTTGCCATGTGGATTAACAGAATGGGAGGGTAACTGGGTGGGGTTCAGGGAGATTGGGAGGGATTGATGGGTGTGTATTCTGTGACGACATAAGGAGAATAAAGCTAAGAATGAGAAGATTGCCATGAGCATCTGCTCACATTTTACCCCCTGCATCTCTGTGTATCTGTCTGTTCTTCTCTTCTCTCATCTTCCTGCTGTGCACTTCAGCTCCAGACCACAAGAAGCTGTGTGTGTGTGTGTGCGTAGCTTGTGAGCTGTGTGTGAAATCGGCCTACTAAGTGAGGTACTGGTCGTGCATCGTCTCGGATTAAGCCGATGTGATAAAGGTGGTGTGCACGGGGAGTGCATGCTGGCTCGGAATAGCCTGGGTTCAGCCCTAAGGAAGCTGGCTGCGAAGATGTATATATGGGCTTTTGTTATATTTAGGCTTGTGATAAATATTTCAAAACCCCTTTTAGATAAATTGGGGTACATTGGGATACTGGGGATTATTTGTGTATGAATGTAGTGAGATATATGTGTGGAGTCAGATATCTCCCATCTGCCTTGCTTTGAATTTCGCGGGGTTTTTTGCTTACTAAGTTTTCCTCTGTAAGGAAAGGTGGGGGTCGAAAGCTGGAGGAGGTTGTTGCATGTGTCCTCTGCTAAGCTGTAAAGCTGTTTCTATTCTCGTATCTAAATTGTTTCTTTTCTTGCACTTCTGCCTTTTGTCACAGTTGGCTAAGCAATTAACTCTTGGTCTTTCTAAACTAGCATTCTTAACTCTTTCGTCTGTGGCTTCTTGCTCTGCTAACTGTGCTGATTTGTGACCTGAAACCCTATGCCTTTCATCACAGCTGGATACCAATTAAGGGTTTTCTGCCTAGCAGTCTTAACTCTTTGCAGTCTGAACAGGAAACTTTTTCATTTCTGTGCCTTTCCTAGTTAATTTTTTTTGCTGGGATGATCCTTTTGTCTTTCTCAGTATGTATGTGTTTTTATTATGCTGGATAACTGTGTTTGACTGAATAGAATACCTGGCTTTCTTGTTGTATGTATTGACTGCTGTTGGCACTGACTTTTGTTTTTCATCTACAGAAGTCTGAAGTTTTTCTTTATAACTTCTGACTCCCCTTCTTCTTCGTCTTCCATTTTGCTTTTCTTTGGCTTTAGATTTTTCCCGCCTTTTCTGAAAAGCTCCTCCCCCCTCTGCCATCTTTTTCTTAGCTCCTCCCTTTCTTCTCCCTTTTTCATAGCCACCCCCCCCCCTCCGCAATCTTCTTCTTAGATCCTCCCGTCTTCTCCAAATCTTTGCCGCTTTTTTTTTTTTCATAGCTCCTCCCCTCTCCACCATTTTCTTCTTAGATCCTCCCGTCCAACCCTTTCTTTGCTGCCTACTACACAGCCCCCTATCTTCCCCTCCCTCTATGTAGCATGCTGATTGTACTGACTGTGCTAGAAGTGATTTGATTGCGTCTAATGGTACATTGTGTCTGTAACATATAACTTATGGTGTCTTTCTTTGCATGCACTTTTCGTTTGGGTTCTCAACTCTGTGCTGGAATCGAACTCTTTCTTTCTTATTTCTTTCTCCTTTCTTCAACCCTTTTTTTTTTTCTTCTTCCCATTGAAATTCATTGATCCCTTTTCCCAATTCCTTGTTGGCAAGTGGTGAATGAATTCTTCTTATTATTATTTTTGCTGTTTTTTTTATATATATATATTTCTGGGATGCCTCCCTGATATAATATATACTCCTGCCCCCTCCCTGGTGGGGGGATAGAACTGGGTGTGTGAGGAATGTGGGAGGTCCAGACCCCTGCATCCTGCCCGCCCTGAGCTCTGCCACATTTGCAAGTTGGAGGATAGCCCCCCTCTTCCCCCCCAGGGACGACAACCTAGGAGACAGTTTTTTTGTAACACAGAGTTTTTTTTTAACAAAAGGTTGACTTGGGATATTGCAACTGTTTCTGTACAATTAAAATTGGTCTGAATATGTCTGTTACATTGTACGCTGATTTATCAGATAATTCGATTTAACTAGAAATAATGGGATATTTCTCCTGAGGTTTAAAAAATATGGAACAGACATTTGATGCACATAATAAGCAATTGTTAAGTCTTTATTTTACAGTTAAAATCTTCTACAGAGAATTAATTTAGGTGAATTATTTCGTCCCGTTTTTTTTATCCTTTTAATCGGATGGATTGAATGCGTGTTCTGTGGGGACCTGTCCCATCTGGGTTGCCCACTTACACTTACACTGACGATGCCATGCACTGTATTTTGACTTGATACATAGAGGGCTTTTTGCCAGTTTTGAAATTTATAATGTGATACCCAGGGCCTGTTATTGTCTTTTCGTTTCCCTCATGTTCTGCCCACGATGCCTGCTGGAAGCATGGGCCCCGCCCGACTGCTTGAGGCCGTGCCCCTTCTTTCCCCTCACGTTCTGCCCAACTGTATGCCCCGCTGGAGGAAGCATGGGCCTGCCCGGATGCTCTTCCCTGCTGAAGGCTTTGCCTCGTTCTGAACGCATATGGTGTCGCCTCCTGCCCGCTGCCCGCTGCCCATACTGGATTCTGTGCCCTCCGGCCCACGGGCCTTCTTCTTCATGCCCTCCTTAGTCTGTCCAGGGGGGGGTAACTACAATGCCACTTCGCTGGACAGACACGTAAGGGAGGAAAATGATGTAGATGGGAGTGGCAGACCTACCTGAAGGTAGAATCCGCTCATATGCTGTCCTGTGTGCCCCGACCTCAATTCCTTGACCTCATGGGGTGCCCAAAAGCGGTAGAGAGAGTGTGTAAATCCTGGCGTTCATGACTACAGAAGCTGCGTTCACAAGTCACAAATGAGGGATGAGGAGATTCTGGGTATCACATTGGAACAGTAGAACATTTTACATAGTACATTTAAATGGTTTTATTCCACATGCTGTGCCATGCCATCCTCAGGGTTAAGTGGGTAAGTGGCCCCAAGGGGGGAGCATTCAATACATTATCCCTTTCTGAAATCTTGTTTGAGACAGTCTCTAGATTAGATTGTTATGAGCTATGATTATGTGACCGCTTTTGAAAATAGGTAACTAATATCCCTGTACGAGTTTTTCTCACATTTCTGATGTAGGTACCGATAATTACCAATATCCCCTGGGTGATGATTAAAAGGTTCCTTCGAAAATATTCTCTGGAGATGAGTGATATGATGGACTGTGCCCAAATCTGAATGAAATTATATATCTTTTTTCAAATACATGGGATTGTGACAACTGGGGTTTGTGGGTTGGAATATCTCAAAGGGGGGTCCCGGTTACATGGGGTAATTAGTTAAATAATGTCAGAGTGTAAAGAAGTTCTCTAATGAGATAATTAAGTTTAATTCTGCCTGTAAATGTTTATGAATATGTTTACCCCAACAACTGAAAATGTATTATGACATGTCAAAACATGCATGGGATTAGAACAAAGGTTTAATGGGAAAATTGTTGATTGAGATTGTGTGAAGAATTGTATACAATTCAGTCTATGGTAAACAACATGGTATTTTATATTTAACTGAAATCCTACAGATCTGGTTGTAAGAATTAATAAGTTGAGGTTTGAGCAATGTTTACAACAGATTCTAAACTTGGGTTTGGTTTACTATAAGGTTCCCCAGAGAAAAATATTAAAATATGAAAGTTATGTTCAATCTAAAAAACTTTATAAAAAAATATTATTATAAAAATTGTAAAAATAAAATTAAAAAATAAACAAGTGTTAAAAGTTATTATAAAATGACATTTCTGATAAAATATAGATTGTGAGTAATTATGAGTGACTTTATCAGTAGAAAACAATGGTCGGTTCATGCGCGGGGACTGGTCAGTGGATTTCATGAGATTTGTCCTCTAAGCGATCTTTTGTCGCTATTGGAAGTTAAGGAATGTCATGTTATAATGTGGTGTACATGATTTTTGGCAGATGTACAAACCAAATATGTTTTAAAATTTTTGAAAAAGAGTTAAAAATGAGAAAAACGATGCAATTCGATTGGATTGTATATGGTCTAAAACTTGTACAATCTGCTCCAAGCATGGGGGGGGACAGATGTTTTCCCTTAGAGGTCATTAACAGCAGATCAGGTTACAGGCTGTGGTGGTTTACAGGAGTGAGTGCTAGCTTGAAATCCGACTCCCAGTGTAAACATCCTCAACTTTGCCTAGTTTGAAGGGAAAAATAAATAAATATCAGAGTTTATGTTAAGTAAACTATGGAAGCGTATTATGAGGGTAAATCTTTCTTTAATAATAAAAGGTAATTTGTACACAATCATTAGAAGATCTGAAAGAAAGCCCTTATTAATAAAGTATTATTTTTCTCTTTCTTTTCCTTTCTTTCTTTTTCTCTCTCTCTCTTTCTTTTGCTCTTTCTTTCTTTCTTTCTTTCTCTCTCATTCTTTCTTTCTCTCATATGTTACTAAACTGTGGTTTTTTTGCACCATTTGGTTTGAAGAATACCTTACTTTGAGGGTGTCATTTTAAAGAGAATGATAATGGTGTTAATCTGCATAGCTTAAGAAAGTCAGTTAAAATAGTTTAAAAATAAAAATACAAATATGGATAGATGATGCGGTATGATACAGCCATATTTATGGATTAAAGGGTCATCTTCCAGGTTTTGGAGTGACAAAGGTGTTCAGTCAGAGAGGGAAGTTGTGTTTTGTAGAAGGATCCCTATGAGATACAGTGAATCTTTAAGACTGAACCAAAGGCTGCTATGTTTGTTTAAACAGACATGCGACAAGAATATTCATGCTGCATGATCAGTCCTGAAAACTAGTGTAATGTAATAAAGTTTCTTTAGGAAATAAAATATTTAGGACAGAGCCCAATATAAAATTAAAATGCTAATGAAGGGAAATATAGTAATTTGGTGGGAACGGATGCTTTTATGAAATTCAACTTAGTAATGGGAATGTAGATTGGATGGATACATTATGGTTGCTATGGTCAATAGAGGTTTGTTAACTATAAACAAGGATGCATTCCAGTATATTACTGAACACCTAGAGGCCACTTCACAAATGACTTTGTATAAAATTATGGCCTTATACAGGATATTAGGTGAACAAGGGGGGCATTTAGAATGTCACCTGCGGACAATATTTTGGGTGATAACACATTTGTACTCAAATAGGTATAGCAATTCTGTTTATATTGGTTATGATAATGTTTTGTTATATGGACCATGTCCTCCATTACCGTCCTTGTCTGTTAAGAAATAACAAAGAGAATGAACTGATAAAATATTCATTTCAAGGGGGGGCTGTGATAGACGTGAAACTAAAATGAAAATTTTATGTTATGATTAGAAATATTAAAGTGTATTTCGGTAATATTTCTTTAGTATATTGCTTATTTTCCTTGATAAGTTCTATCAGAGATTGTTTTAAAGGGATTTGATGTTTTGTGAAAAGCAGAACTGTTTTCCAAATTAAGAAGCAGAGGACTTTTCAAATGAAGCTTCCCCATCCCCCATTGTAATTCACTCTTCCGTGCATTCCTGATCATTTCAAGAGGAAATTGTGACTTTGCTACATCCTGCCTTTTGGAGATGGAAAAGGAATTTGTAGCCTGGACTGTTTTTCCCTTAAAAGGCAACGTGCTGGTTTCCTGTGTATGGATTTCTAAATGGGCGATTTGCTGGAACTATTTCCCAACGAATATTCTTCCTCCTGTCCTGGACATGCCCCTTTCCAGCCCACCTCACTACATCCTTGCAGTTCTGATCGAGAGACCCCTATCATTTATGATAAAACAAAGACTTTGCCATGTGGATTAACAGAATGGGAGGGTAACTGGGTGGGGTTCAGGGAGATTGGGAGGGATTGATGGGTGTGTATTCTGTGACGACATAAGGAGAATAAAGCTAAGAATGAGAAGATTGCCATGAGCATCTGCTCACATTTTACCCCCTGCATCTCTGTGTATCTGTCTGTTCTTCTCTTCTCTCATCTTCCTGCTGTGCACTTCAGCTCCAGACCACAAGAAGCTGTGTGTGTGTGTGTGTGTGTGTGTGTGTGTGTGTGTGTGTGTGTGTTCGTTTGTCTTTGCTTATTTCCACAGATTATAGCAGTGAATCATTACAAATCTAAATCAGTGGCTGGACTCGCTGGGCTGTAAAAGAGTGTCATAGACTGACACTCGGCTCAGCTTGCAGTCACTACTCTCGGAATTTACAGGCTGGTTCTCCTGTCCTAAGGATGGGAGAAATTAGTCAGTTTTTTCAGTAACTGAGATAAAGGCTTGGGCCCCCCGTCCCACACAGTGCTCATGGAGTCCTTTCTGCAACTCGCTCTTCTACGTGCCAATGAGGATGCAGGGGAAGTAGCAGATCGGGCGGCTGTGGTTGTGTGAGAGCTCGCATTATGCAGTGTCAGCGAGCAGAGGGAGGGGAAGAGGTATTGCCCCACAGAGCTGACTGGGGACGCTCTCCCTCTCAGGAGAGACTGTTACTCCAGCGGCGGCCCGAGCAAAATACAAAAATGCAAAATAGGGGGGGGGGGGCACATGGTGGGGAACAGCATAATGTTGGGGGGGTCAGGGCCCCCTCTGGCCCCCCCCTAGAGTCGCCCCTGAGTATAGCTGCCTCTTTTTTTGCATATGATTGCAAAGTCCACACAGGAGCAGTTATTAAAACATGCATTGAAAACATTATCTACATTTAAACTTTAACCACTAGCCGACCAGCCACCGTCATTATACGGCGGCAGGTCGGCTCTCCTGGGCGAGAGCCCGTAGCTATACGTCCGCTCTTCGAGCGGCCACTAGGGGGCGCGTGCGCGCCGCCGGAGGCGCGCGCGCACGCCCCCCGCTCGCCCCCGACTCCCATGCGTGTGCCCGGCGGGCGCGATCGCCGCCGGGCACACGCGATCGCTCGGTACAGAGCGAGGACCGGGAGCTGTGTGTGTAAACACACAGCTTCCGGTCCTGTCAGCAGGGGAAACGCTGATCTTCTGTTCATACAATGTATGAACCGAGGATCAGTGTTTCCCCTAGTGAGGCCACCCCCCCCCACAGTAAGAACACACCCAGGCATACTTAACCCCTTCCCCGCCCCCTAGTGTTAACCCCTTCACTGCCAGTGGCATTTTTATAGTAATCCAATGCATTTTTATAGCACTGATCGCTATAAAAATGCCAATGGTCCCAAAAATGTGTCAAAAGTGTCCGAAGTGTCCGCCATAATGTCGCAGTAACGAAAAAAAATCGCTGATCGCCGCCATTACTAGTAAAAAAAATATATTAATAAAAATGCCATAAAAATACCCCCTATTTTGTAAACGCTATAACTTTTGCGCAAACCAATCAATAAACGCTTATTGTGATTTTTTTTTACGAAAAATATGTAGAAGAATACGTATCGGCCTAAACTAAGGAAAAAAAATGTTTTTTTATATATTTTTGGGGGATATTTATTACAGCAAAAAGTAAAAAATATAATTTTTTTTCAAAATTGTCGCTCTATTTTTGTTTATAGCGCAAAAAATAAAAACCGCAGATGTGATCAAATACCACCAAAGGAAAGCTCTATTTGTGGGAAAAAAAGAACGCCAATTTTGTTTGGGAGCCACGTCGCACGACCGCGCAATTGTCAGTTAAAGCGTCGCAGTCCCGAATCGCAAAAAGTGCTCTGGTCTTTGACCAGCAATATGGTCCGGGGGTTAAGTAGTTAAACAACTGTTTTCAAATTCAGATTTTAACCACTTGAGATCCCGCCTATAGTATAAAGACGGCCACAAGGTGGCTCTCAATTGCCGGGAGGAGCTCCTCCGGCCACTGGGGGGCGCGCGCCCCCGACGCATCACTGAGATGCCGATGCGCGTGCCTGGCGGCCGTGATGTCTGCCAGGCACCCGCGATCGGCGGTTAAACAGACAAGGACGTGGATCTGTGTGTGTAAACACACAGATCCACGTCCTGTCAGGGAAAGAGGAGACTGATGCTGTGTCCCTTGTACATAGGGATACAGATCGGTCACCTCCCCCAGTCAGTCACCTCCCCCCACAGTTAGAAACACCATGCAGGGTACACAATTAACCCCTTCCTCGCCCCCTAATGTTAACCCCTTTCCTGCCAGTCACATTTATACAGTAATCAGTGCATATTTATAGCACTAATCGCTGTATAAATGTGAATGGTCCCAAAAATGTGTCAAAAGTGTCCGATGTGTCCAAAATAATGTCGCAGTCCCAATAAAAATCGCAGATCACCGCCAATACAAGTAAAAAAAAATAATAATACAAAAAAATAATAATTCTGTCCCCTATTTTGTAGGCGCTATAACTTTTGCGCAAACCAGTCGCTTATTGCGATTTTTTAATTTTTTTTTACCAAAAATATGTAGAATAATACGTATCGGCCTAAACTGAGGAAAAAAATATTTTTTTAGATATTTTTGGGGGATATTTATTATAGCAAAAAGTAAAAAATATTGGGCTAGATTCACAAAGACTTATGACGGCGTATCAGTAGATACGCCGTCGTAAGTCCGAATGCGGCGCTGTCGTATCTATAAGCGTATTCTCAATCTGAGATACGCTTATCTGTTGCTAAGATACGACCGGCGTAAGTCTCCTACGCCGTCGTATCTTAGCTGCATATTTACGCTGGCCGCTAGGGGCGTGTACGTCGATTTACGCCGAGAATATGCAAATGATCAAGATACGCCTAGTTACGAATGTACGCACACCCGTCGCATGTAAGATATGCCGTTTACGTAAGGCGTTTTCAGGAGTAAAGATAAACCACCAAAAAGATGGCGCAGCCAATGTTAAGTATGGACGTTGGGACAGCCGTCGAATTTCACGTTGTTTACGTCGTTTGCGTAAGCCGATTCAGAATGGGGCTGGGCGTAGGTTACATTCACGTCGAAAGCAAGGAGTATTTGCGACGTGATACTGAGCATGCGCGTGCATGCACCGTACGATTGGCGCTTCATTTACATGTATGGTAATGAATCGGGAATTCATTACCATACAACACACCCCCTACCTGCCTATTTTGAATTAGGCGGGGTTACGCCGGGCCATTTGTGCTACGCAAACGTAACTTAGGAGGCAAGTGCTTTGTGAATACAGTACTTGCCTCACTATCTTATGTCGGCGTAGTGCAAATGGGATGAGCTACGCCGATCTAAAGAAGCGCCGCCGTACGTGAATCTACCCAATTGTTTTTTTTTTTAAATTGTCGCTCTTTTTTTGTTTATAGCGCAAAAAATAAAAACTGCAGAGGTGATCAAATACCACCAAAATAAAGCTCTATTTGTGGGGAAAAAAGGACGTCAATTTTGTTTGGAAACCACACCGCACGACCGCGCAATTGTCAGTTAAAGTGACGCAGTGCCGGAAGCTGAAATTTCGCCTGGGCAGGAGGGGGGATATGTGTCCAGTAGGCAAGTGGTTAAAAAACCCTGAAAATATCACACCTTCTTCGTACATATGATAACTGAACAAAGGCAACAATACTGAACACATTCTAGATCACAAATCCTGATGGATTTTCAAACATTTGAGCATTGCCTTCATTGGTAATCCAGCTTTTTCCTCAAATTTAGACAGTGGGAACATATGATGACATTAACTAGACAACGGCAACATTCAAAATTCTTCATTGTCCTTGTTCTTCTGTTAAGGCATCAGTGGCAATGTGTTTGGCTTTTGAGCACATTTTGTGCAAATGGCTTTGCAATAATAGTCTTTTGTTGGATGTCTGGCCTCTAAGGTCAGCTTTTTGGCAGCCATTCCTAATAAAGCTCGCTGTTGTATTCAAAATGTGGCAGAACTTGTACGCAACACACCCTCTGGAAGAGAACAAGCAGTGTAACCAAGAGAAGTTCAAGGTCAAAAATTGCAGGCAACACTTCTCAACGTGTTGCTTAGCAACATGTTCTACTATACCTCACAACAATTCCAGTAAGCATATAGAGCAATCCCATTTAGGAATAAAACATAGTCTGTGTAACTTAAACACCTTTTCTGTTTCTTAACCACTTAAGCCCCGGACCTTTAGGCAGCTAAATGCCCAGGCCAGGTTTTGCGATTCGGCACTGCGTCGCTTTAACAGACAATCGCGCGGTCGTGCGACGTGGCTTCCAAACAAAATTGGCGTCCTTTTTTCCCCACAAATAGAGCTTTCTTTTGGTGGTATTTGATCACCTCTGCGGTTTTTATTTTTTGCGCTATAAACAAAAATAGAGCGACAATTTTGAAAAAAATGCAATATTTTTTACTTTTTGTTATAATAAATATCGCCCAAAAACATATCTAAAACATTTTTTTCCCTCAGTTTAGGCCGATACGTATTCTTCGACCTATTTTTAGTAAAAAAAAACGCAATAAGCGTTTATCGATTGGTTTGCGCAAAATTTATAGCATTTACAAAATAGGGGATAGTTTTATTGCATTTTTATTATTATTATTTTTTTTACTACTAATGGTGGCGATCAGTGATTTTTTTCGTGACTGCGACATTATGGCGGACACTTGGGACAATTTTGACAAATTTTTGGGACCATTGTCATTTTCACAGCAAAAAATGCATTTAAATTGCATTGTTTATTGTGAAAATGACAGTTGCAGTTTGGGAGTTAACCACAGGGGGAGCTGTAGGAGTTAGGGTACACCTAGTGTGTGTTTACAACTGTAGGGGGGTGTGGCTGTAGGACTGACGTCATCGATCGAGTCTCCCCCTTTATAAGGGATCACTCGATCGATACGCCGCCACAGTGAAGCACGGGGAAGCCGTGTTTACACACGGCTCTCCCCGTTCTTCAGCTCCGGGGAGCGATCGCGACGGAGCGGCTATAAACAAATAGCCGCGCCGTTGTCCCGGATCACTCCCCGAGGGAACCCGACCGCCGCATGTAGCAGGGGGGTCCCGATCGGACCCCCCACCCGCTAGAAGGCAATGTACGCCCAATTGCCTGTACGTGCCATTCTGTGGACGTACATATAAATGCGGCGGTCGGGAAGTGGTTAAAGCTGAACTTCAGGAAACTTGAAAATTCTCCCTTGCAATGAGGCTGTTCCTGCACTGCAAGGGTTACCTGCTTATGTAGGGGGCATGAAAATGTAGATTTATATACCTGATTCTCCCTGCTGTTACACTGATTCTCGCAGTGTCTTCTCCCTCCATGCTCCAGATGTCATCCATGGGCGGGATTTGCAAGCCTATAGACAGAGGGGTAGATTCAGTAAGCAATTGCGTCTGCGTATCCATAGATACGCAGCGCAATTGCTTAGTTGCGCCGGCGTATCGACTTTTCTGTATTCAGAAAGCTCGATACGCCGACTGCAGCCTAAGATATGACTGGCATAAGGCTCTTATGACGTCGTATCGCAGGCTGCATTCTTACGATGGCCGCTAGGTGGCGTTCCCGTAGTGGTCAGCGTAGAGTATGCAAATTGCATACTCACGCCGATTCACATCCGTACGCGCGCCCTGTGTTCGCATTTTACATCGTTTGCGTTAGTCGGTTTCTGCGTAAGGCTGCCCATGCTATTAGCAGGGGCAGCCAATGCTAAGTATACCCGTCGTTCCCGCGTCGCGATTTTTAAAAATTACGTCGTTTGCGTAAGTGAATCGTGAATGGCGCTGGACGCCATTTACGTTCACGTTGAAGCAAATGACATCCTTGCGACGTCATTTACCACAATGCACGTCGGGAACGTTTCCCGACGGAGCATGCGCACTACGTTCGGCGCGGGAACGCGCCTAATTTAAATGATCCATGCCCCCCACAGGATCATTTAAATTACGCGCGCTTACGCCGGGCAGTTTTCCGGAGCGCACACGCAAATCACGGAGCTACTGCTTTGTGAATGAAGCGTAGCGCAGGTAATTTACGGAGGCATAGCGTAAAAACGGTACGCTGCGCCTCCGTAGTAGTGCGCGCCCCTACCTGAATCCACCCCAGAGAATTCTAAAGTGCCCCCCACAATTGGTGGCAATTTATGAGATAATAATCCAGTGGATTGACGTCAGTTTCTGCCAAAATACCCCCTAGAATTGGTGCATGTTTACACAATAATAACCCTTATCGTGCAGCACGAATGGGTTAATTAACACTACCACATCCATCCGGCCTCCCTCCATCTCCACCACATGCTGCCGACCAACCCTCCTCACAGAGCATTGTGGTGGGTGCAGGGGTCAAGTCCTGGGGAAAAAAGTGTGGGAACTCCCACCCAAGATCCACTCCCCCACCAAAAAAATAAAAAATGATACACTCATATGCATATATATTTCACATAAAATACTGGTGCTGGCCTGGCTGGTCTCGGTACTGGCCTGACTGGTCTTGGTTCTGGCCTGGCTGGTCTCAGGGTGCTGGCTGGCTGGCCTCAGGGTATTCGGTACTGGCCTGACTGGTCTCAGGGTGCTGGCCTGGCTGGTCTCAGGGTGCTGGCTGGCTGGTCTCAGGGTGCTGACTGGCTGGCCTCAGGGTACTCGGTACTGGCCTGGCTGGTCTCAGGGTGCTGGCCTGGCTGGTCTCAGGGTGCTGGCTGGCTGGTCTCAGGGTGCTGGCTGGCTGGCCTCAGGGTACTCGGTACTGGCCTGGCTGGTCTCAGGGTGCTGGCCTGGCTGGTCTCAGGGTGCTGGCCTAGCTGGTCTCAGGGTGCTGGCCTAGCTGGTCTCAGGGTGCTGGCTGGCTGGTCAATCTGGTCAATAAATATATAATATAGCAGGGTACAAAAAGGGCTTTTTTACAGCTCACTGCACACACAATGTCAGTGTGTCAGTGTCAGGGCAGAATGCGTGTGACGGTGTGAGGAGAGGAGACGCGGGCTCACCCTAGCGTTGCTGTGTGACTCAGTGTGATGTCACATGCAACCGGCCGGGTACTGAAGGACGGGGGCAGGCGAGGTCGGAGCCTGGAGAAGGAGATCCGATGCTGCTCGGCTCAGTTCGCCTGCCCCTGACAGTGACTCGAGTTGAGTCCTTCACTATGTGCCGATGGATCAGCTCGAGCAGCTCGGCTGCTCGAGGCCAGGGGCGGACTGACAACTCATGGGGCAGGGAATGGGGGCACATTGCAGGGAATGTGGCAGACAGGGTATGGGGGCACAGAGCAGGGCATTGGGGAAACATCAGAGCATGGGGGCAAAGAGCAGGGCATGGGGGCAGGGTGCAGGGCATAGGGTAGACAGCAGGGCATGGGGGCAGACAGCAGGGCATGGGGGCAGACAGCAGGGCATGAGGTCACAGAGCAGGGCATAGGGCAGACAGCAGGGCATGGGGGCACAGAGCAGGGCATGGGGGCACAGAGCAGGGAATGTGGCAGACAGGATATTGGGGCACAGAGCAGGGCATGGGGCACAGAGAAGGGCATGGGGGCAAAGAGCAGGGTATGGGGGCACAGAGCAGGGCATAGGGTAGACAGCAGGGCATGGGCAGACATCAGGGCATGGGGCAGACATCAGGGCATGGGGAAGACAGCAGGGCATGGGGGCACAGAGCAGGGCAGGCGCGCATCATGAGAGGTCTGTTTACTGCAGTTTCTTCGCAGGGATTCGGGACAAGATCTACCCGTCAGTTAGCTGTGATTGACGGGCAGATCGAAGTGGAAGCTGTCATGGGGCCCCCTACTGGCTATGCCCGAATTGCTCTATGATCCCTGCTCGAGTCCTGCAAAGGGAACGGCGTTCCTGCTCTGAGAAAAGTGCAGGGACGCCGTTGGGCTGTGGGCCCAGCCTCTGTAGGCCTGTGCCTGCCTTTCGGTCCATCCAGACAGCAGGCTCCATACATCCATGGGTTACCATGAACTTTCTTTTACAAAAACAGGCCCATCTCTCTGGACCCTGCTCTTGTAGCTGCCCCCCTTGGGATTCGAACATCAGCTTCGGCAGCTCGCCGAGCTATCCGTAACACCACGGTGGCTGCCCAAACACACCTCCGAAATTGACAGTAAAAAGATCACTTACTCTGTTAGATCGCTGCTAGTGCGTGTGTTTATTTTTATATAGGGCTTATACTATTGACAACCCAATCAGTATAACTTGTTGCTGTCAAAAGTCATTTTCTTATGATGATCCGTGTATAATATGTATACTGTGTATACTGTGTAATATCGATCTATTTATCTATATACTGTATTACTATATATATTTTTTCTATATATATTTTTTATTTTTATTGTGAAAAAAAAGTTGAACCTTTCACAGTATCAGCACAAGACAAGGCTGCGTGATGTACTATACTGTGGGGGTTATTTACTAAAGGAAAATCCACTTTGCACTACTAGTGCACTTGAAATTGCACTGAAAGATCCAAGGGGGACATGCAAGGAAAATAAAAAACAGCATTTTAGCACTGTGTTACTTTACCTGACAATTACAACGTGCAACGTTGTACCCAAATAAAATGAATGTCCTTTTGTTCCCACAAATGGAGCTTTCTTTTGGTGGCATTTGATCACCTCTGCGTTTTAAATTTTGTGTGCTATAAACAAAAAAAGCCCGACAATTTTGAAAAAAAAAAAAAAAAGTTTTACTTTCTGCTATAAAACATGTCCAATAAAAAAAATGGAGGCCAATATGTTTTCTGCTACATATTTTTGGTAAAAAAACAACAAGCGTATATTGGGGGTTATTTACGAAAGGCAACTCCACTTTGCACTACAAGTGTAAAGTGCACCTGAAAATGCACTTGGAAGTGCAGCCGCTGTAGATCAGAGGGGGACATGTAAGGAAAATAAAAACAGCATTTTAGCTTGCACATGGTTGGATGATAAAATCAGCAGAGCTTCCCCTCCTTTCAGATCTACCCCTCAGATTTACAGCAACTGCACTTCCAAGTGCACTTTCAGTGAAATTTCAAGTGCACTTTGCGCCTTTAACCCCCCTGGCGGTATTCCCGAGTCTGACTTGGGGTGAGATTTTTTGGCTACGATCGGTAACCCCGAGTCAGACTCGGGCTCACCTCGCTGAATCCACAGGCATGGTTTACTTCCCTTGTCCCTGGATCCAGCGATGCCACCGCGCTGTGTGAGCATGCGGGACCTCGCTCGATTCACACAGTGCCTCTGTGTGCCGCCGATCTCCCTTCCCTGCGACATTACGACGCACGGGAGCGGAGAACGGCGCCAAGTTCAAAAAGGTAAACAAACACAATACATACAGTATACTGTAATCTTATAGATTACAGTACTGTATGTAAAAAATACACACCCCCCTTGTCCCTAGTGGTCTGCCCAGTGCCCTACATGTTCTTTTATATAATAAAAACTGTTCTTTCTGCAAACTGTAGATTGTCCATAGCAACCAAAAGTGTCCCTTTATGTCAAAAATGGTTTTAGAGCAGATAGAAAACAGCGATAATAAATTATAATCACTTGCAGAATTGTGCGATAGCGATTTGTGGGAAAATTCGTCATAAAAAATAAAAGTAATGACAGCGACAATTCTGCAACTGAGCAAATTTCAGTGATTTTGAGTTGATTACATTATTGAATAATTTTTATTATAATTATATTATTATTTGTTATAATTATTTATAATTATTTATTATATTATAATTTATAATTTTGTTTTTAAAAAAAATTCATACCCGGGATGCCTACTAGACACTTGTTTGGTCAGATTTAAATGAGTTATTCCTAAGAATTACAGGCCTACAGTATAAAACGCCAAATTTCCTTGCAAATAATGGTACCGCTTTCAGCACCTTTTTTCTGAAATAATCATACCGCCAGGGAGGTTAATAAAAAAGAAAACGTGAGCTAGATTCAGATAGCCCGGCGTAATTTTCTGCCGGCGTAACGTATCTCAGATACGTTACGCCACCGTAACTTAGGGCGCAAGTTCAGTATTCATAAAGAACTTGCGCCCTAAGTTACGGCGACGTAGCGTATTTGGTCCGGCGTAAGCCCGCCTAATTCAAATGCGGATGATGTGGGCGTGTTTTACTTCAATTTAGTGTGACCCCACGTATTTGACGTTTTTTCGAACGGCGCATGCGCCTTTCGTGAAAGAATCCCAGTGCGCATGCTTGAAATTACGCCGCAAATCGTCAATGCTTTAGACGTAAACGTAACTTACGTACAGTCCTATTCGCGAACGACTTACGCAAACGACGTAAAATTTTCAAAATTGTCAAAATTCGACACGGGAACGACGTCCATACTTAACATAGGATACGCCTCATATCGCTTAGGAGCTTTTGGAATAAGGTGTTTGCTTTAAATCTAAAGGTTACAGGGATTCCAGTGCTACAATTGCCCCGTGTGGCCTTATTGAACGACCGGGTGGATCATTTACCCTGTGCCAAGCAAAAATTGATCCACTGTATGTTGTTTATATCACCCCTCTCCACGGTAATGTTCTCACACTTCCTTGACACCCATGTGTGCATGGGCACATTGGATAACATAGCGTTCAGTTTATGGGCTTTTTAAAAAAACACCAAAACGCCAATAAGATGCAGTTTATCAGCTTCTGTGTGCATGGAGCCTAAGTGGGTACACTGACTCGCTTATAAGCCGAGGGGGGCATTTTCAGCCTAAATAAAAGGGCTGAAAAACTTGGCTTATGCTCAAGTATATACGGTACCTATCATTTCAGATTCAGCGTGGCAGCACCTGTTAGTGGGCATCCACTCACCTGATGCCGCCACATCCCATGCCTTGTTGTGTGAGTCAACAGCAAGTCAGAGGAAGATCCGGGACAGAGATGACAGTTGCTCTTTAAAAATGATGATTTAAATTGAGTTGATTTAAATCAAGCCTTTTTACTAGTGATTTTGATTTAAATCGGTATTTAAATCAAATACACCCTGATGTAAACTTTATTTTCTGCCAAGGTATTTGTAATTCCATCTAGCCACTATTGTAAATATTGCACTTCTGCCACACAGCACAGCCAAAAGAGTTGTGAGAAACTAGATTGTATTTGTTTTTCATATTTCACTGCATTTTAATTTTAACAAATTATCACCAAGCGAAAAGGTGTTCAATAACAAACAGCAATTAATGAAAAAATGATTTTACCACTCTTGTGTCCTCAGTATTGCATAGTTTTTACATTTCGTTTAGATTCTTCTACATGTATGCCCAGTGATTTGTGCACCATTTCTGCATACTTTAGGCTTTTTTGCTCTAATTGCAACTTTCCAGTACCAAGATGTTTGTTACATTAAATAAATAAATGTTTATTAAGATTAGTGATATATAAGTACACAAACACCTCCAATACCAAAAAGTGACAATAAACCCAACAGTGACATACAAATAACTAACTAACAGTAGCTGCTGGGGAATACCGTAATCAAGAACGTAAGCCAGAGGATCAGCAGATAAATAGTGATGTCGCAAACCTAAAATTTTCCGCAAATGTTCGCGAACGGGCGAACCGGGCGAACCGCCATAGACTTCAATGGGCAGGCGAATTTTAAAACCCACAGGGACTCTTTCTGGCCACAATAGTGATGGAAAAGTTGTTTCAAGGGGACTAAGGCTGCATTCACACCTGAACGCGGTGTATTGTACCACGATTTGCTGCGACAAATAGCAGCGTTTTGTCCCGCGATTTGTCGCGACAAAACGCAGCGTTTTTACCGCGGTTTTCGCTGAAGGGATGATTTACACATTGTCGGCTATGGCCGAACCCCGAGGCCGCCTGAAAAAAAGGGTCAGGGACTTGTTTTGAGCTTCAGGCGTACAGCGTTTCGGCGTTCGGCGTGGAGATGTGAACCATCTCCATAGCCGACAATGTTAAATCACCACTCCAGCGTATTTCAGGCTGAAATAGCGTCGGGCGTCAAAACGCCTAGGTGTGAATGGAGCCTTACACCTGGACTGTGGCCGTTTTTAATCCATAAAGGGCATAAATCACCTAACATTCATAAATTGTTTGGAATAACGTGCTTTAAAACCTCAGGTATGATGTTGTATCGATCAGGTAGTGTAAGGGTTAGGATTAGGGTTACAGATAGGGATGAGCCAAACACCCTCCTGTTCGGTTCGCACCAGAACTTGCGAACACACCAAATGTTCGTGTGAACTTTAGAACCCTATTAAAGTCTATGGAACTCGAACGTTTGAAATCTAAAGTGATAATTTTAAAAGATAATATGCAAGTTATTGTCCTAAAAAGTGTTTGGGGACCTGGGTCCTGTCCCAGGGGACATGTATTAATGCAAAACAAGTTTTAAAAAACGGCTGTTTTTTCAGGAGCAGTGAATTTAATAATGCTAAAAGTGAAACAATAAAAGTGAAATATTCCTTTAAATTTCGTACCTAGGGGGTGTGTAAAGTAAGCATGCGAAATAGCGCATGTTTCCCGTACTTAGAACTGTCCCTGCACAAAGTGTTATTTCTGAAAAAAAATTCATTCATAAAAAAAAAAAATAGCGTGGGGGTCCCCCCAAATTCAATTACCAGGCCCTTCAGGTCTGGAATGGATATTAAGGGGAACCTCGCCGTTAATTTAAAAAAAAATACGTCACACCCCGCATGTAACTGGCCAGGTTAACGTGCTCGGATAAGGGGTCTGGTGTGGATTTTTGGGGGAACTCCACGCCATTTCTTTTAAATTTGGGGTGGAGTTCCCCTTAAAATCCACACCAGACCTGAAGGGTCTGGAATGGATATTTGGGGGGAACTCCACCCCAAATTTAAAAAAAATGGCGTGGAGTTCCCCCAAAAATCCACACCAGACCCCTTATCCGAGCACGTTAACCTGGCCAGTTACATGCGGGGTCACGTGACAGGTGGCCCCGCCTTCCCTATATAAGAAATGTCAAAGCTCCAGCCACTTCATTCCGCTGGGCTGTGTCCGGCGGAGAGAGGAGGCCGGTGATGCTGCGCTGTGGATCCCGGAAGATCTTCTCATCGCTGGACCAGAGAGGAGATCACCCATCGCTGGATACAGACAACGTTGGAGCAGGAAGCCGGGACCGAGTGGATTACCACCGCTGGATTTTTTTTATTTTTTTTATTAATAAAGGACTTTTTTCTACGGTGTGTGTGTTTTTTAACTATTTACACTTCCTTTGTGAAACCCCATTACCAATTCACATAGGGGGGGCCGGGACCTGGGGGTCCCCTTTGTTAAAGGGGTCTTCCAGATTCTGATAAGCCCCCCGCCCGCAGACCCCCACAACCACCGGGCAAGGGTTGTGGGGATGAGGCCCTTGTCCCCATCAACACGTTGAGGGCATGTGGCCTGGTACGGTTCAGGAGAGGGGGGGCGCACTCTGTCCCCCCCTCTTTTCTGCGGCCGGCCAGGTTAACGTGCTCGGATAAGGGTCTGGTGTGGATTTTTGAGGGAACTCCACGCCATTTTTTTTTTACTTTTGGGGTGGAGTTCCCCTTAAAATCCACACCAGACCTGAAGGGTCTGGAATGGATATTTGGGGGAAACCCCACGTCATTTTTTTTTAAATTGACGGCGGGGTTCCCCTTAATATCCATTCCAGAACTGAAGGGCCTGGTAATTTAATTTGGGGGGACCCCCACGCTATTTTTTTTTTTATGAATGAATTCGCTCTCAATTGCCAGAGCCGACAATTCATTATAGCCACAAGTCAGTTTTAATTACACTTTGTGCAGAGACAGTTCTAAATACGGGAAACATGCGCCATTTCACATGCTAACTTTACACCCCCATAGGTACGAAATTTAAAGGAATATTTCACTTTTATTGTTTCACTTTTAGCATTATAAAAATCACTGCTCCCAAAAAACAGCCGTTTTTAAAACTTTTTTTGCATTGATACATGTCCCCTGGGACAGGACCCAGGTGTCCAAACACTTTTTAGGACAATAACTTGCATATTAGCCTTTAAAATGAGCACTTTAGATTTCTCCCATAGACTTTAATAGGATGTTCCTCAGCTTTTCGAATTTGCGGCGAACACCCCAAATTGTTCAAATTGTTCGTTGTTCGCCGAACAGGCGAACAGGCAATGTTCGACTCGAACTCGAAGCTCATCCCTAGTTACAGACAGTTTTAGGGTTACAGATAGGGTTAGGGTTACAGATAGGGTTAGGGTTACAGACAGGGTTAGGGTTAGGGTAACAGATAGGGTTAGGGTTAAAGATAGGGTTAGGGTTACCGATAGGGTTAGGGTTACAGTCTGTAACCCTAACCCTGTCTGTAACCCTATCTGTAACCCTATCTGTAACCCTAACCCTAACCCTGTCTGTAACCCTAACCCTAACCCTATCTGTAACCCTAACCCTATGTGTAACCCTAATCCTAACCCTGTCTGTAACCCTAACCCTAACCCTATCTGTAACCCTAACCCTATGTGTAACCCTAATCCTAACCCTGTCTGTAACCCTAACCCTATCTGTAAACCTAACCCTATCTGTAACCCTAACCCTGTCTGTAACTTACAGACAGGGTTAGGGTTACAGATAGGATTAGGGTTACAGATAGGGTTGGGGTTAGGGTTACAGGCATGGTTAGGGTTCACAGTGACAGACCAAACTCTGACAGACCAAACTCCCCGTTTAACGCACCACAAACAACCGCAAACAGTCCATTTGCACAACCGCAAACTCCCCATTTACACAAGGTTGGATACCAAGCTAGCCATGCCCCGTTCCTTGTCCTCACTAGGGATGAGCTTCGAGTTCAACTCGAACATTGCTTGTTCGACGAATAATGAACAATTAGGGGTGTTCGCGGCAAATTAGAAAAGCCGCGGAACACCCTGTTAAAGTCAATAGGAGAAATCTAAAGTGTTAATTTTAAAGGCTAATATGCAAGTTATTGTCCTAAAAAGTGTTTGGGGACCTCGGTCCTGTCCCAGGAAACATGTATCAATGCAAAAAAAAGTTTTAAAAACTGACATTTTTTCAGGAGCAGTGAATTTAACTAGTTACCGACAGCCCACCGTCGTTATACGTCCTCACTTTAAAGATGGATATCTCGGTAACGGCAGCCTCTAGAAAAAACTATGTTTTTTCCAACTTCATCATTAAAACGACGTTGCCCAAAAAAAAATGCTCTAGCAAAGCGCGGTGACGTACGACGGGACTATAAAGGGGAAGTTCCATGCGGATGACGCCACCCTTTGGGCTGCTTTAGCTTTAAGCCCACACACGATCATTTTTTACAACCCGAAAAATGACATTGTTTAAAACGTCGTTAAATAATGCAGCATGTTCTAATTTTTTTTGTCGTTTTTCAGAACCAGAAAAATGATGTGAAGCCCACACAAAATCGTTTTAAATTTAATTTTTTTAAAACGTCGTTTTTTACATACCGAAAACGATCGTGTGTACGCGGCATTAGTGATGAAAGAATGTGATTTCATTTCAGCCTGTTTGTCTGCAAATCAGCGTCAAATATGAAAGGCTGATTTGTACTTGTATGATCATGCTTCTGAAAACATTTCCTTTATGTTACACTAGGGAAGAATGAAAATGAGAAATAAACTGATTTACTGCAACACAAAGAAAATAAACAGCAGACAGTTAATTGTGCTGAATGGATCTCTGGCTCTGTGTCCTGAAAACATTTGAACATATTGTTACAGATAATGTACTTGTTGATGATGAACTATTGTTTTTCCATCACTGCTTTCATACAGGAAAAGTCATACGCAGTCTGATGATGGATGAGCCTGTAATCTCTGAGCTACAATGAAATGAAGTCATCAAAGACACAATTGTTTCCATTTTATTTGTACTTCATATGCAATCATATTTAATCTCAGTATGTTTCTTGTATTATTCATATGCTGTACTTTTAAGTTCAAGTCAAAATAGCAAAATATTTGATCTTTATGCGGTTTCCAAACAAAGCCCATTGATGTCGAAGTATCATGCACTATATTTCAAGATGTAACAATCTGAAATATGTAAATTGTTATATGTATGCTTTTGTTTAGCTTGTTTGTTTCATTATTTGTGGTTTATTTGAAATGATATGCTTTTTTTTTGGTCTTGAGGGTGTGACCAGATGTAAGTGAAAGCAAACACACCTTTAAAAGCTTATCTGCAAGCCTGCAGTTCTACAGATATAATGCCAAAATGGGTAAAGGTAGGAGTGCCCGAACCTCTTGAAGCAATACTTTTTAACCTTATGCCGCGTACACACGATCATTTTTTGACATGAAAAAAAACATACTTTTTCAAAAATGTCATTTAAAATGATCGTGTGTGGGCTTCACCAAATTTTTCAGGTTCTGAAAAACGACAAAAAAAAAATTCGAACATGCTGCATTTTTTAACGTCGTTTTAAACTATGTCGTTTTTCGGGTTGTAAAAAATGATCGTGTGTGAGCTAAAACTACGTAAAAAACCCACACGTGCTCAGAAGCAAGTTATGAGACAGGAGCGCTCGTTCTGGTAAAACTACCGGTCATAATGGAGTAAGCACATTCATCACGCTGTAACAGACAGAAAAGCGCGAATTGTCTTTTACTAACACGGAATCAGCTAAAGCAGCCCAAAGGCGAATGGAACTTCCCCTTTATAGTGCCGTTGTACGTGTTGTACGTCACCGCGCTTTGCTAGATCATTTTTTTAAAACGATGGTGTGTGGGCAACATCGTTTTAATGATGAAGTTGGGAAAACGTCGTTTTTTCGACATGCTGAAAAACAACGTTTTTTTTTAATGCTGAAAAATTATCGTGTGTACGCGGTATAACTCCAGCTTCAAAAGAAATAGGGCATACTTTGGACTCTCCCATATCCCACCACATGACCTTGCTGTGCAGAAGGTGCTTTTTCCATATATTAAGCCACCACACAAAACTGTTCTTCTCTTTCGATGACCCAGGCGAGACCTTGCTTGCAATACAAAACTGTACCTCCTCCAGTAGTGTATTTAGATTTTGTGCTGCCCTAGGCCTGACTAAACTTGTGTACCCCCTAATTTAAATATGACCCACCCCTTTCCGTTTAAGACTCACTCTGAAATATTCGAGTGGGAACACTAGTTCTTAGGACCTGGGGGGTCCCTTCATTTGCATAGATTTCCTCTCACTTCTTATTTGACTATGGGGCAGGAAATTAAGGGAAATCTCTGCAATGGGACAGGGATGGTAAAAAAATAAACTGACAGGGGCTATAACCCTCCATTTTCTCTATCCAAAATGAAAATAAAAGTGTTGCCTATAGTTCTCATTTAAGCACAAATTTCTGATAATTTTATGTAGAGGACTAAGAAGATATAACCATTCCAATGGTGCAGCAGAAACCATATAACACAGTGAGGAAGGTTTGTGGTCCAGGCTGATAAGACAGTCAAAATTAGAAGCAGTTTGCGTTACACTAACAGTGTAGCACAAGCCGGCGGGGGCTCTTTCCGTGCTGCCCCCCTGCAAAGTGCTGCCCTAGGCCTGGGCCTTGTTGGCCTAGGCCAGGATACAGCGTTGACCTCCTCTCTAGACTTGCATCCTGTCATTGCATCCTGTTGCCATTATAACCTTCAGCCAGTGACAGTGGTGCAGTCCAGGAGGTTAAAGTGTATTTATGGCCAAAATACGAAATATCATATATTCACTTACACCGTGAAATTCTATTAGTGCTAGCCTACTACTGTTATTTTAGGTTTGTAAATTTACTTTGGGAATTACTTGCTTTAATGCTTTAATGCACTAACACATATTCAGTATGCATTTTAAAGAAGAATTTCAGCATTTTCTACTTGGTAACATTTCCCCAGCTTGGACCAATATAACTATGCATATCCCATACTTGTGGGATCCTTCTAGAAGCTGGAAAATGATGTAGTAGACACTGCTAGGGATGAGCCGAACACCCCCATGTTCGGTTCGCACCAGAACTTGCGAACACACCAAATGTCCGTGTGAACTTTAGAACCCTATTAAAGTCTATGGGACTCAAACATTTGAAATCTAAAGTGCTAATTTTAAAGGCTAATATGCAAGTTATTGTCCTAAAAAGTGTTTGGGGACCTGGGTCCTGTCCCAGGGGACATGTATCAATGCAAAAAAAAGTTTTAAAAACTGAAGTTTTTTCGGGAGCAGTGAATTTAATAATGCTAAAAGTGAAACAATAAAAGTGAAATATTACTTTAAATTTTGTACCTAGGGGGTGTGTAAAGTTAGCATGTGAAATAGCGCATGTTTCCCATACTTATAACTGTCACTGCACAAAGTGTCATTTCTGAAAGGAAAAAAAGGCATTTAAAACCGTACTTGCGGCTATAATGAATTGTCGGCTCCGGCAATTCAGAGAGAATTCGTTCATAAAAAAAAAGCGTAGGGGTCCCCCCAAATTTAATTACCAGGCCTTTCAGGTCTTGTATGGATATTAAGGGGAACCCCGCCGTCAATTTATAAAAAAAAAATGATGTGGGGTTCCCCCCAAATATCCATTCCAGACCCTTCTGGTCTGGTGTGGATTTTAAGGGGAACTCCACCCCAATTTTTTTTAAAAAATGGCGTGGAGTTCCCCCAAAAATCCACACCAGACCCCTTATCCGAGCACGTTAACCTGGCTGGCTGCAGAAAAGAGGGGGGGACAGAGTGCGGCCCCCCCTCTCCGGAACTGTACCAGGCCACATGCCCTCAACATGTTGATGGGGACAAGGGCCTCATCCACACAACCCTTGCCCGGTGGTTGTGGGGGTCTGCGGGCGGGGGATTATCAGAATCTGGAAGACCCCTTCCTGGCCCCCGCTTATGTGAATTGGTAATGGGGTACATTGTACCCCTACCATTTCACGAAGGAAGTGTAAATAGTTGTAAAAACACACACACACCGTAGAAAAAGTCCTTTATTAATAAAAAAAAATAAAAAAAATCCAGCAGTGGTAATAACCACCGGGCAAGGGTTGTGGGGATGAGGCCCTTGTCCCCATCAACATGGGGACATCCTCCCAATGTTGAGGGCATGTGGCCTGGTACGGTTCAGGAGAGGGGGGGCCGCACTCTGTCCTCATAAGGTTACGTGCTTGGATAAGGGGTCTGGTGTGGATTTTTGGGGGAACTCCATGCCATTTTTTAAAAAAAATTTGGGGTGGAGTTCCCCTTAAAATCCACGCCAGGCTTGAAGGGTATTTGGGGGGAACCCCACGTCATTTTTTTTTAAATTGACGGCGGGGTTCCCCTTAATATCCATACAAGACCTGAAGGGTCCCCCACGCTTTTTTTTTTTTATGAATGAATTCTCTATGAATTTCCGGAGCCGACAATTCATTATAGCCGCAAGTCCGGTTTTAAATGCCTTTTTTTCCTTTCAGAAATGACACTTTGTGCAGGGACAGTTCTATGTACGGGAAACATGCAATATTTCACATGCTAACTTTACACCCCCCCCCCCCCCCCCCAGGTATGAAATTTAAAGTAATATTTCACTTTTATTGTTTCACTTTTAGCATTATTAAATTCACTGCTCCCGAAAAAACGGCCGTTTTTAAAACTTTTTTTGCATTGATACATGTCCCCTGGGACAGGATCCAGGTCCCCAAACACTTTTTAGGACAATAACTTGCATATTAGCCTTTAAAATTAGCACTTTAAATTTCTCCCATAGACTTTAACAGGGTGTTCCATGGCTTTTCAAATTTGCCGCGAACACCCCAAATTGTTTGTTGTTCGCCGAACAGACGAACAGGCAATGTTCGAGTTGAACATGAGCTCGACTCGAACTCGAAGCTCATCCCTAGACACTGCTAATTCAGTGATCTCTGCTAGAATCCAGTTTCTGTGTTGAGTGGTTGCCCTGCTGCATTGTGAACAGAGGGGGCAGCCACTTGGCACGGGCACCATATAGAGAATGCTTTCTCTGACTGGATGAAGTGGAAAGGCAATTGACATCACACTGTTCACCTCATCCAATCAGTAATGTATTTGATTTTGTTCCTGAGTAAGGGGAAGTTTCAGCAAAACCTGTAGAGTTATTGTTAAAAAAGTCTTACACCATTGCTGTTGATATAATATGAATATACAGTAATTTATCACATCTAATGAAAGTGTATTAAAGTGGATGTAAACCCACTCTCATCCTTTCTAAACTACTGCCATAGTGCTGATCTATAAGGATATACATGCCTCCTGCATGTATCCTTTCCTGTCAAATGTCTCCCCTCTGTCTGTTATGAGACCTGAAAAACTGCAGATTCTGTGGGTGGATCTGTTGTCTGGAGCTCAGTGGGTGGAGTCGTGATGTCAGTAGACTCTCCACCCACCTCTACACCTTGTCAACATGCATTTTCTCCCATGTATTTCTTGCACTGAATTCTGCTATGATCACTAACATCCAGTCAAAATCCAGAAAAGTAACCACATGGGAATTAAAAAATAATGCCGGTCTGAAGCTAGTGCATGAGATATGTAAATATCCTGTCACTCACAGCAAGGGGGCGGAACGGACTAAGGTTTTTCTCTGTAAGTCCATTTTATTTCACTGAACAATAAAAGAGGATTGCTCAGAGGTGGAAGACTGGGCACAGATGATAGGAAATCTTATACTCTACATTGTGACATAAAAAAAAAAAAATTGGGTTCACATCCACTCTAAGATAATATATATATATATATATATATATATTCTAACATGGTGATGTATAGACACGAGCAGGGTGGTTGACCATAGTTTATGTTATTATAGCATGTTGTTTAAACAAATAGTATTAATAAAAGATAAGTATTTTCATGACATAACATATATTGAGAACATTTTTGGTGCTGTTAACCACTTTAGACCTGGACCATTATGCAGGTTAAGGACCTTGCCCCTTTTTGCGATTCGGCACTGCCTCGCTTTGACTGACAATTTCGCGGTCGTGCGATGTGGCTCCCAAACAAAATTGGCGTCCTTTTTTCCCCAAAAATAGAGCTTTCTTTTGGTGGTATTTGATCACCTCTGCGGTTTTTATTTTTTGCGCTATTAACAAAAATAGAGCGACAATTTTGAAAAAATTGCAATATTTATTACTTTTTGCTATAATAAATATCCCCAAAAAAGATATAAAAAAAACGTTTTATTTCCTCAGTTTAGGCCGATACGTATTCTTCTACCTATTTTTGGTAAAAAAAAAATCGCAATAAGCGTTTATCGATTGGTTTGCGCAAAATTTCTAGTGTTTACAAAATAGGGGATAGTTTTATTGCATTTTTATTAATATTTTTTTTTTACTACTAATGGCGGCGATCAGCAATTTTTTTCATGACTGCGACATTATGGCGGACACATCGGACAATTTTGACACATTTTTGGGACCATTGTCATTTTCACAGGAAAATGACAATTGCAGTTTAGGAGTTAACCACTAGGGGGCACTGTAGAGGTTAAGTGTGACCTCATATGTGTTTCTAACTGTAGGGGGCGGGGCTGGACGTGTGATGTCAGTGATCGTCTTTCCCTATATCAGGGAACAGACGATCACTGACACTGCCACAATGAAGAACAGGGAAGGTGTGTTTACACACACCTCTCCCCGTTCTTCAGCTCCGGTGACCGATTGCGGGACACCGGCGGCGATCGGGTCCCGCGAGCGCGGTCACGGAGCTTCGAAAGAAAGAAAGAAGAAAAAAAAATGCCATATACACAATTCTATACCCACAGTTGATCTAGAGGAAGGCGAAAACCCCAAGCAGAGCATGATCCAATTTTCTACAGCAGGGGAAAAAATCCTTCCTGATCCCACTAGAGGCAATCGGATAATCCCTGGATCAACTTTACCTATAAATGTTAGTACCCAGTTATATTATGTACATTTAGTACCAGGCTTTTTCTAAAGCAATCTACTAAGCTGGACAGATTCACCTCTGAAGGGAGTCTATTCCACATTTTCACAAAACCTTTCCGTATTTGGAGATAAAATCTCTTTTCCTCTAGATGTAAAGAGCACCCTCTTGTCTTCTGTGATAACCTTAAAGTGAATAACTCAACACCAAGTTCACTATATGGAGCCCTTATGTATGTGTACATGTTGCTCATCCCCCCTTAATCTCCTCTCAAGAGAGAATAAATTCAGTCCCTTTAACATTTCCTCATAGCTGAACTCCTCCATGCCTCTTATCAATTTGGTTGCCCTTCTCTGCACTTTCTCCAGTTTCCTGATATCCTTCTTGAGAACAGGTACCCAAAACTGGCATATTCCAGATTAGGTCTTACTAATGATTTGTACAGGGGCAAAATTATATCTCTCTCACTCTCTCTTTTAATACTAGAAATGCCTTTGCTCACTTTGGAAGCAGAAGCTTGGCATTGCAATCTATTATTAAGCTCATGATCTGCCAAAACCCCCAGATCCTTCTCCACTATGGATTCCCCCAGTTGTACTCCTCCTAGTATGTATGATGCATGCATATTCTTAGCCCCCAAGTGCATAACTTTACATTTATCAACATTAAACCTCACTTGCCACATAGTTGCCCAATTAAAGGAGTTGTAAAGGAAAGAATTTTTTGGGCTAAAATTAATGTCTGCAAGGTAGACAGACAGAATAGTGTAATGACTCTGTTAAAAAACGAGTAAATACCTAATAAATTTCTTCATCTATATCACCTCTGGCGTTCTAGTTTCTGTTCTCTCATTCACTTCCTGGTTTGCGTCACTCGTTCATGTAAGAACTACATTTCCCAGTATGCATTGCGGCACGCCCAGTAATTCACACCTCCTTGAAGTCTCTAACGCGTAGATGTAGTTCCCAGGAGGGGGCGAGCATGTCACTGACCACCGCAGTAAAGCCTCCCTTCATAGTGGTGAGTGACAATCAGACAAGCAGGAAGTGAACAGAACAGAAAAGAACTGGAGCAACTTCTGAGCAAAAACGAACAATGAAGAAGTGAAAAGAGGAATGTCTGCAGGTAAAGGATGCTTATTATGAAAAAAAAAAATACTTTACAACCCCTTTAAAGGGGATGTAAAGGTTCGCAGTTTATTTTTTTAAATAGCAAACATGTCATGCTTACCTCCACTGTGCAGCTCGTTTTGTACAGAGTGGCCCCGAACGGCTTTTTTTGGGGGTCCCACGTGTCTAGCGGCTCTCTTGGCTTCTCCCCGCCTCAGATAACCCCCTCTGGGAAGCGCTCTCCCAAGGAAGTTACCTTGTGGGTGCGCTCCCGAGTCCTGTATTTACGACGTGGGACTTTCCAGGGCTCAGGTAAGTAAAAACGGGGGGAGGGCTGGGCGGCTACTGTTATGCCTGGAAACCTCCAATTCCACCAGACCCTTAGCCACCTGCCCACATGGATAAACTGCCTCTTAGGCCTCGTACACACCACCGGATCTATCCGCTGGGATTTATCCGCAGATCAGTTCCAGCGGATAGATCCTGTGGTGTGTACGGCCCAGCGGATATTTATCCGCGGATATTTTTCGGGCCGATAGATCTCCAGCGGATAAAAATTTCTTAGCAAGAAATCTATCCGCTGGAATCCTGTCCAGCGGATTGATCCGGTGGTCCTTACCTTCCAGTGTCGCGCACGTTGCCGCGTCATCATCGCGGCGACCGCGCGACACGTCACTGCGGATGCATTCCGCGCGGATTTCGATCTGATGGTTAGTACAACCATCAGATCAAAATCCGCCAGAGGATTTATCCGCGGGAACGGTCCGGAGGACCGTTTCCAGCGGATAATCCTTTAGTGTGTACGGGGCCTTACTGAAACATATTACGATTTCCAATACTTGAACTTTGTACAGTATGTGCTTCAATGTTCTTTAGAGGTTTTGGTTTCAGGGTTTTCCTTAGCTACAAATCAGTTAAGGCCACATAATTTGCTGCTACTGCAGAAACAATACAATAATAACATAACAATAGCTACATAATATTCCGTGTACAATATACAGCTCAAGATTGTAATACCACATAAAAAATATCCACTATTTCTAATTATGGACAACCTTAAATTAACTGAAATTATTAATTGTATTATTACCGGTATCTCTACACATATCATTGTTCATCATTATAATATTTCACAGTGTCAGGCATCATTAAGAAATACGTATAGTGCTCTAATGGGTATTTTTTGCTATTGAATTTAAAAATGAGCTTAGATTATTTTGCTTAGTCTTCATCTACATTATTATTACATTATTATTACTTTGGCACTTTTGTGAGTATGAAGGCTTACAATCTTCATAATTAGATGCCCTAAGAAGATTGAATCACACTGGATATTTAAAATGCTACCTGCTTGTTAGAGCTGTTTGATTATGATAAAGGTAAATGATAGTATATAAAAATATAACATTACATTACACATCACACACACTATAAGTATGAACAAAAAAAAAATTGTATTGCGAATGTCTCATCATTCACAAAAAAATTACAAAAAATACCTATAATATTTATAATATGTGTTTAATGTCAGTTTCTATTTGTTGCCTTTTCACCAAACACCCATTACCAGCCTCCATACACTTTACAGTACACTGGGCATGAATTTCCCTCATATTATTTTCCCTTTCGGTCAAATGTTCTTAGCCTATAGTGTTAGGCTATTTCTTCTATTGGTCATGTTCTTTATCTCTTATGGTTGAATGTTCATATGGCTATTTTCTCTTAGGACCAAATGGTAAAGGAATGTTACATTCACCCAGTGAAAAGCAACAAATAGAAACCGACATTCATTAACATTATTTGAATAAAGAGACATTTGCAAAATGTATTTCTATACATAGCCTCCTATTGGCCTTATTCAGTTAAGTGCAGGGAATTCCTGTTGGTCAGCTGGTTTGGAAACATGTGCATATCTTTACTCATGGTGTAAAGGAGTAGGCGTGTACACACCTACAGTCAGAATTAAAACCAGATGTGTTTTTTTTTTCATTGCAACATTCAAGGCAATGTCAAAACGTGCTTACAAAATTGTGGTTAACCTCTTTGTCTGGATTTTTAAGGCAATTTAAAGTAGAGAAATTTTGTATTATTTATTAAAAAAAAATCTTTATTTTCCATATTAAAGAAAACTGAGCATGGTTATTTAAAAAAAACTGTCGACAATATATACACAATATTCCAAAATTGTTTGCATCACATTGCATGATAATATAAAATAGTAAAATTGTCCTGAAGTGGTATTCCCCAACTACAGTACTTGCTGTTCCACCATCGATGTGCATGTGCAGATGGTTTCTAGGAGGTTGAAAATCCCAATCTCCTAGAAAACCATCTGCAAATGTACATTGTTGGTGGAACAGCAAGTAGTTGAGGAATACCACTTCAGGACAATTTAACTGTTTTACATTGTCATACAATGTGATAGTAACAATTTTGGAATATTGTGTATATACAGTATTGTTGACCAGGGCCGTGGGAAAATACTACATACATCAAGTAACAAAGCTGTCCTGCGCATATAATATATCTGCTAGATTGATGCCTCCCCAGCACTATCACGCCCTCTACGCTCTAGATATCCTCCCAGGACTCTGACCTCTCTACATCCCAGATATCCCCCCAACACTTTGATCCCTCTACACCCCAGATATCCCCCCAACACTTTGATCCCTCTACACCCCTGATATCCCCGAGCACTCTGACCCCTCTACACCCCTGATATCCCCCAGCACTGTGACCCCTCTACACCCCTGATATGCCCACAGCACTCTGACCTCTCTGCATCTTAGATATCCCCACAGCACTCTGACCCCACTACACCCCAGATGTCCCCCCAGCACTGTAACCATACACTATAAGATACCCCTTGAATTGTGACCCCACTACATCCCTGATACCCCCTACACTGTGGCCTCTCTACATCTCTTCCTTCGAGTCCCAAGCATTCAAGCTGCATGGAGCGGGATCAGAGCACCATTGGTGCTCTGGACCTGCCCCTCCCTGCTGGCTGTAAAATTATAGGTTTTATTCTGCACAGCACAGTGCACCACTGCCAGCCTGCCTCCCTGCCTCCCCTGTGTATCCATCACTCTCAGTACCGTCATGGGGCCCCCAATTTAGGGGCAGCATGGGCTCAATTACCAGCTGCTTTGGGGAAAGTGCAGGGGCCCCCCATGCAGCTGGGGCCCCTGGGCAGTGCCCAGATGTGCCCTCTAATTAAGACAGCCTGACATCAACGGCTACATGTGTAGTAAATATCTCCTAAACGGTGCACGTTTAAGAGATATTTACAGTACCTATAGATAAGCCTTATTATAGGCTTACCTCATGGTAAAAATTATGCATGGGAGTTTACTCCCACTTTAAGGGATGCTCTAATTCAGTGCTGACTTGTCTTCAACTTGTTCTTTGTGTTCTGACCTATGATTCCTGCTGCTGATCTGGCTATTCCCTGACTTGATTTTAGATCCTGCTCTATACTGCTGCCTACTAGCTCCTGATCTTGGCTTCATTCAGGACCTTGATTTGGCTTGTGATTTTGTACTGCACTACTCATTTCCGACTCCTGCTTTCTCTGTGACTCCAATACGGTCTCTAAATCTGTTCCACACAATTACCCAGTTCCAGATTTGGACTCCTTTAGATCTATGCGTATTCCTTCCATCTGCCTGCTGGTATCTCTCATGACTAGGGATGAGCTTTGTATTCGAGTCGAACTCATGTTCGACTCGAACATCGTATGTTCGATCGTTCGTCGAAATACGAACAAAACGGGTTGTTCGCGCCAAATTCAAGTTACGTTTCACAGACCATAATTCACTGCGGCATCGCTGGCTGATGATTGGCCAAGCATGCACTATGACCCGCATGCTTGGCCAATCACAGCTTGCAAAAAAGGGTGGCTTTGGCCAATTATGGCTCAGGGGGTTTAGTACACGCCCCACACTATAAAAGGCCGCCTGCAGGTCGGCCTTGTGTAGTGTGTTGCGGTGGTTAAGAGAGGACAGAGAGAGTGTAATTTTTTGCGGGTAGATAGAGCAGGCAGGCAGGCTAGTCAGTCAATGTTACAGTGTGTAGAGGATATATATACATCCCAGGTGTTGTACATGTATATGTACACTGTATAGTTTAGCTAGATCAGTTCTTCCTAATTTACTGGCAGGCAGGTGATTGTGCTAGCTGCAGTATTCTTACGTGGTTTATTGCCTGTGTCCTCTGTAGTTTGCACCTAAAGCTACTTGGTGTGTACTGGCCGTGTGCTCTGTAGTTTGTATCAATGGAAAAAAAGTTTTAAAAATGGTAGTTTTTTCAGGAGTCCAGAAAAAAACGACAGTTTTTACAACTTTTTTCCATTGATACATGTTCCCTGGGGCAAGACCCGGGTTCTCAAAGACGTTTTCACAGGCATACTATAGACACCCAGAAGGTACAATATTTAAAGGAATTTTACTTTTTTTTTATTTAAGCATCATTAAAATCACTGCTCCTGAAAAAACGACCGTTTTTAAAACTTTTTTTCCATTGATACATGTTCCGTGGGGCAAGACCCGGGTTCTCAAAGACGTTTTACAACAATAACTTGCATATTAGGCTTTAAAGTTAGCACTTTTGAATTCAAACGTTCGAGTCCCATAGACGTCAATGGGGTTCTAAATGTTCGTGCGAACGTTCGGTCTGTTCGAAGGTTCTGGTGCGAACCGAACAGGGGGGTGTTCGGCTCATCCCTACTCGTGACCATCTTCAACCTGCAGCCCAACTGGAGATCCACTTCAACCTCTGCTGGTTTCCCTTGTGGTTCTTCTGATCCCTTGACTGACACAGTATGCTCTACTGGATCTCCAACATTTTGCAATCAAGATCTTTCAATACTCATGTTCCTCCTGTCTCCTGGCACTGTCTGTTCTATTTCCAGGGGTGCTTGGGCAGGGGATAAAAGAGAGGCCACCCTTGTCATTTCAGTCTCCTATCAGGTATGTGACACATCCATAACAGACTACGTTCATATAGGTAACAGCTGAGCAGTTAATAAAATTGCTGATTGGTTGATATGGGTTACAGCACTTAGGAATAAGCAAAATAAGAAAAATCTGCTTCCCAATAAATATTTTTTATAAATGCAATTATCTCACTGCTAGCTGTTTTCAAATTCCCTCACGTTATATTTTTCTCTGTTTCAAAGCAAGTAACAAGGTTTAGAATCATCTGTTTTACTTGAGAATTTGCATACCAATTAGATGCTTCCTACACATTAATTAGTCTTAGTCACTGCCATCTGACTTGATACATTTTCAAGCTATCTGCATTCAGTGCCATTACTATTTGTATGTACAGTGTATTCAAAGATATAAAAGAGAAAAGCATATAAAGAATTAAAGGGTAACTCCACTTTTATTAAAAAATCTAGAGTATATACCATATATAATTTTTACACAAGACATTTTGTAATTTAATCCTTTAAAGTATTAAAGCGTAAGTGGTATTATCCATTTTCCATAGGGGGGCTCCTCTTTGGAATTTTTGCTGAACAGAACATGGTTTATTAGTGAGGTCCCACCCTCAGCACCTCTTTACCATACTGTACATCCTGCCCCCAGCTCATTCACCTAATTTCTCAGTATACATAAGAGCTGTGAGAGTTCCTCCAGTGCTCAGAGCTATCCTTCCTATATTCTTCCTATAAAATAAAAGTACTGCCTGTTCCCTGTCAGGCATTAGAAGATTCTTGCATTCATTTAGGCTTACACCTTCAGTGAGCATTGTTCCTTCCTGCTGATCCCCTCAGTGTTTGCACTCACCCCTTGCAGCTTTCCTTGAAGACCAACTCCTGTTACCTGTCAGTACTACTGAAGTCTTTCTTATAACACAATAAACTTTATACCTTCTTACTGTATCTCAACTTACATCTCTAAAATACGCCCCTGTCGAGATCCCTAAGCAACTTATTTACTCCCTTGTTATTTCTCGCCTTGACTATTGTAACTGCCTCCTCATTGGCCTTCCTCTCCGCAAGTTATCCCCTCTTCAGTCTATCATAAATGGCGCTGCCAGACTCATCCACCTTACCAACCGTTCAGTGTTCGCCACTCTTCTCTGCCAATCCCTCCTCTTGCTTCCCATTGCCCAACGAATACAACTCAAAACACTAGCAATAACATACAAAGCCATTCACAATTCTGCCCCGAACTACATCACCAATCTTATCTCCAAATATCACCCAATCCGCCCTCTCCGCTCCTCTCAAGACCTTCTGCTCTCTAGCTCTCTTGTCTCCTCCTCCCATGCTCATCTCCAGGACTTCTCCAGAGCCTCTCCCATCCTCTGGAACTCTCTACCCCAATCTGTCCAGCTATCTCCTACTCTGTCCACTTTTAGGCGATCCCTGAAAACTCATTTCTACAGGGAGACCTATCCTGCTTCCAGCTAATAACCAAATCTTCTACTCCCCTCATCAGTTCATCCCTCACAGTCCTTACCTTTTGTTTAACCAGCCCCTCCCTCTAAGATTGTAAATGCATAGGAGCAGGGCTCCTCTAACCCTCTTGTTTTGAATTGTACTGTTGGTATAGTGTCTCCCTATATTGTAAAGCACTGCACAAACAGTTTGACGCTTAAAAAACCTGGTATGTTAATAATAATTATAACTAGACATTTCTTAGTTCAGTCAAGTTTCTGTGGGCCAAATAAAGTGTGCAATGCAAAGTATGCCTTAATGCCACATTGACTGGTAGGCATAGTAAGGTGGGTGTTCGTAAAAGACATGGCTTGTGACTTCTTAACATCTTTCAACTTTCCTTTTCAGTGCTTGGCATTTGGTCACAAGGCACCTCACAGACACAAAGGCAGTCAGTGCTGGAAGAGTTCCCTCTTCCAGATGCTGGAATCACAGGTCTAAACGAGAAGCAAGCATCTAAATAATGCCCACTATGGATCAATAATTGCAGTTCCAGTGTCTGAATTGAGAAATATCTCTACTCAAGGTCACCAGTTCAAAATAAATTTTTAGTATTGCCCTAGGAGCGCCAATACCCTCCTGCTACGCAGCCCAGTCTTCCTCTACTTGGTACTAGTATACAGCTTTTCGGTAAAACTGTTGGCTTCCAGCAGACCATTATTTAATTTAAAACTGATTCCCCTTTTCTTAAAACAAACAATACAACAGTTGTGTGCTTTATGGCACTCTGAGCACTATCTACCCATAAAGGGAACCACTACTTCATTATGCCCTGTACACACGATCGGTTCGTCTGATGAAAACGAACCGATGGATTTTTTCGTCAGATATCCGATGAAGCTGACTTTCATCAGTCTTGCCTACACACCATCGGTTAAAAATCAGATTGTGTCCAACGCGGTGACGCAAAACGCAATGACGTGCAGAGAAAAATGAAGTTCAATGCTTCCGAGCATGCGTCGACTAGATTCTGAGCATGCGTGGATTTTTGACCGATGGATTTCCCCACAGACGATCGTTTGTTTTTTTCTATCGTTTTTTTAACCATACGAAAAATTTAAAACAGGTTCTATTTTTTTTTCACCGATGGGAAAAAAACTGATGGGGCCCACACACGATCGGTTCGTCCGATGAAAACGGTCCATCGGTCCATTTTTATCAGACAAACCGATCGTGTGTACAGGGCTTAAGGCTTTCTATACATTTTCTTGATCTGTTTGACAGTTGTGTGCCACCAATATTTCTTCTCAGAGGCACTTTACCAATGCATCTGATATTTATAATATATTATAGCAAGGCCACACACATACCTGGTTGTAGCACTGCACACTTTCCCCCAAAAAGAGACTTAAATTAATATTTATTTCACTAACATCTGTGTCTTTTTATGTATTCTTTCATTTTGATGAGTGCAGTTGCTTCATTTTTTAAATCTGTAAAGAAAATTCCCTCCAGGGAATTATAAATAGTTGTTTTTCATATTTACTACGCTCTAGGCTAGAAATATGTCACTGTCATTTTCACACAGTAAGCTTTTACTTTTCTTTTACCTTTGAAAAGTGTAACAAGTTCTATCAATCCAGATAAAATACAAAGCTACTTTGTACTTCATATTTTTTCTTTGGATACATAAAGAGTATGATTCAAACCAGAGGCATTGTTAGACCTGTCCCTGGCACCAAGATCACATGCAGCAATTTTTTTTTTTACATCACTTTATCTTTGGAGAACAGGAGACATGTATGTAGATCCAGCAGCTTAGGGATGAGGCTTCTGCCTTGTGGCACAGATGAGCTTGTGGTGAGGATGAAAATGATGAACAAACTCAGACAGCACAGAAGCATCATCACCATTTAACAGAGATCCCTTCTAATTAAATAAATAATAATCGATATTTAAAAAAAAGAGCTAATTGAGCTCTTAAAAAAAAAAAAAATAGCTCAATTAGCTCCAGTTTTGGTGTTCCTGTCAGAGTTCCCCCTATGCTGCGTACACACGATAGGTTAGTCTGATGAAAACGGTCTGATGGACGGTTTTCCTCAGACCAAACGGATCGTGTGTGGGCCCCATCGGTTATTTATCCATAGGTTAAAAAAATAGGAACTTGTTTTAAAATTATCTGAAAAAAACGATCAACTGTAGGTACGTCCATCGGTTAAAAATTCACGCATGCTCAGAATCAAGTCGACACATTCTTGGAAGCATTGCAATAACAGCACTTTGGTGTCCCCCCTGGTGGAAGGAGTGTGTACTTTTTGGTTTTACCACACAGTTCAGATATAGGAAAAATTCCCTTGGCTTATGCACATTCAGTTGTGAATTATTGGGACTTTTGTATTATTTACAGTGGTTAACCACGTTCACTTATTTATGCATTTAAATAGTGTATTATTTAGTTTCGATTTCATTGTTATTTCATATATGTTTGTTTTTGAAATATTGTTTTTCACTCACGTATTTTGCACATATATGTTGTATATTTTCCCAATTTTTTCATAGAAATTTGGGGTATCATCAATATAAATTTTCTAGCGCTGTACCTCATATTTAAACACGTAACTGTATAGGTTTGTTTGTACGGCCCAATGAGTTGAGTTTCCGGGCCAACATGGGCCCGGGTTTGTTAGCACTAGTATAGAATCTATGTCTGGCCCATCGTAAGCCTTTTTCAGCCTGCTCACTGGTAAGGAGATCCAGCTCGATAGCCATGATATCACGAGCCTTACGTGTAGCCACAGTTGGCCAAGCCTTCCATGCTTCATCAGCCTTATCCAGGTGAGAAGTCAGCTCCCGCACCCTCCTCTCCCTATCCCGTTTTCTGGAGGTGGCAATTTGGATTAGGTGACCCCTAATAGTGGCCTTATGGGCGAGTGGTGAGCAGGGACTCATTTAGACTCCATTGATAGGCAGATCTAGGGCGGTCCACCAGGTTCACCAACAAAACCAAGGGGTTATAGTCTGACCAGGTGGAAGCTGGGATGGAAATCCTTGTGATCAATGGTAAGTATCGAAGGTGGGTGAATATGTGGTCTATTCTACAGGAGCTCTGATGTGGATTCGAGAAGAAAGTGTATTCCCGCAACCTGGGTTGAAGTTCCCGCCAGACATCCACTAAACTATGGTTCCGTAGAAGAGAGCACATGTTCGTTTCCGATGGGATATCAGAGGCCGGGGCCACACCACTCAGAGAGTGCCTGTCAAGAGAAGAATTAAGTGTCATATTTGAGTCTCTCATAAGGAGGAGAATGCCCTTCTGGTGTCATGAGACTACTTGCAGTAGGTGAGAAAAAAATCTATGTTGAAACCTATTTGGGGCATAATACGCCACCAAGGTCACCTCCTGATCCCCTATGGTCCCCTGCAAAAGTAAATATCTACCCGTAGGGTTGGCAATTTTGTGAGAGCAAATGAAAAGTAGGTCACGCCGAAATGCTATCAACACTCCCCTATGGTTCTCCGGAGCAGGTGCAGAGAAAAAGGTTGGGTTATGAGGGGAGAGGTATCGGGGAGTAGAGGACTAAGAGAACCGTGTCTCCTGCAGGCAGACCATGTCCACAGCCTGGGACTTCAGATGATGAAACACTTTGGACAGTTTGGCAGGGGAATTGAAGCCATGGATGTTTTGAGAATAGATCTTCAAGGGTCTCAGAGCCATATTAGACGTAGGAGGGTGAGCCGCAGCAATGAGTGACGAGCAGAGGTCGCACCATCAAGGATCATGAGCATTCGACAAGTCCAGAGTCCGCGAAAAGAAAAAGAGAAGAAAAAGGAGAAAGAGGAAAGGAAAAGTTTAAAGATAAACGGAAGCATAAGCAAATAATTCAACAAAGGTACAACAAATGGTGAACGCATCCTACTAGTGAGGATACACACGGGGGGTGGCCCTACCACTAGGCACATGGCTGCACTATGGGATGTAATGAAACATCCAGGAGGGGGGTGAGCAGCCGTCAAAGCGGCCGAGGGGAATGGGAGGTTGTTAAGGAAAAAATAAATAAAAAAATTCAAGTAAAAATAATAAAGAAATAAACCAGAAATACATACATATAATGCATACATACGTACGTACATACATACACACACCCACACACACATATACGCACACATACATACATACAGTATACATACATACATTCATACATGCATGCACACACGCAGTTGCATATACATATGTACACATGCATACACAATACAATAAAACAATTCAGAAGGGGGGGGGGAGACAGGGAAAGTTGTTGGATAATGAAAACATAAACAGTATCTCGATAACTACAGTAACGTAGCACAAGTTAAGAACAGAAATGAACTATGACATTAAAACATACATTACCCCCCCCCAAAAACAAAAAAAATATATATATGTATATATATATATATATATATATATATATATATATATATATATATATATATATATATATATATATATATATATATATATATATAATAATGACAATAATAATAACAATAAACAAAAAAAAAAAAAGTGAATAAAAAAGCAACAACATCCACCACTGGAGATAGAGCCACTCCAAATTACGGGCCCACCCAACCCTAAACAACCGGCCATGTGGGCCCACAGGTCAGAGGTGTCCCAGGCACAAAACTTGCTGTAGAAAATCAAAGAGCGTAAGTCTCCAGCATCAACATATTGCAAAGGTAACATCTATGGTAGGGTGTCCATCGGCCATTGGAATGCAAATTCGTAAAGGTGGCAAAACGCGTGGCTGAGGCAGTGGAGAGAGAAAAAATAAATATAAAAAATAAATAAAAAAATTATAAAAAATAAAAATAAAAAAATAAAATAAAAGGGGGGCGGGAATCCTGGGGCATTTAATCTGGCACCAACAGGAATGGTGTAGTTCACATCTCAAACAAGGAGAATCCCGCGAGGGCATTGTGGCAAACCTAGCCACTTCTGGAACGCTGGACGTTACATGTCAAAGGGTTGTCTGTATTATATGCTATGTATTCTGCTGGGTCTTATGTGGGCATAGTAATTTGTATGCTATCAGCCGTAAGCCACTAGCATTCAAGTACTTCGTTTTATGTTGCCCAATCGGTGTTCGGCAGTTTTAAACCGAACTCTCACAACACATAACCCCAGACCCCAGCTATCAACCGACTCTGACTCCCAGAGCTGTGCTTCGTCCGGTTACTGGGGGGGGGATTTGGGACATTGCCTTACTTTTCAGCGCTGACTGTGGATTTACCCTGGTTACCAGCGGAGATCGTGGATTTTAATATTGTACTCCGCTACAATTGGTGGCAAGCGACGGGATCCAACCTTACAGCCGATAAGCGCAATTCGTGCAATGTGAACTACCGATGTAAATGGAGACGGATTATTCTACGCTAAAGCGGCAGACATTAAAGGAACTGCTAGAAGCCAGGGGTAAGGTAGCCAGCAACAAATCCAAAGCTGTACTAACTGCTGAGCTGATGGAGGGAGACAGAGCCCGCAGCGCTACACCACCAGCAGCCATGGAAGAAACCCTCTACCAGAGAGAAATGAGGACCAGGCTGGAATTTTTGCCACAGCCTATATCAGATGCCATGCTGCACATGGTAATGGCGAATGTGCAGGAGTACGTGATGGCACACAGTCCGCAGCATACACCGTCTCGAGCAGAATCCACTACTGGGTCACTCTACAACCAGGTAAAACCCAAAATTCCCTATCATGCCTTTAAAATGTTTTGCGAGGAGAAGGATGAGATTGATGGGTATTTACAGGATTTTGAGAGACTGTGTGATTTACATGACTTGGAACGGACGGTATGGGTCCCATTGCTAGCAGGCAAGCTGGCAGGTCGGGCAGCAGAAGCATATCGCGCTGTATCCAGTGAGGACAGCAAGGATTATGATAAAGTGAAGCGAGCGATATTAGAGAGATACGCCATTACTCCAGAGGCATACCGGCGCAAGTTTAGAAACCTGCGCAAACCAGAGAAGGATTCACATGCTGAATGGGCACACAAGCTGGACCAAGCTTCCCAAGGGTGGATACAAGCCAGCCAAGCCACTACTATGGAAGAATTGCGACAGTCAATGCTTTTGGAGCAATTCTTCAACGGTTTGTCCCCAGAGGCACAAGAATGGGTGCGAGACAGGAAACCTCTCACCCTATTAGCGGATTAGCTTGATTAGCGGATCAGCATTTTGATGCGAGGAGACATCATGGGCCCCTAACCAAGAGTTATCCTCGACCCGCGGGATCACCCAGTACTCTACCACCCCCCGCTCTCACAGCCTCCCCTTTTCGTCAATCCCAAGGGACTTTACCACCACCCTCTAGATATAACGGACGTGCCAACATCCAATGCCACACCTGCAAACAGTGGGGACATATGGCACGCGAGTGCACCCAAAACCGGGGCAGACCCGCCTGGAACCAAGGCTGACCGAACCCGGCACCAAGGGCTGCTGCCCATCATTATCAACGGGAGCCGGCCGCTCAAGAGATGTTGAGCAATGCAGCAGAAGAACCCCTGGGAATCTTGCATGAGGTGATGACAGTCCGAGCCATGGAAAACCGGCAGCATCATCGACAGCTAGTGACCTTTGAGGGGAAAGAAGTCCAGGGGCTTCGGGATTCAGGAGCTACTTTAACCTTGATAGCACCCCATTTGATCCCTGACTCGGCACACACTGGCGAATCCGTGGCAGTACGAGTGGCAGGGGGAGCAGTGTACCGACTACCCACTGCCAAAGTACATTTGGATTGGGGTGTGGGAGGGGGGACTGTAGAAGTGGGCCTCATGCAAAATTTACCAGCAGATGTTGTGCTGGGAAATGACTTGGGCCAGATGACCTCTGCTTTTGTACCCCAGGCTCCATACCAGGAAGCCCATCCAGTGACCACACGGCAACAGGCTCGCACCACGGTTCCACCGACACACTCTGAGGCTCCGGTAAGAGACCATGACCCCCACACGACACGTATGTCCTGGGATACCCCAACTAAGTTTGAGGCCAAGGTGAGGTCAGACCCCACGCTACAGGTATACAGGGACAGGGTACACGCTGACCAGGCTGGGCTAGAGGGGGAGCGGTATACCTGGGAGAAAGGGCTACTTACCGCATTGCTGAAAGAGGAGTGGGAGGGTCGGCCACAGTAACGACTAAACAGTTAGTGGTTCCCCAGAAGTATAGGCAAGAACTGCTTCGGATTGCCCACGACATTCCCCTGTCTGGGCATCTGGGGATGACACGTACCCAATACAGGTTGACCCACGCTTTCTTCTGGCCAGGCATCTCCAAGGATGTGAGGCAATACTGCACCTCCTGTGACATTTGCCAGCGAGTAGGCAAGCGAGGTGACCGCCACAAAGCCAAGTTATGTCCTCTTCCCATTATTGAAGAACCCTTCAGTAGGGTGGCCGTAGATATAGTGGGGCCCTTACCAAAACCCAGTCCCTCCGGGAAAAGATATATTTTAACTGTAGTGGACTATGCCACCCGGTACCCCGAGGCTATATCCCTCACCAACATTCATGCCGAAACTGTGGCAGAGGCCTTAATGAAAATATTTTCCAGGGTGGGGTTTCCCCAAGAAATCATATCTGATAGAGGCACCCAGTTCACCGCCGAGGTAACCCAACAACTATGGAAGATATGTGGCATTAGGCCAATAGTAAATTCTGCGTACCACCCCCAGTCCAATGGTCTATGCGAAAGGTTTAATGGTACGCTGAAGCAGATGCTCCGTACATTTGGAGAGGCTCATAAAGACTGGGAGCGCTTCCTACCCCATCTGCTCTTCGCTTATAGAGAGGTACCCCAAGAGTCAACAGGGTTTTCCCCTTTTGAATTACTGTTTGGGAGAAGGGTGCGAGGGCCACTAGACCTAATTAGAGAGCATTGGGAGGGGGAGAGTAGCCCAGATGGAACCCCTATTGTATCCTACGTACTGGAGTTCAGGGACCGTCTGGAGGCGCTAACCCAGGCTGTGCGCACCAACCTCCGGGCGGCCCAACAACGTCAGCGCCGCTGGTACGATAGGGGAGCCAGAGACCGCAGCTTTCAGGTGGGACAAAAGGTTTTGATTTTAAAACCGGTCCGCACAGACAAGCTGCAGGCCCTCTGGCAAGGCCCATACCAGGTGGTGGAACAGAGATGTGACACCACCTATGTGATTGGCCCCTGCTCAGGGGTAGGGGAGAGACGCATGCTCCATGTGAATATGCTCAAACCATACCATGAGAGGATAGAGGACGTGGCCGCCATATGTGCTTCCGCCTCAGAGGATCAGGAGAATCTGCCACTACCTGACCTCTTAGAACAGGAGGAACAGACGGAGCCCTCCAAGGGGCTTCAGCTGGGGGAGCGGCTAAGCCCTCAGGAGCGTGCCCAGGTACAAGAGCTGATTGTGGCTAAAGGGGCTACCTTCTCCAATTTACCTGGGTACACTCCGCTGGCCACTCACCGAGTCGAGACCCCGGGACAGCTACCTATGCGGCAAACCCCATATCGTGTCCCTGAAGCAGTCAGGACGCATATGAAGACTGAGATTGACGAGATGTTGCAGCTAGGGGTTATCGAACCTTCCTCGCCGGTAGTGCTGGTACCAAAGAAGGACGGCACGACACGTTTCTGTGTCGACTACCGGAGGCTAAATGACAAAACGGTGTCTGATGTCTATCCGATGCCCCGGATCGACGAGCTGCTGGATAAGATGGCACAGGGCCAGTATCTCACTACCATAGACTTATGTAAGGGATACTGGCAGATTCCACTGGCCGAGGAGGCCATCCCCAAGTCGGCGTTTGTCACCCCGTTTGGCCTGTATCAATTTCGGGTCATGCCATTCGGGATGAAGAAAGCTCCGGCAACTTTTCAGCGGATGGTCGATCGGTTATTGGACGGATTCCAGGAATACGCATGTGCCTATTTAGACGACATCGCCATATTTAGCCAGACCTGGGCAGAGCACCTACAACACATAGGGGGCATTCTAGATCGTATTGGAGAGGCAGGGTTAACACTAAAACCCAGCAAGTGTCATATAGGGATGGCCGAAGTGCAGTACTTGGGCCACCGGGTGGGGAGCGGGCGACAGAAACCTGAACCAGCTAAAGTTAAAGCCGTAGCTAAATGGCCCACCCCCAGGACGAAAACCCAAGTGCTAGCGTTTCTAGGTACCGCGGGGTACTATAGAAAATTTGTACCCAATTATAGTGCCCTGGCCAAACCCTTAACTGACTTGACACGCAAGAACCTGCCCCGACAGGTTGTCTGGGCCCCAGAGTGTGATCAGGCATTCCAACAACTAAAGACTGCTCTAATTAATGCCCCTGTACTTGCTGCTCCTGATCCAACTAAAAGATTTCTTGTCCACACAGACGCTTCAATGTTTGGATTGGGAGCAGTGCTGAGCCAAGTGGGAGCCGATGGCGGAGAACACCCCGTAGCTTACCTGAGCCGAAAGTTATTGCCACGAGAAGTAAGCTACGCCGCCATTGAGAAGGAATGCCTGGCCGTGGTGTGGGCCCTCAAAAAGTTGCAGCCGTATTTGTATGGACAACCTTTTTCGCTACTCACAGATCACAACCCGTTGGTGTGGCTAAACCGTGTGGCGGGAGACAATGCCCGGCTGCTGCGCTGGAGTTTGGCGCTGCAGCTGTTTGACTTTACAATCCACTACCGACCAGGGAAGCAAAACGGTAACGCCGACGGATTATCTAGACAAACTGAACTTGAAAAGTGATCTGTGAGTACTTCCCCGGACATCCCCAAGCCGATCCGTTGGGATCAGACTGTGTATGCCGGCTTGGTTCTGGGGTAGCATTGTGGCAAACCTAGCCACTTCTGGAACGCTGGACGTTACATGTGAAAGGGTTGTCTGTATTATATGCTATGTATTCTGCTGGGTCTTATGTGGGCATAGTAATTTGTATGCTAGCAGCCGTAAGCCACTAGCATTCAAGTACTTTGTTTTATGTTGCCCAATCGGTGTTCGGCAGTTTTAAACCGAACTCTCACAACACATAACCCCAGACCCCAGCTATCAACCGACTGTTCCCTCGTGCAGCAATGCCTGATGGGAGAATTATCCAAAATGTTAAGTTCCCCATGTGGTCCTCACTGTATTACCCCTGCTAAATCTGTTTGGCTGTTTGGAAACCCCTTGCATGGGGAATTATATAAATATGGAAGCCTGTGAATAAAAAGTCAGTTGACTCCCAGAGCTGTGCTTCGTCCGGTTACTGGGGGGGATTTGGGACATTGCCTTACTTTTCAGCGCTGACTGTGGATTTACCCTGGTTACCAGCGGAGATCGTGGATTTTAATATTGTACTCCGCTACAGGCATCATAGACCAAAATCCAAAATCCTTCAGCCTCAGCAAAGCTGTGTCAAGTTCTTTTTTTTAGTTGGAGATGTCCTGCTCATGGTTTTCAATAACTGTAGCAGCGGCATCCATCTTGTCTTCTAGGACATTGGTGCTATTGCCCAACTCCCTGATCTCCCTGGTCAAATGGGCTGCTAATTTGGATGTGGCTACAGAAAGTTCACTTTGCAGCATCACTTTAAATCTAGCCAGCAAGTCGGCATCCTGCAGGGCGGATGGTCGGATGACATCTCCTGCAAGCTCTCAGCCTCGGACAGAGCATCAGGGTCCCCGAAGAGGAGCGGCGGGGAAGGCTCCATACTACAGACCGCGGCTTCCGGATCACCGGCCGGCGGGAAGGCCGCAGCTCCGCGTGAGTTTGTAGATCGAGTGGCGGAGGCTCTGGTGTTCATGTTCCGCCTCACCAGGGTGGAGGGAAGGCAGATGGTATAGCAGAGGGTGGAATAGGGCTCTACTGGAGGCTCCAATTATGGCTGATGTGCCCAGTCATTACATTTTTCAAAGGTCATGCCCTCTAAGGCAGAACACATACATGTCTAACAGTATCTCCTCTTGTCACATTTGAATTCAGTGCTTGAGCTGACAAATGTTGGGGCACTTTAATCTTGAACAATAGCTTCCAGTAAAAAAATCCCTAAAGCATTTACCTATAATCTATGTATGACATAAACCAGGGATATGCAATTAGCGGACCTCCAGCTGTTGCAGAACTACAAGTCCCATGAGGCATAGCAAGACTCTAAAAGCCATAAGCATGACACCCAGATGCAGAGGCATGATGGGATTTGTAGTTTTGCAACAGCTGGAGGTCCGCTAATTGCATATCCCTGACATAAACTATCATTTTGCACATCATGGCTGCATACCTTCCAACTTTTAGAGATGGGAATGAGGGACACTTCTTTGCCAAAGTATGTAGGCATAGGACACACCCCCTGCCACACCCCCTTAAAGGAGAGTTATACAAAAAATAATTAGTTAAACCCACAAGTTTACCACTACTATTCCTTTATATTGGCTTTTGAAATTTGAAAATGCAGCAATTTAGAAATCTGATAAAAGGTTTAGCACTGGGAAACATTTTTTTTGAAAGATAAATAGTGCATTTTATATATAGTACATTTATATAGATCAAACCAAAATGAGGGACAAATGAGGAGGAAAGAGAGACAGAGGGACCAAGACAGTCCACCTCAACACACTGAGTGAGTTATATCGGGTCTAGCGTCAGCAACTATTCCCCTATCCCCACTCTCCCCCTTTTTTTATTGCAACTGGGATGAGGGTACATTTTTAAGTTCATTACTACATTTTAAATGAGGCTACACTCGCCCTTCTTCATAATCATTGGGTGGATAACACACCCGTTTCGCTCCTTCCCTGAGTGCCTCTAATTTATAACCCCTCTTTCCTATCATCAACCATACCTTGATTGCTCGGTGACACTGGCATGGATATTGTCCTCTCAACCGACTCTATAATGGACTGTCTTGGCATTGAATGGCCAGTCCCTATCTATGTTATGTAATCCACTACAATTTTTATTGTATGTACCTACGTATAGTTTATTAGCATGCCCTCTTCTGTTGTACGCCACAATTAGACCAATCATTCCCATTACAGGGGATTTATTCTAGACCCATTGAACTCTATCAGGGGTCCTTGGCGGCTATACGGACTGGATACCCCCAGCCGCTTTGGTATTAATTTGTGTTACTCACACAATTTATCCTGCTATGGCAGATCAAATCATTTATTTCTCCACGCTTTATTGCCTTGGGAATATTTGGTTACATTTTTTAGTGGCACATGTTTAGGGCAATCTATTTGCTTATGTAATTTATTGTATTATCTTACCTGTTCCTTCCTCTTTAAATTGGATACTCTGCATCCTTGTATTTGCACCGCCTTGGCCCATCTCCGGGCTCATGTTTTACTTAATAGACTACACGTCCTTGCCACGCACCATTTTACTTTTTCACCTTGTCATTCCCTCACCTTTTGCACCTCCTGGCTGTTTATATTGCAGCCCTTTATATTTTCTTATTTTTTTTCTCCTTTTTCCAACCTGAACGCAGGTTCGGTGCTAGGGGGTACACCCTCTGGTGTCCCCTGTTTGATCCACCTTCCTGCCCTCCAGTACTACACCTTCTATTTTCCACATGGTTAAATTCATCTCACGATCACCTACCTGATCATAGACATGCGCCCTTCAATCGGTTTCAACTTCTTCCTGGACTGATATGCCTTTTTCTTTCCCTTACTGTCTGTTTTGTAGTTATCAGTGAGGTAACAGTATTCTATGTCACCACCTACTAGCAATCATGTAGTGGGATTAATATCCCCACTTATTACCATTACCTTTTATGTAGTTTACTTTATGAACACTGATTTTATTCCCCTTTTCTATAGGTACCCCGTGGGTCAATTGGTGTGGTCCCGGCGACCATTATTCCCTCTTCGCGGCGGACCTGTGTCTCCCCTGGTGGGGGTGTCTCATTTCAGTCACGCCCCCCCCCTTGTTCGTCCTCGGCTTGGAGCTCCCCGCCCCCTGGCTGGGGCTGATCGCGCACGCAGACTGGTGCGGGTCGCACGCCTGCGTTGTGCGGGGAGACTGACCCGGTGATGTCATGACGCAGCCTCCCGCGGCATCTATGGCACTTCCGGGTTGGGATAGCTTATCAAGAGCCCTCCAGCCCTTGACTCAGCATCGTGGACCTGTTCCCTGGCGGTCAGGCGGATGGTTGGTACAAGCTTGGGACTCTGTTTGGTAGCCATTTGGGGTCCCCACCGGTGCATTTCTCCCTACCCCCAGTCCTTGCAGTACACTGCAATTGTCACACACACGGATACCTCTGTTCTGTGACGCGCTGCTGGCTTCACCAGCATTGTTGGACACCTTGTATTATGCACCCATGTCATTCCCCATCTTGATGCTCCATTGCATGGTCCCTTCCTCCTTACCTGCCTATGCCACCAGGATCCTCCTCCATCATGACCTGGCAACACCTCCCAACAACCGTTATCATGGTAAGCTCACTTACCCTCTCCACAACCCTCTTTTCCCCCCTCCCCTTTGTTCTCCTCCCCCTTTCCCTCTTCCTTTTCCCCTTCCTTTCCTCCCTTCTCCCCCCCTCCCCTCTCACTCCCTTCGCTTCTCTCCCTCCTTTTCTTCCTTTTCTTTTTCTTCTCTCCCCCCCCTTTTTCTATTTCTTTCCCTTCCTGCCTCTCCCTTCCCCTCCCCATCCTTTCCCTTTCCCTACTTTAGCCTTCCCCTCCCTTACCCTGCCATCACATGTTGTGTTCGAGCCAAATACTATTATAATATGGTGTATATCATATATTTATACACATTGTTAGTACCATACACATATCTTTGTTTACACTTAGATCTCCACGGTTTATTATCCCCCTGTTCGCCGCTGGGGGAATCCCCCCTATTCGCCTGGTCCCACACACTTAAGCCTCGTACAGATGGGCAAACCTGTACAATGAAAACGGTCCGCCGGACCGTTTTCAGCGTACATGCCCGCCCGGAGATTTCTGTATGATGGCTGTACACACCATCATACAGAAAATCGCGCGTACACGATACGCGGCGACGAGCGCGGCCCTGGCAGTTCAATGCTTCCACGCATGCGTCAAAGTCATTCGACGCATTCGAGGGATGGCGGCCGCTCGGACATGTACGGTAAGTCTGTACAGACGACCGAACATGTCCGACGGACAGGATTCCAGCGGGCATGTTTCTAAGCAAGTTTAGAAACATTTGCCCGCTCGAAAACGGTCTGGCGGGCAAATGTATGCTGGAATCCTGTCCGCTCGGCTGTACAGACGACCGAACATGTCTGCTGAAACTGGTCCGCGGACCAGTTTCAGCAAACATGTTCGGTCGTGTGTACGGGGCCTAACAATTGACCCACCGGGTAAGTTTATATGTATTATTAATTTTCTTTTATCGCATAGAGCTTTGCTGATGTATGTTATATGTCTTATTGTATTATTTATTGTTTAGATTGGCTGTCCTGATGAAGCGGTAAACCCGAGAAACTAGTAGACTTCAACCAATCCTGGATTTGTACAATTGTTTTGCAATTTTATATTTAAATAAATCTTTTTACACTATTATTGTTTATTGCATTTTATCAGTACCAAGACAGTCCCCCTCAACACACTGAGTGGGTTATATCGGGTCTAGATTTAGCAACTATTCCCCTATCCCCACTCTCCCCCTTTTTTTATTGCAACTGGGATGAGGGTACATTTTTAAGTTCATTACTACATTTTAAATGAGGCTATACTCGCCCTTCTTCAAATACGAAGCTCATCCGTATTAGAGAAGTGTACTGAACCTAAAGTTATAGAAGATATGCTGCTAATTGTAACTGTTCATTTCCAAAATTCTTCCAGAAGCTGCACCGTGATAATTTACCATTCTGCTGTCTTAAAATGCGTTCCATTACATCTAAACAAGCTAAGTATTTCACAGTTGCACACGATGAGAACATCACACAGCCTACAGTATCATATTATGTTAGTGGCTAGTCTTAAGAGCCTCTGGGCACTGCTACACTGCTCTCATTTTTTTTCCCAGTTATTGTAACGCATTGGGCCTGTGATTGATAGTCCTCATTAAAGTACAATAAAACACACTCTGTGAACTGTGTTATCTTGTGATCCCTCTTTGTGAACGGATACAATGTATAAAAAAAGCTTTCTTTCTATAAAGATAACTTTTCCAAAATGAAGTTAAATCCAAAATAAGAGTAAAAAAATGAAAATGATGAATTCAGTGTTAGTATTTTTTACTAACAAATAGACACCTGCCTTCATACGCACATGATTTTTAATTAATAAATAGGTATGGAAATTAAACAGGATTTTTAACCAGTTAATCACTGCCTAATAGACAAATACGTCTACAAGGCGGTTCCTTAACTCTGGGGCGCGCACATGGGAATGCCCGTGACCTGACCCGGCGCATCACGTATTGTGGTAAATTGCCGCTGATAGCGGCTGTTTACCACGTGATCGCTCCGTCCAATGACGGAGCGATCACATGTAAACAAACCGGCGTCATTTGATGACGCTGGTTCATCCCTCTTCTCTCTGTACCGATCGGTACAGTGTGAGAGGAGAGCGGGTGTCAGCAGCGCTGTGGGCTGGATCTGTGACTATTGCAGTCACAGATCCAGCCATCCCTGCTCAGCTATCCCTGCAAAACCCTGCGCAATACTCTGCAATACCCCTGCGCAATACTCTGCAATACCCCCTGCGCAATACTCTGCAATACTCCCTGCGCAATACTCTGCAATACCCCCTGTGCAATACTTTGCAATACCCCCTGCGCAATACTCTGCAATACCCCCGCACAATTTTCTGCAATACCCCCACACAATACTCTGCAATACCCCCTGCGCAATACTCTGCAATATCCCCTGCGCAATACTCTGCAATACCCCCTGCGTAATACTCTGCAATACTCCCTGCGCAATACTCTGCAATACTCCCTGCGCAATACTCTGCAATACCCCCTGCACAATACTTTGCAATACCCCCTGCGCAATACTCTGCAATACCCCTGCACAATACTCTGCAATACCCCCACACAATACTCTGCAATACCCCCGCACAATACTCTGCAATACCCCCGCACAATACTCTGCAATACCCCTGCACAATACTCTGCAATACCCCCTGCACAATACTCTGCAATACCCCCGCACAATACTCTGCAATACCCCCGCACAATACTCTGCAATAACCCTGCACAATACTCTGCAATAACCCCCGCACAATACTCTGCAATACCCCCGAACAATTTTCAGTTATTGGCACCATAGCTTGTGGACGCTATAACTTTCACAAAGACCAAATAATATTCACCAATTTGTACTTAGTTTTACCAAAGATATGTATCAGTATACATTTTGGCCAAAATTTATGAAGAAAAATTACAAATTTGCTAAAATTTATAACAGAAACAAAGAAAAATTCATTTTTTTTACAGAATTTTAAGTCTTTTTTCTTTTATAGCGCAATCGGTACAGTGTGAGAGGAGAGCGGGTGTCAGCAGCGCTGTGGGCTGGATCTGTGACTATTGCAGTGACAGATCAAGCCATCCCTGCTCAGCCATCCCTGCAATACCCTGCGCAATACTCTGCAATACCCCAGCGCAATACTCTGCAATACCCCCTGCGCAATACTCTGCAATACCCCCTGCGTAATACTCTGCAATACCCCCGCACAATTTTCTGCAATACCCCCACACAATACTCTGCAATACCCCCGCACAATACTCTGCAATACCCATGCTCTGCAATACCCCCTGCGCAATACTTTGCAATACCCCCTGTGCAGTACTCTGCAATACCCCCTGCACAATACTCTGCAATACCCCCGCACAATACTCTGCAATACCCATACTCTGCAATACCCCCTGCGCATTACTCTGCAATACCCCCTGCGCAGTACTCTGCAATACCCCCTGCACAATACTCTGCAATACCCCCTGCGCAATACTCTGCAATACCCCCGCACAATACTCTGCAATACCCCCGCACAATACTCTGCAATACCCCCGCACAATACTCTGCAATACCCCCGCACAATACTCTGCAATACCCCCGCACAATACTCTGCGATACCCCCTGCACAATACTCTGCAATACCCCCACACAATTTTCAGATATTGGCACCATAGCTTGTGGACGCTATAACTTTCACAAAGACCAAATAATATTCACCAATTTGTACTTATTTTTACCAAATATATGTATCAGTATAAATTTTGGCCAAAATGTATGAAGAAAAATTACAAATTTGCTAAAATTTATAACACAAACAAAGAAAAATTAATTTTTTCTTTTATAGCGCAAAAAATTAAAAACCCAACGGTGATTAAATACCACCAAAAGAAAGCTCCATTTGTGGGGAAAAAAAGGACCAAAATTTCATTTGGGTACAGTGTTGTATGACTGAGTAATTGTCATTCAAAATTTGAGAGCACCGAAAGCTGAAAATTGGTCTGGTTATTAAGGGGGTTTAAGTGCCCAGTGGTCAAGTGGTTAAGGTGCAAACACAATACAAAAATGTATATCAAAAATAAATTTTATTTATACAGAAATAGAAAAGATATAAAAATCCATCATATATTCAATAGAATTTCATAAATGCAAACAGACAATTTTTCTCAACATGTTTCGCCATATAATTTGGCTTCTTCCAGAGATTGTCTCGCACTACTGAAATATAAATTAGAGAACAATGATTTTTAATTGGCATCCCAGTCTTAGGGTTCAATATTCAGTTGGCCCACACTTTGCAGCTATACCAGCTTCAACTCTTCTGGGAAGGCTGTCCACAAGGTTTAGGAGTGTGCCTGTGGAAATGTCTATGGGAATGTTTAACCATTCTTCCAGAAGCACATTTGTGAGGTCAGGCACTGATGTGGACAAGAAGGCCTGGCTCACAGTCTCCACTCTAATTCATCCAAAAGGTGTTCTGTCAAGTTGAGGTCAGGACTCTGTGCAGGCCAGTCAAATTCCTCCACCCCAAACTCGCTCATCCATGTCTTTATGGATCTTGCTTTGTGTACTGGTGCACAGTCATGTTGGAACAGGAAGAGGCATCCCCAAACTGTTCCCACAAAATTGGGAACATGAAATTATCCAAAATGTCTTGGTATAACCCCCGAAAAGCAACCAAACACCATAATCCCCCTCCACCAAATGATTTGAACCAGTGCACAAAGCAAGGTCTATAAAGACAGTGGATGAGTGAGTTTGGGGGTGGAGGAACTTGACTGGCCTGCACAGAGTCCTGATCTCAACTCGATAGAACACCTTTGAAATTAATTAGAGCGGAGACTGTGAGCCAGGGCTTCTCATCCAACATCAGTAACTGACCTCACAAATGTGTTTCTGGAAGAATGGTCAAACATTCCCATAGACACACTCCTAAACCTTGTGGACAGCCTTCCCAGAAGAGTTGAAGCTGTTATAGCTGTAAAGGTGGGCCAACTCAATATTGAACTCTACAGACTAAGACTGGGGTGCCATTAAAGTTTATGTGCATGTAAAGGCAGGCGTAACAATACTTTTGACAATATAGTGTATGACCTATAATTAAATTATTATTAAAAAATCATTAAATTTTTTTATTAGTACCAGTATTTTACAAATACTGCACATACTTACTTACTGTGTAAAATTATCGCTTAGGCTATACTGGATTCCTATTCTTTTGTGCTGTGCATATTGCCATGACTACTCAGGATTTGTACAAACATTTTGTAAAAGTTTTCTAATAAAGTCCTTTGCTGATTTAAAAAAAAAAAAAAAATATATATATATATATATATATATATATATGTATATACTAGGGCTGCGGAAATTAACGATTAATTGGTCGATTAATCGTTAATTTCTTTGGTCGATTAAAATTATTTTGATCGATGACGATCCGCGGAGTGAGCTCCGCGGTCTCGCCCATAGGAAAGGCCGCGGCTTCGGCCTAGCTCCGGAGCCGCGGCGCGCTGACGTCATCATCACCTGCCCGCCTGCTTGTATCTTCTTCCCTTGCGCACGTGTGTCCATCAGCTACTCTGCAGATGGGTCTGCCTGCCTGATAGTCAGGTAAGAAAGGACAACCATCTGTGTGTGGTAACATTATGGGGCAGATGTATATATTCCTGGAGTATGGGGACAGATGTGTATATTAAAGCATGGGGGCAGATGCTGTAATGTACACATCTGCCCCCATGCTGTAATGTACACATCTGCCCCCATGCTGTAATATACACATCTGCCCCCATGCTGTAATATACACATCTGCCCCCATACTGCAAGAATATACACATCTGCCCCATGCTGTAATGTACACATGGGGGCAGATGTGTATATTCTTGCAGTATGGGAGGCAGATGTGTATATTAAAGCATGGGGGCAGATGTGTATATTACAGCATGGAGGCAGATGCTGTAATGTACACATCTGCCCCCATGCTGTAATGTACACATCTGCCCCCATGCTGTAATGTACACATCTGCCCCCATGCTGTAATGTACACATCTGCCCCCATGCTGTAATGTACACATCTGCCCCCATACTGCAAGAATATACACATCTGCCCCCATGCTGTAATGTACACATCTGACCCCATGCTGCAAGAATATACACATATGCCCCCATACTGCAAGAATATACACATCTGCCCCCATGCTGTAATGTACACATGGGGGCAGATGTGTATATTCTTGCAGTATGGGAGGCAGATGTGTATATTACAGCATGGGGACAGATGTGTACATTACAGCATGGGGGCAGATGTGTATATTACAGCATGGGGGCAGATGTGTATATTCTTGCAGTATGGGGGCAGATGTGTATATTCTTGCAGTATGGGGGCAGATGTGTATATTACAGCATGGGGTCAGATGTGTACATTACAGCATGGGGGCAGATGTGTATATTACAGCATGGGGGCAGATGTGTATATTACAGCATGGGGGCAGATGCTGTAATATACACATCTGCCCCCATACTGCAAGAATATACACATCTGCCCCCATACTGCCCCCACCACATTTACCAGTGGCTAATGCAGAGTTACAATGCAAGGAGATCAGCTAAAAGTAGTTGTATCTGTATGTGCGTTAATTAATCGAAATTAGTCGATTAATCGATTAAAAAAAAAAAGATTAATCGAACACAAAAATTTTAATCAGTCACAGCCCTAGTATATACACACTGAGCAAGGTTATATAGGCAAAACACTTTTGTGTTTGCCCCTATTTATCATGAGCTGACCGCAAAGATATACAAACTTTTCTATGTACACAAAAGGCCTATTTCTCTCAAATATTGTTCACAGATCTGGTTCACATTGGTGCGATTTGACATGTCATATCAGCGGCAATTGTCAGCTGTTGCCCTTTAATCGAATGTTAATTTCTCTACCGTAAGCCGTCTCCAAAGGTGTTTCAGAGAATTTGGCAGTACATCCAACCGGCCTCACAACCGCAGACCACGTGTAACTACACCAGCCCAGGACTTCCACATCCAGCATCTTCACCTCCAAGATCATCTGAGACCAGCCACCCAGACAGCTGTTGCATCAATCGGTTTGCATAACCAAGGAATTTCTGCACAAACTGTAAGAAACTGTCTCAGGGAAGCTCATCTGCATGCTCATCATCCTCATCGGGTCTCGATCTGACTGCAGTTCGTCGTTGTATCCGACTTGATTGGCCAAATGCTCAAATTTGATGGTGTCTGGCACTTTGGAGAGGTGTTCTCTTCATGAATGAATCCTGGTTTTCACTGTACAGTGCAGATGGCAGACAGTGTGTATGGCGTTGTGTGGGTGAGCGGTTTGCTGTCAACGTTGTGGATTGAGTGGCACATGGTGGCGGTGGGGTTATGGTGTGATGGAAGTGAAATAAAATGAATATTTTATTCTATGCTATTTTGTGTTAAGCTAATTCTTTTATTAGAACCTCTGAAATGTTGTTTTCCTTTTCTTTTATATTCTTATATATTGTTTTTATTTCTTTTTAATTGCTTGATCTATCTAAGATATAATACATATGCATGTGTGAAAATATATATTACAATACTGTTGTTATCCTTACATGAAGAAACAGATAATGTTTTAAAGTTACAACTTTTAATGGAGGACAAAAGGACTGTTGAAATCAAAAGAAGATGTCATCCCCTCGCTCCAAAAACCCCTCCCCCTCCTCCTCACTCAAATCTCCGTATGAGCTTATATGACTTTGGAGAGAAACCCTTGCAGAGCTGACCAAGGACCCCTGTACCAGGACTTTCCATAAGAAACTCTTACACGTGGGCTGCATGTGCTGTGAGAAGCCCTATACCTTATATGGACTTACAAGGAGAATATGTGCCGTGTGCAAAGAACAGACATCAAAAGGGGGGCGTGTAATAAGGGGATGAATAATATGAGTTGACCAAAGGTAAGTGCATTTTACAGGGCACATCGGCGACAATGGGCACAGAGGCGACAAAGGGCACAGTGGCATCAATGGGTACAGTGGTGACAAAAGGCACAGTGGCGACAAAGGGCGCAGTGGCATCAATTAAAGGGCACAGTGACATGCACAGTGGCAACAATGGGCACAGTGGTGACAAAGGGCACAGTGGTGACAATGGGCACAGTGGCAACAATTAAAGGGCACAGTGACATGCACAGTGGCAACAATGGGCAGAGTGAATTCCACATCCTTGCCGCTTTTACAGTAAAGAACCCTCTACGCACTCTACGCAGTCTAAGGTTAAACCTCTTTTCTTCTTATCTTAATGAGTGGCCACGTGTCTTATTAAACTCCCTTCCACATCAAAGTTTTATTCCTATTGTAGGGTCACCAGTACGGTATTTGTAATTTAAAATCCCCTCTCAAGCGTCTCTTCTCCAGAGAGAATAAGTTCAGTGCTCACAACCTTTCTACATAACTATTATCCTCCAGTCCCTTTATCAGCTTTGTTGCCCTTCTCTGTACTCACACCATTTTCAGTACATCCTTCCTGAGGGCTGGTGCCCAGAACTGGACAGAATACTCCAGGTGCAGCCAGACCAGAGTCTTGTAGAGTTGGAGAATTATTGTTTCATCTTTGGAGTTAATCCTCTTTTTAATGCATGCCAATATTCTGTTTTCTTTGTTAGCATTACATGCCATTGCTGAGCCTATCATCTATTAGGACCCACATGTATTTTTCCATCCTTGATTCCCCCAGAGGTTCCCCCCCAGTGAGTAAATTGCATGGTGCATTGCCAACGTGCACCATGACAGCTGGGTCTTCCCAAGCCCCTCCCAGTAATCTGCCCACCAGATCCATGATGTGCCAAACCCGAGTGCCTGGTAGACTAGACAGCATGCAGTTTGGAGCTTTATGTCTGGGTCACAGATTGCCCTCTCTGTGTTTCTAAGAATTGAGTCCCCTACTACCAGAATCTGTCTTTCTTTTCCCTTCGCTTCCCCCCACTCTTACTGGAGGAGTTCTTCCAATGGCAGCTAGGGGAGTCCCTCAGCTCCAGCAGTGCTGGTCCCTGACTGGTTTCACCAATGTCACTCAATGGAGCGTACTTATTGGGATGTTTCAGCCCAGGATCGTCCTTCCTGCCACTTTCCCCTCTAACCTTCCTAACTGTCACCCATCTACTCTTTTCTAGTGCATGCACCTCTTTGTCACCACCCGCCTCTGTGCTGGCCCCAGCCGGCACCTACCGTGTACGTTCCCGACTCTCCTTTAGTATGAAGGGACTTCTCAGTGCTGACAGTTGCTTCCCTAGATTCAGAACCTGGGCATCCAGGGAAACAATGTGCTTACATTTTGCAGTATTCACCCTCAATCAGATGATCAAGGAACGCATACATGCCGCAAGATGTACACCGAGCTGCATCTCCACACCCGCCGGGCATCGTACCTACTAATTTAATGGGGATTGGGGATTATACCCTGTCCAAATAAACTAACAACTAGCTTCCTGACACTAATTCTCAACACTCAACAATACACAGGTACTCAACAATACAATACACAGGTACTCACAGCCCACGTGCACTCACAGCCCACTGGCAGTCCACGTGTACACAATTCCTGGAAGCTGAAAACATTCCAGTTTTTGCATGGCCGGCATACTTACCGGACATGTCACCTATTGAGCATGTTTGGGATGCTCTGGATCGGCGTATACGACAGCATGTTCAAGTTCCTGACAATATCCAGCAACTTTGCACAACCATTGAAAAGTAATGGACCAACAATCCATAGGCCACAATCAACAACCTGATCAACTCAATGTGAAGGAGATGTCCTTTTTTAGGTTTGTACTGCTTGTTATGAACTGAGGCTGCATGCTTCAGGGTGGAGGATAATATCCGGAGGGACCACCCCCTGGGCGGGGCTGTTCAACTCTGTTAAAGTAACATGTATTTAAATATCTAACAAGTTCTGCCTAGTCCTCTCCTATGAACAGGAACATAACCCATATGTCAAGACTTGAGAAGGCTGTGTCCGACCATGGACGACAGAGAAAAGAATCTTACGGTGAGTACAAAAAATCGTATTATTTTGTGCTACCATCACACAGCCACAAATAAAATCTGTTTGGATGTTGGTGTGGTAGTGCCTAAATACTGTAACCCCCCCCCCTAAAAAAGCACAGGATGGAACCCACTTTCATAAACATTCTCCATATCTGCATCTGTCACATAGCTGGGAAAAAATCATTCACAGAGGACAGAAGTTATGGCCTCATTTTAAGACAGTAATGATCGCCAGTATACAACAGTGGCAGAAAATGTTAACAGTAACAGGAAGAGGGATGTGCTAATGGAAGCTAGATGTGCTGCAACTCATTATGGGAAGGCGGTCGGCTCGCAGGTGGAGAAGCAGCTGGTAGTCCGGCTCACGTTGGCGGCTCCCAGCGCTTCCAGACTCTCAGAATGGCTCTGGGATGGCAATACACGTCACTATCGGTTGGAGAAGGAGTGGGGAGGAGCCCGCGTTCGGAGCATGTATGCTCCTTTGTCAGGCATTTGCACTTAAGTATAGAGTGTTCCGGTTCCGCTAGAGATAAGATTATATCGTCAGCGTACAGTCATATTTTATGTTCGTTATGTCCTATATTATTGCATATGATGATAGGATTTGATCTGATGGCTATAGCCAAAGGTTCAAGTGCTAGAGAGAATATTATAGGTGAAAGTGAATATCTTGCCTGATTTAGGATTGTGAAGAATAATTTGAATCTTTCCTTTAACACAGACAGATGCTTCTCCTGGGAAAGAATGAATGTGTTATTTCTCCAGAGTTTTAGTATTGGCTGGTAATTGCTTAATTTCTATATTGATCGAGATCGGTGCATGATCTGACCAAGAGATATTACAAAATTTGTGCATCAGTTACCTTCTGCAGGAGAGCTCTGTCCGTGATAAAGAAGTCAATACGAGTGCAAGGTACCAAGTGCTTATATACAGATGCTCTTCTCAGAAAAAATTGTAAAAACACAAGAAAAAACAAAACCTCAAAAAACTTGCATATATCTGCTTATACACTTATTAAATAGTGCTCATATTTAGCATATGTTCCCCTGTGCCAGATACAAATGATCACTGCCTCAAAAAACAAACAAGTATTGTGATAAAAATATATATGAAAAAATATATATATATAGTGGAAACATTTTTTTATTGGTTGCTTAAAGCGGGGGTTCACCCTATAAACCCCAAAAATTTTTTTTTTTTTCTTCTACCATAAAATCAGGCATTGTAGCGCGAGCTACAGTATGCCTGTCCCGATTTTTTTATCCCCGTACTCACCGTGTACTCGTACATCGAAGATACCGACTCCCCTCGGGGAATGGGCGTGCCTATGGAGACGGAGGATGATTGACGGCCGGCTCTGGCGCGTTACGCTTCTCCGGAAATAGCCGAAATAGGCTTGGCTCTTCACGGCGCCTGCGCATAGCCTGTGCGCAGGCGCCGTGAAGAGCCGAGACCTACTCCGGCTGTCTTCGGGGAGAGTGACGTGCCAGGGCCGGCCGTCAATCATCCTCCCTCTCCATAGGCACGCTCATTCCCCGCGGTAGCCTAAATCTATAATGTACGAGTACACAGTGAGTACAGGGGTAAAAAAATCGGGACAGGCATACTGTAGCTCGCGCTACAATGCCTGTCTCGATGGTAAAATCGTGTCACTGAGGGTGAACCACCGCTTTAAGTATTGCACTCACATTTGGTTGTGCCCGTATGCCGGCACCAAGCTTCTCCAGCCGTGTATGCAAAACAGTTGAAAGGTAAAAGCCGTTCCTCTCAAGTTCCTCTTGCGCCTATCTCGCGATCAGCCCGTGGTTCTGTGTGTATCAGCAGCCTCTACGCGTTTCGCAAAGTATATTGCATCCTCAGGTTGCAAAGCGCGTAGAGGCTGCTGATACACACGGAACCACGCGCTGATCGCGAGAGTGGGAGTGCAATACTTATCTGTTTTTAAGCAACCAATACATTTTTACGTACTACACCATGAGGGGCACTCATTGTAGGAGAGAAAGAGACTCCCACCAGTACATCCAAGGCATCTGGCAATTGGTGAAAACATGTGTAACAGGAGTGGTTATCCTGGGAATGAACCAAAGGCATTTATTGAATGAGATCTGGTGAGTGGCCATTTCTGGCGGTGACGGGAATATCACTGAAGTGGTGACATTTCGTTGTGTTATAACACCTCACGGGAGAAGCATTCATATAAGCACCTGATTAGTATATTGGGACTTTAATAAGCAGAGGACCCATTTAGAAATCCTCTATCTAACTGGCACAGGGGCACATATGCTAAATATGAGCACTATTTAATAAGTGTATAAGCAGATATATGCATTTTTTGGCGGTTTTGTGTTTTCTTGTGTTTTTACAATTTTTTCTGAGAAGAGGATCTGTATGTAAGCACTTGGTACTTGGCACATATATATACACATTTATATTTATTTGGTGTATTACCAGATGGAGGCGATATGTATTGGGGGCTAATAATTAAAAACCATTGCCCAGAAGCAGGTGGCGATAGATGAACCACTAGGGGAGCGCAATTCACATACCACACCCATTTTGTAAAGACCAAGCACCACTGGGTGTCTTCCCCCTTTTTTCTGATTGCAGCATACCCACTATTATAGTACTTTTACTTGCGCCAGCAACACTTTTATTGCAAATACGAGTGCAAGACTTATGTACATTGGAAAAAAAAGTAAAATCTTTTTCAGACGAGTGAAGACATCTCCATGGATTGAAAAGGTCCTCCTGTGAAAAAAAAATACATAAACCCTTTCTTACAGAATGAGTTCCTAGAGGTATCTATATTTTGGTATATTGTGACATTAACATTTCTGCAGATGACAAGGTTACCTTTTTGCATTCTTGTTATCTTCCTAATAATTTTCATGTTAGGAGCATATATATTAGCGAAAGGTTAATAATGTGTTGTTAATATTGGTGACGATTATTACAAATCTTCCTTGGGGGTCACAAAGAGAGTACGCCGGTGTATCTACTGATACGCCGGCGTACTTTCAAATTTCCCGCGTCGTATCTTTGGTTTGAATCCTCAAACCAAGATACAACGGCATCTGGGTTAGATCCGACAGGCGTATGGCTTCGTACGCCTTCGGATCTTAGATGCAATACTTCGGCGTCCGCTGGGTGGAGTTCTCGTCGTTTTCCGCGTTGAGTATGCAAATTAGCTATTTCCGACGATCCACGAACGTACGCGCGGCCGTCAAGTTCTCTTACATCGTCTCTAGTCGGCTTTTTCCGGTGTATAGTTAAAGCTGCTGTTTTGCGGCGTATAGTTAGACTTGCCATGTTAAGTATGGCCGTCGTTCCCGCGTTTCATTTGAATTTTTTTATTTTTTGCGTAAGTCATCCGTGAATCGGGATGGACGTAATTCATGTCTATGTTAAAAAAAATGACGTCCTTGCGACGTCATTTAGCGCAATGCATGGCGGGAAATTTAGGGATGGCGCATGTGCAGTTAATTCGGCGCAGGGACGCGCTTCATTTAAATGAAACATGCCCCTAATCGCCGATTTGAATTACGCAAAATCTTTAAGGATTCGAACTAAAGTCAGGTAAGGTACGGCGGCGTAGCGTATCTCTGATACGCTGCGCGGGTGCAGATCTCTGTGGATCTGCCCCTATATGTGGAAATTTGTGATAGGAGAATTGGATATGGATATGGATTTTGGTATTCCTGCAGTTAAAAAAAAAAGGGGGGGGGTAGGTGAAAACTGATAACAGAATGAGAAGAGTTGTCGTACAACTCTTGGGTGCAGTAACTTCTGCACTTTTACTACATGGCAACACACAAAAGCTTCAGAGGCTTATGTGACCCGAAGGATTCATTCTTTTTCAATTGGTATCAGGGAACAGGAGTTACCCATTAGTCAGTCAGGAGTATTGTGCCATTGCTGGGTGATCTTTCCTGATGGATATTTATCCATGGCATTAGCTTCATCTTCAGGTAGAAGAACCCATAATTTAAGGAACTTAGGGCCATCATCGATTGAATGTATTGTGTAAGAAGTGTTATTTCTGTCAATCATTTGTTTAGTAGAAAATCCTCATTTATATGTGATCTTGTGACTGCTCAAAATCTTGGTGATGGAGTTTAGGTTTCTGCGTGCCATTATGGTAGCTTGAGAGAGGTCTGAGAAAAGTACAATAGTCACATATGGGTCTGGGAGTGGAGAGTTTTGACAAGCTAATTGCATTAATTGTTCTTTTATGTGATAATAGTGAATTCTTGCTCTCACATCACGAGGCAGACTCTCTGATATATGAGAGGGCTTTGGGAGCCTATCAATTAATTAATTTCTGTTGCAATGTAGATAGCAATAGGTCAAAGGTCATTTAGCAAAATAATTGCTTTAAATCCACATTTTTTACATTTTCTGGGATGCCACGGAATTGAATATTCTTATATGTAGCCCCGTCTTCTTGGTCTGCGACCTTTAACTTTAGTTGTTTGAGTTCCTCTTCTAGTTCAAAGTAAGTAAACTATCCACTAATTCATTATGCGCCTCTGAAAAGTCTTCCATTTCATTTTCAACACATTCCACTCTCTCTTCTAATGATTCTAACTCCATTTTAGATTTCTGCATGAATTCTCTCACATCATGTTGTATTGACCCTTTAAGTGACAATAGCATTTCTTTTAAGTCAGTGTCAATGACTGGCTGGCCTAAGGTAGGAAAAGCATGCTGTTTATCCTCATGGGTATTTCCTACAGTCATTTGTTCTGTATCATTTTAAGTTTCACTTACATGTTCCCCTGTAGAAGAAATTCTTCTTTTTCCTCTCATCTCCTGTATAGGCAGCCTGCCTGTCATTGCGCTTGTGTGAGGAGCCATCTTGTTTTTTTTCTGATTCCCAGCCAGAACGTTTAGTTTAGTCAGTTTGTGGGGCCCCTTCTGGGATTTTTGTTTTTCCCCCAATTCCCCCTCATGTTCCTTGGTTCCCCCGGAGGCTGTGGGTACTTTCAGGTCCGATTTTGGTAGCTTCTAGCCGCTATTAGAAGCCTCTGAACACAAAGTTCAGTTAGAATGCAGCCATCGAGCTCTGCCACGCATGACTACCCCCCCACCCCACCCCCCGATGAGTCATCAGCATTTTTTTTTTACCTGTTTGAAAATGCTAGAAAATTATAGCATTAAAGCGGGGGTTCACCCTAAAAAAAAATTCTAACTTTACATTGAGCCGAGTTGTGAGAATGACATTATGCTGACCTTTTTTATTTTCTTGCCGTACATACCATTTTATCTATATTTTTACCGCGGCTTCCGGGTATGTAATCCTGCGGAACTGGGCGTTCCTATTTACATGCTAATTGATTGACATGCTTCCCACCGGCGCACACAGCGTGTCATGAGTTGCCGAAAGAAGCCGAACGTCGGTGCGCAGGCGTCGTATAGAGCCGACTTACAGTCCGGCTTCTTTTGGCAACTTGTGACGTGCTGTATGCGCCGGTGGGAAGCATGTCAATCAATTAGCATGTGAATAGGGACGCCCAGTCCCGCAGGATTACATACCCGGAAGCCGCAGTGAAAATATAGATAATACGGTATGTACGGCAAGAAGATAAAAAAGGTCAGCATAATGTCATTCTCACAACTCGGCTCAATGTAATGTTAGAATTTTTTTAGGGTGAACCCCCGCTTTAAATAGCAAACCTGAAAGATAATTATTAATAATTCAAAGTATGAAGTTTGCAAATTCAGAAAAATTATCAACACTCCTTTGTATATTAACAGTCAGGGGTAGACAAAGCTGTGCCAGGTACCATAGAAAAATCTCATTACCATGGACCAGTCAGGCCAAATGAAGCAAAACAATGCAAGGAAGGCAAGAAATAAAAAAAATGTACTGAACTGTACTTTGATATACTGAATAATATGTCTGACATGAGAATGCAAAAGTACTATTTTAAAAAAATATGACCTAAAAGAAGGTCATATAGATATGTATGAGTAGATTCTTAATGGCCAAAACTGTTTTATATTAATACTAAATATTGCATGAAGTTGCTATGAAACAGAACAAGTGTATAATCCATGATAAACAGTTTCAAAGAGAAGACTAAATAAAATGCACACTTGAAAGGTATTAACGACAAATTAACCTAGATACACTTTCATTTGGATGTTATCAAATGTTAATGAATGCTGATGGGTGGAATTGTGAAACAGCATTAAACATTTAAAGGTGACAAGGATGAATTTATTATTTACACTTTTAATTGAGGTTGTATTGAAGCAAGATTATTTAAATGGACTACCCAAGGGCCTTGGTTATAATTTTCCATTGTATTACCCATTACACAGTGGTTTCCTTTATTGGTTATTTTAGTTGCTGAATTATTATATTCAATTTACTCTGAGTTTTTAAATTAACAATGTGATCCATTTTATGATAAGATTCTCATTCATGTGTGATATTATTTTAAAAAGAAAATGTTCCTATTTTTTCAGTATTTCATTAAATATGTGTATGGAGACAAAAATAATTTCTTGTTACATATGCTGGTTGTACTACTGCTTAGTTATGCTGCACTGTGATTGTGCTGTAATACTTCATTATGCTAACCTAATGGGAAACTCCAGTTAAAAAAAATGCCTGGGACAATAAATAAAAAAAAGTACTGGGGATGCCCCCCGCAGTAATTTCTTTTTACCAACATACACTATGGGCCAGATCCACAAAAACCTGGCGTAACTTAAAAAATCCCATTTAAGTTACACTGCCTTAAAGTTTCTACCTAAGTGCCTGATCCACAAAGCACTTATCTAGAAATTTCAGGCTGTGTAACTAAAATTCCGCCGGCGCAAGGCGTTCCTATTCAAATGGGGCGAGTCCCATTTAAATGAGGCGCGCTCCCGCGCCGGCCGTACTGCGCATGCGCGAAGTTACGTTACGCCGAGTTTTGAGGATCGCGACGGCTTAAAAAAGTTGCGTCGGGGAAAAAAAAAAATAAATTACAGCGTCGCTCGGCATGCATTCCTGAGAGGGAGAACTCCATGCCAATTTTCAAAGAAAAAACCGGCATGGGTTCACCCCCCAGGAGCATACCAGGCCCTTAGGTCTGGTATGGGTTGTAAGGAGACCCCCCCACGCCGAAAAATCGACGTAGGGGGTCCCCCTACAATCCATACCAGACCCGTATCCAAAGCACGCTACCCGGCCGGTCAGGAATGGGAGTGGGGACGAGCGAGCGCCCCCCCCCTCCTGAGCCGTGCCAGGCCGCATGCCCTCAACATGGGGGGGTTGGGTGCTCTGGGGCAGGGGGGCGCACTACGGGCCCCCCCACCCCAGAGCACCCTGTCCCCATGTTGATGAGGACAGGACCTCTTCCCGACAACCCTTGCCATTGGTTGTCGGGGTCTGCGGGCGGAGGCTTATCGGAATCTGGGAGTCCCCTTTAATAAGGGGGCCCCCAGATACCGGCCCCCCACCCTAAGTGAATGGATATGGGGTACATCGTACCCCTATCCATTCACCTGTAGGCAAAAAGTAAAAGTTAATAAACACACAACACAAGGCTTTTTAAAATATTTTATTATTCTGCTCCGGATGCCCCCCCTGTCTTCGTTATTAGCTCAATTAGCAGGGGGGGCTTCTTCTTCCGCTCTCCGGGGGTCTTCTCCGCTCTCCGGGGGTCTTCTCCGCTCTCCGGGGGGGCTTCTCCGGACTCCGGGGGGCTTCTTCCATCTTCTCCCCTCTTCCGCTCTTGACTCGACGAACCCCGGTTCTTCTGCAGATGTCCGGTGCCTTCTTCTTCAGCGCTGGCTGCCTGCTATGTTTGTGTGTTAGCTCAATTTCTAACAGGCAGCCGGCGCGGTCTTCTGTGGCGTCAGGGTCTTCTCTTCCTTTCTTCCGATGTTGCCTCGTCGCCTCTTGTCGCTGTAATGATGGAAGCGCGCCTTGCATCACATTTATATAGGCATCACCGTCCCATCATGCTCCGGTAGGTACCCACGTGGTGGGTGCACGTGGGTAGGCACCCACCACGTGGGTACCTGCCGGAGCATGATGGGACAGTGATGCCTATATAAATGGGATGCAAGGCGCGCTTCCATCATTACAGCGACAAGAGGCGACGAGGCAACATCGGAAGAAAGGAAGAGAAGACCCTGACGCCACAGAAGACCGCGCCGGCTGCCTGTTAGAAATTGAGCTAACACACAAACATAGCAGGCAGCCAGCGCTGAAGAAGAAGGCACCGGACATCTGCAGAAGAACCGGGGTTCGCCGAGTCAAGAGCGGAAGAGGGGAGAAGATGGAAGAAGCCCCCCGGAGTCCGGAGAAGCCCCCCCGGAGAGCGGAGAAGACCCCCGGAGAGCGGAGAAGACCCCCGGAGAGCGGAAGAAGAAGCCCCCCCTGCTAATTGAGCTAATAACGAAGACAGGGGGGGCATCCGGAGCAGAATAATAAAATATTTTAAAAAGCCTTGTGTTGTGTGTTTATTAACTTTTACTTTTTGCCTACAGGTGAATGGATAGGGGTACGATGTACCCCATATCCATTCACTTAGGGTGGGGGGCCGGTATCTGGGGGCCCCCTTATTAAAGGGGACTCCCAGATTCCGATAAGCCTCCGCCCGCAGACCCCGACAACCAATGGCAAGGGTTGTCGGGAAGAGGTCCTGTCCTCATCAACATGGGGACAGGGTGCTCTGGGGTGGGGGGGCCCGTAGTGCGCCCCCCTGCCCCAGAGCACCCAACCCCCCCATGTTGAGGGCATGCGGCCTGGCACGGCTCAGGAGGGGGGGGGGCGCTCGCTCGTCCCCACTCCCATTCCTGACCGGCCGGGTAGCGTGCTTTGGATACGGGTCTGGTATGGATTGTAGGGGGACCCCCTACGTCGATTTTTCGGCGTAGGGGGGGTCCCCTTACAACCCATACCAGACCTAAGGGCCTGGTATGCTCCTGGGGGGGAACCCATGCCGGTTTTGTTTTTACAAATTGCCGTGGAGTTCTCCCTCGGGAAAGCATACCAAATGCCGTCGCTGGAATGGGCTTTTACAAGGTGTGACTAGTTTACACTTTGTAGAACCAGCCCTAATTTTACACTTGCAAAATAACACTTACGGCGCAAAAAGGAAGCTGGAAAGCTTTGTGGATCGCCTTAAGTGCTAATTTGCATACTAGAAACGGCATTTCGACTCGAAATGCCCCCAGCGGCGGATGCGGTACTGCATCCTAAGATTCGGCAGTGTAATTCAATTACACATGCCGGATCTTCTGCCTAACTTTGGAAAAAGCCTTTTGAGGATCGTTTCCAAAGTTACACACAGACTGAACAGCAGTTAAGTCGGAGTATCTCTTTTGTGGATCTGGCCCTATATTACCAAAAGTATTGGGACACCTGCCTTTACACCCACATGACCTATAAAAAGTCATCCCAGTCCCACTCTTTGCAGCTATACCAGCTTCAACTCTTCTAGGAAGGCTGTCCACAAGGTTTAGGTGTCTATGGGAATGTTTGACCATTCTTCCAAAAGCGCATTTGTGAGGTCAGACACTGATGTTGGACGAGATGGCCTGGCTCACAGTCTCCACTCTAATTCATCCCATGGTGTTTTATCGGGGGTTTATGTCAGGATTCTGTGCATGCCAGTCAAGTTCCTTAACCCCACACTCGCTCATCCATGTCTTTATGGACCTTACTTTGTGCACTGTCCAAATCATTTTGTGAAGGGGGGATCATGGTGGTGGGTTGTTTCTCAAAGGTTGGGCTTGGCCCCATAGTTCCAGTAATGGAAACTCTTAAGACGTCAGCATACCAAGACATTTTGGACAATTTCATGCTCCCAACTCTGCTCTAATTCATCCCATATGTCAGCGCTCAAAAATTCCACTCGTCTGCTTGTATTTTGCAAGTGGATTTTAAGGGCTGGCGAGTATGGGTTGCCTGAGAGCGAGGGGGGCGAACACCGATGGCCGGCAGGTTGTATGGGAGTCCTTCTCGCAGCGCTTGTAGGGGGAAGAGAGGAGAGCAGGTGGCCGGATCATCAGAGTGCGAGGAACATCACTAGCGGCTTTCATTCCTATAGCAGGGTGTCCCCCGCACTCGCTTTCACACACAGCTCCGCCCCCTGGTCCCGGGATTTTGATAGACAGATCACCCGGGACGAGTGACGTGTATCAAAGTTCGTCGACCAGGGGGCAGGGCTGGATGTGATGCTGAGTGGCGGGAACACACTACTATTGAATTGAAAGCTGTTCCAGCGATGTCCCTCGGCGTTCTGATTATCCGGCCATCCATTCTCTTGCTCTCCTCTCTTCCCCTGCATGATGGACGCATAGAGGCAGCATGATGGACACAAGTAGGCAGCATGATGGACACAGATAGGCAGCATGATGGACAAAGATAGGCAGCATGATGGATACATGGAGGCAGCATGATGGACATGGGCAGGCTGCGTTGGTGGACACAAGTAGGCTGCGTTGGTGGACACGGCAGGCTGTGTTGGTGGACAAGGGCAGGCTGTGTTGGTGGACACAGTTGAAGCAGCATTGGTGGGCACAGGTGAGGTTGCCCTGTTGGGCATGGATAAAGTTGTTGTTAATATTTATTTTTAGAACTTAACTCTGCATAAAACATTTAAGTGGGCGTGTTTAGGGGCGGAATTAGGAGTGGGGCAGGGTAGGGGTTGAGTGGGGCAACTGGTGGCGAGTAACCCTTGAGGCCTGGCTAGTAACTCAGGACTTGAAATTTTGAGCCCTGCCATAGGTGTTCTATTGGGTTTAGGTCAGGACTCTGTGCAGGCCTGTCAAGTTCCTCCACCCCAAACTTGCTCATCCAAACTATATTGCCAAAAGTATTGGGCCACCCTTCCAAATCATCAATGATCCTGTATGGGATTTCATGGACCACCGGTGTGGGTGAAAACAGTCCTTTGCACGGTGTATGGATTGGTTTGTGTAAATAGTGCCTATAAGTGCCAATAGACAGAACAGTGTTGCTTTGGGTGAAGTCACAATATGACTCTTCTTAGAAATATTAGCCTATTGTTGAGAATTTTAGATCAAATTGTTGGCTGAATTGTACCTTTACTAAGAGAGGCATGGTACACAGCTTGCCTATCAGAGAAAAAAATAAGTAGTGATTCGATTTTTCTTACTATTGCGGTTTCATATTTTACCCAACTAGACTTAACAGGTGGTATCACTCACATTTGATGTCTTGGATAGTTTAGCATGAGACTACTACTGTAAGGAGAACAAATATTATAAGTATAAAATAAGGGGGAAAAGCCGCTTGTCCCATGTCACTGCACACTAATTAAGGGACATGCTGAGCTTGCGCCCACTCCACCAGCATGGCACAGAGGCAGGAGAACTTCTGCCTCCTATGACACAGAGCTGAGGAGGAGTCTAAGGCTGGGTTTACATATGCTGCAGCTGCGGTTCACAGGATAAGGTCCGTTGCGTCCCTGTTCACCGATTCAGGTGCGAATCAGGTCCGGAACCAAAGACACACAGGACCCTTTAAATGTGGACAGCAGCTCTTGTAAAATTGGATGTGGGGAAACCTGCATCAAATTTGCATATGTGTGAACCCAGCCTGATGCCTCGTACACACGACCGAGGAACTCGTCGTAAATGAAACATCGTTTTCCTCGACGAGTTCCTTGTCAGGTTTGTCAAGAATCTTGACAATCTTTCTTTGCGTACACACTGTCAAGACAAAATCTTGTCGTTCTCAAACGCGGTGACATACAACACGTACGACGGCACTATAAAGGGGAAGTTTGATTCCACTGGCACAACCCTTGGGGCTGCTTTTGCTAATCTCATGTTACTGCGTGTTAAGTAAAAGTTTGGTAAAAGACGATTCGCTCTTTTTAGTCTGTTACAGCGTGACAAATGTGGTATCTCCATTAAGAATGCTACTTTTACCGAAGGTGCGCTCCCGTCTCATACTTTATTCTGAGCATGCGCCGGTTTCTAAGCATACACACGAACGTGTTTCTCGTCATAAACCAGCCCGACGAGAAACACGACGAGGAAATTGAGACTCCCGAAGAGGAAAAAGAGAACTTGTTCTCTTTTTTGCTCGTCAAGTTCCACAACAGTTTTCTCAATGAAAAACATAACACAAACGTTTTCCTTGGCAAAAAAGCCCTGCCACCAAGTCTCTTGATGGATTCTGTCGAGGAAAACGGTTGTGTGTACGAGGCCTCAGAGTTCCTTGAGCTGTGCACTGTCAGTTGCCACTATCTGTGTGCATCAATTCCTAGCATTGGGACCTTGCAGCAGTTGGGGGCTCGGTGGCCAGAGCTACACACTTTTTTGTCTCTCAGGGCCCCCTTATTTAACTGATGGGGCTTGGACACCGTACAGGAATTGGCTGCTGTACCATCTTATTGGCAGCCCTGTTCTGATGGTAAAGAAGAATGGCAAGAATTTAAAAATACATAATCTGTAAGAAAACTAAAAGTACGTTACATTAAAGCAGACCTTCAGTAATTTTTTCAACTTTTTATCTATCAAATCTTCTGCCCTTGTTGTTTTAAAAAAAAAAATTCTGTCAGTAAATACCATATATACTCGAGTATAAGCCAAGTTTTTCAGCACTTTTTTTGTGCTGAAAATGCCCCCCTCGGCTTATACTCGAGTCACCTTTTTGTGCCTGGACTTTGGGGACACGGGACACAAACTTGGCACACATGTAGCCCCACTCTTCCTCTACAAGGGTGAAAGGTTTGTTGTTCCGGGGGACCTATGGCCAGGGAGCACCGATTTTTCAAAGCCCGGCACCCGTTTCATAGATTCCCATGTTAAATGGAAATTTCACCGGTGAATTTGGGGACCCGGTACTGGCCGGTCGTAGGTCCCCTGGACCTGGACCTTGGCACACATGTAGCCCCACTCTTCCTCTACAAGTGTGCAAAGTTTGTTGTCCGGGGACCTAAGGCTGGGGAGCACCGATTTTTCAAAGCTGGGCACCCCTTCCATAGACTCCCATGTTAAACGTCAGTCTAGTCATGGACACAGTGAGGCATGGGCATAGTGAGGCATGGGCACAGTGAGGCATGGACACAGTGGGGCATGGGCACAGTGAGGTACGGGCACAGTGAGGCATGGGCACAGTGAGGCATGGGCACAGTAAGGCATGGACACAGTGAGGCATGGACACAGTGAGGCATGCACATGGACACAGTGAGGCAAAGTGAGGCATGCAGATGGACACCCTAGGCTTAGGTGCCTCAGCTTATATTGGGGTTGGCTTATACTCGAGTATATACGGTACCTTTTATACAGCCCACTTTCTGTTTCTTGTCTGGTAAAAAGCCTAGGCTTATGACATCATGCACAGCTCTCTCTCTCTGGCCTCGTACACACGACCAGTTTCCTCGGCAGAATTCAGCTTCCGACCGAGTTTCTGGCTGAATTCTGCCGAGGAAACTGGTCGTGTGTACACTTTCAGCCGAGGAAGCCGACGAGGAGCTCGACGAGGAAATAGAGAACATGTTCTCTATTTCCTCGTTGTTCTATGGGAGCTCTCGTCCCGCCGAGCTCCTCGGCGGCTTCAGTGCTGAACTGGCCGAGGAACTCGATGTGTTTGGCACGTCGAGTTCCTCGGCCGTGTGTACGAGGCTTCTCTCTCTCTCATGCACAGCTCTCTCTCTCTCTCTCTCACTCTCTCTCGTGAGAGAGAAGAGAGGGGGTAAAGAATAAGAGGTCCAATGAGAGCTGCAGGGCTGCCGAGCTGGAGGTGTGCCTCTGTGTGTCTGTGTAAATCCAGGAAGTGAAAAGGCAGCAGCTTCAGCTGCCCACAGTTAAAATGGTTGCAGCCAGACTCAGTGGAGGGAGATTTCTGCAGCATATTTGGCAAGTACAGAATCACAGTATATATAAAATAATATGCAAAGTGGTTGAATGGGAAGCTTCAGAATGGCAAATATGTTTTTATTATAAATTGTGTGAGCAGACTGCAGTTTCTCTTTAACAGTGCAAAATAAAGAACTACTAAAAATATACAATATATGTGATCTTTTTAAAAAGCTCTTTTTAACTGACCTATATCACTGGTAAAAGGCAAAGAACATTTCTGAAAGCTTCATTTTATTATGTCAGCTTTGCGAATATATTTATTTCAAAATGAAAGCACTTTTGATATGCAAAACATTCCTTATGCAAAATAAAATGTATACCGGTAATTACAATACATATTCCATAATATGGAGAATATTTATTGGTACAGTATGCCATTAAAATCTCATCTACAATGCACATTTCTTGGCAGTCAACTGTTAAAATAGAGGTGGAAGGAAGACTGATATAGACCCAGGCTGAGTCATAAAAGCAAAACTGTACTGACACAGTTCCCTTATTATACCAGAAGTATATTAAAAGAAAAAAAATGTTAGCAAAATGTCAGACTGCAGATTAAAATAGGATACTAATGAAATGTATCATCTTGCCAGGGTTTACATATAAATTATTTCTGAAAAGGGCAGTAAACATAAAATACAGGTCACTCCACATTAAAGTGACAAGGAAAAGGGCTCAGGCTAGGGATGAGGTTTGGAGCCACCCTGTGTTTGAGGCAGATCTCACAGTTTTGTGCTTGAACCTACAATGCACTGTAAAATCTGTAAAAATGGACAAGCCAGACCCCCACTATAAAATGGTGGGCTCCTAGCAACCATATTGTTACTATGTGTAGCTTACTTTCAGTACGGGCGCTACACTAGTGGGAATGGGAGGCTTAGTTTTACTCCCATTCACAAATTATGGAAATTCAGGCTGCTGTCAATTCCAGAATTTGTCCTGTAGGTCAGTCTGCGCTCCAGGGGTGCGTTATCACCCCTGGGCGGAAGTTGGCGCTAGAGGGATTCTGGCAGACCCACCTGCTCCCAGCAGCCAATCAGAGGAGTTCTTCCCTCGTTGGGCATGCTGGGGGGGATATATCTGTGGCAGCCGCTTTTGGCGGGTTCTTCTTGCGGGGCCCGAGTTCCAGGTGCGGTGCCCACCTTCAGGGTACACGCATCCATGGGCCCCGCCACCGCGTCCTGCCATGCTGAGGTTGTGCACCAAGCGGAGCCTCATCCTACTATTGAGAGGGGCCCCAGCGACTTGCTGGGTCCCTACCTTCTGCTGAGAGGATCCTAAGCCGGGAGCTGTACGATGGGGGATTGGCTCGGGAGAACCTAGAAACAGAGGTTGTCCAGGAGGCCTAGACGAACCATCAGGGATTCAGTCACCACACCGTATGACAGGTATGCTCAAGCTGTGAATGAATGAATGAATGAAAAACTTATATAGCGCGGCACATGCGAACTGAATCGCTTCTGGGCGCTGGTTGTTAGTGTCTCATGCCATCAGAAGAGCAGGGTTTTGATCTGCTTTCTGAAAGACAGGTGGTTTTGCTCCAACCGAATGCTGGTTGGTAAAGCATTCCAAAGCCTGGGACCTTGGAAAGCAAACCTTCTTTCTCCTTTGGACTTGTATTTGCTTTTTGGAACCTTGACCAGATTTTGGTCGGTGGATCGCAGAATGCGGTTGCAATTGTGAGGTTTGATCTTGTCGCATAGATATCTTGGAGCCTTCCCATGGATGCACTTATGTGTCAGGCAGAGTGCTTTGAATGCAATTCTGTCTTTCACTGGCAACCAGTGAAGGGATCTCAGTGAAGGTGAGATTGATTCCCAAGATTTTTTCCCAGTCACCAGTCTTGCGGCCGTATTCTGTACGACTTGTAGACGAGCGATTTGGTACTTGGGGAGCCCGAGGTAAAGGGCATTTGCATAGTCCAGTCTGGAATTCACGATTGTTCCCACCACGACTGCTACGTCTTCTTTGGGGATAAATGGAATGAGTCTGCGTAGTAGGCGCATCAAATGGTGCGACCCGCTGACTACTGACCCTATTTGTGCGTCCATTGTCATGAAGGTGTCAAAAGTGACTCCTAGACTTTTGACTTTGGAGCTAGGGGAGATGATTTGTCCCAGAATGGGCGATGGTGTCCAGTTTGTTGCCAGTTGACTCTTCCGACTGGCATTAAACATAAAGAGTTCTGTTTTAGCGCTATTGAGTTTAAGATAACTCTTAGTCATTCAGTTTTCTATTGAAGAGAGACATTTCTCTAATCTGAGATGATGATCCTTTTTGTGGCAGATGCGAAAATACAGTTGCGTGTCGTCTGCATAAGAGTGATAGAGTAGTTCTTGGCTACTGATAATATCAAAGAGAGGACGAAGATAGATATTGAACAGCACCGGTGATAGGGGGGATCCTTGGGGGACCCCACATGGCACCGTGCGTTTTTCCAAAGTGAAAGATCCCAGTTTCACTGTTTGTGATCGGTTTCCAAGAAAAGAGGAAAACCATGGTAAAGCATCTTCTGCGACTCTGGCGACTTCTGCTAGTCGTCTCAGTAACAATTTATGGTCTACTGTGTCGAAGGCTGCGCTTAGGTCCAGCAGAACCAGAAGACAAGATTCTCCTTCATCTGAGGCCTCGAGCGCATCGTCCCATATTTTCAGTAAGGCCGTTTCCGTCCCGTGTCCGGGACGGAAACAGGATTGAAATGGATCAAGTAGGTTGTGGGTATCCAGATGCTGTTGCAGCTGTTGTACCACCACTTTCTCCATTATCTTGGAAAGAGCATTTAGACCTGTTATGGGACGGCGGTGAGTTGGGTCCATAGGATCCAAATTAGGTTTTTTCAAGATGGGCAGGATTGTGCCCTCTTTCAGCAGGGAAGGCACTATGCCTTCTTTAAATGACTGATTTATAAGCTGTGTGATTGGAGGCGCCAGGATGTCGGCACATTCCTTCAGTAGCTTGGTGGGAATGATGTCATTGGGTGCTGTGCTGTTCCGCAACGCACCAATGATATTTTTGGTGGTATTGACGGAGATTGGTTCCAGAATGAACTTAGTTGATTGTAGAGGATTTCTGTCGGTGTTTTGTAGTTGATTGAAGAGGGGGCTGAGCGGAGTATTGTTTTGCAGAATACTTACCCGAATTCTTTCAATTTTGTTGATGAAGAAATCCGATAGTTCATTACAGAACTCTTGGGTGTCTGAAGTGGGGACTTCAAGACATCCCGGATTCATGGTCTGGGTGACCATCCTGAAGAGTTCTCGTGGGCGATTCATGGCGCTGTTAATCACCATGGAAAAGTGATGTTTTTTGGCTTTGAAGATTTCTTTGTGATATCGTGTTGTTATTGCTTTGTAGATGTTGAGGCGGTCTTCTGAAGGGCTTCTTTTCCAGGCGGCTTCCGCCCTTCTGCGCTCTTGCTTCAGTAGCGACAGCTGGTTATTGAACCAGCTGGACTTTTTTTCCCGGATGCGGACTTTGCGCTTTGGTGCTACTAAGTCGGCTGACTGTAGCAGAGCTGCATTTATGGCGTCCAGTGTATCTGAGGCTGCTAGCTGAGGAGGAATAGCCCCAATTCGGTTTCCCAGGGTAGATTTGAAGAGTTCAGAGTGGAGCTTCTTCTGAGCTCTAGCCCAGTGTATTGTCACCGGCTTGGGTGCTTTTATAACTAGTGGAATTCTGGGAATTATGAAGCTAATTGCATGGTGGTCTGTCCATGGCAAAGGTTCATTACCCAAAATGTTTATTTTCAGATTTTGTCTGAAAATTAGGTCGAGTGTGTGACCTGAAGCATGCGTGGGTCCGCATATAAGTTGCTGTAGTCCTAACCCTTCCAGGTGGTCGATGCAGGCATCCGCGATGGGATCCTGTGAGGAGTTGGCCCACAAATTGAAATCCCCGAGCAGCAAAAGATGATTGCTGTTAAGGGAGTAAGTGGATATGAACTCCGTTAATGCTGGTAGCAACTGCGATTTGGGCCCAGGTGGCCTATAGCAGAGGAGAATGTGAACGGTCTCCTGGGAGTTAGTTTGAAGTTGAAGCGTAAGGGTTTCCATAAACGGTAGAGGATTTTGAAGGACCGGTTTAGTGATTGCAATATGAGACTTATGAATCACCGCAAGGCCTCCTCCTCTTTGCCCTATTCTGTTTTCCATTAAGATGCGATAATTTACTGGTACCAGTTCTCCGAGAATGGTGTTGCAGTCGTCTGAAAGCCAACTTTCTGTAATAAAGAGGCAGTCTAGATCGTTTTGTAGTAAGAAATCGTGGATTTCTGATCGGTGTTTTACTGCCGATCTAGTGTTAATCAGCGCACATGATATGTGCTTGAGCTGTGTTGAATGGTTGAAATTTTTGATGATCGATCGACGATCGAATCTCAAAAGTTGATCTATTTTTAAGGCCTTTGTGGTGACGGCAGGTAATATTGTTGCGAATTGTCTCAGACCCCAAATAGTTTCTGCAGAGTATCGCAATTTAACCATTGTTGCCAGTCACCGTGGACGGGGGTGCAGGTGTTGTGTGAGAGAAGATTCGCTGAATCCTCACTCTCGGCTATTTTGGTCCAGAGGAAGGCAAAAAAACCCTGGCCGAGCTGGCCAATGTGCTGCGGCAGGGAAAAAAATTCCTTCCTGATTCCTAAAGGCGATCGGATCAAACCCTGGATCAAAGACTGTTGGATTATGGAGGGGAAAAGGGGGGGATGCGGGGTGTCACTGCTGCTGGGGTGTACCAAGATGGCCGCCAGACAAAACACAGGACCCAGGCTGGGGGGGCTGTCAGCTTGGTAAAAAGATAATTTTACCGATCTGGTTGCTGAACAGGGGATGGAGGGGACCTCTAGGGGTGCGGGGGAGATAATCCTGAGAGATCTGCACTATTGGTGGCGAGTGCAGGGTGTAGGGTCGGCGCGCCGGTAGGTCAGTGGGTGACTTTAATTGAACTAACTGGGAGGATTTGCTCAAACTGTTCTTACAAATCCCAAATTGTCCAGCCTTTGGCAGAGGCCCTGAGTCAGGCCTGTGGCAGAGGTCTGTTTCCTCCCAGTGATCTGCAGGTGACGCTCCGGCTGCCAGGCCTGAAAAAACGGCCTGTCCGGGGGCACTTTACCCACCCTGATTGGGGTGGAGAACGAATTGAGCTACACCATTGCTGGGAGCAGGCTTGCTCTCTTTTTCTCCTAATATCCAAGGCCTGATACTAAAAGTTCCTCTACGCTCATCAACCTTCTCTATCGTGTGTCATGTTGATGTTGGCCAGGTTGGGCCTTGGAATAAAGCATTGAAAAACTGAATTGGTGTCTGGACACTTGCTCTTTATTTACACTCACAGAAGTCACCCCTAGACCAAGTCAAGAAGGTAACTTAGAAAGCCGGTCCCAAACTAATCAGCGGCTCCTTCGGGGGTGAGCGCTACATATGTGTTTGTGGGGGGCTTTCATGTTGTTATGGTGCAGAGGTATCAGGTGACAACAGTTTTTTCCTAGATTTTCTGTTTTACTCTGCCTAAAGCCTCATACACACGATCGGACTTCCATCTGACTTTTCCGTCGGTTTTGCTCCGAATGGGCGTAGTGACGTAATAGACGTACTACGTGTTTTTTCTGCTCTTTACCGCCACCCTTTGGGCAACTTCTGCTATTGTTGTCTGATCTTTAGCATTGGTTCTGAGCATGCATGTTTGTACTTTGGACTTTAGTCCGATGGACTTGTGTACACACGATCGGATTAGCCGACGTAGGAAACTTTTGTCGGGAAGTTTTGTCTGTCCTCACAGCAAACATTTGTCCGATGAAAAAGCGGAAAAGTTTGTCGGATGGAGAGTACACATGGTCGGATTGTCCGCTAAAACAGGTCCGTCTGACATTTGTTGTCAAAAAGTCAGATCGTGTGTACGGACCTTATTAGTCAGGCAGTGAAAATGATAATTACAATAAATGCTCAAACTAGTTGCTTGATGACATGCCCAGGAGATTTCTTCAGCAATTCAGAATACCGCCATTATGTAGTGCTAATATGGCCTGGTTGCCAGTGGCTTGCATCCTTAATTGGGATTCCTTGTGGCTATGCAATAGGACCATGACGAGAGAGGTATCTTAACAGCGTAGCTGGGTTGCTTTGCACCTGGTCTAGGAACAATAGAGTCAAATCCTGAAGGTCCCTAAACTATCCTTATATAGCAGGAACCATTCCATTCACTAAAAACTGTCCCTGACAAGACAGGTCCATCTCCCTACCTACTCCCACACTGCCTCAGCAGGGAATTATATACAGCAGGTAAAATAAGTATTGAACACGTGACCAAGAAATGGAGGTGCAAATCGGCATGAAAAGCCATGACCCCAGCTGAAATCTATCAGTAATTAGAAAGCAATCCTGTCCCTTGTCAGTTAAATTAGTATTAGCTGGTTCTGTCTCAGCAGATGGCCTATAAAAAGGTGTCTCATTACCAAGATGTCACACAAGCAACATCTTATGATGGGTGAAAGCAAAAAGCTCTCTCAAGACCTTCTCAACCTTATTGTTGCAAAACATACTGATGGCATTGGTTACAGAAGGATTTCTAAATTTCTTCATTTTCCAGCGAGCACTGTTGGGGCCATAATCCGAAAGTGAAAAGAACATAAATTCACAATAAATTGCCCACCACCAGGTGCCCCTTGCAAAATTTCTAACAGAGGAGTGAAAATAATTATCAGAAGAGGTGTCCAAAAGCCAAGGACTACTTGTGGAGAGCTTCAGAAAGACCTGAAATTAGCAGGTACAATAATGTAGACAAGTTTGTGTTCATAAAAAAATCTCTCAGCTAGTACTGGGCAGACAAATGCGATTAAATACTACAAAGAAAAACCTTCTCATTCTCTTAGTCAGTAGGGTTCAATATTGAGTTGGCCCACCCTTTGCAGGTTTAACAGCTTCAATTCTTCTGGGAAGGCTGTCCACAAGATTTAGGAGTACGTCCATGGGAATGTTTGACCATTCTTCCAGAAGGGCATTTGTGAGGTCAGACACTTATGTTGGACGAGAAGGCCTGGCTCACAGTCTCCGCTCTAATTCATCCCACAGGTGTTCTATCAGGTTGAGGTCAGGACTCTGTGCAGGTCAGTCAAGTTCCTCCACCCCAAACTCATCTATGTCTTTTATGGACCTTGACTATCAGGTTATATTGTACTATATACTGTGTGACTGTGGTCTGGACTGTGCGTTAAACTGATTCACCAAATTCCCTCTAAATATATTGCTGTGTTAAATAACAACACCTCACTTGTTTATGTCACGAGCAACATTTATTTCTGTATGTACAATGAAATACAGAACACCTGTAAATTACAATAATATACAATATGAATAGATCAAACCAATGCTTTATTCAAAATGTTACTGGATATTTCTGGGATTTTTTTATAGAGATCAGCAAATAATTGACTTATTTTCTCCACACTCTATTTTACCACCAAATTCCACCTGGATATCAAGGGATTTAAAAAAAGATACACAGAGAAAGTTTATTGTCACGGGCAAAGTGGGAAAAAATTGGTTTAAGGTATACAGGCCGGTGAATTAATATGAAATGTGATAAAAAAAAATACATCCTTATATTTTTATGGCTGCAAGTATCACAGTTAAAGCGGGAGTTCACCTGAATTTTTTTTTTTAACATTAGATTGATGCTCATTTTGTCTAGGGGAATCGGGTAGTTTTCTTTAAATCGAAGCAGTACTTACCGTTTTAGAGAGCGATCTTCTCTGCCGCTTCCGGGTATGGTCTTCGGGACTGGGCGTTCCTATTTGATTGACAGGCTTTCCGACGGTCGCATACATCGCGTCACGAGTAGCCGAAAGAAGCCGAACGTAGGTGCGGCTCTATACGGCGCCTGCGCACCGACGTTCGGCTACTTACGGAAAATCGGGACACGATGTATGCGACCGTCGGAAGCCTGTCGGAAGCCTGTCAATCAAATAGGAATGCCCAGTCCCGCAGCCCATACATGGAAGCGGCGGAGAAGATCGCTCTCTAAAACGGTAAGTACTGCTTCGATTTTAAAAAAAACTACCCGATTCCCCTTGACAAAATGAGCCTCAATCTAATGTTAAAAATTTACTTTTCGGGTGAACCTCCACTTTAATGCCTTTCTTACAATCACAGAATTAGCAATCCCCTTTTCTGGTTCAGTAACTATTTCTCTTTCCTCAGCCCATGGTTGAACGATTGGAAGAACAGCAGCACAGGGATGGAGCCATCTCTCTGACTAGCAGGTGGTTGTCCCTCTGCCAGTCTGATGTAGATAGGAGGCCAATTCAAAGAACTATGGGCCAGATCCACAGAGCAAGTACGCCGGCGTATCTACTAAAACGCCGGCGTACTTTCAAATTTCCCGTGTCGTATCTTTAGTTTGAATCCTCAAACCAAGATACGACGGCATTTGGGTAAGATCCGACAGGCGTACGGCTTCGTACGCCTTCGGGTCTTAGATGCAATACTTCGGCGCCCGCTGGGTGGAGTTTGCGTTGTTTTCCGCGTCGTGTATGCAAATTAGCGATTTACGACGATCCACGAACGTACGCGCGGCCGTCGCATTTTCTAACGTCGTCTGTAGTCGGCTTTTTCCGGCGTATAGTTAAAGCTGGTATTTTGCGGCGTATACATAGACTTGCCATGTTAAGTATGGCCGTCGTTCCCGCGTCAAAATTTGAATTTTTTTTTTAGCGTTGTCCGTGAATAGGGATGGACGTAACTCACGTCTAAGTTCAAAAAATTATGTCGTTGTGACGTCATTTTCGCGCAAAGCACGGTGGGAAATTTCTGGATGACGCATGCGCAGTTCATTCGGCGCGGGGACGTGCTTCATTTAAATGAAACCCGCCCCCTGATCGCCGATTTGAATTCCGCCGCCAGAAATACACTACGCCGCCGTAACTTACGGCGCGAAATCGTTGAGGATACGAAATTCCGCCAGGTAAGATACGGCGGCGTAGCGTATCTCTGATACGCTGCGCGGATCCAATTCTCTCTGGATCTGGCCCTATATTTATTGGTGTTCTTTAAATATGTGGTTGCAGTTTAGCTTCCCTTCTCCATACTCGGTAATAGAAATAATGGATTGTGAAAAGTTTTGATATTTAGTATTAACTATCAGCAAATCCTTCAGCAGAGAAAAAGGTGTAACGCTCATTAATCTACAAACTGTAGATAAATTGAATTCATTTTTATGTTGGTTTAAATATGGTGACTGTATAATGTGCAGAGAAAGTTACTTTAAAAATAGGACAAACGTTCAGGAACAATATTTTCCATTGAATAATATTGGACAACTGACCTTTTATAAATAGTCATTTTGTAGTGCACCAAATATTTTGACTACACTTGAAATCGTAGAATATTAAAAAAAAAAATTATGTTTTTATACAAATAGTTATTTTTTTGTCCAAAAATACATGTATTTATTTCTTTATTCTGAGAATTCATCAGTTTTCAAAACAGTAGTTTCCAACCAGAATGCTTGGCTGTAAAACATTGAAGAAATGTCTCCTAGCTGAAATCATTAGTTAGGCCGTTGGTTTAATATATAGACACTCAAGAAATAGAAAGTCAAGAAAGATGCCTACAGCAACAAATCCTGTGCTTTTATTGTATTTTAATTTCCTGGAATTTTAGTAGATACCATGAGAAACATCCCCACCTTCTTAGTCCCTTAAAGGGGTTGTAAAGGTACATTTTTTTCCCTAAATAGCTTCCTTTGCCTTAGTGCAGTCCTCCTTCACTTACCTCATCCTTCCATTTTGCTTTTAAATGTCCTTATTTCTTCTGAGAAATCCTCACTTCCTGAGAGTCAGAACGCCCACTAACATACAGCTCCTTTCTCTATCTGCAACATAGAGAGCCTCCTGACTCTCCTGTAGTCAAAGGGAGGGGGCGAGCATGACACTCCACACCAGGGAGAAAGCCTCACATTACTGTGTGGAGTTACAGACAGAAGAACAGGAAGTGAGGATTTCTCAGAAGAAATCATTTTCTTTGCCCTTGTGGTGATGTCATCATATGGGCTGAAGAGTTCTTTTTAGTGACAATGTTAGTAGTCAGGGTCCCAAAAAGCCCTGCAGATCCACCGTACCCCCTCACTATAGGATATGTGGACAGAACAATATTGCCAATTACAACGTCTCTGGTTGGAGCTTGGTGTGTCCTGCTGATGACAAGCTTGACATGGAGGGTTATCAGTGATAACACATCAGGCCTCGTACACGCGACCGAGGAAATCGACGGGCGAAACACATCGTTTTGCCTAGGGTTGTTCCGATACCACTTTTTTAGGACTGAGTACAAGTACCAATACTTTTTTTTATGTACTCGCCGATACCGAATACCGATACTTGTTTTTAAATGTGTCCCCAAATGCAGCCATGTCCCCCCACATATCCAGCCATGTCCCCCCACATATCCAGCCATGTCCCCCCACATATCCAGCCATGTCCCCCCACATATCCAGCCATGTCCCCCCACATATCCAGCCATGTCCCCCGTACCTACTGTTATGATGATGCCGCCGCGTTAATCACAGCGCGGGGAACATTACAGCCAGCGTTCGTTTGAATAGCTGTTTTCCCCGCCGCGCTGTGTATAGAGACACTCCCCCTTGCTCGCGATTGGACAGATCCGTCCAAGGGGTAGTGTCTATGCGCGGCGGGGAAAACAGCTATTCAAACGAACGCTGGCTGTAATGTTCCCCGCACCGCAGTGATTAACGAGGCAGCGGGGCCGGCGGGGGGGGGGGGTGAAGTATTCTATTTTAGTATCGGCGGTATTAGCGGGAGTACGAGTACTCCCGCTAATACTCGGTATCGGTCCCGATACCGATACTGGTATCGGTATCGGGACAACCCTAGTTTTGCCCGTCGAGTTCCTTGTGAAGCCGCCGAGGATCTCGGCGAGCCGAAATTTCCCATTGAACAACGAGGAAATAGAGAACATGTTCTCTATTTCCTCGCCGAGGTCCTCGTCGGCTTCCTCGGCCGAAAGTGTACACACGGCCGGGTTTCTCGGCAGATTTCAGCTCCGACCGAGTTTCTGGCTGAATTCTGCCGAGAAACTCGGTCGTGTGTACAAGGCCTCAAGCATGCAGCCCTGTACTCTAGCAGGTACAAATGCTGCACAAGGTGACAATGCTGAGTGGTTTGACTACAGGAGAATTAGTGCTGTCAGACAAGTACCCCACACTGACAGGATCACCAAAATATTTTATTTATGTTTAACCAGTTGCCGACCAGCCGCCACAGTTTTACGTGATTTTGCATTTCAGCCACTAGGGGTGCGCGCGCACTGCCGGAGGCTAACGCACGTGGCGGGCACCCGCGATCGCTCGTTACAGAGCGAGAGCCGGGAGCTGTGTGTGTAAACACACAGCTCCTGGTCCTGTCAGGGGGAGAAATGACTGATCGCATGTTCATACAATGTATTAACAGCGATCTGTCATTTCCCCTAGTCAGTCCCACCCCCCCTTCAGTTAGAACACACCCAGGGAACATAATTAACCCCTTTCTCACCTCCTAGTGTTAACCCCTTCCTTGCCAGTGACATTTTTACAGTAATCAATGCATTTTTATAGCACTGATCGCTATAAAAATGCCGAAGTGTCCGCCATAAAGTTGCAGTACCGATAAAAATCGCAGATCGCCACCATTACTAGTTAAAAAAAAAAAATTAATAAAAATGCCATAAAACTATCCCCTATTTTGTAGATGCTATAACTTTTGCGCATACCAATCAATAAACGCTATTTGCGATTTTTTTTATGAAAAATATGTAGAAGAATACGTATCGGCCTAAACTGAGGAAAAAAATTTTTTTTTTATAGATTTTTGGGGGATATTTATTACAGCAAAAAGTAAAACATATTATTTTTTTTTTCAAAATTTCGCTCTATTTTTGTTCATAACGGAAAAAAAACGCAGAAGTCATCAAATACCACCAAAATAAATCTCTATTTGTGGGGAAAAAAGGACGCCAATTTTGTTTGGGAGCCACATCTCACGACCGCGCAATTGTCAGTTAAAGCGACGCAGTGCCGAACCGCAAAAAGTGGCCCGGTCATTGACCAGCAAAATGGTCCGGGGCTGAAGTGGTTAAAGGAAAATTTAACTATTGAATATTGAGTTTTCTTTTAAATATGATCATACAGAAGCTCAAATGAGCTTCTGATTCCTCCTGTATTGAATAGTATTGTAAGTAACTGTACAGTCCGCCCGCATGTTGAAAAGCGTTGCATAAACTGTTGGTGCTATACAGTATAAATCCTGTATGATAATACAGCATATACTTAGTAAGATATGAACATATAGGGCTAGATTCAGGTAGCTGCACGCATTATTACGGCGGCGCAGCGTATCGTATTTACGCTGCGCCGCCGTAAGTTATAGAGGCAAGTGCTGTATTTACAAAGCACTTGCCTCCTAACTTACGGCGGCGTAGCGTAAATGGGGCCGGCGTTAGTGTGCCAAATTCAAATGAGGATGAGGGGGCGTGTTTTATTTAAATTAATGTTGACCCCGCGTATTTTACACATGCTCGAAATTCCGCCGCAAATCGTCATTGCTTTGGACGTGAACGTAAATGACGTTCAGCCCTATTCGCGAACTACTTACGCAAACAACGCAAAAAATTCAAAATCTGAAGCGGGAACGACGTCCACACTTAACATTGGCTGCGCCTCCTAATAGCAGGAGCAACCTTACGCTGAAAAAGCCTAACGTTAACGACGTAACTAAATTGCGCCGGGCGTACGTACGTTTGTGAATCAGCGTATCTAGGTCATTTGCATATTCTACGCCGAAAACAACGGAAGCGCCCCTAGCGGCCAGCATAAAATTGCACACAATTATACGCCGCCGTATTCAAGTTACGTCGGCGGAGGAAGCCTATTTTTTCAACGTATCTGCCTTTGAGAATCGGCAGAAAGATACGACGGCGCAGATTTGAAATTACGGCGGCGTATCTGGAGATACGCCGCCGTATCTGGTTGCTGAATCTAGCCCATAGTATATACTTAGTAAAATCATCTATTACATATTAATTTTTATTTGCTTGTAGTTCTATTTTAACTTCACTTCTGGTTCAAAATTCCTTTCAGCAGAAGCTGTGAAAATTGTACCTAGGGTAAAAAACCAAGGTAGCGAAATCAACCTAATTTTAAAAATTTGAAAAGGCATTTAACTAAAACTAGCCATGTACATTAAGGTTACGAGTTGAAAACCTCAAAATTAAAAAAAAATGGCTTCTCTACATATAGGGGGTCCCAAACAAATATGGGTTTCCATTTGGAATATATTAAAGAAGAATTAGGAAAGTGATTCCCCTAAAAACGGTGTAAAAGCTAAAAGGAGGTATTGATGTACTGTAGTGATTTTTGGGCTTAATCATTCATCATTAATCATTAATCACAAGTAACCAGAATGTACAAAACATACTGAAACAACTGCTGTGTATAACTAAAATAGAAAACAATATTTACAAATATGGTGTACTGCATGTAATGCATAATTTGTTATTCATTTACTTCATCGAGCTTCGTCCTCTTTTTATGTACCTGGCTTTTATATAGTATAAATTAGGGATGCACCGATACCATTTTTATCGGCGAGTAC